>NC_133051.1:678000-1343500 GCF_048771995.1 Taeniopygia guttata
TGTGGTGCTGGGGGGTGGCAGGGGGCTGCTCCCTGGCCTGAGCTGGCTCTGGGAACGGGGGACACCTCCAGCGCTGGCTCTGGGAACAGGGGACACCTCCAGGGCTGGCTCTGGGAACAGGGGACACCTCCAGGGGTGGCTCTGGGAACAGGGGACACCTCCAGGGGTGGCTCTGGGAACAGGGGACACCTCCAGGGCTGGCTCTGGGAACAGGAGACACCAACCTCAGCTGGCTTTGGGAAAAGGGGACACCTCCAGGGCTGCTCAGTTGGATGGGCAAGGCCCAGAGCATCTCTGCAGCCCAAACCCTGGGGCCAGGGCAAGGAAGTGTTTTGGAAGTAAGCCTCAGCACAAAGCACTCTTATTTACAAATAAAGGTACCTGAGGCTGGCACACCCTTCTCTCGGGTGCATTGGGAAGGGTGTCCCAAGCACGGCCTCGGGGCTGCTTTGGTGCATGGGGCTGGTTGGTGCCTGTGCCCCTGGCAGCAGCCCTGACCTGTCCCTGCTGTCACAGGTGCCCCACAGCTCCTGGCAGCGCAGGGATCCTGTTCCCAGGGCGCCTGCTACCCTGCCCCCAGGGACCTGCTGCTGGGCCGGGCTCCTCTCCTGACAGCCTCCTCCACCTGCGGCCTCAGCCAGCCCGAGACCTACTGCACACCCCACGGACAGGTACAGCCTGCTCACCCCCCGACCCGGCCCTCTGAGCCTTCCTCCACCCATCCTCCCACCCCACCCGGGGGATGTGCCAGCCTGGGGGCTCTGAGCTGCCCCATGGGATCAGCTTTAGGGTCCTTTCCAGCCCAGCTCATTCCGTGGTGCTGGGATTTGTCCCCTCCCAGCCACGCAGTGTCCCCTGGAGCCCTTCTGTGCCATCCTCGTGGATGAGCTGGGCACCAAGGCAGTGCCAGGGCATGGGCACGCAGTTCTGGCATGGAGCAGCGTGGGCAAAGCCTCCCAAACCCTCCTGTGCCGGGGCGTGTTGGTTATAAACTGAACTCGTATTTCACTTGCCATAAACGGGAACACTCCAGGGCTTTCCCAAGGGCTCGGAGAAGCTGCAGAAGTTGTTTCCAGTCCCTGGTTCAATGGGGGCAGGAGATGCAGGGGGAGGATGCTTCACCCAGCTGCAGATTCCCACTCTGCCAGCGAGTCAGAGGGATTCAGGGGTAAATGTGCCCGAGTCAGAGGGATTCAGGGATAAATGTGCCCGAGCACAGAGCTGGGAGCTGCAGGGTGCTTGTCCCTGCTGTGAGCGCTTCCACAGCCTCTGTGGCTGCTGTTAACCCCTAAGAGCCCTGCCAGGAGTCCCGAGGGTCAGTGCAGGACAGGCAGGAAGGGTTTGGGAAGAGATGCTCCAGAGGAAAGGAGTGGCAGCTCTCCCGTGGGGCAGTGTTTTCTGCACCGCAGCCCAGCTCCACTGAGCCAGCCTGCTGCTTTTAATTCCTCTGCAAACTGGAGGCCAAGATGTGGCTGGGAGCGGATTTGTTGTGGAGCCAGTGGTGTCCTGGCTGGGCTGGAGAGATTTCCGCTGTCCCTGAGCTCAGGCAGGGGGCAGCTCCCAGCCCAGAGGGGTGTGAGCACTGAATCCTCCTCACGCTGAGCTGGCTGCAGCATCTCTCCTCCCTCAGGTCCTTTTCCAGGCTGACAGGCACAGTCAGGCATTTCCTCCACTCCCTTTTTTTGGAGCTTTTCTGCTGTTCCCAGGGATCAGGATTTGTGCTCATCACACAAATAAACCCCTACTGCTTCCTGTGGCTTAATTAGTTTTTCCTGCCAAATTTCTGCTTATAGATGAGGAAAACTGCTCAAAAATGTGCCTCTGAAATCTTCATTTAACAATGACTTTTAGCAGTGACTTATATTTGAAAAGGGGGCATGGGGGCCTTGTGCTTGGGAAGTGAGTGAGGACAAAACCTTGATTAATCTGCACATCCCAGCAGCAGCTGGAATGGGCTGGGCACCCCCTTTGCCTGACCCTGGCAGCTCTTTCAAGGGCCATCACTGGGATCCTCTGCATCGTTTGTGATCTCTGAAGTGGCCCTGGAGGCCTCGGCTGGCTGTGGATTAGGAGTGACCTCCTGGCTGCAGGATTAGGGAGGGAGGGCTCCTGGAGGAAGGCAGGGAGCAGGGCTGCAGCCCTCTCTTCCAGGCCACAAATCCCAAAACTATTTGGGTTTCATGTCCCTTGTGCCTTGCCTTACAAGCAGCGGGGTCAGAGGGGATAGGGAACAGTTAACACGATGTTGAGTTGGATTCTGCAGTTCTGGCTCTGGGAATGGGCTCTTCTCTTCCTGACATTTTTCCTTTATTGCAATGAGAGATTCAGTTACTGATAGCAAATCCCCCAATTTGTGTTCTGCCGCTGTAATTGCTGATGGAGCCTTGATTGTACCAACTCTTAACTTGGGAGAAATCCCCATGGGTTCAGCATTTCCTAATTTTTCCCCTCCCTTTCTCTACTTCCCTAATTAAACAAAACCGAACTCGATTTCCCTATTCCCATCCTATAAAAAGCAAGCATGTTTAATTTATGGACTCCTAGGACTATTTTTTGGTTTTTGCCCTTGTTCAGTTGCCAAATAGGTACAACTCTGGCGGGGGTTTTGCAAGCTCAGCAGAGGGCATGGGACGAGGGGTTGCAGCAGCGCCCGGGGCTGGCAGCGCTGCCCGGCTGCTCCTCTTTTGCAACTCTGGTGGTCAGTGCTCAGCTGTCCTCAGAAAAGGGGCTGGAATTGGGAATTACACAACCTGGCTTTGCAGGGCCTTTGTCCCCCAGGTAACCTGCTGCCCACCCCTTGTTCAATACCCCTAAATCCCTTGAGTGCATGAATTCCCACTGCTCTACTGAGCGTTCCCAGGTAGAACTGGAGTGCTCACTGCTGTCCCTCTGGAATTTTGGAGGTGCAGAGCTGCCTGCTGGGGCTGGGTGCCAGGAGCCTGGCTGGCACAGCTCTGTCCCTGCCACAGCGGGGTCAGGGCTGGGACCCCCGAGCCCCACAGCCAGGAGAGGTCCCTGCCCCACGGCTGCCCTGCTCAGCATCCCTTTCTGCTGACAAGGGCAGTTTATTTTGGGCTGTGCTCCTGTGCCAGGAGGTTCTTATTTCAAGGGCTCTCTGCTCATGTTAAATGGCAGCAGGAGCTCCTGAAATGACTTTGGTCAGGGGCCAGCAGGTTAAATTTGTGAGGTTTGCTGGCCCTGCGTGAGCTGCTCAGGAGCTGGGTCACAGGGCCAGGGAGGAGGGGAGCAGCACAGACCTGTCACTTCAAGTCATTTTTTGTGGACTTTTCCCCCCTTCCATTTATTTCTGAGACATGACTCTTATTTAATCTGAGCACAGGAGTTTCCCCTCTCACACAACCATGCTGTGAATTATCTTTCAAAAGTCCGGAATGAATTTCCCTTAATCCCAGAGCCTTAAACCCATATTTTGGGTGACTGGAGCAGTTTGGAGGTACAGAGGGCGAGAAGTTATTTCCTTGCAGCCCCACAGGCTCTTTTACCTCCCTGCAAGGTCCTGGCAGCCCCAGCCCTGCCACCACAGCTCTGTCTGCTCCTGGCCAGCTCCACACCCGCTGAGCTGCCCAAAAAAGGAGAAATGGGGAAGAGCTGGGAAAAGTACGTGCTGGTAGAGCTCTCCTCCTTTTGGGCCGTCATTTTTGGTAATTCCCTCTGTCCCAAGGAACTTTGAGACACATAGTCACAGCTGGTAAGAGCAGACCCTGCTCTTGTGCAATACAGGGGTTTCACAACTTACTCCGAGCATGTGAAATGAGTTTGGTTTCCAGTGTTAATTTTAGCCTTAAATTAAAAACTGAGGGGTGAAAAAAAAAAAACAAAAAAACAATGAGATTTTTGCAGCCAGCACAGCCCTGGGCTGCCTGGGAAGGGTTTGTCTCACACCATTGGAGATTGGTTTTGATTTAGCACCACGTTTGAGTGGGGCTGTGGCTGCTGGAGAGCGGCTGTGTGAATGATCTCATAAGTGTGCACAAGTCACTCCTAATGAATAATTTAGCTGAGATTAACCTTTCCCCTTGCAGAAAACCTTCCTTTCTCCTTTGCTAAGCACAGTCAGGACTGGTGGGAAGTTTAATCACCGCTGGCAATTGTTCAGTAGATTTTTTCTGTGGATAATTCCTGCAGCTCCCTGACAATTTGCTCCTCATGGCCATTATCTGAAATGAGTTCTGCCTAGTCCTGATTAAATTATTTGTGATTCTCACTGGGAGAGCCAGGGAAATGGCATGATTGTATCTTTTCAGTGCTATGTTTGCTTACTTTGTGATATTGTTATAAAGATTGTAGTTTGCCAACTCCTGTGGTGGGGTATTTATAGACAGGGAACATAAAGATTGTGGAAAATAAGGAAATAGATGGGTCACAAGTGGGGATCTCACTGTGCACCCAGCTGGGGAAGGGTTCCTGGGCCTGGGACAGAGCAGACTCAGGTCTGGGCTGTGTTAGGAATGAAACCACAGATGAAGTTTTGTAAACCACAAATTCATTTTTAAGGGGGAAACCACTAATTGTGGTGTCACCGTTCCTGAGCCCGCCCTGTCCCTTCCCCAGCCCCAGGCAGGGCCCTGTTGGGGTTTGGGTTGGATCTGACTCTGTTTTGAGTGTCCTGTGGAAGGTTTGAGCACAGGGGTGGCTGTGCAGCGCTGCTGTCCCTTGTCACCCTGCCCAGACCCTGAAAGCCAATTCCCCTCTGGGGTCCCAGCATGCCCGTGCCTCCGGAGCCACCGAAGCCACTGCAGCCCCTGCCAGCCCTGCAGAGGTATCTCATTGCCTCCCCCGTGCCAGCTGTGCCCCTGCCAGACCCAGACCCCTCTGCAGCCAGGGTGACATTTCTGAGCCCTCAGGGCCGCTCCTGGCACGCTCTGCTCCATCCCCCTAATCCCCCTGGGACGCTCAGTGTGACAGACGTGTCCCACTGCTCCATTTGGGAGCTCCTCTGCTGCCCAGGCCACTGACAGCTCAGATCTCTGAAGCTTTGGGCTGGAGGAGAAGATGCAGTCTCAGTGCCCTGGCACGGGACACCTTCCACCGTCCCCGGCTGCTCCAAGCCCCATCCAGCCTGGCCTGGGGCACTGCCAGGTCTGGGGCAGCCTCAGTTTCCCTGCATAACCTGTTTTCCACCAGGCTGGAGGTGCTGAGCCCTTCATTTCATGCCATGAGCAGCATCTTTCCCCTCCCAGTGGTCTCTGAAGTCCTTGGCTCCACTTCAAGTGCTTCAGTCCCTGGGTCCCCCTGGGATGCTGCTGTGGGTTCTGGCAGCACCTCCTAACTCCCCATCTCCTAATTCCCATTCCCCACCTCCTAACTCCCCATCTCCTAATTCCCATCTCCTAATTCCTATTCCCCATCTCCTAATTCCCATTCCCCACCTCCTAATTCCCATCTCCTCACTCCCCGTCCCCCTGGGCCCTGCCCTTCCCACCTTGGCCTCTCCTGGGTGTCTCCATCCCAGTTTCCCGGTGGTCCTGGCCCAACCTGCTCGCCCACCCCGTGCCTTGGCTGCTGTCCAGCCCTTCCCCAGTCTCTTTCCTGCTGTTCCTGCCCATTCCTGAGCCGGCTCTGGAGCCCCGTGGTGGTGGCTGGCGGTGGCTGCAGGGAGCGTTGCCTGTTTAGTGACAATTTGGGGATTTGTTTGCTCCCGAGGGACGCTTTTCTCCCGTGCTCAGTCTCTGTTTACTCCGTGGATGACTTGCTCAAGTGAAGGGCTGAACTTTGAGCCACTCGACTTCCACCCCCTGGCTTCTCACCCACTGCTGGCCGCCACTCTGCTCCCGGGGGACAGCCCTGGGGCCGGACAGCCCTGGGGCCGGGCATCGCTCTGCTCCCGGGGGACAGCCCTGGGGCCGGGCACCGTGAGCCCCTGGAGGGGACAGAAAGGCCCTTCTGTTCAGCAGCAGCCCCTCGGCTGTGTGGAAAGGGCCAGCCGGTCCTGAAGGGCTGCAAAGGGCTTTCTGTCAAGTGTTGGCCTTGTGGAAACCAGGGGGGTTGCTTAAAAAACCGCAGTTTGGATGGGTCGCCAGAAACCTGTGTTAGTCCAAAGCATTTTGGGTTTAGTTTTTAGTCCATAAAACCTTGAGCTGTGGTTTTCAGCGAGGTGTGGAGGGGAGCACTCGAGGCCTGAGTGTGGCCAGTCCCGCTGCTCGTGGTTCCTCAGCCGGCTCTGAGCTGCTGCTCCGGGTCCCTCATGAACTGCCCGGCCTCTCCTCCCCACCCTGCGCCCTTCAGGGGCTCGGGGTGGTCACCCCCCTGTCCTTTCCTTGCAGTGGAGCATGAAGTGCTGCAGGTGTGACTCGAGGCTGCCGCACAGCTACAGCGGGCACCGCGTGGAGAACGTGCTGGCCTCGGCCGGCCGCGCGCGCTGGTGGCAGTCCCAGAACGGTGAGGGGACCCCGGGCACAGACTGCCACAAAACCCGCCCGAGGGCACCAGGGACCGGCACTGAGCTCCGTGGATGGGGGGAGGAGGGAAGGGCCGGTCAGTGTCCCCACTGTGCCCGTGACGCCGCTCTGTGCCCACAGGTGTGCCACGCGTGTCCCTGCGGCTGGACCTGGAGCAGCTGTTCCAGCTGGACAGCGTCGTGCTGCACTTCAGGGTGGGTGTGTGCGGGGGCTCCTGCCAGGTGCCAGTGCTGTGCCAGTGCTGTTCCAGAGCTGTGCCAGAGCTGTGCCAGCGCTGTGCCACTGCTGTGCCAGCCCTGTGCCAGCCCTGTGCCAGACCTGTGCCAGACCTGTGCCAGCGCTGTGCCAGCCCTGTGCCAGCCCTGTGCCAGCCCTGTGCCAGACCTGTGCCAGTGCTATGCCAGCGCTGTGCCAGACCTGTGCCAGATCTGTGCCAGTGCTGTGCCAGCCCTGTGCCAGTGCTGTGCCAGCCCTGTGCCAGTGCTGTGCCAGACCTGTGCCAGACCTGTGCCAGCCCTGTGCTAGCGCTGTGCCAGTGCTGTGCCAGCACTGTGCCAGACCTGTGCCAGACCTGTGCCAGCCCTGTGCCAGCCCGTGTGTCTGTCCCTGCCCGCAGTCACCGCCCGCAGCAATGCTGATCGAGCGCTCGCTGGACGCCGGCAGGACGTGGCAGGTGCTGCAGTACCTGGCATCCGACTGTGCCACCGCCTTCCCCCATGTGCCCCCCGGGCCCCCCGAGGGCTGGCAGGACCCCCGGTGCCAGGAGCTGCGCGGGCACCCCCTGCACGGGGGCACGGTAGGGACTGGGGGGCTGTGGCTGTGGCTGTGCTGCTCTGTGACGGGCAGGTGCTGTGCCGGGTGCTTTGCTGTTCCTGCAAAGTCCTCTCAGCTCTAAATGCTGTCCCTGGGTTTGGCCATGTGTGCAGAGGCAAGTCCTGAGCACACGGTGCCCAGAGCAGGAGCAGGGAGCAGCTCGAGTTTCCTGCTTTTTAACCTGGTTTCTTTCCCTCGAAGGTGAAATTCAGTGTCCGAGAGCTGGGCTCTGCAATCAGCTCCTCTTCCAGCCAGGCCATCGGCAGTGAGTGCTGGGCCTCTCCCCGAGCTGAGGAGGGAGAGGGGAATGAGGCTCCTGGTGCTTCTCCCTGCAGGGTTGGGGAGTGCAGACCTGGGGTAACCCCTGGGGAACCCTCAGCTGGAGCAGCATCTGGTCTTTGCTGATGGCTCAGCTGCTGCTCCTTGTGCCAATTCCTCCTTCCCTTGCTCCAAGCCCTCCCCACCAGCTGCGAGGAGCTTCTGCTGCCCCTCACACCCGTCCCCTGTCCCCAACAGAGCTGGGGCCCTTCACCAACCTGCGCATCAACTTCACGGAGCTGCCCCACATCCCTCGCCAGGGCTACCACTCGCCCAGCACCTTCTACGCCGTGACGGAGCTGCAGGTGCTGGGGAGCTGCTTCTGCCACGGCCACGCCGAGCGCTGCAGCCCCGGCGGGGAGCGGCACGGCACGGTGAGCTGGGGCTGCAGGGGCCAGGACATGCTGGATGGCTCCACATGGGCTGCCAGGGGCTTGGACACTGCCAGGATGGCTCCACATGGGCTGCCAGGGGCTTGGACACTGCCAGGGTGGCTCCATATGGGCTGCCAGGGGCCAGGACACTGCCAGGGTGGCTCTGCCATGGGCTGCCAGGGGCTTGGACACTGCCAGGGTGGCTCCACAAGGGCTGCCAGGGGCTTGGACACTGCCAAGGTGGCTCCACATGGGCTGTCAGGCACCTGGACACTGCCAGGGTGGCTCCACTGCCTGCCTCAGGACACCTTGTGTAGTTTCCCCCCCTCACGCAGCCCCTGAATAATCCAACTAGCTCAGAGATAAGGGGCTGTGAGGGGAGCAATATCAGGAGAGGGGAAAGATATTCAAAAGAGCTCTCACCCCAGGGTATATCTGGTACAGCTCTCTTTATTCTGTGGTGTCCATGGGAGAGTGGGGCAAAAGAGAGAGAACAGGAAATGTTGGGGCAGGAAGGAGGGTCCAGGGGTTATCTTGATCAGAGTCACAGGGTCCCGGGGAAGGGGGGCACAGGGTGCCCATGAGCTCAGTGTAACACCCTTGGCCGCAGTGAGCAGAAAGGGGCTGTGGAAGGGGAGGCTGTTTGAGGGGCATGAGCTGGGAGGCCGGGGAGGGTGAGGCTCGGTGCTGAGCTGCTCACCAAGGGTGACAGTGTTGAGCTGCTCACCAAGGGTGACAGTGTGTCCGTGCAGCAGGTCCCTGCAGGCTGCGTGTGCCAGCACAACACAGCCGGGCCGCACTGCGAGCGCTGCGCCGCCCTGTTCAACGCCCGGCCCTGGGCGCCCGCCGAGGACAGCGACCCCCACGCCTGCCAGCGTACGGCCAGTGCCCCCAGCCCCAAATCCTGCCCGCAGCAGCTCCCAGCCCCTGCCCGGGGCTCTGCGGGGCCGCTGTGACACGGGTCCTGGCACCTTTGCCTCTCATGGGCAGCAGCAGCAGCACCCAGCCCTGGTGCCGCTGTGGGGCTGGCACGGGTGTCACCGTGTCACCCGGGCCCCGTGGTGCCAGCTCCAGCTGAGCCCTTCTCTGGGATGTTTCAGCATGCGACTGCAATGGCCACGCGTCCTCGTGCCACTTCGACCCCGAGGTGTTCCAGGCCAGCGGCGGGGCGGGCGGGGGGGTGTGTGACGGCTGCCAGCACAACACCGAGGGCACCAACTGCGAGCGCTGCCGGGCCGGTTTCTTCCGCGACGCGCGGCGGGCGCTGAGCCACCCCGAGGCCTGTCTGCGTGAGTGCCGCCCCAGAGCCCCGCAGCCCCTTCCCCATGGGCTGTCCCCTCAGCCAGAACCCTTCTGGCCCCTCTGCAGCCTGCGAGTGTGACCCGGAGGGCACCGTGCCCGGCTCCGTCTGCGACCCGGCCACGGGCCGCTGTGTCTGCAAGGACAACGTGCAGGGGGACCGCTGCCACCTCTGCAAGCCGGGCTTTGCCCAGCTGGCCGCTGCCAACCCCGCTGGCTGCCGCAGTGAGTACCCCTGGGACGCCCCCCTGCCCCCGGGGTGCCCCTCCCAAAGGGAGCCAGGTCCTGCCCCGCTTTGCTTTGGGGTTTCCAAGCCAAGGGCCCGCTCTGTGAAGGTTTATAAAAGCTCCTGGCTCAGTCTGGGGCTGGTTTCAGGTGTCCTTTTGGTGGGGTTTGGGGGTACAGCCGTGTCCTCAGTGCCCCCAGCGCTCAGGGGTGGTGCCACGCAGAGTGGGCCAGCTGTGGGTCGGGGCACTGCCATGTCCCCTCGGGCTGGGGGACGCTGGGACCCCCGGGCTCCAGCCCCCGCTGCAGGTTTGGGGGATGCTGCCAGAGCGAGGGGCAGCTCTGCTGAGCTCAGCTGGGAAGGGAGAGAGGAGCCCCCTTGGGCGGTGCCATGGTTTGACACCGGCCCCTCCGTGTTGCAGGGTGCACCTGCAATGCGCTGGGGACGCGGCAGGACACCGTGCCCTGTGACGGTGACACCGGCAGCTGCCTCTGCCTGCCCGGCGTGGTGGGCAGCGACTGCGGGCAGTGCGCGGCCGGGCACTGGGGCCTGGGCAGCGGGCAGGGCTGCCGGCCCTGTGCCTGCGACCCCCGCGGCTCCCGCAGCCCCCACTGCAACCAGGTACCCCCCTTTCCCCTTTCCCCTTTCCCTTTTCCCCTTTCCCTTTCCCCTTTCCCTTTCCCCTTTCCCTTTCCCCTTTCCCCTTTCCCTTTTCCCCTTTCCCCTTTCCCCTTCCCCTTTCCCCTTCCCCTTCCCCTTCCCCTGTGCTCGCTCTCTCCTCTCCTTTCCCTGTGAGCAGCTCTCAGGGCTTGAGCTGCACAGACCAGGGTGTCACTGCCACAGCTCTGTGTCCCCTCGCTGGGGACCTGGCACACCATCAAACCCACCTGCTGGGTGGCTCCTTTGTCCTGTCCTGTCCATAGGAACTGTCACAAAAAGAGCTGTGGGTTCCCCAGTGCATCCCACTCCTATTTCCCTTCTAATTCTTAGAAAACACCACGACAGACTACTCAGGAAAATGAAAGAAAGTGGTAATTACTGAGGCGAGATTAAGTCACTTGAACAAGCCTGATATTTATCAAGGAAGTCCTAATAAGACATCTTCATCCAGGCGAGGGAAGTTAATTATGCTCATTTGTTAATGAAAAGCATGCGTGCTACTTCAGGCTTAGGAGACAACTGGGAAAATTAAAGTTAAATGTAAAAAACCCCAAACCATGACAAATTCTAAGAGCCTAAGATAGGTTCCAAATGAGCTCAGCCTGGGGAGGAGACCCGAGATGGCAAAGCAGCTGCTCGTGGGCAATGGCTTTGTTTTTGAAAGAAGGCTGAGCACCCTCCTGGTGGTGCTGGGGCTCTTTGGAGCCTGTTTGCATCCTGTGCCAGAGCTGCAGCCTGGCACAGCCCCTCGGGCACGGCCTGGGCACAGACTGAGGGGAGGAAATGTCCATGGGGGTTTTGGTGGCCAAGAGCAGCTGGGGGAGGGCTCTGCCAGGTCCCTGACGTGCTGCCCTCTCAGTTCACAGGGCAGTGCCCGTGCAGGGACGGCTTCACAGGACAGACGTGCTCGGCCGTGGGGCAGCAGCAGTGCCCGCCCCGGCACTACCGGGATGCACGGGGAGGCTGCACAGGTACTGCCCGGGTGAGACCACAGATTGATCCACCAGTGATTGATCCCAGCAGCCTGGGGCGAGTCCTGGGCCACCCTGGGCTGGTTGTGGGCTCAGGGCTGTGCCAGCTCCTGGGCCGGGGGGCTCGTCCCGTTCCTCTGCCCCTGCAGGAGGGGATGGGTGTCAGCTCGGGTAGGGAGCCATTAACCTTAATTAAGAGTCTATTTTATAGAGATATAAACTAATTCACCACCACCTCTCTCTGCCTCACCTGTCCCGTCCCAGAGTGCGACTGCGACTTCCAGGGCACGGAGGAGGCGGGCTGTGACCGCGCCACGGGCCGGTGCCTGTGCCGCGCTGGTGTCACCGGGGCCCGCTGTGAGCAGTGCCAGCGGGGCCACTGCAGCTCCCAGCGCGGCTGCCAGCCCTGCCACCCCTGCTTCCACACCTACGACGGCGACATCCAGCGCCTGCACCAGCGCCAGGCCGGCCTGGCCAACGCCACAGCGCGGCTGCCCGCGGGCACGGGCGGCTCCCGGCTCGGCCCCCGGCTCTCGCGGGCACAGGGCAACCTGCAGCAGGCACTGGGCATCCTGGGCAGCCCCGCTGGCACGCAGCAGGGCCTGGCCAGGGCGGGCAGTGTGCTCGCTGCCATCAGGTGAGGGACGGGCATTGCTCCTGGGGGCATCCCCGATCCACCAGAGCTGCTGGGGTCTGTCTGTGAGCTGCTTCTGCGGGTTCTGCTTTGTTCCTGTGCCCGCCTGCCTGGCTCTGCTCATGAGGGGAGCAGGGAAGCAGCAGAGCAGCACTTCCATGTGTGCCCGTCCTGTTTCTGTGTGTGCCCGTCCTGCTTCCATGTGTGCCCATCCTGCTTCTGTGTGTGCCCATCCTGCTTCCACATGTGCCCGTCCTGCTTCCACGTGTGCCCATCATGCTTCCACGTGTGCCCATCCTGCTTCCACATGTGCCTGTCCCGCTTCCAGATGTGCCTGTCCTGCTTCCAGATGTGCCTGTCCCACTTCCACACCTGCCTGTGCCACTTCCATGTGTGCCTGTCCCGTGCACAATTTCCCCAAGGCAGGAGTGTGGTGGCACTCTCAGGGCTGCGTGGTGGCACTCTCAGGGCTGCGTGGTGGCACTCTCGGGGCTGCCTGGTGGCACTCTCAGGGCTGCGTGGTGGCACTCTCAGGGCTGCGTGGTGGCACTCTCAGGGCACATCCAGCATTCCTGGTTCCTGCGTGGGCACGGCCCTGCTGTGGAGGGGCTGCAGCCCAGCTCCCCTCCCTGCAAACCTGCGAGGCCCTGCCGTGTCCTCGGCTGCCTGTGGGCTCAGAAGTGCCCCTTTGCCAGGTGCTGGCAGTGCCCCAGCACAGCTGGCCCTCTCAGCCCTGCCCTGTCTGCTTTGCTCTCTGTCTAATTCACATTTTGTTCTTTTTCTCTTCCAGGGAGCAGGTCCAAGGCATAAATCCCAACCTTCATTTCCTGGATGACACTGCCTCTCTGTTGAGGGAGCTCGAAGCCCTCAACAGCAGCTTGTTGGCCACCAGCTCGCAGTTCCAGAGCAAGAAGAGCCAGTTTGAGAGCAGCCGCAGCACGGACCTGTCAGGTACAGCTCTGCAGCTGCAACATCTCTTCATTTGCACTCCTTCATTTCCCTCAGCCTGGCTGCCTGGGGTTCCCCTGGCTGGGTGGATGAGAAGAGGATTTAACCTGCTGTCAGCCTCAGAACTGCAGTCCCCTCTCCAGAGCTTCCCACGCAGCCTGGCCCATGCCCGGGGCTGTCTCCCTGCCGGGGGATTTGCTCTGGTGGTTTGGGGCTGGCAGCACGTTCTGTGCTCCTCTTCCCCCCCTGCACAACCCCTGCTGCCAGGGAGGGGTGGGAAGGGGCCAGCCCTGCTGGGAGAGGCACCCGGGGATGGAGGCTGAGCACAGACAGAAGGGATGGAGGGTGGGGAAGTGATGCCAGGCACTGGGGAGGAGAGAGCTGATTAAGCCTGTGACGATGCTGGTGGTTGCTGCCATGAGTCCTGCTCCGGCTCCTTCTGCCCCAGTGCCTCGCTGCTGTCCCCTCCCTGCCACAGCACACAGCTTGGGGACGTGCCAGCCGTGCCCAGTGGCACCAGACAGTTCACTCTGCACCTCTCTGTCCGCTCAGAGCTCCGTGTCGTGGCCACCCTCCTTCCAGCCTGTGCTGGAGGGGAACGATGGGGCTGCTCGGGCGCTGGGAGGAGGCTCTGAAACCTGTCCTGCCCTGCCAAAGCTCAGGATCAGCGTCTGGGCCTTGGCTGGCTTCAGTTTAGTTACAGCCTCTTAACCCCAGCCCCGAGTTCAGCCCTTCAGGAGCCCTCGAGGGAATGGCTGAAGGGTGTTTGGAACTAGAAGGAGTTTTTGGTGATGCCTTGGTGACTAATCCCTGCACGCTCTCCTGAGCAGGGATCCAGCGCAGGGCAGAGGCTGTGCCTCCCTGAGAGCCGCGCTGCATTTGTGAGTCATTTGTGCCCTTTATCGCCTTCATTCCCACAGGAGCCTTCCAGACCATCCGCTCTGCCTCCCAGAGCTCCAGCCGTGCCAGCAGCCTGGCCAAGGCAGCCCCGGGGCTGCTGGCCCAGGCCCGGGAGAGCCGCCGGAGCGCCGTGGGGCTGCAGGGGGACCTGGCTGGGGACACGGCCAAGCTGCTGGCCCTGAGGGGCGAGCTGGCCTCGGGCCCTGACCTGCGCCCTGTCATCAACCAGGTGAAGATGCAAAGCGGTTTTTTATCTTGCCCACGGGCTGCAGCTGCTTGGCAAGGGGGCCCTGCAGAGCTCAGCAGTCTCACCCTGCAGGGCTCAGCAGTCTCACCCTGCAGGGCTCAGCAGTCTCCCCCTGCAGGGCTCAGCAGTCTGACCCTGCAGAGCTCAGCAGTCTCACCCTGCAGCCTGCGCCTCTCCCCAGGCATGGCAGGACAAAGCCTCCCTCCAGACAAACTCGGCTGCCTTGGCCGAGCATCCCTGCCAAGATCACAGATCCCACAGCACTGCCCTCCGCCCCCTCCAGCCTGGCCTTTTCCCTCCAGGGACTCTCTCGTGGCACTTCTTGTATCTCCAAGACCCCCTTAATTTCTGGATGAGGTTTCTCTTGTTTCTCCTCTGCTGCTTTGCTATTGCCATGGAGACCCATTTGGGTGTCGGTTGCTGTGGAGACCACCAGGCTCCCCTCGCTGCTGCTGGGGGCACCAGCACGTTCTGAGCCACCAGCCTGGTGCCCTGCTGCAGTGTGAGCCTGGGGGCACCAGCACGTTCTGAGCCACCAGCCTGGTCCCTGCTGCAGTGTGAGCCTGGGGCAGCTCTGCAGATGCCAGAGTCAGAGCTGCTGCAGCTCTCAGGTGCAGTTCCCCCGGGCGAGCAGGGCACAGGGGTTGCTCTGCACGGAGGTTTGCTCCACGCAGATGTGCTGTTACTGTCCATGAGCCACTGGGGCTTGGCCCCTGCTTTGCTCCTGGCTCTGCTGCAGCTCGGGCTGCTGATGCCACAATGACCTGGTGTCACTGCTCGGGTGGGGGCATCCAGTTCTGGCTGCCCTTCTCCGACTGGCACATCTCCAGCACTTTGGGCTGTGCCACCTGTGCCACCTGTGCCACCTGTGTCACCTGTGTCACTTGTGTCACCTGTGCCACCTGTGTCACTGCCAGCCCGCTGGGCTCCCTCCCGTGCCCACCCAGCTCCTGCAGCACGGCTCAGAGCTCCCAGCTCAGAGCTCCCAGCTCCCTTGGCAGGGTGTGCCATGCCTGTGGGGCTGTGTTTGCCTCCCCGCGGGCACCGAGGTGTGTCCAGCCGGGCGCTGCCCAACCCCAGCTCTTCTCTCCCTGCCCAGGTGTGCGGAGGGGCCCGCGTGGAGCCGTGCACCCCTGCCCGCTGCCAGGGGCTGCTGTGCCCTCGGGACAACAGCTCTGTCTGTGGGGCTGGCCGGCCCTGCCACGGCCTCCTCCCGCTGGCCAGCGGGGCCCTGGCTGCGGCCGGGCGAGCGGCCGAGGAGTTTGGCAGCCTGAGCGCCCGGCTCCGGGACACGGCACAGCTGGTGAGTGTGGCACTGCCCGTCCCCCTGCTCAGACCTCAGCGAGTGAGGAGTGCCCACATCAAACTCTGCTTGAGGCTTCACCCTCGGGCAGCCTCCGAAATCCAGGAATTTTGGAGTGGGAGGCTCCCTGCTGTGAGTGGGTCCTGCCTCCCCAGATGGAGGCACCTGAGTGGCACTGGGCACAGCACAGGGAAGCCTCTCTCCCTCCTGGCTTGGGATCAGTATGGCAGAAGGGCTGGGACCATGGGGAGCTCTCAGATTCTGCAGGTTTGATGCATTTGACACAGCCAGAGAGAGTTCATGGGTTAGGGCTCTTGCAGCTTCTTTCTGTGCCTTGCAAAGAGGAAGGGAGGTTTCAAAGTAAGTCAAAATGCATTTCAGAGGTGTTTTTAAAAGCTGAACGGTGCTGTCCTTCTTTGAGAGCTGCCTTTGCAGAGCCCAGCCTCAGTGTTTAACCCTTGCAGCCCTTCTGAGCTGCAGCACAGTGAGGACAGGGAGCAGGGCGGTGGCAGGGGCAGGGCAGTGGGTTGGGGATGGACAGAGGCCCCAGCGGCTGTTGCTGTGTGCAGATCCAGAGGACGGAGCTGTCGGCGACCCAGATCCAGAGCAGCACGCGGCGGCTGGCGGAGCGGCTGGGGGCCAGCAGGACGCAGCTCCAGGGCGACGTGCGGCGAGTGCAGCAGCTCCTGCAGCGGCTGCGGGGCGTCCTGGCAGGTACCTCTGGCACGGCTGGGCCGGGCTGGGCTGGGCTGGGCTGGGCTGAGCCTGCCTCGGGCGTGGCACGGTGCTGCTTGGAGCGCTCAGATCATCGCTGGGCTTGGAACAGAGCTCCAGGGTCACAGTGCCAGCCGTGCCCGATCCCCGCCTTGTCACCAGCCCAGAGCACTGGCTGCCACCTCCGGGCATTCCCTGGCCACTCCAGGGATGGGGATTTGCAGCCAGCAGTGACCTGAGGCGCAGAGGTTTTCTGGCCACGCTCACTGATGCGGACACACAGACAGATGACCCTTCTCTGGAGCAGGCTGTTAATCAGATGAGGATTCCTTGTTGTCCTACAAACTGATAGGATGACTTATTGTTCACAGACAGATTGTAATAGCATAATGAGCCTCCTGAGCATTAGCTGAGTAAGAAAATCAGGTCATTTGGTGCTGCCTGGTGTTAATGATGAGTGAAGATATTTCTGAGCTAATCACTGGGCTAATGTCCCTTGGGCTCTGCCTGCTTCTGATTTATTAACTTTTATTTGTGACATGAAAAAAAGCTTGTCTTGAAACACACCCTCATCTGCTCAGTGAGGGTGCCTGACTGCTCTTGCCTCAGCCATGCTGTTAGCGTTGCCAAATTCAAGGTATCATTTCAGCTCTTTCCTGAAAGTTTTGCTGGTGTGAATGAGAAGTGCATGGAATTCAAGGAGAAGTGTTCGGAAGGGATCCTGGCAGCTGTCAGGAATGAGGAGACGTGTGTGAAACATGCCTGGGTGTCTGCCCTCCTCCTCCCTTGTGTTTGCACTCCCACCTCCCCTGAAGCTGTCTGTGTGCTGGCTCTGCAGACAAGGACACGGATCCTGCCTCCATCCAGGAAATCAGTGAGTCAGTTCTCTCCCTGCGTCTCCCCACGGACGCTGCTGCAGTCCGGAGGAGAATGACGGAGATCCAAAAGCTGGCGGCGGAGCTGCAGTGCCCCGAGGACATCCTTGCCCAGACGGCCGAGGACATCGCCAGGGCCAAGCGGCTGCAGCAGGAGGCAGAGCAGGCCAGGTCGGTGCGGGTTCAAGGCCGTTGCCAGCTGAGGGTCCCTTGGCTGGGGTGGAACTGGTGGTTCTCAGCTGGGTTCAAATCTGGCTCTGCCCGAGCTGTCCTGACTTGCACAATCTGAAGTTTTAGGCCGGGATCTTCTGTGTCCATCCAGTGCCTAACAGATTGAGTCTGCAATCTCCAGACACCTCCCTGGGGCCCCAGTGCGAATAAATCTCCCCAGAATAGATCCTGTTACAGATACCAGCACAGGAAGGGCTTTATGGAAAGCAGTGGAGGCTTTTCCCTTATCTCGAGTGCCTGTGCTGGGAGATGACAGCGTTGCCCTGGTATTAGTTGATATTGGTGACCTACATCCTAATTGCACAAGAGAGCATGGGGAGAGTTAATGGGCTATTTGTTTTCTGGGTGAAAGTTGGGACGATTATTCCACAGTCCCTTAAAAAGTGATTACAGGGTGTCCTTGCCAATTTGGAGCATCTGCTTTGTCACAAGTTGACTTGCAGCAATACCCCAGCAAGAAGGTCAGCAGGATAAATCTGTAAACTCCTTGGCAGTGTCTGACACCAGCTTAACCTGCTGGAAGTGATGAGGCAGGGGAGCCTGGCTTTCTCCAGAGCTCTGTTACCTGGCCCAAGCAGTCCCACTGTGAGCAGGAAACTGTTCATTGGAGCTGCTTCTGTGCTTATTGCTTTCCCATGGTCATGCAGCATGAAATAAATGATTCTGACTAGCTTGAAGGAAGGCATTTCTCTCCCCTTCTTAGTCGTCTCCTCTGCTTGGGGCTGTGAAGCAGAACTGACGTTCCTCTCACAAGGAAACCTGCTGGAGTGCAGATGTGTGGGTTTTGGGGGTGGGACACTGCCGCCTTCCCAGTAGCAATCCTCTCCTGCTCCCCAAGCTCCCTGATTTCACCTCTGTGACCTCGACTCCCAGTCTGAGCCCTCATCCACACTCAGTCCCGCCTGCTTCCCACCCTTCCCCAGGAACCGGGCGAACGCCGTGGAGGCCAGCGTGGAGGAGGTGCTGGGGAACCTGCAGCGAGCCAACACGGCGCTGCTGGAGGCGCAGGGAGCCCTCAGGGGCTCGGGCTCCTCGCTGCGCTTCATCCGGGAGCGCGTGGAGGAGGTGAGGGACGCAGCAGCCCCCCAGGAGCCAGCCCAGGCCCTGTGCCCGGCCGTGTCCCTGAGCCAGCCCAGCTCCTGTGCCCGGCCGTGTCCCTCAGGCAGCGGAGCGGGCACAGGGAGGGCTGGGACGTGGCTCCTGCTGACCGGGCTCGCTGTGCCCGCAGGTCGAGGCTGTGCTCGGGCCGGCCCAGGGGAACGTGGCGGCCGTGGGGGCCGGGCTGGCCGGGCTGGCCGGGCGGCTCTCGCAGCTGCAGCGTGGCACCGAGCAGAACCGCCTGCGGGCCGGCGACACGCGGGACACGGCGGGGACAGCGGCACAGCGGGCCGGCGGGGCCCAGCAGGTACAGGGTCACAGGGGGGACTGGGTCACAGCAGGGACTGGGTCACAGCAGGTACCGGGTCACAGCAGGGACCGGGTCACAGCAGGGACTGGGTCACAGCAGGGACTGGGTCACAGCAGGTACTGGGTCACAGCAGGTACAGGGTCACAGCAGGGACTGGGTCACAGCAGGGACTGGGTCACAGCACAGACTGGGTCACAGCAGGGACCGGGTCACAGCAGGGACTGGGTCACAGCAGGTACCGGGTCACAGCAGGACCAAACAGGACCCAGCAGGTACCAGCAGGGCCCAGCAGGTACCAGCTCACAGCAGGTACCATCTGTGGGTGTGCCAGGACACCTTCCTGTGTGGGCTGTGGCTGCTGAGCTGTCACACCCCAGCGTCACCCTGCTGCTGAACCCTTCCCAGTCCTAAGGCCCTTTGCTGGAACTCATTTCTGGCCTGTCCTGCCTGAGGCAGAGCAGCTCGTGTGGAGCTGTCTGTCGGTCTGTGGGCACATCTCAAACTGGCACACACTTGGTCACAAAGCTCTGCTGCAGTGTCCATTTGACATCCAAACAGGACCCAAGGCTGGAAGTGCCCTGTGCCCAGCCTGCTGCAGGGTGTGTTTGCTTTGCAGGCTCTGGCCCAGGTGAAGGAGCTGTTCTCGGAGCTGCAGAGCCGGGTGGGGCAGGGCCCGGCGCTGGGCGAGCAGGGCAGGAGGGTGCAGAGCATCGGCCGCGAGGCGCAGGCGCTGTTCCAGGAGACCCTGGGCATGGTGCTCAGGATGGAAAGTAAGGCTCTCACCAGCTCTGCCATCGTGCCCTGGCAAAGAGCTGGGGCTGCTGTGCTCTGCGGGAAAGGAGCAATGAGGGGCACAGCGCACTTTGGGCAGCGAGAGGTGGGATCTGGGCTGGAGCTGCTGCTGCTGTGCCAGGAAATCCAGAGTCTTCAAGGGTGCCACCACGAAGGGAAGCCCTGCCTGCAGTGGCACTGTGCTCCTGTTTTCCTCCACACACTCCCTTCCGTTTTTTGGCATTCAGAACTAACAGGAGTGGTGCTCTGGGGGCTGTTTAGAGGGTGGGGAGCAGGGGGAGTGCGGGATGTTGGTGTTCTTGCCCTGCCACAGCTCTGCAGGAGCGAGATGGAGGCTCAGCCCAACCCCACCAGGTAACCCTTCCCTTCCCTGCCCTCTCTCCTCAGCTTTAGAGTCAGAAATTCAGGAAGGCAACAAGGCCCTGGTGTCCAGGATGTCGCGGCTGTCGGGGCTGGAGGAACAGGTGGGAAGGATCCGGGACAGCATCAAGAGGAGAGTCGCCTACTACGAGAGCTGCTCCTGAGCAGCCCCCGTGCCCAGGGCACCGCCGCCTCCTCTGCACCATCCCCACTTCCCAGCTGGAGCTCTCCTGTGCCCAACAGCCCTATTTTTAGCAAGTTAATTTTCCGTACCTCTGGAAAATAGCTGCACTGAACCGAAGGAGCAGCCCCACGGAGGGGGTTGGACTGGCCAAAGCTGCCCAGTGGTTGGAGGAAAGAAGGGGGAGAGACATCAGGCTCCCATGGCAAATAAACACATCCCTGGGTTGTTATTTCCAGAGGGCTTTATAAACCGGGAAATTATCTTTTTCTTCTTTTAGCCAATTCAAGCTCTTTAAGCTGAATTTCACTGTTCAAATTAAAGCCCTCCTGTGGGGTCTTCTAAAGCTTTTTTATCTGTGCTGCAGTTAATTCTTCAAACAAGCTATGGCTTCAGTACTTCCCTCTGAGATCTTCCTTCAAATAAGCAGATCAGAGAAATGGAGAATTTTATCTCCCTCTGTACAACATACCTATATTTATGCAAATTAGAGAAACACAGGCTCATAGTTGAAGGTGAAGTCAGATGTCTTGTTTGATTTTCTGCCACAATCTGCTTATTTTCCACAGAACATTTTGCCAGAAAAACACCAGTGGGAGCAGGTCTGGGATACACAGGGAAAGCTTTAGGAGGGACTTAACAGAGCATTTCCATGTCAGATTTCTATGAATAACCAAGAGACCTTTACAAAACAAATCTCAGCTTTATTAAGCCAGTGTTCATTGTGCAATTACAGCCTTGGAAGGGGAGCTCAGCCCTTGGTTTGTCACACACAGGGAGGTTTCTAGCAGGTTCTCCCTCCCGCTGCAGCTGCCCTGAGGGCTGAGCAGCCCGGGCAGCTGAACTCCAGAGTGCCAAAGCCTGGGACTAGCCAAGCCCGAGGAGAGGAGAGGAGAGGGTGAGGGGTGTAAAAACAACGGAGCTGCCACGGGAGTAAAGCTCTGCATGGCTTTGGTTCATGGGCTGGTGCTGTGCAGGGCGCTTGTGCATCACAGCTAACAGGAGCAGAAACAGAAGCACTGAGGATGCCCTATGGCAATGCACACTGCGGGTGGCAGCAGGAGCTCCCCTCGCCTCCTCCCAGCTGCAATGATCCAGAAACACCCGGGCAGAGTGCAGGGATGGGTCCTGGCACTGCTGTGCCCCCAGCCCCAGAGCTGCTGGCAGGGCAGAGCCTCCTGTCCTGCTGGCTCTGCTGGTGGCTGGCTCTGGAGTGCAGAAAGGAGTAAAAGAGCCCTTCTGGTTCTGCAGGAGAGAGAATTGCAGGTGAGGCCGGGCTTTGGTCCATGCCCTGAGCCCTGCAGGACTCTGCTAGTGAGCTGCAGTGGGGCAGGGGCAGCTCGGTCCCTCTGCTCCTGCACAGGGCAGGCACAGCCCTGACTGCTGGGATGGCTCTAACTCGTTGGCATCACTGGTTTCCCATTAATAGCTCGAAATCCTCACAGGGTTTGGAATGACAAACCCATGCGTGGCTCCCTCCCTCCCGTTCCTGGGCAGCCTCGGTGAGATGTAAGTTGGATTGTGACCCATGGCCTGGCCCTGGTGGAAGCTGAGAGCTGAGTTATGGCTGGGGAGGTGCTTTGGTGAAAGGATTTTCTTTTGCAGAAACCCTGCTTCCTTTATTTCATGTACAGCGCTGTGCTAGCTGTGCCTTTCCCTTTTGCCTGCCCTAATTGGATTAATGAAGAGCAGCTGAAGATTGGGCTGCAGGGCACTCACCTCTGACAAGTGGCTGCCTCCATCACATGAGCAAACAAACTCCAGTTTGCCCAGTGCCACAGTGAGACGAGTGTTTGCTGGTTTTCATTGGAACAAGGACCTCTGACTTGAAGTGACTGGTTGGGAATGGGTGACAGGGAACAGAAAGAAGAGAAATAGCAATTCTTTAGGCTCATTCTGTAGGGGAGTTGTGGTGTCAGTGCACAGAACATCAGCTGTCAGAGCAGGGCCGGGCACAGTCCCTGCAGCCAAGGCAGGGTCTGGTCTCTCAGCACCAGCAGCTTGAGCCACTGGTAACTCACGTGGCAAACCAGTGTGCCCCAGTCCATGGGAGCTGTGCCACCCAGCCTGGGCACCCTGCTCAGCCCGTGCTGGACACGCAGCAGCGCCTGGGCTGGGCACAGCTTCCAGCACACCACCACTGGCTCATCCCTCCCCTTCTCCCGCCACCTGGCCACAGCTCCTGTGCCATTCTGGAAGTTACTGGGAATGACCCGGATACCTACTGGGATTTTGAAGACCTTTTCAGCAGCACTGTCTCGGAGCAGGAGGAGGCCTTTGTCTTCTCATGGCCCACACAGGAGGGGCTGCAGCCACAGGAGCTCCTGCCCGGGGGGCTGTGGGTGTCCTGCAGGGCCAGGCTGCTGTCCCCGGGCAGGGGTCCCTCCTCTGGGGGGCTGTGGGTGTCCGGCAGGGCCAGGTTGCTGTCCCCAGGCAGGGGTCCCTCCTCTGGGGGGCTTGGCGGCTTTTCCTCCCCCATTCCCGTGTCCTGCTGGGGCTGAGGGGGTGTGGGTGGGTGTGGGTGCCCCTGAGCTGTGTCCTTGTCACCACTTGGTGCTGCTGGCGGGGGGGTCCCCGTGGGGCTGCCGGGCCTGGGGGGCTCTGAGGTCTCTGTGGCGGGGACAGAGCCCTCGGCCGCCCCGTGGCCGCTCATGTGCAGCTTCTTCATGTGGTGCACGACGGCCGCGGCGTTGAAGGCTTGCTGGGGAGGGAGACAAAAGCCCCGGTGAGCAGCTGGTGGTGCCAGGACACGCTGTCCCCCCTGTGCCGCACTGGCTCTGTGGGATGGGCACATTCCTGCCACTAACACCACCTTTTCCTTTCCCATCGGGTGCCAGCTGCAGGTTTGGAGTCCACATCTGCTTCCAGCCAGGAACAGCTGGAAATGAGCCCCTGCCCTCTGCGCTCCTGGGGAGGCCCCTGCAGCTCCGTGTTTGGGGTGAATCTCACTTTGCAGCAGGGAATATTGCTGCAAACGCCCTGCAAACATCGACTGCGGGCAACTGCAGCTCTGGAGGATCCCAGTCCTGGGGGCTCACCCACCCAGCTGAAGCCCTGCTCAGTGCTGGCTGACAGCAACTGGTATTTGTTGGTGGAATGGCTGTGGGCTCCTGGCAGCAGCCACTTACCCTCCATTTGCTCTTTGCAAAGTTTTTCTGGATCTGAGCACTGACAGATGGGTAGATGTCACGGTGAAGGGCTGTATTTCCATTAATCCTGCAGATGGAAGAGAAGAAAATGGGCTCGTAGGCAGATGGCATTTGTAAGGCATTCCACATTCTGGAAGCACTGAACTGCTTTGTACGTTCAATCAGCAATAATTAAACCCAAAGGAAAAACAGCAACAAAATGGAACACAAACACACACTTCAAAGCCTGGGAAAGCTCAGGGTGGGATTTCTCCCCTGCCTCTGTTTGTGGAGGCAAATATGCACAAATTGCATCTTTAATTATTCATGGTTTGCTTTCTTTGCACACGAGAAGGAGCCAGCCCAGAGTGTGGGGGAGGCAGTGACGTTTGTGACGTTCATGACGGGGTGGGGGACACACACTGCTGCTGGGGGGACACTGCTGCTGGGGGGACACTGCTGCTGAGGGGACACTGCTGCTCCTGCTGCCACGGCGAGTGCAGAGTGACCCCTGGGGCTGCAGGACCCCCCTGGCCACCCCGAGTGACCCCTGGGGCTGCAGGGCCCCCATGGCCATCCTGAGTGACCCCTGGGGCTGCAGGACCCCCGCTGGGGCTGCAGGACCCCCGTGCCACCCCGAGCCTCACCAGGGGTGCCGCAGGGCCTCCTCGCAGGTGAACCTCGCGCTCGGGTTCTTCTCCAGTAAATGCCGGATGAAGTCCTTGGCTGCTTGGGAAGGGGGAAAAAGCAGAGAGGGGTTAGGGGGGTTGGTGCCTCCTTCCTGCAGAGCTGATCCTCTGGGAAACGCTGCTGGGTGAACAGCACAGAGGCCAGCCCTGAGGAGAAGGGCTTTGTGTCGCTGCACCACACGAGGTTCAGGCTGGATTTTGGGGAAAATTCCTCTGCTGAAGAGTGGTCAGGCACTGGAAGCAGATTTAGAAGTTGCCCTGAAGAGCTCTTACATCTCTCCTCTTTTTTTCCCCTTTGTTTTTCTTGCAGGAAGGATTGTGATGTTTGTTATTAAACCCCAGCACACCCCCTGCTAGGTTTGTTTGTTTGTATAAAAGATTGATGTTGAAATAAGCCGTGAGCAGCCGCCTGCAGTGAGCTGTGCACAGGGCAGCTCCACCAGCAGCTTGGGCTGCTGAGGTACAGAACAGAGGAAAAAAATGGGAAAAAACTGCAGAGTTTCCCTTCTTCCAGCATCAGAGAATGGTTTGGGTTGGAAGGAGCCCCAAAGCTGACCCAGTGCCATCCAGCCCTGCCGTTACCTGACTCGGAGATATCGTCCCAAAACGGCGACTCGAACTCGTAGTAGCCTTCCTTAATCTTCTCAAAGAGCTTGGATTCGGTTTCCTCATAGAAAGGGGGGTACCCACAGAGTCTGGGACGGAGCAGAGAGCCAGGGCCCCTCAGAGCGGGCACAGAGCGGGCACAGCTCCTCTGCAGCCCCTGTGAGCAAGGACTGGCAGCGCTGACAAGGAGCTGCTCTGCCCCCTCCGCTGTCCCTCTCTGCTCAGGGGATCTGCAGAAGAGTTAAAAACTCCACTGCAGCAGCGAGAGGACAAAGCCACAGCTGGGCCCGGGCTGAGCAGTGTGGGAGGAAACGACAGGAGAAGTACTGGGGAGGATGGGATGGGATTTGTAGGGAGCTGGGGGAGAACAAAGCGCAGGATGAGGCACAGAACAGAGCAAGAGGGATTCCTTTCCTCCCTCCTGCACTGCCTTAATTCCTGTGTTTGGGGGGAATCCAGGATCGGGGGATGCAGGGAAGGGCAGGGGGATCAGGGATGCAGGGAAGGGCAGCGGGATGGGGGATGCAGGGAAGGGCAGGGGGATCGGGGGATGCAGGGAAGGGCAGCGGGATGGGGGATGCAGGGAAATGGGGGATGCAGGGAAGGGCAGGGGGATGCTGTCCCTGCCGGACTCACAGGATGTAGGTGATGACCCCGATGGACCAGCAGTCCACGGCTTTGCTGTAGGGCTTCTGGGCCAGCACCTCGGGGGCTGCAGGACGGCAAAACCAAAGGGGTTTGTGAGCAATACTGAACTACCCAGCACTGGGGAGCAGGAATCTCAGCCACTCACAGCCCCCTGTCCCAGCTGAATTGGTCTGCGGTTTTGTATCTTTTTTATGCCATTATATAGAGAGAACCACAGACAATCTCTGCCTGCATGCTGAGGTTTAACCACAGAGCTGCTTCCAGCCAATGCAGTCTGGTGGGAATTAAACAGAATCCCATTGCATTAAAATAATTTTTATACATTTTTTTTCAATAAATATATTACCCTTAAGATTAATTTTTTCTTTGCATTTTTAAAATATCAAGATTTTTCAGTCCCTAAAGGACTATAGTTTATAGGGTCTGTGCATAGTGAGTCCCGTGTTGTTATCAACATACTGATGTATTTCTCTCCCCCTCCCACGCAATGTCCTGGATGTGCACGACCTTTTCTCCAGGAAACCCACCAGCACAAGCCCACTCCTGCCCCTCGGCTCACCCACGTATCCTGGAGTCCCACAGGCCGTGGACATGATCCCATTCTGCTCCATTTTGGACAGCCCGAAATCCGTGATCATGATCTTGGAGTTCTCCTCGGGGGTGAGGTAGAGCAGGTTCTCGGGCTGGGCACAGGGCGGCATTTGAGCAGGAAAAGGGCAGAGAGGAGCAGGACTGTGGGGCTGTGGGGCTGTGGGGCTGTGGGGCTGTGGGGCTGTGGGGCTGTGGGGCTGTGGGGCTGTAGGGCAGGGCAGGGCAGGGCAGGGCAGGGCAGGGCAGGGCTCACCTTCAGGTCCCGGTGCACGATGCCGTTCTCGTGCAGGTACTTGACAGCTGTCAGCACCTGGAGGATCACCAGGCTGGCATCCTTCTCCGTGTAAACGCCCCGCTCCAGGATCCTGTCAAACAGCTCTCCCCCAGACACCCTGTGGGGAGGGCAGCTTAGGAAGAAAAGGGTGGAAGAAAGGCAGGCAAAGCTCCTGTGCTCGGCCAGCTGAGCTCCTGCTCCTTTCCCAGCGGATTTGGGGAGGCTGAGGCTGGTGGGCGCAGTGCCAGGCTGCCAGGGGGCTGCTGGCAAACCTGATGCTGTGAGGCAAATCCTGCAGGTACCCAGCCCTGCCTCAGCTCCACTCCACACCGGGCTGGAGGGTTTTGTTTTTACTGAACCTGCAGCCAACAGCAGCAGCCGGTGCTCAGAGCTGTTCCCTGCTGCTGACACGGTGCCCATTCCAGTTCTAGAAACCCTGCATGGCACAGCTTTAATTAGAAATACTTCTGTCTCTGCCCTGCTAAACTGTGAGGGATTTACACAGGTAGATCCAGCTCGTGGTTCAGAAAGTGGCTGTTAGAAGAGGGATGGGCCGAGGGGCCCCAGGGAGTGTCCAGCCTGCTGCTGAAATTCTCCACATCCCCTGCTCCTGCCTGCGCCTCCTCTGTGGCCCCAGAGAAACGGCTCTGCTGCTACTCACAGCTGCATGACCAGGTAGAAGTGGGTTGTGCTCTCATAAATATCTTCCAAAGTCACGATGTTTTCATGCTTTATCCTGCAAAGGGAAATGTGGGTCAGAAACAAATCCTGGCAAGGACAGAAGGGGGAAAACCCGGCAGTAATCTTGCTTTAATCACCAGGGACAGCTCACTGGGGCTTCTGTGCCTCCCCCGGCGTGGCAGAGGATCATTGATGCCCATCCAGTTCCCTTTGGAGCACCAGGCACCATCAGTGGGGGCACCAGACCCTTTATTTAAAGCACCCAGCACACCGGGGATGCTCCTTGGACTGTCCCACTCACTTTTTCAGCACTGCTATTTCATTCTCCAGGCTGCTGTCCCTGTTCAGAGGAGACTTCTTGATGCATTTCAGAGCAAAGAGCTTGCCAGTGCTTTTCTGCTTCACCAGGAAAACTTCTGAGAAGGCACCTCTGCAGAGAGGGGGAGAAGCTGCATTTCAGTGCTGGGAACGGGAGGGTCTCACAGAGGGGAAACAGAAAACACAGAAAACGTGCTGGGAACTTCATGTGGATGCTGATTCCAAAGCTGGAGCTGTACTGGAGCAGCACCAAGTGCAGGGTGCTCAGGGCAAGGCAAATAAAGCCCCACATTTTAGGGAAAACGTTCATTCTGCACAGTCCACCATGCAGCTGCAGTTTGGGTTGTGCCACCCAACATTCTGCATGACAAAATGCAAAACAGCAGGAGCAGCCCAGTTATCTTTAAACTCAGCCTCTGCTTGTTCCCCTGCTGCAGAGGATGCTGTCCCTGTCCCCGGGGACAAAGTGACAGCGAGTCTCAGCCCAGCAGCAGCTGCAGGGATTTATAACTACCTAAAACCCCAATCCTGTTACAGCTCTGTCCTGAGCACGGGGCTGGGGCACTGACACTGACCCTGGGCCCTCACTAATCCTCATCAAACCTTAATGAAGCAGCTCCTTAATTGGGGGTTCAATGGGACTTGCTGTGCGTCCGCCAAGGGCAGGGCAAGGAAGGGCAGTGCTGTGGAGCCTGGGGGAAAGTGATAACAACTTTGAGGTGGTTTTGAGTCCCAGATCTTCATTTCAATTCTTCAGAGAGCTGAAGCAATGCATGTGGGAAAAATCCCAATTTCTAGCGCTAAATTTTCCTATTAAAGCAATAGTAGGAAATGAACAACCTACAAATCAGCTGCTGGGGCATCTGTTCTACATCTCTGTCCCAAACAGTTTATAATAATTATGGCCCTTATTAAAAACGATGAATCAACAAGTGGGCTAGGAGAGAACAAAGCTTTTTCTAGCCTCATTCCTTTAGCGAAAGCTGCTGGATAATTCAATTAATCTCTGAGGCTGACAAGGAACAGGATTTGGAGTAGCTGCTTCTTTGGGAGCTTTCTCGTGGGCTCAGAAGTCACAGAAAATTTGTCCGTGACAGAACTCGCTGGTGGAGGTAATTCAATTCCTCCCCCACAACCTTGGAAATGTTTTGTTGTCTCATCCCCATGAATAGGCAAATGAAGCTGTTAACGCACAGGGAAGGATTGTACAACCCCAACATCCTTGTTTTTGTTTCATTCCCCGACTGAGTCAGGGCTCCTGAGCTAAATATACAACTTGTTTTTGTCATCCTGTACCCGCCCCAGCGCCTGACCTTGCAGGGCAGAGCAGCAGGAGAGGGGCAGGAGGGGGATCCCCATGGGCGCTTCTTATCCCCGTGCAGGAGAGGGTCAGAGGGGCTGGAGGAGGGCAGAGGGCACCTGGGGCTGTGCCTGGGGCTGGTAGGGAAGGTGAGGCAGGGGTGGCAGCAGCATCCTGGGCTCCTGGAGCTGTGCCTGGGCTGTTGGGGAAGGTGAGGCAGGGGTGGCAGCAGCAGCAGCAGCAGCAGCAGCAGCAGCATCCCGGGCTCCCCTCGGCCGTTCCTGGCCTGCCCCAGAGCAGCTGGTCCCCAGGACCTTGGCCAGGGCCAGCAGGGCCCCGGAGCCAGGGCTGGGGCAGGGCAGGGCGCTGTACTCACGATCCCAGGGCCTCCATGAAGATGAAGGTTTTGCGGATGTTGCTGGTCTGCTTCTTCCAGGAGCCGCTGCCGTCCTCCTCCTTGCGCCCCATCTCCTCCAGAGTGAAGCAGGAACGCTGGCAGGGGCAGGAGGAGAGGTCACTGTGTTAGGAGGAGCCCAGGAGTCCCCAGCCACAGCTGGATCACAGCTGGATCACAGCTGGCCAGGGCCTGGGGCTGTGAAACGCTCCCCAAACCCCTCAGAGCTCATCATGAGATCGGGTCTGGGGGCTGGAGGGACACTGGAACCTGAGACAGGAACCTGAGACAAGGGAAAAATAGATGTAAACGTGACCCTGGGCAGCAGGGAGCATCCCTGGGCAGAAGGGAGCATCCCTGGGGGTGGCAGCATCCCTGGGGTGGGGAACATCCCTGGGGTGGGGAACATCCCTGGGGTGGGCAGCACCCCCTGCACCACAGCCAGGGGCTCTGGGACACAGCTGAGCCTTCAGAACACAAAGCAAAAACTTTCATGGATGTTTTTTATCTCTTTGGAAAAGGCAGAAGTATTAAAGCAGACAAAAAGCTGAAAGGTCTTTTTTCATGAGAGACTGCTTAGATATTGGATTCCTCCTGAACCTACTTTATCTCCTTAATTAGCACGTTTGCAGGGTTTTCAGCTCCTTGACACATTTTTTAAAGGTTAATTTAACATTATTGAAACCGAAATTGACTCAGCTGTAAACAGTTGAAGCCTTCGGTCCATAAAATCAGCAAAGGCCTCATGAACTTGACCTTTATTTACCTCTTTCAGATCCTGTGTAACTCACAGAAATACAGCTCCTTCTAGAGCCCAGCCTTAGCTTGCTCTTTGAAATCAGGGAAAGTCAAAAGTCCTTCACAAAAATGCTGATCAATCAGTAGAAAACTTTCTGCCAATTATTTTAAGTTCCTAAATAACGTTTTCTTTGCAGTCATCTGCCCATCCCGAACCTACAGATCTGGACACTCACAGAAAGAGACTCGTTCACCCCCTGACAGTGCAGGTGTGCCAGGTGCCGTGGCATTACTGAAAAGCTCATTCAGTGCTGCAGGTGGGACCCTCTGGAGCTGAGAGTGAAGTGCATAACACAGCTTTGATTTGTGGGGCTTCCCCCTCCCCAGCAGAACAAACACAGCCACACTCAGCCTCACACCTCAGCTTCAGCTGATTTTGTGTCACAGACAGAGGAAAACAAACACGTGTGCTACCAATGTCTGACCTTTGGGCTCTCCTGCAGCCTGAGCCAACAAACTGCTCTGCTCTGCTCTGTGTGACCCAGACCCAGCTCGACACTGCCCAGGGTGCAGGGATGTTATTCTGACCTTGCCTAAATCTTTCCTGAGGAAATCTGCTCTGCTTCCACATCCCACAGCAGCAAAGGCATCTGCAGCCAGCCCCTGCCCCTGAATGGATGTAAGTCATGATTAATGGGCTCGTGACAAACTTCCATGTGCAGGGGGAGCAGACATGCAGCTTGCATGGATTTGCCTTTGGAATTAGAACTTTATAGGAAAAAAGGAGAATGCAAATTAAAAGGGCTCTGATTAAAAAAAAAAAATACAGCAAAGCAAGCAAATGGCATGTGAATGAATGGCTGAATGAATGAGTGAATGAACGGAGTGCCAGGGCAGCCTCTGTGTTCAGGGACAAAAGAAGAACTGAAACCACGAGCTCGCCATTACAAACAAGCCCACGCCAAAGCTCCGGATTCCCACCACACCATCCATCCATCCATCCATCCCTCCATCCATTCCAACTGGGGCAGCACTGGCAAAATCTCCATTTTCATTGCCCATAGCCCCGATTCCCTGCAGTCCCTTGGATGTAAAACCTCGGACAGCTCTCTAGGAGATCGCTGCACACAACACGAGTGCTGAGCACAGCGCGGAGGAGAAGTCCTCTGCTGCTTCTGCCACCAGGAAAAAGCAATTTAAAGCAGAGCAGGTGAGCGGGGGTCCCACCTGCCTCACCCAAAGAGCAGCAACAGCAAAAGGCTGGCGAGGAAAGGAAATTTTGCTTACCCAAGTCAGCCCAGACAAAGCAACTCCTGTTGGCTGCTCGCGCTCGGCGCCGTCTGCGGGGATTAGAGTGGGGAGGAGGAGGAGGAGGAGGAGGAAGAGGAGGGAGATGGAGCTGAGATGGTAACCAGGGAGCAGCAGGGGCACGGGATGCTGCAGCAGGGCTGGGGGAGCACGTCAGGGCTGGGTATCCGGGTGCCCACGGGCTCAGGGCTGGGTATCCAGGTGCTGCAGGCTCAGGGTGGGTATCCAGGTGCTGCAGGCTCAGGATGGGTATCCAGGTGCTGCAGGCTCAGGGTGGGTATCCAGGTGCCCACAGGGTCAGGGTGGGTATCCAGGTGCCCACAGGCTCAGGATGGGTATCCAGGTGCTGCAGGCTCAGGGTGGGTATCCAGGTGCTGCAGGCTCAGGATGGGTATCCAGGTGCTGCAGGCTCAGGGTGGGTATCCAGGTGCCCACAGGCTCAGGGTGGGTATCCAGGTGCCCACAGGCTCAGGGTGGGTATCCAGGTGCCCACAGGCTCAGGATGGGTATCCAGGTGCCCACAGGCTCAGGGTGGGTATCCAGGTGCCCACAGGCTCAGGGTGGGTATCCAGGTGCTGCAGGCTCAGGATGGGTATCCAGGTGCTGCAGGCTCAGGGTGGGTATCCAGGTGCCCACAGGCTCAGGGTGGGTATCCAGGTGCCCACAGGCTCAGGGCTGGAGCTGGGCATGCAGCTCAGGCTGGTTCTGATCCATCCCCAGACAATTCCTGCCTTCCTCCCAGCGATGCTCCTGGGGCTGGGGAGCCGCCCCCGTTCCCTGGGCTGGGCTGGCACCTCTGTGGGGCTGCCCTGCCCGGGACAGGCTGTGCCAGCCCTGCCAGGGATGCTCCTCACCCGCTCCCCGTGCCACAAACCCCTGCAGAGCAATCACAGGGCACAGCCCCCCGAATTTGGGGCTATTTCACCACACAATGACTCTATTTTGAGTTTCAAAGCCTCCCCGTGAGTGCCAGCTCAAGCACAGCCCACATGAATAGAGGAAATATTAATAATTCTCAGAATCTTTGCTACGGTGTGGGATTTTTAGAGCTGGCAATAACAACTTTACTGACTGCCTTCTCAGCTGATTTACACTGCCACCTAGAATAATGCATGGGAAAAGTCCACATCATTGTGGAGTTTAGTTTTACATCAGGGATAAATCAGCTCTGAGGCAATACTGAAAAATCACGCTTTTTTATTCACTATATTTTCCCTCAGCAGCTTGGTTCCAAGGCAAAGGCTCTTGGGTGTTGAGCCTGTCTTTGCTGCTCCATCCCTGGGAACTCCCCAAAATCTGAGGGATTTTGGTCAGGATTCCTGCATGTGGGTCTGCAGCTTTCCTTTCCTGCCAGGTTTGGGTGGAATTTCCTTAAAATCCACTGCAAGGCCTCACCTGGAGTGAGGGGGAGCCAGTCCCACTGCAGGGGAGACACCAGGGTCAGGGCCATGTCAGAGCCTTTGTCAGGGGCTTTATTGGCTTTATTGCAGGTTTATTGGGGCTTTAGAGGGTATATCAGGGGAGTTTATTGGGGTTTATTAGGGCAGTTTATTTGCTTTATTAGGGGAGTTTATTGGGTTTTTATAGGGCCATATTAGGGGAGTTTATTGGGATTTATTAAGGGGGCTTATTGGGTTTATTAGGGGGTTTACTAGGGTAGTTTATTTGGGTTTATTTAGGGGGGTTTGCTAGGGGAGTTTACTGGGGGTTATTAGAGGGTTTATTAGGGGTTTTATTAGGGGGTTTATTAGGGGTTTATGGGGGGTTTATTAGAGGGTTATGGGGGGTTTATTAGGTTTTTTGGGGGGTTATTAGGGTTTTTTGGGGGGTTATTAGGGGTTTTTTGGGGCGTTATGAGGGGTTTATGGGGGTTTATTATGGTTTTTTTGAGGGGATTTATTAGGGGTTTATTAGAGGGGCTTACTAGGGTTTTTTGGGGGCTTATCAGGGTTTTTTGGGGGATTTATGAGGGTTATTTTGGGGGGGTTAATAGGGATCTTTGGGGCAGTTTATCAGGGTTATTTTGGGGGGTTTTGGGGGGTTCAGGGGAGGATTTTGAGTCAGGACAAATGCACACCTGGATGCAAACACACACCCAGCAAAGGCAGGCCAGGCTGGCAGTCCCTGGGCTCTCCTGGAGCCCGAGCCAGGCGGTGCCATCCTCGGGCAGTGCCATCCTGGGGCCGGGCAGGATGGGCATGGCTGCACTGGATGTTCCTGGGGCTCTTTCCCAGTGCCAGGCTCGGGGCAGCCCCCTGAGCATCCCCTGAGCATCCCGGGCTGGTGCCAGCAGAGAGCACTGCAGCACAGCCCATGGAGCAAACCGGGCAGGGACAGCCCCTGCCTCAAGAAAAGTTGTAAAACCACCAGTGGTGCCCTCGGGGTTGGCAGGTATTGCAGCAGAACTCCTGGAAACGGAGATCATTTCAATAGCACATCCTTCTCAGTCTGGGAGATTATTCACTTTTCTTTCTGGCCCTAAAACGGGAGTTCTGTAAGGCAGGGAGGCTCCTCCATCCAGGGGTGGTTGGGAATGAGCTGAGCTGGGTCTGGGTTCTTTGGGGCTGCATTGCCTCAGCTGGAAAGAGCTGCTCTTTTCTCCAGGCTTTGTTTTTAAACTTCAGTGCATAAATTGGTGAATGAGTTACCCACGGAGCTCAGTCTCAGGTTTTATGTTCTCCTTAACCTGGGAATTCTGGTCCTGGAGACTGCCAATGCAATGGTTACCATTCATTTTAAAATGGCAAAGAATCATGTAATTAGCTGCTGCTGAGCATTACTGCTAATTACCCCGTTCAGTGGCACATCATTAACTGCACAGCTTCATTATCTGTCCCTAAATAATTCCATCCATCTCTTGTATCTCCATCACTTCCATACAAACCAACCAGCATCCCAAATGTGCCCCTCCAGCCAGGCTCGGGGGCTTTGGGGCTGCTCTTCTCCCACCCGAGAGGCGGACTGTGCACCAGGAGAGGCTGGCTGGGCACCAGGAGAGGCTGACTGGGCACCAGGAGAGGCTGGCTGGGCACCAGGAGAGGCTGACTGGGCACCAGGAGTGGCTGACTGGGCACCAGGAGAGGTTGACTGGGCACCAGGAGAGGCTGGCTGGGCACCAGGAGAGGCTGACTGGGCACCAGGAGAGGCTGGCTGGGCACCAGGAGAGGCTGGCTGGGCACCAGGAGAGGCTGACTGGGCACCCTGGGCCATCCTGTATGGAATTCCAGCCTCCCATTCCCAACCCACACAGTCCCTGGCACACAGAGCCCTGCCTGTGCTGACAGCTCACACCCAGAGCTGAGGAAGAGGAAGCCAATTAGGAACCTAAAAGGGCCTTTCATCAGCCTTTTGAAAAATCCAGCGCTAATTATGCAGGTTTGAATAGATGTTTACTCAAGGGGTTAATTATGCATCCCTGAAGAGCAAAACTTCATTTGGTGCATCTGGGGGGGCTCAGGCTGCTGCAGGCTCGGGGAGCCCTGGGATGTTCCTCCCCTCCAGCCCCTGCCCCTCTCCTGGGAGAAGCAGCCAGGGAGTGCCCGTGGCTCGCTGGGAGGGTGGGGAGGGCTGGGCTGGGGCTGTGCTGGGGCTGTGCTGGGCTTTATTTCGTGTCCTTCCCTCTGGGCTGCTGTGCCTGTGCCCAGGGCAGCTCCAGCAGTGCCCAGGGATTCCCTGGGAGCATCACCCGGGACAGGAGCACCTGGGATGGAACTCCTCCAGCAGCCCCCAGGGAGCTCCTGCCCTGCCCAGGGCTGGCACCCCCTGCTCAGTGCTCCCACTGGGGGGAACTTCAATACTTCACTTTTACAGACAAATACAGCAGCAGGAGCAACGGAATTCCGAATTTCCAGAGCCATTCCTTTTACACCTTGTGGCTGCTGGTAAAACCCAGGCTTGTTAAGGCATTCCCAGCAAAAGAAATATTTCAGGACGCTGAAATCTGCCTGAAAGACTTCTCCAGGAGCAATTTTTCTTTGTCAGCTTATTACTGTGAGCAGTAAATAATCAAGGAGATAAGTGCACTGTAGAATTTGGCTAGGGGAAGAATGCAATTAGATTTCTCTGGGCTTGTCTCATACAGGATTATGCCTGTTTCAGCTCAGGCTTTTTTCCTCCCGGGCCACATAGCGGCTTTAAATCACTTTTTCTATTTTATCTGTGATTACAGGCTTAAGAACATGAGGGAAAAAACCCTCCTGTAAGTGATACACCAACACTATCTTGATCTCTGGTGCTTCTCAGCAGGTTCTAAAGAATTTGGGACAAGGCCTGAGAGGAACCCTCGTCCCTGGGGAGGAGGAGGAGCAGGCCCAGGGCACAAGGACAGAGAGCACAGAGCACAGAGCACAGAGCACAGAGCACAGAGCAGGAGAGCCCAGAGCCCCTTCCAGGACCTTCCAGGACCTTCCAGCCCCTTCCAGCCCCTTCCAGGACCTTCCAGCCCCTTCCAGCCCCTTCCAGGACCTTCCAGCCCCTTCCAGCCCATTCCAGCCCCTTCCAGGACCTTCCAGCCCCTTCCAGGACCTTCCAGCCCCTTCCAACCGATTCCAGCCCCTTCCAGGACCTTCCAGCCCATTCCAACCCCTTCCAGCCCCTTCCAGGACCTTCCAGCTCCTGAAGGGACCCCAGAGGGACCCATCCCCAGACCTTCAGGGACAGGACAAGGGGGAACGGGCTCCCACTGAACAAAGGGGAACTTCTGTTGGGTTTGGGATGAAATCCTTCGCTGGGGCTGCCCTGGCAGTGCCCAGGCAGGGTTTGGAGCAGCCTGGCGCAGTGGGAGCCGTCCCTGCTGTGCTTCCCCACCCCTGAGCAGCTCAGGGGTCTGTGCTGCTCTCCCTGCTCCAGCCCTTCCCAGGTTTTGGGGCTTTCCCAGGGCTGAGTCCTGCTCAGGCAGAGCAGCCAGGGCACCCCAAACCTCAGCGTGGCTGCAAAGGATCCCCTCCCTGGGCAGAGAGCTGGCACAGCCTGGCTGTGCTGTGGGAGCATCTCGGAGGGTTCCTGGGGTCTGTGGGGACCTGGGCTGGCCCCCTGCTCACCCCCAGCCCTGCAGCACCTCCTGCCCGTGAAATCCTGTTATCTGCACAAGTTCAGTGGAACATGAATAATCTCCAAGGCTCGCTGTTTGTTTGCTGCTCTCCTCGTGCTGCACAAACCCACCCTCATCTTCCCCTCAGCAGAAATGAATTACAAGAGAAGGAAGAGAAAACCAGACCGTTTTCCCAAGGCCACACAATTTCTCAGATATCCATTTCAAGGTGTTTATTGCAGCCTTTCATCCCCCTCCCCGACTGTTGAGGCTGAATTCCTTGCCTGGCAACAGATGGGATGCCAATTTATTTTTAGCAATTTGTTTGCTTTGATTGCACCCTTAAACACCACCCTGCTTTTAAGTCCATGCAGCACCTCGGGGCTGGCAAGGTGGGCTGGACCCTGCGCCAGGAACGGGGAGAGGAGCTGCTGCTGGTGGGTGATGCTGCCGAGCCAGGGATGGGTGAAACCACTCGCAGGACTTGGAAGGAAAAATGAGATTTGATTCAAAAGCACTTCTCGCTTTTATAGAGAACATCCTGAACATGAGTTCCATTGAATTAAAGTAAAACCATTTCACCTGATTGGTGCACTGGGCTTAGCAGCAGAGAAATGGAAGTTGGGGCTGGTTGAGGACTGGATAAGCTGCGTGAGAAAATGTATTTGAGGCTTTTACTTTCTTTTTCTGTCTGTTTTTCTGGCTTTTCTCCTTGCTCTGAGCACCTGGATGCTGCACAGGTAGCAGGGGTGGTTAGGGCTGTGCAGGGAGCTGTTGGCATTTGTACAAAATCACCTTTTCTGTCCCCTTGCCCTGTCACCGTGGGGCTCAGGCTGCGAGAGGAGAAAGTGCTCAGCCTCTCAGCACAGACAAAAAATAGCAACGATCAGTCCTAAGCAGCTTTGGGGATTTCAGCGTGACCCAGCGCTGTGCCCCGAGCCCAGAGCTGCTGGGTCAGGCCTGCCTGAGCCGGGCTGGGCTGGGCTGGGCTGGGCTGGGCTGGGCTGGGCTGGGCTGGGCTGGGCTGGGCTGGGCTGGGGGGGACTCACAGGGACCCTGCAGGGACGTGGGCTGAGTGAGACTGAGTATTAGATAGCAAATGCTAGATCCTGGACACTAAATACTGAATATTAGATACTAAATACTGAATATTAGACACTAAATACTGAATATTAGATACTAAATACTGAATATTAGACACTAAATACTGAATATTAGATACTAAATACTGAATACTAGACACTAAATACTGAATATTAGATACTAAATACTGAATACTAGACACTAAACACTGGATATTAGATACTAAATACTAGATACTAAATGCTAAATGCTGGATACTAAAGACTGACTATTAGCTGAATATTAGATACTAAATACTATTAAATACTAGATACTAAATACTGAATATTAGATACTAAATACTAGATATTAAATGCTAAATACTAGATATTAAATACTAGATACTAAATGCTAAATACTAGATACTAAATACTGAATACTAGATACTATATACTAGATATTAAAAACTAGAAACTAAATGCTAAATACGTTATTCTAAATATATTAAAAACTAGATATACCAAGTGCTAAATACCAGATACTAAATATATTAAAAACTAGATATACCAAGTGCTAAATACCAGATACTAAATATATTAAAAACTAGATATACCAAGTGCTAAATACCAGATACTAAATATATTAAAAGCTAGATACTAAATGCTAAATACTAGGTATTAAATACTAAATTATGAATATGAAACCATGGGCTCTGTGTCCATGGGAAATCCTCCCAGCCCCTCCAGCTCCAGGAGGGAGAATCCCTGCTCCTGAGCTGGCCCGGCACCCTTGGGTGTCCCAGGTTCTCCTGGCAGGGCTCGCAGGGCAGCACCCCGGGGTTTTGGGGAGCAGAAGGGGCACCCCGAGGCTCAGGGCAGCACCCCAAGGTTTTGGGGGAGCAGAAGGGGCAGCACCCCAAGGCTCAGGGCAGCACCCCGAGGCTCAGGGCAGCAGAAGGGGCACCCCGAGCTCAGGGCAGCAGAAGGGGCAGCACCCCGAGGCTCAGGGCAGCACCCCAAGGCTCAGGGCAGCAGAAGAGGCAGCACCCTGAGGCTCAGGGCAGCAGAAGGGGCATCCCAGGCTCAGGGCAGCAGAAGGGGCACCCCAAGGCTCAGGGCAGCACCCCAAGGCTCAGGGCAGCAGAAGGGGCACCCCAAGGCTCAGGGCAGCACCCCAAGGCTCAGGGCAGCAGAAGTGGGGTGTCAGTGGCCCTGTGGGGAGGCAGAGCAGCCCGGGCTCTCTGTGCCTGCAGTGTTTGGGATCATCACCTGCTCCCAGGGCACCACCCTGCGATTCCCCAGAGCTGAACCTGCCTTATTTTAGCCCAAACCCACCCGCCAGTGGCCGCACACGTGTGAAAGTTCCCGTGGTGTGTTATTAGCGCTCCTGTTTTACAAGGGCCACTCACCAAGGGCACAAACACTCAGTGCCCTGTCAGTGCTGCCTCTGAAGCTGCTGGGGAGGTGAGCACCGGGATCTGCTGTCTTAATTAGTGCAGAGTTACAGAGCTGCTAATGCCTGACCTGCAGGGCTGACAGAAAGGATTAGATGGGATCAGATGCCTGTAAAGCAGAGGGTTCTGGATGCTGTGGGCTTTTTTCCTGAGCTCACATTCACAGATTGTGGCTTCCCTTCCTTGGCTGAAGGAGCTCCTTGGTGCTGGGCTGTGCTTGGGACAGGGGTGGGAGCAGCCAGGGGGGTCTGAATGCCCCCAGGAATTCGGGTGCTGGGTCTTCCAGGGTCTCTGTGTGTGACAAGGTACTCTCAACCTGAACCAAGGTGGTAAAAATCTTGCAGCAATTAATTCACTTATTGTGTTGGTGACGTCTGCTGTGCCTCCTTGGCGCCCAGAGGATCTCAGCTCGCTGGGCCGGGGGGTGATTTATTGGCAATCACACACCCCCACAGCATCACTCATGCTGGGAAGAGGGGCTGTGATCTCAGCAAACGTGACACAGGAGGGCTTTTGTCAAATGGAGGGGGCTGATGGATGGAGGAGTCAGGCAAGTATTGATTGGAGCCAATATATTATTTTCTACATTAATATTGTGCAGACAGTGGCAGATAGAGACCCTGCATGGTCCTGGTGCTCCCTCCATGATGAAGAATTACCCTTCTGTGCAGCTTCTCTGCAGTGAGGGATGGTGTTCCAGACCTGCAGTGACTTCTGAGGGAAACGTTTGGGTTTAATTATGAAAAGAAAGAGGCAAAGTGCACAATTGTTTTCCTTGTGCCATCAGGCAGAAACAGCCTGAGGGGAATCCTCTGGGAACGTGGAGCTCCCTGTGGGTGCTGCTGTGCTGTGGGGTGGCTCAGGAGCTCTATGGGGCTCCCTGTGGGTGCTGCTGTGCTGTGGGGTGGCTCTGCTCTGGTTCAGTCCTGGTCTGGCTCAGTCCTGGTTTGGTTCACTCCTGGTCCGGCTCAGTCCTGGTCTGGCTCAGTCCTGGTTTGGTCAGTCCTGGTTTGGCTCAGTCCTGGTTTGTTCAGTCCTGGTTTGGCTCAGTCCTGGTTTGGTTCACTCCTGGTTTGGTTAGTCCTGGTCTGGCTCAGTCCTGGTGTCTCTCCTGACCCAGAACAGCACTGCAGGATGTGGCTTTTCCCCGGTTCCCCCATTTCAAGGTCGCCCCTGTAAGCTCAGCAGAGCTTTGCTGATGTGACTGATGTGCTGCCCCTGCTCCCTGTTCTGCTCTGTAATCCTGCCTTTATTAGCCAGAGTTCTGCCCAAATTCATCAGGACCAGATGGTGATAAGAAGGACTTGTGGTTTAAAAATTACCATCCTCCTTTTCTTCCCAACAGGAAGGGGGGATTAATCTCAGCCTAAAATCTTTGGTTCTTGTCTGCCCAGAAGTCATCAGGGGATAACGGGAAGGAGACTGAGCTCAGAGCCCTTGGCTGATGAAAAGGTGCAGAACCCGCAGGATTTTGGGGTTGGTTGGGCTCAGGCAGCTTTGTCCAAGGTCCTGTTGTCCAAACAGGGAAAATTTTCACCTGGGTTTCTGTAGCAGAGGGATGGGGTGAGTTTGGGCTGTTCAGGCAGAGAAGGCAGGAGGTCTTCTCGCCCGCCCGGGTCCGTCTGTCTGTCCGGGGGCAGGAGGAGCCCTGTCCTGCCCCGCTGCCCGGCCCGGGGCCGCAGGGTCGCTGTATTCTCCCCGGCCCCCGCTGGAGGTCACTGGAACATTGCTTACCATTGTCCCCCAGAACAAAGGAGCTGCCGAGCTGATTTGGTGACATCAATGTTTGACATTTTCGGAGGTTTCTATCAGTTTCACGTATGAAAATAAATCTCCAAATTGCTCATAATAATGAGCATTTTATAAACACTTCTTATGCCCCGAGGAGACACCACCAGAGGTTCATGTTACAAAAAGTGTGACTCAAGCGCCGGGAATTTTGAGCAAAGCTCCTCTAATGGGCTCTCTGCGCCCCGGCTCTCTCTGTCATACCCTGATGGATGTGTCAGAAGTTCGAACCACACCTGAAGCATTCCGTGGCTACCAGCAGGAACCCCGAGAGTGGCCATGGCCAGTCCCAGCACTGCGTTTGTGCTGCTAAAAATGCTGCAGAGAGGATGAGCAGCTCGAGGGTTGCAAAGGTCATTTTAGAAAAATTAACTCAGATCATGGATGTAAAATATTTTATTTTCTTTTTCCCTCTGTCCTGGCACAGGCAGCTGTCCCTGCCCACTGGGATTTTTGGGAAGGCTGCTCAGCTCCCTCTGTCTCAGAAGAGCAGGAGCAGCCCTCAGCACTGCTGATGAACGAACGGGAGCTAATTACCAGCAATAAGAAAAGTTTGGCAACTCGTCACCGACTCATCAGTGCAAACCAAAGCTGCTTCTCAACCCGTCTATCAAAGCGCAGTTGCCGTTAATGATAGACTGAATAATAATTAGTATTAACTGAAAGGATCCCTTTCTATTTCCCAGCGATATTTAAAGCCAAGCACAGACTCCTGGCTTTGGGTGAGATCCAGCTTCAGCAGAGCTCTGGGATTTATATTTCAGTCTCGGGACATAAAGTGAATTTGTGGGATGCATCAGCTCGTGGCAGACTCGGTGCCATGTGCTGGAAGTGGTTCCTGAGCCCGTGGGAGGATTTCCACGGCAGATGTGGGTGCTGCCAGGGAATTGGGGATCCCACGCACAGCCTGGGTGCTGCTGAGCAGGCTCGGACTCACACGGGCAGGAGGGAGCTGGGGTGCAGCCCTGGCACCTCTGTCAGGCAAGGGCCTTTCCTGGAACCCCCATCAGGTGCTTTGGGTGCCTTCAAGGGGATTTATTCAAGGGTATTTATTATATCCAAGGGTATTTATTATATTCAAGGGTATTTATTATATCCAAGGGTATTTATTATATTCAAGGGTATTTATTATATTCAAAGGTATTTATTCAAGGGTATTTATTATATTCAAGGGTATTTCTTATATTCAAGGGTATTTATTCCATCCCCTTCCAGTGCCCAGGTGCCCCAAGCCCAGTCTGAGCTGTGCAAGGGCTGTGGGAACCTGCTGGGGTTTGGAGGAGCCTCCAGCAGAGCAGAAGTGCTGAAACTGCTCTGCCCACATGGTTTGGGTGCCTTCAAGGGTATTTATTCAAGGGTATTTATTATATCCAAGGGTATTTATTATAGCCAAGGGTATTTATTCAAGGGTATTTATTATATCCAAGGGTATTTATTATATAAAGGGGTATTTATTCAAGGGTATTTATTATATCCAAGGGTATTTATTATATCCAAGGGTATTTATTATATCCAGGGGTATTTATTCAAGGGTATTTATTATATCCAAGGGTATTTATTCCATCCCCTTCCACTGCCCCGGGTGGGACGTGCAGGTGTCTGAGCCAGCCTGGAGAGGAGCCTGGCCTGGGCTGGAGCAGAGCTCTGCTTCATTTCAAAGCTTAGCCTTAAATGTTTGCTCTAAAGCCCTGGAGCCCCAAGAAAAGAAGATGCAAATAACTTGACTCTTTTCCCATGGAAGCAATTAAGGAACTGTGTTAATAAGAAATGAAGTTGTTTGTAAATTTTAATGGTTTAAAAGATGCCCCAGGGAAATCACAGACAAATAGGAGCTGTTTGGTGCAGACCCGTTCTAGCCAAGCTCCACCTCCGTGGTGGATGTGATCAATTAAAAATTATCAGGAGAAAATGTCACATTCTTTTTAATTTAATGCCTTTGGCCAGAAGGATTTTCTAACAGAATGATTTGAGCTAGGAGGGGAGTGTTGCTTTATTTCCTCCCCAGTTCATCCAAAAATAGCCCCAAAGGAAAAAAAAACAGAAAAAAAACAAACAACCAAAGCAACCACTACCAAACCCCAAAGACAACCCCATGAAAATGGCTGAATATATGGTTTGTTTTTTAATTCTGTGAGTGCAAAGCCCATCCCATCACTCTGAGGCCGAAGCCCAGCTCTCTGGACTGGTGTTTGGGGCAGGGGGAGCTGGCCAGGGCTGGTTTGGGGCTGGTTTGGGGCTGGTTTGGGGCAGTGACCCCTGGCCAGGACTGGTTTGGGGCTGGTTTGGGCAGTGACCCCTGGCTAGGGCTGGTTTGGGGCTGGTTTGGGGCAGTGACCCCTGGCTAGGGCTGGTTTGGGGCTGGTTTGGGGCAGTGACCCCTGGCCAGGACTGGTTTGGGGCTGGTTTGGGGCTGGTTTGGGGCTGGTTTCAGGCAGTGACCCTGGCTAGGGTTGGTTTGGGGCTGGTTTGGGGCTGACCAGGACTGGTTTGGGGCTGGTTTGGGGCTGGTTTGGGGCTGGTTTGGGGCTGGTTTGGGGCAGTGACCCTGGCTAGGGCTGGTTTGGGGCTGGTTTGGGGCTGGTTTGGGGCTGGGTGAACATCCCCGGGCTGGGGCAGCATCCCTGGACTAAGGGAACATCCCCGGGAACATCCCTGGGCTGGGGGAGCATCCCCAACACCCCCGGGCTGCTGTGGCAGCCGCTCCCCCTGTGATTAGGGCAATTTGTTTCCCCCAGAATTCCTGTAGGGCTTGACAAGACACCAAAGTTCTGGGGAGTTCCACAAAGGGCTCCTTTGCATATTAAAGACTCCGTGTTGTCACTGAGTAAATTTGGGAGGAACATCCAGCACTGTGAGTGTCACAGGAGCCGAGATGAATTCCAGGGCTCATTGGGGGGCTGTGAGGAGGTGGAGGAAGGACTGCAAAGTGGCGCTGTGTTTTTTTCCCAAATCCCCGTCGAGGCTCATTTTCCCTCTTTCCATCTCCAGCACTCTCAATCCCTTGATAATAAATGCAGCTCACATAGGAACTACCCCCCGGACTGATTTCTTTCCACTGCAAGAAGTGATTTAAAAGAAGACGAAAAAAGACATTGAATGTGTTCATTATTGATAATCTTAAAGATTTACTGCGGGCTTTCAGAAAAGCTGCTGCCTTAAAGCAAACTGCTTTTATCTCCTTTTTGTTTGCTTAGTTGGCTTTTGTGGGTTTTGTGTCTTTTCCTCCAGTAGCTCATGTAGGTAGAAGCTTGAGTTATTTTTTCTTTTCCTGAGGGGGAGTTTGGCAGCTCCTGCAGCAGGAGATTCCCCAGGGCCTGCAGCCATTTCACCCCAGGGCTCTGGAACCTCCAGAAGGCACCAGAAAACACCTTCCTGTGCTCCCAGAGCAAAGCCACCTGCTGCAGCCCTGTCACCAGCTCAGAGGCTGTAACAACACCACCCTTCACCAATCGGAATAATTAAACAGCCTCGTTATTTTAAATATTCACCGAGTCCGGATTCCATGTTTGTCTTTCTTGGTCAATTTTGGTTCTTGTTAATCTAGGGGAAGGAAAGAATGTTCTCTAGTGCTTAATTTGCATTAAAAACACTATAATTTGTAAGTAAATTGGAAAGCTTTTAAGTGAAGAGGGAACATCAGTGACTTGACAGTCAAAGCTCTCCTTTGTTTTTCAAGCACAATGTTCCGAAAGATGCTCTTCCTTTCTTGGAATTACATGGCAGTGAGAATGAAGCCTTGTAATTGTTCATTAATCCACGGTCATTAGGAGACTCAGGGGGGAAGGAGGCCCCAGCAATGAAAACCCAACCCAGAGCAGGCAGTGTTCCACCAGAAAAGTGATTTTAAACGCCTCAGGTTGCTGAAGGGGGTAAATCAGGAGAGCTGAGGCTGGGCAGGGGTGGGGATGCTGCTGCCTCTGTCCAGAGGGTTTTCCAAGGAAAACCAATGGGTTTTCCAAGGAAAGCCAGAGGGTTTCCAAAATCCAGAGGGTTTTCCAAGGAAATCCAGAGGGTTTTCCAAGGGAAGCCAGAGGGTTTTCCAAGGAAATCCAGAGGGTTTTCCAAGGGAGGCCAGAGGGTTTTCCAAGGAAATCCAGAGGGTTTTCCAAGGGAAGCCAGAGGGTTTTCCAAGGGAAGCCAGAGGGTTTTCCAAGGGAAGCCTCCCCCTGCCTGCCCTGCCGAGCCAGCCCGTGCTGAGGCCGTTCCCAGCTCTGGGGGTTCTCCTGTGCACGTCCCCAGTGTGGAATTTTCCCTTCCTGGGGAGCTGAGCAGGGCCCAGGGAGGGCACCGAGACCCCAGCGGGTGTAAAGGATGGAAAGTTCCATCGTGGGGCTGAACTCCTACTTATCTGACCAACTGGCACAAAGATCCCAACCAAACTGGCCTTTAGGAGATGCCCAAGGAGCCAGGCTCTACTTTCCTTCATTTTTTGGAGTTTCTGACTGCGTGGATATTCCTTTAAAGCACCTTTTCTCTCTTGTATTTTAGATGTTGCTTTCTTTGTTGCTTCCACCTCTTTATTTAGGAGGAGGAGGAGGGGAGAGGAGGGATAAAGGCAGCAGAGGAGCTGATTTCAATGCAAATCTATTGTTCATAATTGCAGTTTTAAAATCTTCTCAACCTTCAGCTGAACAATGATAAAAGAATAATGGCTGTGAATTATTAGCTGTTCCACTTACCTTCAAAATAGTTCTTACACTGTTGTGATACTTGGCTATATTTATTATTGTACTGCTTTTTCCTTTTGTAATGAGCTTGTGCTTCCTGTGGCCTTATTTACTTTTCAGACCTCTGCTCATTCTGCATCTGTACTTTTGATGGGGATATACAGGGCTAAAATCAATTAAAAATCTCTTCCACGGCTTCCAGAATAATTAGATCATTTTCCTGTTATTCTGTTTCCAGGCCTGTCTGGTTAAGGTAACAAATATTAAGATAAAAATGGACCAAGGCAGTGAAATAGGAGAGTTTTGTATGGCTCTGCTGGAGGTGTTTGCACACAGCTGGGCTCGATCCTGAGCTGAGGAGTTTCTGGAGGCACTGAAATCCAAATTTCTGCCAGCTGTGGCTGTCACACAGTGAGCACAGAGAGCAGCTGGACTGGGGGACGATGTTTCACCCCCTTTGTGCAGCATTTCACCCCCTTCGTGTGTTTTCTGCACAGAAATGGCCTCAGGTATGGGATGAAGGGAATCCACCCCCAGGGATTCTCACCTTATGTATGCAAATGTCTGAGTCTGGAAAAACTCTCAATGCAGAGGGAATTCTTCATTTTTATTTGATTTTTTTGGAAGCGTTTTGAGATTTAAAGGCAGCTATGAAAACCTCTCAGAAGGAAAAGGAGAGATTTGAATTGCAGTAAATAATAAGAGGGAGCTGAGGCTTCTAAATCTGCCTAAACCCCGCCAGCCCTGGGCTTTGCTGGCCCAGGCTCGGTGCTGAGCACCTTTCCTGCCGAGGTGATGGTTGTGTTTAGGGATGGATCTGGGATCTGCCTGCGCCTGTCCAGAGGGACAATTTAGGATCCTAATTCTCCTAATTCAAGCAGGAGAGCGCTGTCTGGTTTAGGGTGGAAATGATGCCTTTCCTCCCCTAAAACAGCCATTGTGGGTTTCCTCTGGAAGGAGAACAGAGGAGAGCAGAGCTTTCCCTCGCCATGAGAGGAGCAGTTCTTGAGATTGCCACTGAGGACAGAGCCGTGCCATTAATGAGTCATTAGCGGCGCTAATAATTGAGAGCGGCATTAAGGACAGAGTTAATGACTCGCAGGTGGAGGAGCTCTCCAAGACCCTCTCACACTTCCCAAAGGAGCAGAGCAAAGTCTCATCCCCATCCCGAGGGCGGCCCAGGCTGCTCAGGGGTGAGCGGGGATAATTTATCCCTGAACTCTGTGGTTCGGCTGCTTCTCCTCACTGAACCCTTAAAGCAGCCCGGGACGGGGCCAGGCTTGGGGGGGAGCAGGAAAAGCTCCTGGCTGGCCCATCCTGGTTCATTCTGGCCCATCCTGGCCCATCCTGGCCCATCCAGGCCCATCCTGGCTCATCCTGGTCCATCCTTGCCCATCCTGGCCCATCCTGACCCATCCTGGCCCATCCTGGCCCATCCTGACCCATCCTGGCCCATCCTGACCCATCCTGGTCCATCCTGGCCCATCCTGGCCCATCCTGGCTCCCTCTGCCTCTGCTGGTGGTGTTACCCATGGCTGGATTCTGAGCACAAACACGGAGCTGTCAGGGCTTTGATCGCTTTCCCTCAGCTGCCTGAGGAGTGTTGGAACCTATTGGTTTTGACAACGCACCTCAATTAGGCCTTAAAATCAGCACTACACGCTCTGTGAACCTGGAGGAGCGTGGAGGATTCCTCGGAGGACTGAGATGTTCGGTTTCAGCTTAAGGATGATGTTTCTCCACAAGAGAGTCACCAGTCACAATAATTACATTGCTGTCTTCTCATAATATGATTTATTTAGATGTTGCCGTATGAATTAATTCTCTCTAATTGCTGCTCTTCTCACTGTAAATCAAGGTTTCTTGCTTTCTGGAGAGTAGTGAACATGATCCTACACTGAAGTAATTAGTCCAATTAGAAAGGAAAGCAGATGTGGAAAACCAATTGCTTTCAGGAATATGTCTGCTCCTCTGTAGTCCAAACGCTGCTCAATCCAAATGTAACAGTAGTTTAATAAAACATTGTTTTATTCATAATCTCCATCCAGCGCCGAGACTCCACCTGCTCTTTTGGAGGAGTCACTTTGGGCAGCTTTGAGGCTGGGGAGATTTCTTCAGACCTGCTGGAGAATTCTGTGTGTCTATCAGCAGGCCGGACTGCGGTGACTGAGCCCAGCAAAGTCCGCAAAGCTTCCCCCATCAGAGGCTTCCAGCAGGCAGGCAGGACCTCACGGGGCCGGGAGAGGCTCTGTGCCCACCCCTGTGCCAGTCTGGGGGCAGGGAGTGGTACCCAGGGGATGCTCTCAGCTAACAGAGAGGCTCTGTGCCCACCCCTGTGCCGGTCTGGGGGCAGGGTGTGGTACCCAGGGGATGCTCTTGGCTGGCAGAGAGGCTCTGTGCCCACCCCTGTGCCAGTCTGGGGGCAGAGTGTGGTACCCAGGGGATGCTCTTGGCTAACAGAGGCTCTGTGCCCGCCCCTGTGCTGGTCTGGGGGCAGGGTGTGGTACCCAGGGGATGCTCTGGGCTGGCAGAGGCTCTGTGCCTGCCCCTGTGCCAGTCTGGGGGCAGGGTGTGGTACCCAGGGGATGCTCTTGGCTGGCAGAGAGGCTCTGTGCTCACACTAGTCCCGGTCTGGGGGCAGGGTGTGGTACCCAGGGGATGCTCTTGGCTAACATAGAGGCTCTGTGCTCACACCTATGCCAGTCTGGGGGCAGGGTGTGGTACCCAGGGGATGCTCTCGGCTGGCACAGAAGGAATCACTCAGATCCCGCCTGCGGGCGGTGCTCAGCGCTGCTCTCTCACTCCCTGTGCAGTGATGATGGCGAGGTGGCCGTGCCAGCCCCGAGGGCCAGAGCTGGGCACACACAGCTCCCGTGTCACCAAACCACGTCCCGGCCGCCCCTCCGGGCTTTGTTTCCTGAGTTCTTCATTAAAATACCTGCAGAGGAGTTTTGCATTGGAGATTCACCCATCTATTTTCTTCTATCTGCTGCATGGAAGACAAGTGTTCTCATAATTGGGCCATTAAAGGAGGTGTTGAAATGTTACTAATTGTCAAAGGCAATTAAGTATGGCAACATGTCACAGGTAAATTAACGAGGCTCCAGGTGTTTTGTGCAAATTGCAGTTCTGTGGGTGTAAAACACTTCCAGGCTTCTCTGCTGCTTGCCTGTAGAGCTTTGGTGTGCTCTGATTTTGGGGTTTTGCATCCACTAGAACACTCCTTTTGCTGTTGAGAAGCTCAAGAAGAGCTCTCAGGGTTCCTGCAGCCACTTCTCATGGCAGGCAGAGACCACTGGGGTCTCCTGTCCCTCGCAGTGACCCCGGAGTGCCACTGAGCATCTGCAGGGTCTGAACCCCGAAACGAACCCCGTGGGTTTTGTTCCTTGTCCTTGGAACAGGGATATTTTGCTCCCCATCCCCACACACAGTTCCCACATTTGGGGCTCCCGGCAGCTGTGGCAGCTCTGCCACCCCGCTGGCACCGTGCCCTGCCTGTGTCCCTGCCGAGGATGCTCGCAGGGGCCGCGGAGGGTGGCACTGCCACCCAGCCCGTCATTACAGCCTTTGTTCCTGCTCCCTCCCCAGGCACGGCCGTGATTGTGTGCCTGTGCACACACGGGCTGCAGGCTGGGCAGAACCCTAATTGTATAGTATTAAATATTATGATTTTCTCCCCCCTTCCAAGCTGCGGCACCTCCCCGATGTCTGGTGCAGCTGGCTCCCACTGGCACTTGCAAGGTTGTCCTCCAGGTGCTGCATCAGAAATCTTTTGACACAGTGTCAGTAATTAAGTGTACAATTAAGAGAATGTCTGCAATTAAGTTCAATCAGTCAGTCAATCAAATCTACATTTCTAAAGGGTTTCTAAAGGGCCTCTCATCCAAACCTCCCCTCTGCTTCTGAGCTGGGCTGAGTTAACACCAGACAAGGCAGCGTTTATTCCAAGCAGCTCGCAGGGCTGGAAGGTTTGTACTGAAATGCTGTGTGAGGCCTGGCTGTCTCCTCAATCAAAACTGGCTTTAAATGAGGCATTGAGGCACAACACTGAAACGTAACCATTAAAAAAGCTGAAAACTCGTGGCTTTTCCGGCAGTGTGTCTCCCCGGGCTCAGCAGTGTAATTCCTCACCTTGTTTCCTGTGGGGAATGCTCAGAAAGGACAGATATCCTGCTGGAACAAGCAGCCTGGTTCTGTGCTGTTTCAGGCATCTCTCAGCCCTGCCAGTTGGGTTTTGCCAGGAGGGTGCAGTGGGTGAGCATCGCTGCTGTCCCGCTGCCCAGTCAGTGAACCCGCAGGGGGAACTGCCCTGCTCGGGGTTATTTGTGGTTATTTTCCCCAGCAGACCTGTGCCCAAAGGCTTTCCTGCACCTCAGCACAGCCAGGGACCCCCCCAAAGGACGTGCCCCACGTCCTGCCCTCTCTGGGACTCCCCAGCTGCAGTGGCAGAAACCCTGCAGGTGTGCCCAGGGAGAGCAGCACTGGGGTGAGGTGCCAGGAGCTCCCCGCTGCTGGGGCAGACCTGCTGCTGCTGGCATTGCTGCCTGCTGTCCCTGATGTCCCTGATGTCCCTGATGTCCCTGATGTCCCCTGGGAGGAGCCCTCCTTGTCTGAGCTGCCAGATCCGTATCAGCAGCTGCTCTCCAAGGCCTGGGAATATTCCGTCTCTGGGCTCAGACATTGCTCCAGACAGTAACTGGAGGGTTTTCCTTGTCTCTGGTGCTCCATCAGTGTGAGCAGCAAGCCGTGGTTGCTTTGATAACGAGCTTGCATTTACACAGCAGCTGTCAGCTTGAAGGGAGCTCTGCTAAGTCAGCCCGAGCTGACAGAGCCTTGTCCACGCTCGGCACGGCTCTGCCAGCCTGGCTGCTGCCTCATTATCTGCCTTGCTTTCATGGATGGGAACCTGTTACCCAAAGTGTCCCTCACACGGGGAAAAAAGAACAAATGGAGCAGTAATATGTGACTTGTGGTGCTGCAAACACTCCCCAGCATGTCCTTAATACCCAGATTGATTTGTGTCTTCATCCCCCGGCCGCTCCTGCCCTGCAGAGGGAAGCTGAGGCCAGGCAGGGGGGAGGAAGGAAGGGGAAGGCAAAAAGTGTTCCAATGGATCTTCAGCAGAAGCACAGAATTCTGCCCTCCAGACCTGGGGCAAGGCAGGACCCCTTGTTTATTGATTTTATTGGGATATACACAAAGCTGTGCGGTTTTCATCCACTCGTGCTTGACATGTGAGACTTACCTGGTGCACTCGGACTCCTGGTTTTGCTAGAAGGATAATAAAGAGAAAAAACCTCCAAATTCTTCCCTGTGTTCTTGTCACTCACCACCAGAACTGCAAAGAGTGGCGTGTGAGCTCTTGGAGGCTCTGAGGGAAAAGCCTTCAGGAACAGGAGGTGGTGAGGGCCGGGTTGGACGGGGCTCTGAGCAGCCTGGGGTGGTGGAAGGGGTGGGAATGGGACAGCCCTGCAGAACCCTTCCAAACCAAACCAGTCTATGAAAAGCTCCCAGGACTGGTTTTGGTGGTGATTAATTTCAAGAGATGAAGTGTTAGATGGAAAGCCCAGAAAACCCAACCAGGGCAGGGCTGGCCAGAGTCCCCTTTGCAGATCTCCTGGGCTCTGCTCTGCAGCTGCAATGGTTTGGTTTGAACTCAAGTGTGGCCTCGACACTGAGCAGGGAAGCTGGCGTTGTGAGATTGAGATTCCAGCAGGAATGGTCTGGGAACAAACAGCAGGAGCTCTGGCACTGCTGAGAGGGAGAGCTCAGCACCAGGGTGGGTGGGTGGGAGCTGGTGGCCCCTGTGCTCTGTGCTCGTAGGAAAAGCCATCAGCAAGTGGCTCCTGAATGCTCCTCCAATCACTCAGAGAGAAGGGGCAGGCACTGAGAAATAATACAGGACAATAAATTCCTGAAATCTGCTACTAAATCTATCAAGGCGAATAATGCATCCTGATGGGAGGGAGACATTATTTGGGTTTTTTTTGTTTTAAATTTGCCAGATCTCATTTTTTTTTGCATTTGTCTCAGGGAGGTGAGGACTTTGAAAAGGCAATTACAACTGGTGAATGATTAGAGTTAGATGTGACACATTTATGCATCAAATATGTTTAACTGCATTAACCTTCAAGGAATTTACAACTGACACCTTGAAAGATCTATTCTGTGCTCAGCCTGAAAAATCTGAGTTCTCCCTCAACTCCCATCTTATTTACATTCATTTTACTAGAAAATAAACGGGTCTAAAATATTCATGGAGTTTTTACAGGTTCTGAAGGTGGTGTGGCAGGGGAGTTGGAGGGAAGGAGGCACAATGGGGATTCTGTATGGAGAGGTTTTTGAGGCAGTGCCGTGCTGCAAGTGCACTGAAACGAGGATAGTTTCTGGTTTCTTCCCTGGCTGTCCCATCCTGGAGGGAAGATGACTAAAAGGGATGAGGTTACACAGCTCATTTATCCCCTTTAATCTTTAATTTCCTGCTAATAATGTATTCAAACCTTCCAGAAAGCAGCTTGTGGTCTTTGCAGACTTTTAATCTTTGCCCATTCTGCAGGAAGGAAGTACAAGGCCGCAGAGGGTTCTTAGGGGGATCTCAGGGGATGCTCAGGTGCTGCTCCTGGGGGTGCTGCTCCTCGGGGTGCTGCTCCTGGGGGTGCTGCTCCTGGGGGTGCTGCCTCAGCTCCATGCCTCTTGTGCTTCACTCCACTGAAATCTGGTTAGCTAGAGACAGACTCCGGTGGAATGAAGGACAACAGAACCCATGGATGGTCCTCGCTCCCCCGGCGGGGCTCTGGGCTCGGTGCCCCCAGGGATGCCCAGCTGTGGGTGCAGTGGGTGCTTGGAGGGTTTCTCCGGGCTGAACTCCTGCTTCTCCTTCCCCTCCCCACATCCCTGCTGCCCACCCCTACCATTTTAGCCTGGAGGGAAGCAGCATTTTGGGACTTTGTCCTGGGAGCTGTGGAACAGCTGACCCAGGATGTGGCAGCTCTCCATCTGCCCAAGCCCTTCAGCTTCTCCAAATTAAATGCCCGAGGCGTTTTTGTTGTCTTTTATGGCTTTTACAAGGGAGGCGTGACCCGATAATGGCCAGGGTCCCTTCTGGCCTTAAACCCTTAATTTACAAAACCCAAGGAATGCCTGCAGGCGATTTTCCTCGAAGTGCCGGAGCTTTTTAAAGACCTCTGGCCATACCGGGAGTGTGTTAAGGTACTGCTTCCCCTTAACCGAGATAGGGGAGAGATAATCCCATTAATGCTGCCCCCACAGGATGTGGGAATTGGGGTTTGCTCCCCTCGGGTGCCTCCTGAAGCCCGGGCAGGGCAGGGAACTCATCCCATCCCAGTGTGGCACTGCCAGGCTGCCCCCGTCTCTTCTGGGAGATGGATCATGGATTTCATGGGATTGCCCCGGGGCACCGTGAAGTTTTAAATAGTTAAAAACCCTCTAAAAGGTGTGCAGCCTCTTCCTGAGAGCTTCCCATCTGTGAAAGAGACAAAAATAATGGAAATTAAGACTCCTAGGAATATTCCCTCCATCAAAGTCCAACCCATCCCTACATCTGTGCAGTAAAGATATTTCTGGGATTCCTGCAAAGGAATCTGATTATAGTTTAAATATTCTACCGTATAGGTATGTCCTGATTTTATCTATGAAATTAATAAATCAGAATATAATGCACATCCTTAGCATTGCATGCTGCTTCTCCTCTAAAGAACCACAATGATCAAAACTAATCTACATCAAAACGCACAAATCCCATGAATGAAATGGAAATTCTCCACATCCCAGCAAGGAATTGCAAATGGTGTTTCCAGTTTGGGTGGCTTTGCCAGATTAACTCAGAGCCTGGGAAACGCGGCGCTCTCAGAAGGGTCCAGCTCTGACTTTTGGCAAGTCTCCCACGCACTTGGATTACTCCAGATTTCAAATTTTAATTGACTTCGCAGCTTGGGAAAATAGAGGTTAAGGTGCAAAACTTGCCTTGAAGGTGAACTGCAAGGTTTGCCTGCACTTGAATTAAACAAAAAAAAAAAAAAAAAAAGGAAAAAAAAACCCAAGAGCCCAACCCACAACCCCCCAGTAGAGGTGCTGATGGACGATTGAGCAGAACAAAGGTTTGGGGTGTTTTCCCTCTCCCCGAAGCCGCCGCTGCCCGAGCCGCTCCCGGGCTGTGCCGGGACTTGCCGCAGCTCCGGGGCAGCCCTGGGAAGGATGGCCCGGGCAGGAACCCACCAGCGAAATTCCTCCGCAGCCCTGCCTGCCTGAAACGCCTTTTCTGTTCTGTTCTCGGGCAGGTCGGGACGGGCTCACCCGCAAACGCCTCCTGCCCAGCCCGGGGCATTAACCCATCGCAGCCCGGAACGCAGCGAGCCGCTCCGGCTGCGGCTTCCTCCGGGAGCGCTCACATCGCCCAAGGTGCTTATCAGCGAAATCGCACATTAAATCGATGCTAATAAAACCTGAAATACGAGCTCCACCTCCAACAGCTCCCCTCACTCCTGAACAACCCTTTTAAAGTCTGGGGAGTTGGGTTTTTTAAATTTTAATGAGGTACCCCTTGATTTTTTGCTGGGGAGAAGTGTTGGGGGTCAGGCTGCAGCTTCACCTGAGCAGCAGCAAAGGTCTGCAGCATCCTCAGAAGGGGCAAACCTTCAGCTAAAGGTCAGGTAAAATTGTGCTGGACTTCCCTGAACTTTAAAGTGAGCAAACGTTTCTCAGTTCCTTTGTCTTTGGGGACCCAGCAGTCGAGGCAGATGCTCGGAGCACTGGCTGCACTGACAGGGCTCTGCCTTCACCCAGGGATGGCAGACTGGAAATTCGGTGCTCTGAGAAGCGCCAGGAGCTCCCCATGCTGGAGGGAAAATGCAAACCCATTTCTGTCCCTGTGTCCGGGCTCAGAACCCCAGAGGCAGCAGTGTCACAGCCCCGGCCCCAGCCCGCTGCTGTGCCCAGCCAGAGCCTTTGGGCTGTCCCGCTCATTCAGGGGGTTCCATCTTTTTCTCGCCTTTCTCAGGCGTTACCTTCACACTTTCCCAAAATTTTTGCTCGCAGTTGGCTGCTATGTCTTTCAAAAGGGGATTTCCCTTGGTTTTTGAGGAAGTTTTAGCCCATAAGAACATTTGAAATTGGCTTTACCCCCGTGCATTGCACATGGAGAGGAACCGGATTGCTCAGCAGCACCGGAGGTCAAAGCTCCTGATCCTCCCTTGGAAAGTGAGAGAAGGCCTTTGGACACTTCTGCTGGAGCTCAGCAGCCAACACAAGCAAGAGATCCACAGAGAGGGGGACGTGCAGCCTGAGCCCCCTGTCCCTCTGATCCCAGAGACCAGGAGGGAGCTCACCCAAAGTACGCTTCAGCATCCCATAGCAGCACACCACAATGGCTTTGGGACCTCAGAGACCTTGGCACACTCAAACTAAAGCAAGTTAAAATTGGCTCCATAAGGCAAATTACCAAGCATGACTGTTTTCCAAATATTTCACTTCTTAGGATACCACTGGATAGGGAACAATTTTAAGCGATTCACATAGAAAACCAAGAGAAGAATTGACTGATTGAAAAGAAGTTAAATCTTTACAAATGGTGGCTGGACAGCAGCTCAGATATGGCTTTTGTTGCAGCAGTGCAAGTCCAGAGTGACTGCACAGGCTGTGATTGAACCTGAGTGTTCTTGCACAGCACCATCCTCCACTTTCTCGGTGCTTTGGGAAACATCTCCCCACGTACCATCCACTGCTGCTTTCACCAGCTGTACTGTGACTTCAAATATCCCCAGGAGCTGTTTGAGAAGTTCTCATTTTTCCTTTTAGAAACCACATCCTGGCCTCTGCTGCCCCACGGCCAAGGGCACCTCGCTGACGTTTGCCACAGGAGCAGGATTAATTAGAACAGCTCGTTAGGGCATCCTGTGCCTCTCCCCCAGTCCCCATCTCCGCACAGGTGGCTCCAGGCACGCCCTGCCCCGGCTGTCCCCGAGCCCTGCAGGGTCCCTCACTCACCTGGCTCTGCTGGGCAGGTCCCAGGCCCATCCCGCAGCCGCTCCGCTGAGCTCCAGCAGCAAAAAACAACAAAGCCAGGCTGGGGACACGGGAGACTGAGGCGGAGGGAGGAACTGGGGGCTCGGGCAGGGTTGGAGCAGGAGCCCCGGCCCCTCCCGGCGGCTGCAGGTGCGGCTTTATCCCCGCGCTCACCTGCGGCCGCAGCCAATGGAGCTGCGGGCTCCTCCCTGCCCGGCCCGCCCCGCGCTCCCAAACCCCCCAAAGGGCCCAAAACTGCAGCCTGCTCCTCATCCTGCGCTCCCAAACCCCCCAAAGGGCCCAAAACTGCAGCCTGCTCCTCATCCTGCGCTCCCAAACCACCCAAAGGGCCCAAAACTGCAGCCTGCTCCTCATCCCGCACTCCCAAACCCCCCAAAGGGCCCAAAACTGCAGCCTGCTCCTCATCCTGCACTACTGAAACCACCCAAAGGGCCCAAAACTGCAGCCTGCTCCTCATCCTGCGCTCCCAAACCACCCAAAGGGCTCCAAAACTGCAGCCTGCTCCTCATCCTGCGCTCCCAAACCACCCAAAGGGCTCCAAAACTGCAGCCTGCTCCTCATCCTGCACTCCCAAACCACCCAAAGGCCCCAAAACCTGCAACCTGCACTACTGCACCTTATCCTGCACTCCCAGCTCTCCTTGGAAACCCAGCCTGCATCCAAAGCATAGAAGAACACTTTCAAAGAGTCCACTTTAATTTTTTCCCCATCAATTACCATTTTTTTTAAACTTGCCTCTCCATATGAGAAATAATTCATTTTACTTTTCCAAAGCTGTTAAAGAAATGGGAGATGTGTTGGCTCTTGAGGAGTGGTGAGATAGGGGCTGTGATGTAATCCCTGTAAACTCCATCATTCAGGTGGCAGGAACCTGCCTTTGGGGTGTAAAGTTGTGAAGAATTTGGAGAGGAGAGCTCTGGGAAGTGCAGGGATGCTCTGTCCACGGGCCTCCATGCACTGGTTTTAATTCCAGCTCTAAAAGAATCGTATTTATGGTGGGACTCCCTGTGCATTCTGTGAGTCTCTGCAGCCTCTTCCTTTCCTTGCCCTCCTTTGGCAGGGGTGCCCACCCTGGCTGGCACTGGGGCTGCCCTGCAGGGTGGGCACAGTTTGGCAGGGTTTCCTTCCAGAGCTCGCCAGGCCAGGCTGGAGGTGCCCGTGCTCTGCATTGAACAAAAGCACCCTGGCAGGCAGAGCTCTTGTGGATGCTCCAGGTCTGCTCCTCTGCACAAGGGGAAATATTCCAGCTGCTTTGCCTTTCCAGTGGAGGAGGGTGGAAATAACTAAATAACAATAAAATGAAACCTCACTGCTGTTTTTGCTTTCTTTCTGCAGTGCTGACAGCGTGCTCCCGTTCTTCCACGCTGTTTTCCACATAAGGGCTGCACACAAGTCCTGACTTTCCTTTGTTTATTGGGTAAATCAGAGTTTCCAAAGCCAGGCTGCTTTAGCAGCGACACAGGTCACGAGGTTTGCTGCTTTAATTTGGGCTGTACTGACTTGCCCTGAGCAGCAGTTTCCAGCACAACTGCCCACAGTCAGGAATTAAAATCTCTGATTTTTGCCCACATGTTTCAAGCACAGAGGTGAACACATTAGTCTATAAATGTGGCTCCTGCAGTACCTTCAGAGAAAAGGAAGTCAGTGCTTTTCATGTGAGCAATAAGAACTGAAGGTTATCACTGTTCATTGCCTGCTTTTATTTTCTCAGGGCTCTGTGAAACCAGGAGCCAAACCCAGCACAATTTTCTCTCTGCACAGTTTGAAACCGGGGCTGTTGTTCTTTCAGATACAAACCTGTCCTTTTATTTGTTTTATCTCCTACTGGAAAATAACAAATACCTTTAGAGTTTACAGCTGCTACTGTCAAGGACAGACAGGGAGGGACTGGCTGGGGCACGGGGAGCTGCAGGAATGTCCTGTTGTTCCATAATACCCAATTATGTCAACTACCCCTTCCTTTAAACTTTCAACACGTCCCCGTTAGGTGGGAAAAGCTGCCAGCACATCATAAAAGTGCTGCTGCAAAGCCCAGCCCTGCTGATGGAAACGTGTCAGGGGATGGAGGCTCTGCCCTGCAGGCTCTGCAAGGCACATTCCACCCCTTGGCTCCCGAGGAGCAAACCTGTGTGGTCTTGAAGCTTTGTCAGCCCTGACCTCTAAATTTGTCCCAGAAATGGGCTCAATTTACTGGGGCTGGAGGTCTGAGCCATCAAACCCAGCCCAGGGAAGCTCAGGGCCACGTCTCCTGCAACTGCCCGCTGTAAATTCAGTCCACAAGCAGCTGGAGAAGAATTACTTGGGTTTTTCTCCCTGTTTGCCTCAAAAGCTTTTGATTGTGAAAAATGTATTTCCAAAGCAGCTGCTTGCATAGGGCGAGGATGGGACAGAGCCTCAGTGCCCATCCCAGAGAGGGGCACCCCGGAGCCCTGCTGGCTCCCATTTGGTATCCCTGGTTCCCTGTGCTGGGCACAGCCAGCCCTCCCTGCCCCTCCCTGGGCACTGCTCCCTGTCCCACGGGCAGGAAAGGCAGAGCAGCCCTGGAGCTCGCTGAAGCACAGCCAGAGCTGCCTGTGGGATGCTGGGGAGGCGCTGCCTTGTCCCACCGCTGCTGCAGGCTGCCAGGGTGGCTGTGGGATGCTGGGGAGGTGCTGCCTTGTCCCGCTGCTGCTGCAGGCTGCCAGGGGGGCTGTGGGGTGCTGGGGAGGTGCTGCCTTGCCCCGCTGCTGCTGCAGGCTGCCAGGGGGGCTGTGGGAGCAGGGCTGCAGCCCACCCAGCCAGTCCTTCCCTCTGCTGCTCCTCTCCCTGCTCTGACCCGCCTGCTCCTGCCACAGCAAGAGACACGAGCTGCAAAATGAAGACTTTGAGCTTGGAGCCTTTGGAATCTTTTTGTCCAAGTAGTGGAGTGCCCATCTCAGGAATGGCTCAAAAGCTGTGCATGCAGCTCTCCAGTTTAGTGGTGCTGCTGGGCTGACGTTGGACTTGTTGCTCTTAATGGTCTTTTTCAACCTTGAGGATCGCATGATTCACTTTGTGATTCACCAGCCAAATCCCGAGGTGATAAACGAGGGAAGAGAAGGCAGCACAGCCTTTAAGTGTAGCTAAAATGGGCTCTTCTGCTCTTTCAGTCACTGGAAAAACAACAGCCCCCAAGCAGTGCTGCTGTGATGCAGGTTCGTGGTGGAGATAAAACTATTATTTTTTTTTTTTTTTAACAACTGAAAAAGTGAATAAATTGGAGCGTTCAGGCAGTGCCAAGCCCGGGGCTGGTGCAGGTGGCAGGATGCAGTTGTGCTGCTCAAGTGAGCAGATCTGGAGATGAACTCCTTGAGAAGACAATGAGGAGCCTCCGTGCCAACTCCTCCTCCCTGAGAGGATGGATGGATGGAGAATTCCTGCCCCAGCACCAGGGCTGGGCAGGGCCCCTGCCCTGGGTCGGGCTCTGCGGGGCTCCTCTGCGGGGAGGAGACTCAGCAGCTGCTGCCCCATCCCTGATCAAGCTTTCCAAAGGGGCTGGCACAGGGGAAGGCCTTAAACAGCCTTCAAAGGAAATAATTACAGATTGATTTATACCTTAATTGTGCAGCAGTATCCCAAGGCTCTGGAGGGAGCCAGGCCTGCTCTGCCTTTGAAGATCAGACAGAGTGGCTGTGTTTTAATTACTGGAGGGTTACCTGTGCTTTCTGTGTCTGCAAGAGGTCAAGAACTGAGATTTATAGTAATTCCTGGATTTCTGCAGTGGAATAGAACTTTAGAAGAAGATTTCCCCCAGCCACAGGGTCACTGATCAGACCAACAATCCTAACAGAGTGTTTGGCTGGGGCAGCTCGTGGCTGTCAGTGAGTTTTACCTGTAAAATCTGTCTAAACCTTATTAGCAAAGATATTTGTGCAGAGATGCATCTTCCAGACCCACCTGCTGCAGGCACCAGGCAAAATCAGCTCTGCATCCCCAGGCAGCGCAGGATTAACCCTCGCTGTGCCCCCCTCAGCTCTGGGAGCCGCCTGTGATGGCGAGGAGGCAGAATGAATCACCCTGCTGACAAAACTAATGCAACAGTAATTTAAAAATAAACCTTTTAAGCTGATGGATGTGGTCTAAAGCCGCCAGAGCATTGCTAAGGAGTGTATTTTTCAGTTTTATGTTTGCAAAAGGAAAAAAAAAAACCAAGAAAAAAGTCTCAGCATCTGCCCTCACAGGGAATGAACTTTGAAGCAGTAGAGATGAAATTTCTGATTCCTCTGTGAATTTTAATGCCCTGAAAGAAACATTTAGCATTGCTTTAGCGTGCAGGTCTCTGCCTCTGTGCACAGCTGGGTTTTAGGAGTCCTGTTTGCCTCGTCCTGGGCTGGAATTTTGCTTCCCATGCTCCCAAGCGAAAGAAAAAACTGATGGCAGAAGTTCAGGGCTGAGGAGGGAATGCATGAGGCAGCTGATATAACTGAGTCACAGGCACAGATAAATGTCTGCAGAGATCTCTGTCATTTATACTGCAGAAAAGTACATGGAAATTAAATTACACAGAAACCTCTTTCCTGAAAAATGTGGGGGTAATGTTCCTCCCTCTGCTCTGGAGTTTAAAGCAATGCTAAAAAATTGCGTTCTGCAGTCGCAGGCGTTTTAAAGAGCCTGATAACTCTGCAGGTGAGGAGACAGGATAACTTGTTTCCCCAGGAATCTGTGGACCCCAGCCTTGGGTTTGCTGCCTTGGTGGAGCAGGGACATGGGAGGGTGCAGCTTTGCTCTGCCCTCTGCACGGAGGCTTTGCCAGCCCTCAGGGACAGATTCACTGCCCTGCAGGAAACTCTTCCTCCCTCAGCATTCCAAAGCCAGCGCTGGACAGAGCAGGGCCCTTCTCTGCCAGCCTGAGCATTTTGGGGGAACTTGGGGTTTCTTGTGAAATGTTGAGTGTGGCTGCCCTGGGGTTGTGCAATCGCTGCTCCTCAGTGTGTGTGTGATCCCAAAAACAGCAGAGAGCTCCTGGCTCCCTCCTCGTAACTCTGCAAGTGCTGACAAAGCTAAGTTTCAAAATGTAGTAGTGCAAAATTTGGGCTTAATTTGGATGAGTGTCCTTGGCTTCTGGAGGCTGTTTCATACCTTTCTTGAATCCACTTCCTGATAACGCTAAGAAGCGGGGATTTGTTTTTTCGTGATGGGATTTATTTAGTGCTGAGTGAAGCTGCAGATACTGAGAGGTTTGTTTGCTGTTTTGGGGTTCTTTTTGTGTTGTTCCTGCCCAGAGAGCTGTGACAGTGGAAGGGTCCCTGCCCAGGGCCGGGGCTGCGGTGAGGCCGCTCTGTGATTCTGTAAGGCAGGTTCTGGTCCAGCCCAGCCCCGGCTCCCCGAGCCGTGCCCGCGGTGCCCATCCCGGGATCCTGCGGGGATGCTCGGTGCCGGTACCGGCTCAGAGCCCTCCTGCGGGCCGGAGCTGCTGCGGCACGCCCCGGGCTCCGTCCCCTCATTCCTGCCCTTTGTGCGCTGGGAGCAGCCCCAGCCCTTCCCTGCCCGGCAAGAAGGAACACGCCGGCTTATCTGAGCCGCAATTCCAGCCGGGGCCGGGACACGCCTTTGGGAGCGCTGCCTCGGCAGCTCGGGGCTGCCCCGACTTGTCGGGATGCTCCGGAGGTTGGCAGTGCCCCCTCAGCTCCTGCCCGCCAGTGCCCGCTCGAACCCAAAGCAAACAGCTCCAGCTGGGAGCGGAGCCTCGCTGGGCACGGCTGGTGCCACGTCCGGGCTCCTGTTCAGCCAGGCTCTGCCCTGCACATCAAATATTCGTGTGCACGGACCTTGGTTTTGGTGGGGTGTGTTACAGTAACACCCACGGCCTTTTATATGGGGTTTAGAGAAATCATTTTTAATTTGAGGCTTCATTCCTCTGGCCAAGCAAGCACTGGCTGAGTTCAGGGACGTGCACAGGGCAGCTGCTCCACAGAGTCTGGAATGTGAAGCTTTGAAGGGGACAACCCATAATTTCTGTTTCTGTGTCTGTAAGTGACACCTCCAAAGGCAAAATCCCCTTCTCTGGGGGCCTTTGAAGCTGCAGTCCAAGAGAGGCCCCATGTGCTGAGTCCCACCTGGAACATCCCACCTGGAGAGCTCGGAGGAGGTGAAGCCCAGCCGGGGGCTGCTCTAGGGTTGGGATGTGCAGCTCAGGAGGGCTTTGGGGTGGCACAGGGTAACCCTACAGCTCCTTTTCCCCTCCTGCTGTGGGAACAGGAGCAGCTCTCCATGCAGAGCCTGCACCCAAGGCAGGGATGGATCATTGCAGTCCTGCACAATCGCTGCAGCTCTGGGGTCTGGGCAGGCTGGGGACACGGCGGGCTTGAGGACGTGAGGCTTTAGCCCAGCAGGACATGAAGGGCTCGGAGCAGGGCTCACAGTCCAAGTCTCCGTGTGGCAGTCCCGGGGGCTGAGCCTTCTCCTCTCCTCTCCTCTCCTCTCCTCTCCTCTCCTCTCCTCTCCTCTCCTCTCCTCTCCTCTCCTCTCCTCTCCTCTCCTCTCCTCTCCTCTCCTCTCCTCTCCTCTCCTCTCCTCTCCTCTCCTCTCCTCTCCTCTCCTCTCCTCTCCTCTCCTCTCCTCTCCTCTCCTCTCCTCTCCTCTCCTCTCCTCTCCTCTCCTCTCCTCTCCTCTCCTCTCCTCTCCTCTCCTCTCCTCTCCTCTCCTCTCCTCTCCTCTCCTCTCCTCTCCTCTCCTCTCCTCTCCTCTCCTCTCCTCTCCTCTCCTCTCCTCTCCTCTCCTCTCCTCTCCTCTCCTCTCCTCTCCTCTCCTCTCCTCTCCTCTCCTCTCCTCTCCTGCTGCTGTGCTGCCATGTCCTGCTGCATTATTTACTGCTACATTATTTATTGTTGCATTATTTACTGCTGCCATTGCATTCCCAGGCTCTCCTGGCTGAGCTGCCATCTCGGCTCAGATTTTGGATGATGACAATTATAATGAGATGGAGGAGAAGGAGAGGCAGCTCAATTTTGATTTGGTTCCCTCTTCCTTTTTAAAAATGGAAGATTTCTAACTCTCAGCAAAATCCCTGCCACAGGAGACACTGTTTTACATTCTGGCTTTTTTCGGAGCTGATGTAGAGGGGCTTTCTGCAGAACCCCAGTCTGGCATTGTTCTGTTAATGATTGAGTGAGGAGGTGTTTGCTTGCCTTCCCTGATGTTATCGTGTATTTTCATGTTCTGAGAGGGCATTTTTGGATGTGTAAGAAATCAGTGTTAAATATAAACATAAAGCTACTTTAGGGAATCTGTCTCATTCAGCCAAGACTGAAAGCTGTTTCACAGTTAGAAAGTTGTTTTTTTTTTTTGTGTTGACTTCAGTTCATGAACGCTGGAAAAGTGTGCACTAACTGCTCTAGAGACGAGTGATTTATCTTGACTTGGATGGGCAGAAAGTGATTTTGCAGACATTGTCAGTATTCCCAGAGAAAAAACAACCAAGACTCACTCCCCGTGAGCAGAGCAAAACACAGACCCAGGGCTGAGTGAGCCTGGCCCTGTCCTGCCTTTAAGGGTGGCTGTGCTCAAGGCACTTCTGGGAAAACACGGCTCAGACACAATCCCTGTGCTGTGCCTGCAGGGGCTGGGCCCAGGTGGTGCTCTGGGCTCCTGCAGCCCAAACCATCCTCTGACTGTGCCTGGGACAGGCCCTGGGGACAGGGTGGGCACAGGTCCCCTCCTGGTGTGTGTGTGTGTGTGTGTGGTCCCCTCCTGGTGTGTGTGTGTGTGTGTGTGTGTGTGTGTGTGCCAGGGCAGCCTCAGAGCTCCATCCCACACCTCCCTGCCCTGTCTGAGTTCCTGTACCCGAGTCCATTCCGAGGGAATTATCCCAGATCTCTTCCACAAGGAGGAAGTGGGAAATCAGCCTGGAGCTCTGCAGGGATTTTCATACCTGGAGCTCTGCAGGGATTTTCATACCTGGCCTCTGCCTGGGGCTTCTCAACCTCTGCATGCTGCCATTGATCACCTCAAAGGCAGCACAGGCTGGGGGGTGGCTGGAGGCAGTCTGGGAAGTCTGCTTTTCCTCCTGAGTTCCAGGAGTAGGGAATATTTTAAGGGGTTCACGCTCATTTGTATTTTAAAGCTTCTTACTGTGAAGTGCACGACCAGGGGCTACGTCTTCAGCTGGCATAAATCTGCCTGGCTGCATGCAGATAAACTGATTTATGCTGGCTGAAGATCTGGCCCTGGATGGAAGAGATGGAAGCAGGTGGATGTAATTTCTCTAAATTTCCACTCAAGCTGCACCCGCCTGGAGCAGCAGGAATTGAACAGCACTTTCCCTAAGAGTAAAAAAGTTATTAACTCCATATTTGTGTTGGTGCTTCGCTGCCCTCCCTCGTCTTGATCATCACATGTAGCCATGGGCTGTCTCTGGCAATGACTGTGTCTCCCCAATAAAATTAAAAATCACTTTTGTTTCATATCTTTTTAATCAGACGTGTCCTTTTTAATAAAGGGCTCTGCTCTTTAAGGGGTGATGCACTGATGAGCAGCAGGCTCGGAGGTTATTGCATTTCCCTGATTTGAATTTCTCTTTCTGCATTTCAGCTGTAAAAATAAAGCTAAATCTGGCTCCCCAAAGCCTCTGCACATGCAGCACAAGCAGAGTTTCGCTGCCTCCTGCATCTGGGTGAGGCTGATACCCAGAGTCAGCGGATGTGCAGCCCTTGTACACTTTGGTGTAAGAACAGATTTTATTCCTGGATGTCCAGTACAGGAAAGAAGAGAGGCAGAGTAAAAAAGACAAAGGTGAAACTCCAGGAATTTGCTGAGTGGTAATTTTATTCAAAAAATTTATGCAGATTTCCTGAATTGTTTCCAGGCTTGAAGAATCAAACAAACCCAAAATACCTCTCTATGTTTGGTTTCTTATATTGATTCATTTATTTCTGGGATTGTTTCAAACACAGACCTGAAATAATTTATGAGCCAGATTTTTTCCCCAGAAGTGAACAAGTAGGATAATTAAACCCGAGGAATTCAGGAGGCTTTGGAAGCAGCAGGTTTCTCTGCCGCCCCACGATGGGTGTAATTTGGATTTCCGGGGAATGACAATTCCAGGTGGTGGCATCACCCACCTGGAGGGACATTCCCAGAGCCCCGTGGGCTGGACTGGGCTGGGATGTGTGGGGTGCTCAGCAAACCTTGTGAGGTGCTTGGACCCTTCCCACATGGAGCTCTGTGCCCCTGCTCCCCCAGCCCAGAGCTCTGCGAGGATAAAACCTCCTTTGATTCCTTCCCGCGGCTCCGCTGCTCCTCGTGCTGCGGTTTTGGGGTTTTCCAGCACGGAAAGCATAACTGGGGGCTGTGTTTTCAGGGCTGGCAGAGCAAAGGCAATACAGTTGCAGGATTTTTGCATATTTCTGATCCTGAGGCTTTCCTGGGCCGGGTGGTTGGTGCACAAGTCAGAACAGCACCGGGCTCTGCTCTCCCAAATCCACCCTGGAGCTGCCGGGCTGGGCCGGGGCTCTGGGGACGCTGGGGCAGCTCGGCAGCTTCTGCCTTCCTGTGCTGTGGAACGTCCTCACAGAAACCTCAGACCCCAGGTGTGCAGCAAGGCAAGTTCAAAGCAGAAAATAACCAAAAATAACCATCAGTAACTTCAGCAGATTTTCTTTTGCTGATCAGCCTCCTACGGCGAGTCTGCAAGTTCTGTAAGACTGATCCTGACAACAATATTTGCAGTTAACTCAAAAAGATCTGGTGCAGTCAGTGCTGGTCTGTGGCACTTTGGAGGGTTTTGCCTCTAAATGCCTGTCCTGCACCCAAATCTTAGATCTGAAAAGTTCTTCCAAGTCAGAGCAGCCCTGGCTTCGCAGCACTCACTCCCCCTTTCCTGGAGACACAAAAATTGGTGCTTTAATAAATGCAGAAGCTGAGCACTAGACTCTGATAGGACAAAAATGCAGCACAGAGAGATGGAAAAAACTCCTGCATGGCTGAAACTCACCATTTACAGGGTGTGGAGATGGTTGTAAAGCCGCCCTTGTGGTTACAAAGCTCTGAACAAAGACAAGTTGGTGTTTTCAGAGGGTGAGTGGCAGCTCTGAGCAGGGGCAGGGGCATTCCGTGGCTCTTGGTGTCCAGGTAAAGGCTCTGCTCTCCTGTTTAAGCCTCAGGGACTGCCTGACTGGGCTGGAGCAGTTTCAGCAGCTGTCCCTGGGCTGAGGGCAGAGCTGGCACTAAATGCTCATTTTAGCACTTTTGGACACAGAATTTTGCCAGATCTTCCTTCCAGCCAAATGCCACCACCCTGGAGAGTCCCTGCTGGGGAAACAAGGTGTCTCCATCATGGACCAGGGCAAGTAAAGGGTTAAAAGAAGGAAACAAGGTGTCTTTATCATGGGCAAGTAAAGGGGAAGAGAAGTTAATGTTACATTTCTGTGCAAGTTTAAGACATTGTTTGCATTTGTCTTCTGGATCAGCCCATGGACTCTCTGTTGTGGCTTTTCATGCTCTTCCTCCCACTGCTCTCCTGTGCTGGAGCCGTGAGTGCAGTCCAGGTGTGTGAGGTTCCCTGGTTGGGGTTCAGAAATTCCTACCCTGGGGTGGAGGGGGAGGGAAGAAGGAGGAGAAGAAACAGAAGAGAAATGAGAAAATCAAGCAGGCTCCAGCACCTGCCATGTAATGATGGGTTCTGGAGATAAGGCTGTTTTAAGGTGCATTCCAGACGTGTGGGTCCTGCCCAGACACAGCACAGAAGAAAAAGGAGACTTAAAACAACAGGCAGCTCCTCCTCCCCCCGTCAGGTGTGCACACAGCTCCGAGGAGCAGCCGGCCCCCAGGAAACCTCTCTCCCTGCCCATGTTTTCTTACAGTTCCGACCCAAAGCCCCCTTTGAGCACACAGCCACCTCCAGCCCCTCGGATCAAGTCAATACCTGCCACTGGGGATAAATCCAGCGCCAACCCAAACAGCAGCAGCCGCAGGAGCTGCTGGAAAATGCTCCATCCCCTTCAGTGATCCTTGTCTTGCTTAGAAAGGGAAATTGCAAACATACAGCATCTCTGGCTGGAGCAGGAGAGATTCCCTGCAGGAGGAGCCAGGGCAGGGCATGGCTTCAATGCTGCCCCAGGGAGCAGCTGTGGAACAGTGATCTTGGGCAGTGACAGGGATCCTGGGCAATGCCAGGGATCCTGGGCAGTGCCAGGGATCCTGGTGGAATAGGGATCCTGTGGAACAGCGATCCTGGGCAGTGCCAGGGATCCTGGTCAGTGCCAGGGATCCTGTGGAACAGTGATCCTGTGGAACAGCGATCCTGTGGAACAGCGATCTTGGGCAGTGCCAGGGATCCTGGGCAATGCCAGGGATCCTGGGCAGTGCCAGTGATCCTGTGGAACAGCGATCCTGGTCAGTGCCAGGGATCCTGGGCAGTGCCGCTCTGTGCTGGGAGATTCCCGGTGTCCAGCTGGGATTGAGGCGTTTGGAGCATGGGGAGAACAGCAGGAAGGGGCTCCATGTGCTCACCTCCCTGGAATTATTCTTCCCCCCACCCCACTGCCTTTATTCTCAAGGGTTCAGAGCCCCAAGAGAGACAAGAATGAGGCCTTTGTGTCTGGTTTTGAGTTTTCTGGCACTGGAAGTGTCCCTCTTGAGGCTGTGCAGAGTGGGGATGGAAAGTTGTGAGCTCACCGGGATTTGCCCCAGTGAAAACGAAGAGAGAACAATGGGTGATTGTAACGGCATCACAGGAAAATGCCAGCGTGATAAAAGTGGAATCACCCAGTAAAAATGGGCTGTAAAGCTCCTCAATTCCAGCCTCTCTTGTCAGGCTATTTCTAAGCAAATTTTCTCTCTGTTGCACTGTAAAAATAAAGTGTCAGACGCTGAGTTTGGATGCAAATGGGAACATAACTCTGCAAGATGGAAGCTTTATCTGAATCTGAGATTTTTAGGGGAGTGGTTTCCTTTGGAAAGGCACCTATTTTTAGAAGGTAAGAGAAGGATGCTCCTGTCTGAAGGGGCCAGCTCCTGCGTGTCTTCAAATGAGGAGAAAACCCCTTCTTTTTCCATTAAGACAGCCAAGCAGTACTTATTCTTGATGTACTTTGCCTCTGCTCATGCCTCCACATGAAGCCAAAATTCCCTCTCGAATTGTCTTGTGTCTCTCGTTCCCTCTCTCCCATCCCATTTCTCAGCAGATTTGGCCAACAATGGGGATGCTGGAATTTTATTAGAAATGGATGTGAAATTTAAATTAATGGCAAAATGGAAGATATGTCTATAAATATTTGAAGAGATCTGGGTTGAGAGAGGTTCCTTCCCCTTTGGGTTAAAGGCAATGTTGGTGTACAAAGGTATTTTGGCACTTTGGAGCAGACAGTTTTAAACAGCCTTTAAAATATATATTCAAATCAATTCCAAGTGGGCTAAAACCAACAGAAAGGTTAAAGCACCTTTTATAGTCACTTTCCAAATTTTAGTTTCCTTATCTTAATGCACAGTGGAGCTTTCTGCCCATTCAGTCCATTTGTATTCAACTTGGGGAAGTTTCCTGATAATTACTCAGCCCCATTTAATTCCCCGAGGTCTAAAATGCAAAACAATTCTTCACAAGACAGAGATTGCTTCTTACAAGCTTTAACAGGAGGGGGGGGAAAGGCATTAAAATGATGTGATCTATGGTAGAGTTTCAGTACTGAACTATTTCCTACAGGAATCCATCTAACAGCTATTCAGGTATCACAGGATTGCCCTGGAAGAGGCCTGGAGCCTCTCCTTGCCCTGCCAAAGCCAAACCACCTTTGGCATAACAGGGCAAGGCCATGGAGGATGAAAATGGACCTTTTTTCCCTGAATTCAACATAACCCAGGCAAAGCAGCTGTACTAAAAGAACCTCTCCCTGCGGAGGGAAGCACTCAGGCCCAGTGGGTTCTGAGTCTGTAGGTGCCTCTCCCAGCCTGAGGAGCACAGGAAGGTGGGAGGTAAAACCCCACTGTCCACAGCCCACAGCGCTGGGCTCCTGTGGAAGAGCTGCTGAGCTGAGCCAGGCTGGAGCATCTGCAGGAGCGGCAAAGGGAAGGGCTGGAGGGGATTTGCCTGCAGGGTTACTGATATTTTCCCTGTGCTGACAAGCTCCAGCAGCCCAGGGCAGTGCTGGGCACTGGGGAGCTCTTCTACTGTGAGTAAAGGGCAGAGTAAAGTAGGTGCAGGTGTCTGCAGGGCTGAGCTCTCCCCAGCTCCTGCTCCCTCCAAGGGCTTCCTTCTCCCCTGGAAAAGGGGCCAGAGGGAATGAAACGGGCCTGGGGGAGGCTGTGTGGGTATCTGAATGGATGTTGTGAGCAGTTCCCAGCAGCAGCAGGAGAGGGGAAAGGACAGGACATTCCCTGGGAAGTGTGAGCCCTGCAGTGCTGAGGGGCAGAGCTCCCACAAGAGCTCTGGGGAAGGGGAGCCAGCGCTCTGAAGGTGCAGCACCTCACACCTTGGGAACACGGCTCATCTCCAGCTCCTGCTGTCCTCCAGGACTGTGGGAGCCTTCATTTGTCACTGCAGAAAGGAGTCTCAATATTTCATGAAAAAAGCATTTTACCACAGGACTTTGGTGAATATCAGCATAATTTAGCCGTGATTTAACTGAACCTTTCATTGACTTTTTAAATTATGCCTCTCCATCACCAACCCTGTGGGTTTCCTTGCTTTTCATCTTGCCAATCCCATTACTTATTAATTTCCCCATAATACATAATAGAGGCAGAAAAGCATATAGCATCCCATTCAGCAGTGATTTACAGGTCTCTTCATTCTGAAGCAACACAAGAAAGAGTAGACATTTTATGAGTTTCCTCTGTGTGTTTTCCTTGGAAGAAACCATATAAAGCCATGGACACAAACCTGGAGCTTCTTTGGCCATGATCTCATCGCTCCAGCTCTTGAATCTCTGAAGAAGATGCAATCTGGAGGAGATTACAGCAGCACAGTCAGGGCAGAATTAGCAAGGAGATGGTGAGCAAGATTTACCTCCTCCTCATTATGATAATGGATGTAATATCCATGGAAATGCTGATGGGCTTTGCTCAGAGAGGAAGAACTGCAGGCAAAGAGCAAACACACAAACCAGCATTATTTGCCCACATTCCCAATCAGGGTTTTGCTGGCATGTTCATCTTTCTACAGGGGGCCCAGGAGGAACTTTGATTCCCTTGGTGTTTGCAGAAAATGACTTGCACATACCATGAATCAGAGGGGCTCATTTCGGAATGTAGAAACTATTACTCATCCTGCTCTGGCATGAATGAGCATCTGGCAGCATATTCTAAAATTCTGTGAAGACAACAGGAGGCAAAAGGGAAAAAAAAATCGAGCTGGAGTGCACCTCTTGTCAGCTCAGCAGGCTGCAGATGAGAACTGGAAGGAGACAGCACAAAGACAGATCTGCTGAGCTGAGCCTCTATGTGCTTGCTGTTTCTATCCATACATTCCTCCCAGCTTTTCTTTTAGAGCAGGCTGGGGATCCTACAGAACACAGGGAGACAAATTCACCCAGTTAACTCTGCTCCAGGCCAGCCTGGGACAGGTCACTCCCAGCGCTCCTGCTTGGTGCTGTGAGCCCGGGGAGACAGAGCTGGGGAAGCCTGAGATTTATCAGATTGGCTGCTGTGGGCTTCGACCCCTTTGGTATCAACAGCAATGTCCCCACTTGTCCTGCCACAGCCTGCCCTGCTGCCCCTTGCCTGGGCATCCGCAGGCACAGAGCTGCTGGGGGTGCTGAGGGGCTCGGGGGGTTCTGAGGAGTTCTGGAGGTGCTGAGGAGCTCTGGGGTGTGTGAGGAGCTCTGGGGTGTTCGAGCAGCCCCATCTCCCCGTGCTATGCAGGCTGGGGCCATGGCAGACCCCTATGTATGTTCCCCCTCACAGGAGCATCAGGCTGGCAGGGCCATGGCAGTGCTGTGTCCCTCAGAGGAGAAGACTGGCAGGGCCATAGCAGCCCTTTATACCTTACACAGCAGCAGACTGCAGGGCCATGGCAGGCTGATCCATGGCATTCCCTCACATTTCTCCCTCACAGAGCAGCAGGCTGAGCCATGGCAGCCCTGTGTCCCTCACAGGAGCAGACTGGCAGGGCCATGGCAGCCCTGTGTCCCTCACAGAGCAGCAGGCTGCAGGGCCATGGCTGCCCTTTATCCCTCACAGGAGAAGATTGGCAGGGCCATGGCAGCCCTGTGTCCCTCTCAGAGCAGCAGACTGAGCCATGGCAGCCCTTTATACCTCACAGAGCAGCAGGCTGCAGGGCCATGGCAGCCCTTTATACCTCACACAGCAGCAGACTGAGCCATGGCAGCCCTTTATACCTCACACAGCAGCAGGCTGCAGGGCCATGGCAGGCTGGAATGCTGTGGGCTGCCAGGACCTGCCCGCCGCAGGATCCGGCGCAGGCCGCAGGAATCCGCGCAGGCTGCAGCACGCACCCAGCCCCTCCAGGGAAAGACAGCTGCTGCTGCTGCGCTCACAGCTTTGTGTGACATTTTTCTCATTATTGTTATTCTTGCTGGCCTTCTTTTCTCCCTGCTGGGTTTTATTTTTAATGTTTTTTTCCCTGCTGCTTTCCTACGGCCATGGCCTCTGCCAGGCTCCCCGGGACAGGCACTCCTACGGCAGGAGCACACTGGCAAAACAGCCCCAGAGTTGTATTTTCCTTGCCTCCTAATCATGGCAAAACCTCCTTTTCCAAGGGAGTTGTTTCCTCCTGTTCTCTTCCCTCAGGTATTCTGTGGAATTGATTTCTCCTCTTCTTTTACAGATGAGATATTCCAGGAACAATCGAACTCATACTGCTTCTGTCAAACTTAATCTAGGATACATTCATCTGGAATATAGCAGGGAAGCAGATCCTGAAAACCTCAGCTGCCTTTCTTATCGGGGAGCTCGTAAAGCAGAAGGATGATGACAGGCTACTGAAATTTAAGCAACTGAGAACAGGGAAGATATTTTATTCAATAGTTGGGATAAAATTTCACGTCCCAGAGATTTCAAGGAGCACAAACAGGGGAGATGAAGGAAAACTGATTTTCTTTTTCCTAAGTAAACGGACAGGTCTGGGGGTGGTTCTTAGGTTGTGTCTGTACTATCAGAGGCACACACACATTTCCTCTCCTAGAGCCAGAAGTGTAACTCCTCCAGCAGCTGGGGTTACAACCCTTCACCAGGCAGGGCTGGGGCAGCTCTGCTCCTCCTCACTGACACAGGGCTGCTCCCAAGGGCTTTGTGGGACCAGCTTGGGTGTCTGCCTCAGAGGAGATGAATCACACCTTGAAGTGCTGATTTCTCTCTCTTATCTCTCAGAGGAGCCTAAGGTGCCTAGTTCAGATCCAGACGTTTACACAGATGAATCACACCCTCAAGGCCATGGAGAAAATAATGAAAACCTGCAAGCCTGGGCTCAAATCTCTCTAGTCATCTTGAATAATTCTATTATTTTACTGAATAGAATGATCCAATGTCTTTAAATTGCTTCATGCTTTGCTGGTAGAAAATGAAGATAAATAAATTCTCTCCTGGAACAAACCCTCACTTTACTTTTTCCTGATGCAGCACAGGGAACGGTATGTCCCTTCCTTAGATGTGCTCTTTTTCCTAAATAAGCACAGCATTCTCCTCTGTGTGCAGCCTCCGAGCTCCTCCTGCCTTCCTCTGAGCAGGAATCTCAGAGATTACCAGATCACAGGCACTCTTAAACCATCTGTGCTTCATTCAACCTCTCCAAGAGTATTGGAGTTTCCCCATCCTTCAATGGCTTCTTCAGATTCTCCTGTCCTTTGAAATGCTCGTGCTCAAGAGGGAGATTCTTACCCCAGAACTCTCCTCCCTCTGTGATATAATGGTGGAGGTACACCATGGGAGGGAAAACCTCCTTCTCCCAGCAGGTCAGCCTCAGTGTGGTACCCCTGGGAATTAAAATCCACAGTGCTGGATGTCCCCTTCCACATCCCTTCTTCAATTGATACGTGGTGGAGTCATTTGAAAATGGGAAAGGGAGGGTAGAAAAGGAGAATATGGAAAATGTGAGGTTGGGAACAGGTCAGGATTGATACAGCCCTTCCAATTTCCTGCTTGGTTATTTCTTTGCTTGCTCCCTGTAACTGAATCACCCTGGAAATGCCTCCTGATCTCTCCAAGCAGGGACCATCCATTTTTTTTAGTGGAGTATTTTGCACAGAAAGTCCAGCTCTGATCGAGTGCTGCACTGGCTGCCATAACAATAAATTCCCATTACCAGAAGCAAGACACACTTTCTTATGCATCCCCTTTGCAGAAAGGCATAAAATGAATTTTGACTTCAAAGGAGATGTCTTTGTTCGAAATGCAATGCTCAGAAACATTCTGCAGTCAATTATTTGCAATTAGAATGAAAAGAGAAACCCCCTTCCCCAAACTGCCTGTAATTACAAACGATCCTTTCATGAAGTATAAATCCAGTCATTAAGGAGTTTCAAAAGTTTTAATTCAGTGGGCAATTAAAAATAAGAATGTCGGGTGTGGAGACAGAGAACAATGCCCTGGTGAGCTCGGGGTCCTGAGGTATCAATTGGACTTTTAGCAGGAAGATTTTCTATTGATCCCTGTAGTTTTAGGAGGATTCAGGAGGCAATTTCTCAGCGTGGGATCATTACCAGCCCTTCTCTGCTGAGCCACCGCTGCCACTGGGGTTGGTAGGAACAAACTGAGGGTCAGCCTTGGCCTGGCAGCCCCAAAATCTCCTCCCCAAAGTGTCACCAGCACCTGAGCTGGGTCCTGCTCATGGGGCACAGGGCAGGGAAATCCTTGTCCTTCCCAAGGGATGGTGCCAGAGCTTTTGCAGGTGGAAGGTTTTTCTAGCAAGACCTGAGTTACTGAATGAGGGTGTCCCAAGCACCACATCCCTGTGTTTCCATCAGTCAGTCCTTGCCCTTTGCCCAGAAAGTGCATTACAGCACCTAAGTGGTGCCTGTCATCCAGGCTTCCTGGAGGAACCATTTCACATTTGGGCACATCCTCAGGATGGAGCCAGAATGGAAACCACAGATCTTAATCCTCTCTCCCGTTTTGTGAAGTTGGGACTCAAATGTATTGCCTGCATTGCTTAAGGGAGGCCTGCTCCTTTCTGGATATTTATTGTCCTTGGTGATGCCTTAGAGCGACTTCCCTGGCAGCTGCTTTGGGAGGAGCTGTGAGGTGGATCCATAAGGTTCACAGATTTTTCCCAGCCGTGTGATAGGTATTTGTTGTTTGGCTGCGTGGTTGGGAATGCTGCATCCCGTATTCCCGACAATCTGTGCCCTGCATATGCTCTGGCCTCGTGGGGAGGTGCCACCCAAGAGGGAGCAGAAATATGCTCAGGGGAGTGGTGGTTTCCATTGAAAAGACTGAAACTCAAATCCCACTGAACATCCAGCCGCGATCTGCTCCCACTGAGAGGAGGGACATCGCAGCAGCAGGAAGAGGAACCAGCAGCTTCACAATCCTTCTTGGGGTCCAGTGCCACTGTCTGAGGGGGTGATGGACGCCAGGTCTGAAAAAATGCTTGAATGAAAAGAGGGAAGGCAGAGCTCTGTGGAGTTTGCATTTCAACCACCTGATGGAAACACTTAAGCTGCTTTTGATTTGGTTCAGTCACAGATCGAGTCTGATAAGCCAAATTCAGGGATACTCAGGTGTGTGGCCATGAAGGAGGAGCTGTAATTTTTCTGCCCTTAGATCATCTCCTGCACTTTTCTGCAGGCACAGCACTAAAAAAAAATACCGTTGGGGATTTTTTTTTTAATTTGCCATTTCAGTGTCATTCAAGGTTTTATTTTCAGATGCTCCTTCAACCAGAAAGAGCCACAGAGTTCCTCTGTGGTGACTGCCTGTTTTTCCTCAGAGCAAGGAATATCTGTGTGCCTCCAACATGCACAGTGTCACCTATTTCCAGATGTGAGAACAGCATTGGAATCACCTGGAATCTCACTGTCGGGTACTGAACAAGTTTCCAGAACTTCGGATGGGGCTGCCCATTTTTAGAGTATCCGGACATTGGGACACACTCCTTTTCCTGCCTGGGGTGCTCACTGCCGTTTAAAATCGGCATCTCTGGTGCCTTCCCTTAAGGTGCTTGGCTGATTTGGGGGACAGTGCCCTGATGCGGCTTTGTTCGAGGAGCGCACGGAAAGACCGGGATCTTGGGGAAAATCTCTGTCTTTTCCCCATTTCCCTATTTGGCAACGCACTTTTCCCAGGTTTTCTGCCTTTCCACCCTCCCCCACTGCCTCTCCCCTTCCCTAGCACAGGTAACCACACATTTTGATGGAGGTTTAATCTCCTTCCTTCCTTCCTTTGCAAACCCACCTCCTCCCTTGCCCCAGGCGCTCTGTCAACTCAAACGCATCGCAAATCAACCTGACAGTGGAGATCTCCCCTTGAGCAACAGCGCTGGGAGTTTGCTGCTGCTGATCCTCAGATAGGGAGGGTGGGGTGCATTTTCCACATAAAACCCCGTCGCAGCGGCATGGAAGTAAATTTCCATTCCCCGTTCCCTTTGTTTCCAGCTTGGGCTGTCAGCTAAGTGGATCCACAACTCCAGGGAGATGCACAGGATGGGGGACACAGTCCTGGTGCTGTTTGTCACCTTCCCAGGCGTTTTTCTGGGATGTTGAGCTGAGGAACTGGGGCTGCTCCACACAGTTGAACTCAATGCACAGACCAACCGTTACCTGTGATGGAACGTGAGGGCGATTCCACTTCAAGACAGTGGAAAAAATGTCCAACAGAACAATCTCCGAAGTCTTCTAACTTTCTTTTTTACTCTTTTCTCCATGTTAGAAGCATGGGGGAGTCACAAACGTGCTGCTGAGTCCTGCCAGCAACACAAACCAGGGCAGCTCTCGTGTTCTGTAGGACCTGAATCAGCAGCTGCGCTGGTCTGGGACAAAGGGCTCATCCTCTGTTCAAGAAAAAAACCCACATCTCCCTAAATCTTATAGGTACAAGATTATGATTATTGCAAAGGGAAAAGCCAAAAACTGGCCCTAGCTTGTGATGCTTTTCCAGGACTTTTCAGGCTGGTGGGAGGAGGCAGCTCCTGAATTCTCATGAGAACAGAGCAGCAGGAAAATGTGAACGTCCCATCCTTAGAAGCCTGGCTGTTACCCTTCAGCTGGCGAGAGTCTCTGCAGAACTATTTGCTAGCTCAGCTGAAGTCAGAGAAAGCCCTCTGATTTTGTGTTTGAGAACAAAAACGGTTTGTTTTTCAAGACAGGGTTTGTTTTTCAGAACGTATCACCAGCAATGCACGGCTTCAGAAGAAATGGCTCCTGTCGGTAGCAACAAAACAGTTCAGAGACAGAAACAAGAGGGAGAGAGACAGAAAGGGAGAAGAGGCCACTGTGGATCAGCCTCTGGTGATAAACAGCTCCGGGAGAGTCTCTGAGCCTGGAACAGCCCAAGCAGGCGCTGCCGAATCCGCTGCTGAGCCTTTGGGAGGCACCGTGGTGACTCCCAGTGCACAACCCCGCTGCCACTCGGGGATGTGGAGCTGCTCCATTATCTGCACTCAGCCAGGAGCTGAGCCCTCACCATGCTTGATTTATTAGTTTTATAAAATGCAGAGTCTTTCATGTTCAGTGCTTGGAGCACACTGTAATTTTAGCTGCATTATTACAGTTGTTGACCAATGTATGAATTATCTTCAAAGGCTTGGAGTTCCTCTGAGCAAGCGTTCCCATTCCAGAGACCACGTCAAAGGAATCCAGGAAGGTCTGTTCTTTCAAGGAAAGACGTGTCACAGGTCGGATGTGAGGAATGTTCTGGAAACACATTCAGCAGGAGCCCTGGAGAAAAAACAGGGGTTATTTTCTTTCTCAGAGCCGTGATCAGTACAACTCACAACACATCCTTTCAACGTCTTAGAAAGGAGTTATTAGCCTCAGGATCCTGGCGTGGCAGCTGCTGGAAGAGCATCCACCACCTCCAGAGCCTTTGCTGAACTGCCCGGACTGTGTGGGCTGAGTGGCACCCAGTGCAGAGGTGCCTGAGCCAGCACAGGGGCACTGGTGCTCCTTGTCCCTGCCTGGCCTCTCCTCCAGCACACTTCGCCTCCAGGAAGTGGCACAGGAAAGCTATTCCCACCAGAATTACATGCATTTAAACTCATTTTTGGAAATTGTCTGGGCACAGCCTCCCGTAGAAATGAGATGGCACAGAACTGATTAAATAATGTTTATGCAAATACAAAAGTTGTCAGGGAGTTGTTTTCTGAGCCTTCAAGATCCAACTTGTCAGAGGCTCCTGGCGCAGAGTCAGCTTTGCTGAGCTCGGCTGAGCCAGTAGGAGCTTGATTTGGGGTGGGCAGTTGCCAGAGCCCTGCAGAAACCCTTCCCCAGCGAGGAGAGCATCTCCTTCTGCCCCCAGCCGTGGTGGGGCTCAGGCTGCCCTCCCACCCCTGCTGCCCCTCAGGGGTGCCAGCCCTGGTGCCAGCCCCAGCTCACCTCTGCCCTGCCCTGCTCCGACAGGAGCAGCTGCCCCCCTTGGGTGCCTTTGGGTCAATGGGACGATACAGGAACAGCTCCCAGGGATATTTCAGTGGATTTCTAACCAGGTGAAAGAAGTTGGGTTGAACATTAGTGGAAATAAGAACAAATCCTGCCAGGACACCTCTGTCACAGCCCATTCCGTGCTCTTTGCTGCATTCTGGGCTTGCAGGCAGGTGACTCCCAGTTCACAAACAGCACGAGAGCCATGGTGCCATTACTCATCCGGGGAAATATTTGTGCAACTGCTCAGCCCTGAGCATGTATTTGCCTGTGTTTTTTGGTGCTTTGTCTGGATACTCTTTGCAACACGAGCCCATTTGTGCAGGGGCTCCAGGAGAGGTTCGGGAGACTCGTGGGGGCCACTGGAGCCCATTCCAAGCCTTCACTTGAACAAATGTTTGCAGATCCTTTCCTGCAGTGTTTGCCCAGTCCTGACCTAAGCTTCATTAGCTCAGCAGATTCATTTCCCTGCTCCAGTACCTCTCTGGCCAGCTGGAACCACGGGATATTTTCATGTGGTGTTTTCCAGGGAACCCTGGGGAAAGTCAGTCAGTGGCTGATAAGAAACAGAGAGTGGAAAAACCTCCCGGTGCTGTCTGTGCTGCTGAGCCCCTCACAGGGGGTGACTTCTGGTGCTTCTGCCAAGAGCAGTTGGCTCCTTTTGAAATGCAGTTGGAATTTACAGGGCTGAGTCAACTCCTGTGGGTTTATATGGATTTTATTTTAGATCCAATGCATTGCTGGTGGTGTGACAGACCTGGAGTGACATCAGTGTGAGCAGAGAGACACTGGCAATGGCCCAGTGACAAATGGGAGGGTTTGTACAACTTGGGGGGATACAAAGCAGCTCCTGCTGCTGAAGGGATCAGTGGGGAGCACCTTGTGGGGCCGTGAAGGAAATTGAGCAGCAGTGAGTTCTTCCACAGGTCAGACCTGGGTACTTCTGGTGCCACCTGGAAAACATAAATCAGGAATCATCTCCAGAGCTGCTCCTTGCCATTTTTCAGTGGCTTTACCTCGGGTGGCACTGGGGAGGCAGAATGGCCCCGGGCTGGGAGCTGAGCTCACCACACTCCCCTGGCACAATCCTGTGCCTGCTGATGCTGGGTCTGGGCTGGCCATGCCAAGGATGAGATCAGAATATTCCTGATGCCAGGACAGATCGTGGCACGGAATGGAGTCTGACTGTACTGAGGTTCTGATGTCACCCACAAACCCCCAAATGTCCCTTCCACACGTGCATCTCCTGTGAGCCCATTTAGCAGTGCAGCAGCGGGATTGATCTGCTCAATCTCTGTATGTTTTTACTGCTCTGAGGAGCACTTCTGTGATGCCAGAAGAATTTTAACTCACAATTTTTCTATTAAATGAAAACCATGCATTTCGGGTGAATATTTGAATTAGTTTAGAACTGGAAAGTGGACTGTAGTTTGCACTGTCGTTTATATCTGGGTTTTGAAAATGAATCCTTATGGTTTGGGCCAGTAGTGGAAACAGAAATAATTCCGGGCTGTGTTATTTGGTGCAGTTGAACTCCTCAGTGGGAATCAGAGCTCAGGATTCCGCTGGGATGGTGCTGGATCTCTGTTGGGTTTGAATCTCCCACTGAACACCCAGTTCGGGTTCAGGCTTCCTGCTTTGGCCCCGTGTGCTTCCCAAGAGCTCTTTCATCTCCCGCACCGGGAGCCCGACCGCTCCGGGCGCGTTAATTAAGCCAAATGAAAGGCGATGATTTCCATAAATAGAAGAACTTCCAAGAGCAGCCGCGGGCGCAGCCCGGCCACCCACCCCGAGGTGCCCGAGAGCCCACCCGGCACATGGGGAGCCGAGCGGGGTTTGCGCTCTGTGCCGGAGATTCGCTGATGGGGAACGGCAGCCCGGTGTCCCGGAGCGCCGGGGATGCGGGCTGGGACCCCCGGCCCGGGGCTCGGAGCGTTCCCCAGCCCGGCCGGGATGCTGAGCGGAGACAGACCCCTAGCGGAGCCCCGGGAGCGTCCCGAGCCTCCCTCCGCTCATATCCCGCATTTGGTTATTGGCAGGAAGGGAAAGCAGGATCCGAGCGCCGATCCCTATCTGCCCGCCGCTTGCCTTTGGTCCTGACTCGCCCCCAGGGGCTCTGGAGCTTTATCGTGGGAACCTGCGCTGAAATTCGGGGCTGTTTTCATGGGAATGCAGATTCCCTTTCTGGAAACCTGATGGAACTCGGCATTGCCACCGAAATCCAGCTGTGCAAACTCACAGCTTCATCTGTTAAAAATGGCTCAGAACAGAGAGAAACGGGCTCGGCTGGGAGACAGCAGAACTGTGAGGTAATTCCAGAGGGAGTGCTCTCCAGGAATTGTCCGGCAAGAGGCAACAGGGGAAGCTTCTTGTTCAGTTTGGCTGCCCCTGGTTCTGCCCTATCCAGCACATCTGTCCCCAGGAATGGACACCGGGAGTTCTCCGTTCTCTGGGTGGAAAAATCTGATTTTCACACCGGCAGCTCTGAAGGCCCAGCATGAGGGTGGGATCTGGGGCTGCCAGCAGAGCATCCCTGGCTTCTTCCAAGCTGCCAGCTTACCTGTGCCACCTCTGCCAGCCAGACCCACCCTGGCTGTCCTTGGCACAGCAGTTTGCCCTCAGAACCCTTTGCTGATGCTGCTGAAGGCAGCGTCTGAACCTGGCAAAGGGCTCTCCCTCCTCACCGTGCAGAATCCCCAGACTTTCACCCCCACGTGTGGGGTGTTCTCTGAGCTGGCCCTGAACAGGGACAGCTCCTGCATCCGGAGGGATTCACTGAGGTTGTCTCAGGGAAAGGGAGAAAAGCAGGAATAGGAGAAATCAAGCCCAGCGATGTGCAATCAGGGCTGCAATTAAAGCATCGTGGTGGCATCAAAATCCTGAACTTAAGACAAAATCAAAGCAGTTGGCAGCACAATTCCAGGACATTTATTTTGTTGCCAGCGGTTATTCCTTGGTGCATTTTTCTTCAGTGAATTGAATCACAACTAATTGCCCAGTAATCACCCAGGCCCCAAGTTCAGATAATGTTGCCTTCCTAATACTTTGTAGAAATGCTGAATCCATTAACTATCTTCAAATGAGATTATTTTTTTTTTTAATTAGCAGGATCTTAGCAAGCCATTACAGACACCATTCGTGCTGCCACACGGAGCTTTCCTGTTTGCTTAACACTGCAAAGGGAAAATGCTTTTCAATCAATTCCAGTGCTGATGGGGTTTGCAGTTTGCTTTCAAAGTCTGAGAGCAAACAGAATTTTCTGACAGGTGAGCAAGCCTGTCTTTGCTCAAGTCATAATTTCCTTTCTGGTGTTTTTAGGAGGCTCCAAGTTCCCTGCTGGTATCTATTGATGTATCTCAGTGAGTTTTAGGTGCAGGGAAACTTTTGCTGATCCGCCTCGGCTTTCCTTGGTGCCTTTGCCTAAGAGCCAGCCTGGACTTCACTTCCTCCTGCCAATTCCCCCTTTCCAGAATTCCTGATGAGCCACATCAGAATTTCCTTCGGGATGTGAGCCCTGCCCTCCCCATCCCTCCAACTGGAATTTATCTCTATGGCAACTCCAAAGTGCTGGCAAGGTAGCCAAAAACCAGGGACTGGGGAGCTGCAGGCAGGGTGGGATCAGTGGATGAAGAATAAACAAAATATTGTGCTGGTGTGCAGAAGAATGGATTTATAGGTTATGACGTTCCTAAAATATCTCTATGTAATAATGAAAACTTCATTATCCAGCCCTCTGCCAAAGTGCTGCCAGGGGCTCACTGCAAGTCCCTGGGAAGATCTTTCATTTAGGCAGAAATTCAGAATTACCAGAGCTGTGATGGAGGGGAAGCTGTGGCCTGCCCTGGCTGCCCAGGGAAATGAGGCTCCTGCTGCAGGAACCTCATCACTGACAGCATTAAAAACCACCCAGCACAGAAGTTTTTCTCCTGTCTGAGCACTGGGGACAAATTAAGTGATAAACCTTGAGTGTTTCCCAGAGTTTTATTATTTTATTAAAAAGTAATTCATCTTTATTACAGCCAGGCTATTATGTCTCACATCATTAAGGAAGCAACGCGCAGAGACCCTAAAGCTAATTTGGAGATGCAGCTCTCAGTGTTCTGTTTGTATTGCAGCTGTTGGAGCATCCTCTGTGACCTCCAGGAGGGTTTTGTCCAGGAGTTCCAGAGGTGCTGAGGTAAATCCAGGCTGTGCTCAGCTCACAGGGGCTCCTCCTGTCCATCCTCATGCCCAGGGGTGTCCGGGCTGCTGTTTGGATCAGATCCACAACCCTGAGCAATCCCAGCTGGGCTTCCTCTCCAGCCACTCAAAACCAGAGGTTAAACCACTGGGAGAAAATTCCCCCCTGGGTTCCTCAGCAGCCCAGTGTGGCTGGGAAAATCCATTTATTCCTTAACTCCGGTGGCTCTGTGGAGTCCTCGTGCCATGGGCTGGGTTTGGCTCTGCGTTTTGGGGTCAGGCAGAGCCAAACCCACAGTCCCACCCCAGGGAGCTGCAGGAAACCTGGCCAGACGTGGCTTTGTGGATGTGCAGAAGCACCCAGAGCTGGACAGGGTCCCTCAGGAGCACAGGGGATGTTCAGAGGGATGATTTAAAAGCAAATCTGTTGGCACTGGGGCTTGTGTACACTCAGGTAAATGAGTTTCAGCCAATTTACTTCAAACTGTCCAGGTAAAACTGCTTGTGTAAATTACTGAAATTAATATAATATCACTTAAACCTATTACTATAAATATTAGTACGTTAAATATTATAATATATTAACTTTATCCCTACACAGACAGACTCTGAACGTAAAACAAACAATTTTAATCCACTTTGACAATGTCCAGGCTGAGAACTTCAGCTCTATTAAACCACAGCAGTGGCAGCAAAGCAAATGCCAGGATAATTCTACTGAATTTCTTCACTTTTATTAAATTATTCCCATTCCTGACCACCCTGCTTTAGAGGAAAATTCGGACAACCAGAGAAAGAGGCAGGAGTGTGCTGTGGGACTGGGCCAGTGTTGGTCTGAGATCACTTCTGTCCCCCAGGAAGCAGCAGAGGCACGGGGGGATCAGCCTCAGCATCAGCTGCACCCTTTGTGCAGGGCAGAAAAGAGCTGCCAGGAGCGCCCTGCTCAGGCTTTTCAAACACAACAATGCCCCACAATAAAACACAAATGCAGTCAAAGGAGCAGGCTGCTCCCAGTGTCTGCTGAATCAATGGGCTGTGAAGAGACTGAGGTGATAAACCCACTGTGCTCAGGGCTAATTTTATGCAATTTAATATGTTCATAGGATTAGTCTATTTAAAAATAATTTTAATCAAACCTTTTTAAATGCAAAGCCGTTCTGCACTACTCATTTTCGATATATGCCTTAAAACAGATGAGGGAGGCAGAACCTGATCCTTATTATCCCTGCATAATTTAAACAATATCATCAACCCAGTATTGATTGCTGACTAATGTGCTTATTAATTAATAGATATCTTTGTGCTAAATACATTTTTCAGAGCTGTTCTGGGACCGTTTAATAAGATAAATGGGGAGTTGCAGCGCAGTACTTTGTCATTAAATGCAGAAGTTTTATCAGGAAGGCCTGGGAAGCCCTGCCTGGGGTGGCTCTTTGCTGGAAGGAGCCACACGATGGCCACATCCCAAAAAGGGAGGTGCAGTGCTGGAATTGTGTTTCAGAGTGTGCTGTGAAGGGAACTGTGCTTTGAAGGGAAAAGAACTCTCTGTATTTTCTGAATTAGCCCAGGGAAAGTCGTGGTGAGGAGGGCAGCTGGGAAGGGCCTTGCTCTGCTCTGTGGTTTGTGAAATCCAAATTTACCAACACCACTGAGGAACCGGGGCAGAGAGGGACGAGCTGAGCGTGCAGAGGGAGCTGCCACCAAAGCAGAGCCACCTCGAGCCCCTGGCTGCTGCCCTGCAGCTTTGGTGGCTCTGGGTGTCTGAATGTCCTGTTGGGGGCCACAATGTCCTTCCCCATCCCCTGTGCTGTGCCCACAGCCCCTGCTCTGGGTCTGCTCGCCCCTCGGAGCTTCCAGCCCCTGCCTGGCACCCAAACACCTCCAGATTCTCCTTGGTGTGGGTCCTCAACTGTCTGCTGCTGCTGGAAGTCACCCTGACACTCTGTCCCTGCAGGGAGGGGACAGCCCCCCAGTTTGAGCCCAGGCCCAGTTTGGAGCCCAGCCCCATCCCAGTTTGCTCTGTGCCCCATTCCAGTTTGGAGCCCGGTCCCAGTTGGAGCCCAGCCCCAGTTTGCTCTGTGCCCCGTCCCAGTTTGGAGCCCCATCCCAGTTTGGAGCCCAGTCCCAGTTTGGAGCCCAGCCCCATCCCAGTTTGCTCCGTGCCCCATGCCAGTCTGGAGCCCAGCCCCAGTTGGAGCCCAGCCCCAGTTTGCTCTGTGCCCTGTCCCAGTTTGGAGCCCAGCCCCAGTCAGAGCCCAGCTCCAGTTGGAGCCCAGCCCCATCCCAGTTTGCTCCGTGCCCCATGCCAGTTTGGAGCCCGGTCCCAGTTTGGAGCCCAGCCCCAGTTTGTTCCATGCCCCATCCCAGTTTGGAGCCCAGCCCCAGTTTGGAGCCCAGCCCCATCCCAGTTTGGAGCCCAGCCCCAGTTGGAGCCCAGCCCCATCCCAGTCTGCTCCGTGCCCCGTCCCAGTTTGGAGCCCAGCCCCATCCCAGTTTGGAGCTGCCCTGCCCGTGCCAGCGCTGAGCAGACACAGTCCCACTGCTGCTCTCCACCTCCAGCCGTGCTGCCCTGCCCCTGGAATGGGCAGGAATGATTTCTGGGGCTGTGGCAAGGGTGCTGGAAAGGGATTTTACACCACCGAGGATCAGCCTGTACATATTTAAAATAAATAGATGTGCACATAAAAAAAATTACCCCTATTATTACCCAAGGAGGCCGTGGGAGTACCAGGGGAATGGCTAAAGTAACAAAACTTGACACCAGTGATAATAAAAGAGGGAACTAAAGCAAAGAGATCACCCCAGTCTGCCCGGCTGCCAGTGCTTAATCAAAACTGACTTCTACTACTGCAGCTGCAGAAGAAATGTTTCAGGCCTGCCATTAATTTCCATACAATAACCCTCTAATGGGGGAGTTGCCGGGAGAGGAGGGCGATCAATCTGCTCTAATGACACACCAGAGACTCGGGGAAAATGCAAACTTGGAGCAATTTCATGGCAGGTGCAACCTTGGAAAGTACGGCCATTTTTCTGAGTTAATTTGTTTCCCTGATATGTTTGAAATCCATATTTGTATTTTAAAGGTCTAAAATGCAGGATGATTAAAAAATATAAGCAGATTTTTGTAAGCTTTTCAAGTGTGGTAGGTGATCCATTAATGCCCCTCCTCGGAGCTAGGACAGCTGGATATCTCCTATCACGTGTTGCCAAAAAGGAGGGGAATAGGATTGTTTATTCCAGCATCCCCTTTTTGTCTTCAGCCTTCCCACTTCCCTCCCAGCCTGGTGCTCATTTGTCTCCCAGCTGAATTGATCCCTAATACTGTAGGAAGTAATAATAGTAATAATCACGGTAACTGCTGGCAGTAATAGTTATTATTCTGATTATTGTTACCACTTACAGTGCTCCGTAATGATAATGATTATTATTGCTACAAGTTTTAAAACACATAAATGAATTAACTCAGTTCCTGCTACGCTTTGGGTGCTGGCAGCTCTCGCACATCTGAAAATTCCAGCTGCAAATCAGAACAGGAAGGAACACCCTGCCCTGGGAACAGGCACCGAGGCACAGAGCTCATTTCCCTCTGGGTCTCATCCTCGGTGAATATTTGGGGGAAATCTGTGGGGCCAGGGGGGTCCAGGCCTCCCAGCACCCCCATCCCTGCAGCCCATCCCTCCTCTCACTGCTGAAAGCCAATCCCACTTCCCCTGATTGCTCCTTTGCCTTTCTCAGCACTTAAGAACTCCAGCCAGGATCTTAAAAGTATTGAATTTTCAAGGGCTGGCAAGTGCAGGGGCTCTGCTCAGCTGCCTTTGTCCTTCCCCCCAGTGCCCATCTGCATCCTCACATTGTGCCTTTGTCATGGGCCCTCTGCAGTCAAAGGGAATCCTGGGCTTTCCTACATTAAAATTGCTTTTTTGCATTAAAAATGCTTTTTATACTCCAGCTGCGTTTATGGGATGCTCGTGGCCTCTCTGCTGTGGCCATGGTTATATTCTGGTTTAGATCCCATTTTAAATGCAAACCCTTCCCCACCTGCCCCTGCTCAGGAATTCCCTTCCTGTCACCCCTCCAAACTTCTCAGGGGTGATGGTGCCTTGGTTCTTCCCTGCTCCACTCTCAGCTCCCCTCAGCGTGCTGGAATTGATAAACAAAACCACTGATTGTCCACAGGAGATTGCAGGATTCCCAAAAGTTCACTGCTGCCTCCTGCAGCTGGGTCTCCAGTCAATGCAGGGAAGTTTGTGCTTCATTCTCCGAGCACCACCCAAATCAATTTCTTGGATTTTAGGACACAGCGGGCCCCAGGGCACAGAGAAACACCCTGGGATGCCCACAGTGAACACCCCGGGATGTTCACAGCACACACCCCAGGATGCTTAGGGCAAACACCCCGGGATGCTCAGGGCAAACACCCCAGGATGCTCCTGAAAAACCCACTGGCTGATAAAACTTGCCTGCTGTCTCTCTTGCTCTATCCCTCACCCCAGCTCCATCAAATCCATTGGTTTTCTCCTGCAAAATCCCGATGCCTCCACGTCAGACAGATTCCCTGTCAATACCTGACAGGCCAGTGCAGAGAACAATTCCCATGAAGGAAAGGGAGCTGGGATTGAGCGGTGCTGGAGGGATAATGCAATGTTTTCCAATCACTTCAAGGTTTTCCCTTCCCCTGCCCTGTTTTCCCTGCCTCTCTGGTGATTTAGGACATGGATTTTTGCTCCTTGCCATCCTGTATTTATGTCTCTGTGTCGCTGGTGATCTACAGAGCAAGGCACGTTCCTGCTGGAATTTAAATTCCTGGAACTTCCCGGGGCTCTGGGCAGCCTGGGACAGGGGGTCCCTGCCCTTGGCAGGGGTGGGATGGGATCAGCTCTGGGGCCCTACAACACAAACCAGTCTGGGATTCCCTTCACTGGAGACCAAATAAAGGAGGGCTGGCTCTGCAATCCAGGCTGGCTGAGCTCCTGGGGTGTTCACAGCCCTGCTCAGACGGCACAAACCCTTCCCCATGTGCTGGGAACCTTCATCCCACCTCCCACAGCGTGCCAAACCCTCTCCCTGTCCATCCAAAGGCAAGGACCTGCCAAAGGCAATTCAATTTCACAGGCCATAAACTTATACATCCACTTCTTGCATTTCTCCCCTTTTTGTTTATGATTTCAGAAAAATCTCTAAGCCTGCAATCCATATAATTTTTTTTTTTTGCCTCTGAATACCCATAGTGCAAAGCTGGGTCCCAACCACTTGTTCACTGAGGAAAACTTCAGCAAAAGCTGGCTGTGTTTGCAGTGGCTTTGTGGAGGTGGGTGGCAGGCAGAGAATTTGGGCTCTATTCCCATCAGAGGCAGCTCATGGATACAGGCAGAGGGAGCCTTGGGAATCCTCTTCCCATCAGTTCTTTGGCACTGCTCAATAACTCCCCGAGCCATCCAGCAGCAATGATGTTGGGTTAAAGCAGTGGCTTTGTCCATGGGAAGTGGTGGCTTTGAGAAAATCCAGATTTTTCCTCCCCTCTGCAGCCAGGGCTGTTGTTTTCCCTCTGAGCAGCTCCCGTTTGCTCTTGTCTGTGCAGAAATGAGCCCCAGATTAAACACAGGCAAACCCTGACATTTCAGAGGCTGGAAATAGAATCACTCACTTTTTGCCATCTGGACAGAAGTGCCGGCTCTAACAGGTCTGTGCCTTGCTTGTATCATTACTCTTCACCTCTGCTCATAAACCTCCACCTGGAAAATAATGTAATTTAATTAGGCTGTGGAATTAGGTGCTGCCATCTCACTGGGCTAAAGGAAGCAGCTGGGAAATTCCATTGTCGTGGGGCTGGAGATGAAGAATGTTCCACGGGGGCTTTGGGCCGGGGTGTAGCCCCTGCTGGGTGGGACAGCGTGGGGAGCAAAGCCCAGGGAGGGGACACAGAGCCCGAAGCCGTGGCAGCAATTCCTGATGGAGCTCCTGTGGAAATCCAGAACAAGGGGACAGCGCCGTGGGCTGGGAGGGTGTTGGAATCTGTGATATTTAAATGATCCTGAGATTGTAGAAAGTCTCTGTCTGTCAGCCCCACTGCCAAAACTGCAGCAGGGCCTCAGCTGGGTCATCCTTTCCCTTCAATGTTCCCATAGCAGGAAAAAAGACAAAGCAAAATCCTGGGGACACCTGAATCTTTTGAAAAAAAAACCCAGAACACAAATGAAGTCATCTTGGTTTGAAGTTCACAAATATTTTGGAAGGCAAATGGATGGGAAGAGTTTAGGCTGCAAACACTTATTTGTCATGCAGCCTGACTGCTGCTTTTCAACATGCTTTGATCCTCTGCAGTTTTTTTGGCCCAGGCATTAGATAATGCTTTAGAAGCCATTAGAAAAAATGGTGACAATTGAAATGCTTTGAAAAATGACAGTTTGATAGTCTAATAATAGCCCCTACACTGATCTGGAAAAGGTTTTCTGTTCTGTTTTTTGTGATATTCATTATGTACAGTGCATTTCAAAACGTCCTTTTCTCCCCAGTAAATAATTTAACCCTTTCATGACCTGCAGCCCCAGCAATGTGGCACACAGAGATGGAGATGGGTGCAGATTTACAGAGCTGTGCTCCATGGAGAGCTGCTAGGAGCTGCTGTGACGCTGAGAGGAGGGAAGTGGAGAAGGTGACAAGATCTGTGAGCAGGCTGACCATGCCCAGGGAGGGCCCCATTCCTGCAGGCTCTCCAGGAAGGATTCCCACAGGGAGAAAACACATTTTGGAGGATGAGGTGGCTGGGAGCTTGCATCTCATTGCGAGAGCTTGTTTTTGCAAGATGTTATTTGGCAGCGATAAATGAGCAACTTTCAAGCCTCAGAAGTGATTAATTTCTCACTGGAGCTGTCTCTGAGCCTGTCACAGCCTGACAATCCTGACATAAGTGTCATTTATAATGTCACAAGTCTATTCCCCATAAATGTCATTACACAATTACTCCGAGGATGAGGAGAGCTTCACCGGGGGAAGAGCGTCTGGTATTAACTCAATTATAGATCTTAATGTTATTGTTGGGTTGTCCCCCCTCATACAATTACTTGGTGTCTCACTTGTTCATTTGGTGCAAATTAGCAATTATTTATTGCAGTGATAGCACAGGTAGGGCTGTGCCGTGGAGCTCTGGCACAGCTGCAGGGCCGATCTCAGTGGGGATCAGGGCTCTGGTACTGAGCCCTCTGTGCCCTGCAGCCCCAGCTCCTCCCTGCCCTCCCTGCAGGGGCAGGGATCAATCTGGAGTGCTCTGGTAAAGGTGCCAGGAACAAAAGCAGATCTTTCTGGTCAGGAGGACGGAGGAGTTCAGTGAATTCCCCTGTGCTGCACCTCAATTCTGCCTCAAAATTGGCACCAGCAGAGCCCTCATTTGGTTCTAACAGGCTTCCACCGTCCCTGGCCCAGGCACAGCCAGCTCCTGGGCTGGGGCAGTGCAGGAGGAGCCCCGAGCTGTGGGAAGGGGGCTGCCAGGGGCTGGGGCAGTGCCAGCTCTGCTCTCCCGGGGTACCTGCAGGACCTGAGCCCTGCCTTTGAGTGGGGACCCCTCAAATCCAGCTCCTCTGAGCTGGGAGTGAAGCTGCTCCCAGGATATGGGCAGAGCCCCTCTGTGCTGCCTTTGGCAGAGAGCAGCACTGTGGCACCACAATCTGACTCCCAGACAGGGAAATGTGGAAAAAGGCCAGGAATTTCCATGATAATCCTCCAGATTTAACACAACCCAGATGAGGATCAGGCCTTTTAAATTGCTCCCTTTGCCTGTTTGCTATTCTGGGAAGCTATTGTTCTCAAAGGGACATCTTTAAAGCAAAAGCTGGTAGAATAATTTATTTGCGAATAATTTATTCAGTGATTGATGGGAAAAGCTGCTGAATAAATAATTCACTGAATGCTAATGGAACATCAGAGATGGTCGAATAATGAAAATGTTTATTTGCAAATAATTTATTCAAAGAAAAATGCTGAAACGTATCAGCTCAATTATTCTTGGTGAATAATCCAGTCACTCAGCCAGCCCTCTGTGACATGTGTACAGGGATGCCTTTCCCAACAAAAGGAGGACTCCAGGTACACGAGCCCTGCTTGCTCTGATCTCCTGCTGCCCAGCAAGGAGAGGTGGGCTGGGACTCCTCCAGCTGAGCCCTGACTCTGCAGGTGATGGAGTCTCACATCACCAGCCTCTTCCACCCCTAATTTATTGTTCATAACAGCAGCTCCAGTCTGGGATCGCTCTGTGACTCTGAGCTTTGCCCAGTTTGTAACAGCAGGGACTGGGGGAGAGTTCTGATTATGGAATTATGGAGTGTCCTGAGCTGGGAAGGACCCACAGGGAGCAGAGTCCAGCCCCTGGCCCTGCACAGACACCCCAAAATCCCACCCTGGGCACCCCTGGAGCTCCAGCAGCCCTGGGGCTGTGCCCATGCCCTGGAGAGCCTGGGCAGTGCCAGCACCCTCTGGGGAAGAGCCTTTTCCCAATATCCACCCAAAAGCCCAGGCTGCACCCACAGGGTGACATTTTACACACAAGCTCTGAAAACTTCAGTTCTAGACCTGCACTAAAGGCAGCAAAAGGAAATAAACCCAGCAGAAGTTTTGCCACTGATGTCCCTCCTTGGCAGAGGTTTGGGGGGCCAGGCAGGGACCCCTCGGGGCAGGTCCTGCAGGTCCTCAGCTGTTCCATTTGCCAGAGGAGACTCTCCTGCTTCCCTGCAGCTGTACAGTGGGGCTCAGGTGTTCCGGGAGAATGGAAGTGATTTTGTGATGATACTGGAGCTCATACCAGAAAAATCTAAATTACATTTTAAAAGGAATCTACCCTTTTATCTTTTAACCTTAGGCCTCTCCCTCTCATGCAGAAAAATCAATCTTGACTAATCTACTGACCAAGTAAAAGTGAAAAGGGGAACCCATATAATCATACACTTTATCTTCTTTAAATATTTTTCTACAGAAGAGGAACTCATATAAACACCTACTTTATCTTCTTTAAGATATGTTTTACAGAGAAGCTCAGCAAAACATCCAAAGCTTCCTCATGGCTCTTAGGAGAAAAGCCCTGCGAGAATCCATCGCTGCTGAGGGAGGGTTTGGGGAGAGCACGGAGGGAATTCCAAACCCAGCCCTGCCCTCCCTGGCAGCGCCATTCCCAAAGTCTGCCTGGAGACACGACTGCAGCAATGGGTCAGCGGGGCCCGGCTGAGCTGCTGGGCCCCGGCATCAGCTGCAGCAAAAGCTGTTCCCATCACTTTGGTTCTGTGTTATTTATCTGTTTCAAGTGGCTGGCACTCACTGTTGCCCTGATTTTTAAAAGTGTTACATTTTCTTTTATAGTTCTTTTGAAAGTTTTAAAGTTCTTTTAAAAGTTTTCCATGCCTTCTGAGGTTTACCTATTTCTACTGGAGTTCTCACATATTGTCCATGTAAATAATGATTATTTTGCATTCTTCTTTGTGGGAGGAGAGGATTGATGGGCTGTTGGTGTGACCAGTGTGGTTGGAGAGGTGGGAATTCCATCCTCCAATCCACTGGCACTTTTGGAATTCTCTATATTGCGAGGTCAGAAATGAAATTGGCTCTTTTTCTGTCTTAAACTCGACAAGCTTCTGTGTGCTCATTTCGTGTGCAATAGCGACAGCCCTTTGCTGATGGTGGCCCATCAGTGATGGTGACCCAATGGTGATGGTGACTCAATGGTGATGGTGACTCAATGGTGATGGTGGCCCATCAGTGATGGTGACTCAATGGTGATGGTGACTCAATGGTGATGGTGGGCCATTGGTGATGGTTGATGGCCCATTGGTGATGGTGGCCCACTGGTGATGGTGACCCATTGCTGATGGTGACCCATTGCTGATGGTGACCCAATGGTGATGGCTGGTGGCCCATTGGTGATGGTGATCCATTGCTGATGGTGGCCCATCAGTGATGGATGGTGGCCCCCTGGTGATGGTGGCCCCTTTGCTCCCCGGAGCAGTTGATCTCTGCACGGGCAGGTGAGGCAGAGAGCAGAGCCCCGGGGAGAGCAGGAGCTGAGCTCAGCTGGGGTGGCTGAGAGGCCGGGCTGGGCAGGGCAGGGCAGGAGTGACGAAGCCCTGGGAACGCTGTGTGGCTCTGAGGGTCTGTCCCAGGGATGGGACCCTCTGTGGCTGAGCTGCAGAGCCTCCAGGTGTGCTGAGAGGGGCTGGGGAGCTCCCAGGGCCTCCCCAGGGCTCTGACCCAGGGCTGTGGGGGCTCCAGCCCTGCGAAAGGCACGGGAGGGACCCGAGGCTGAGCTTTGGCCCCACGCTGCCCCAGCACCTGCAGCAAACTGGATTTGGAGCTCCATTTCCTTCCTCTTCCCACTGCCCCACCTGGATCTAAAAATAACGGAGCTGTGCTGAGGGCCTGCTATTCCATTTCCTTTGTGACTGTGCCCAGGCACAGCAGAGCCAGCTCTGGGCTGCTTTATTCTCCGAATTTCTGGCTGCATTAGCACTGTCAGAGTCCCTGATGTATCACCTTGCAGGGAGTCTAAAGCTTGTCAGTGCCTTACTTTGCATTTTTGTTCTGGGTTCAAAGCTGAAGGCACAGCTGAACTGGAATCTTTTCTCTGGGCTGCTGAAAGAAACGTAAGAGAAATCTCATTTTTAGGAAGTATGAAAGGACCATAAAAATAAGCCTTTCACTAAGCTGATCAACTCAGGCTCTGTATAGCAAAAAGGATTCAGAATGAGTAGCTGATAATACAGGCTTTGGTTCGTGGGAAATGAATTAGAGATGGTATTTGAAAGGACTATTTCATTTAGGTGTTTTGGTGGCATAAACCCAGCTACTACAGTTGCAGTGCAGCAAGCTTAAATATTATTTAAAAGTTAATTCATATTTTTAGCATATAATTTCTAATTAACTTGCTGTAGTTATCTTGTTAAATGTCAATTAAATCTGGGAGCATTTCTCACAGGTTTCCTGTATTCATAAAATGTAATTATACAGCCATTGCTCATGTAGCCCTTATTATTGGTGTAATCTACAGCTAAATATATCTCTTACATACTAATTATACATTGCTAAGTGCTATATTGATAATCAGTAATTGATTTAGCACCAGCAATTGTCGTGTTACCTCTTGAAATGTCAACCTGAAGGATTTGGAATTAAAAGTTCTGGCCACAACTTGTGGCTGGGGCCGAGCTCGGCTGCCTGGTGCTGGTGGCAGGAGGGTTCCTGGGCTGAGCTCCTGCCCTGGGCACGGGGCTCTGGGTGCCAGCGAGGGTGAGAAATGAGCACAGACTGGGCTGGAAAGGAATTGGCCACAAAAATCAGGGAAGGGGCAGGAGGAGACTTGAACAGTTTATCCCCAGTAATGCTTCATTTGAAATCCCAGAAATCCCAGGATGGTTTGGGTTGGAGGCAGCTTCAAAATCAGCTCATCCCACCCCTGCCATGGGCACCTCCCACTGTCCCGGGTCCTCCCAGCCCATCCAGCCTGGCCTTGGGCACTGCCAGGGCCCAGGGGCAGCCACAGCTGCTCTGGGCACCCTGTGCAGGGTGTGCCCACCCTGCCAGGGACCAATTCCTGCCCAGTATCCAACCCAAATCTCCTTCTTTCAGTTTAAGGCCATTCCCTTTCTCCCACCCCAATCTGCCCACGTTAAAATCCCTTTTCCTGGTTTCTGGAGGATGCCCATCCTTTCAGAATTCCCCTTGGGTTTGTGCTGGTCCCAGGACAGAGGGCAAGGCTTGGGGTTCTCCCCACTGCCCACAATTCCTGCCCTGCCCTCCTGGGGCTGGGGGCTGTGTGGGGCAGGGCTTGGGACTCACTGTGGGGTTTTCTTGTCACGTCCTGCCCAGCACCAGCCCAGCTCCACAGCCAGCCTCCCTCTGCTCAGGCAGCATTAATTACAACTCAGCAATCAGCAGGAAATACCTGATACCCCAATTAGCTGTGATCTATAACTGTGGTGGTCCAGATGATAAAAAGGGAGCAAAAAAAAAAAGAAAAAAGAAACCCAAAACCACTAAAGAGAAGCTGAGAAGGCCTTAATTAGATTTGCACATTTGCTGCCCAGCAGTACCTCGGAGCAAACCTTGCTCCCAGTGTCTCCCTTCTCCAGTCTGAGCCAGCTCCTGCCTCCCCCTCACTGTCTGGGGGATATTTCCTCCCCCTCGCTGTCTGGGGGATATTTCCTGCTCCATCAGTGTGGTTTGGGGTTTGGACCGTCCCCTGCAGCTCGGGGTGTGTGTGGTGCTGATGCTACCCAGAGCAGGAGCTGCCTCCCCATCACTCTGCTTTGCCCTCTGGGCAGCCCCTGCCCTTCCCCTCCTGTGCTTCCCCTCTCTGGCAGAAATATTTAAATTTAAAAGTATTTAAGCCTGGCCCTGTGCTCCTGCTCCTCCGCTCCCCTGGTTCCTGAGGCCACTTTGATGGATCTGGGAGCTGGAATCAATGTGAAGGTGGATTGTCGTTATGAGATCCTCCTAATAGCCCGGGAGAGCAGCCTGGCTGCTCCAGGATTAAGGAAAGGGAAAATTACTGAGGGCAGGGCTCTGTGGAGGGCTGTTTGTGTGCACACGGTGGGCAAATATTGAAATGTGGAAAACAGGATCCAGGGGTTTGTGTGGCTTTAATTGAAACCGTTTGTAATCTTCATTCTCTTAAATGACACTTTTTATCTTCCTTGGGATCACATGGTGGGTTCTGCTGCGCACTGAGCTCATAAAATATACAAAAATTCAGTGTTCTTTGGAGAAAATTCATTTTGAGTGATGGGGCGGGGATGGCAATTCAAATACCAACTCTGAGTGATAAAAAAATGAGCCCATTCTTCAGAATGTTAAAGCTCTGCAGAGCTCTGGCCACCACCAGCTCATTTCCATTTTGCATGAAAACAAATTCTCCAAAACTCAGTGAAAGACTTGCTTATTTCTGAGTAACTTTTTTTATTGATTCATTGAAGACAAAGTTTTCTGGCTCGCCCAGAGCGTTCCCTGTGAGTGGGAGAATGTGTTTGCTCACAATTACCCCTTGGTGCTGCTGGTTTCATAACCAGAGTTCATTAGAAATGAAAACTTAATTGAATTAGGTCGGTTACCCTTGGAGGAGCAATCAGGGGAGCAGAAATGCTCTTTCTGAGGGGACAATTCTGCTTTTCTCTGGGCTGGAGGAGCTGCCCCTGCCCGGTCCCTCTCCAGGGACGCTCCTGACTTTTGGTTGCTCCCATTTTTCTGTTGATTCTCTCCTTGCATTCTGTTGGCTGCCTCTTTTTGACCTCAATTTTTTCTTTTTCTGCTGCCAAGCAGCTCCAGCAGCTGAGCTGGCCCTGCTGCAGTGCTGGAATTGCCCCTGCCAGGGCTGGCTGTCCCTCTGCTGTCCCTTGGTGTCACTGGTCAGGGATGGACTCTCCTGCCCTCATCCCTGCCCACCTCCTGCCCAGGAATATTGAATATTGAATATTGATCCAGAACCAGCAGCAGGGTCCCATTTCCTGCAGGAAAATCCCCTCAGTGCTGGGGATTTGCTGTGCTCTCAGTGGAATCGTGGTGGGTGTGGGCAGCAGGAACTCCCCGAGTCGTGATGAGCCTCCTCCTCATGAGCTGCAATTAAAATTCTGCCCTCATTTCCTTTCCCAGTGCTCCAATATTCCTGCAAGAGCCTTTCCCAGGGCAGGGCTGTCCCTGTCAGCCCCTCAGCTGCAGCAGGAATCGGGAATCCAGGTGGGAGAGGAGATGGGAGCTCGGCCTGGCCTGCAGGGAGGGGAAGGGGAATTGGAAACGCGGGGTTGGAATAGGGAGAGCAGCAAGAGCAGCCAGGGTGAAGATGAGGAAGGTCAAATATCCAAGATTAGAGCTCTAGGAGTTCTCTTTCTGTGGCATGTGGTGGAATTTTACCCAATTTGTAGTCTTGGCATTTGCCTTTCTATTTTTTTTTTTTTTAATATATGCTCATATACTTACCAAATTCTAGAAAGAAAAGAGAAGGAGCTGGAAGTTACATGGATTCAGTGTGCGTAACAAAACCGTGATGCCACACATTCCCTGAGAATATTCAGGATAAAAAGGCAGAGAGAAATCAGATAAATGCATCAAAAGGAGTCAGCTGTCTGCCAAAGCTCGTTTTAAATATCAAATTAGAATATAATGCTATGCACAGTTTCCATATCAAATCAGGGCTCTACTGGCAGGGACTGGAAGGTGACGCAGCTCCGAGTCCTCCCACAGCCCTGGGGAAGGGATGAAAGAGTGTTCAATGGAATAAAGGCAATTTTGGCAGCAAATCCAGGCTGAGCTGGACGTTCCTGAGGTCCAGGCAGGGAGTGGCTCCTCTGGGTGCTGCTGGCTCTGGTCACCCCAAGGTGAATCTGGAGCCATGGGCTGGCCCTGCCTGTGCACCCAGCAGTGGGCAGAGGGCTTGGGGCAGCCCCAGGGTGTTTATTTGGGGTGTCCTGGCAGCTCTGCACCCCTGGCCTGGTGTCAGAGATTGCCCAGAAAGGCTGGAATTGTCCCCCCTCGGCAGCAGGGATGAGTGTCAGAGCAGAGGAGGTATTTCCCATACCCATGGTGGTGTCAGGGCTGGTGAGGTATTTCCCATACCCATAGTGGTGCCAGGGCTGAGGAGGTATTTCCCATACCCATGGTGGTGCCAGGGCAGAGGAGGTATTTCCCATACCCGTGGTGGTGTTTCCCAAGGAAAGAGGCAGGAAGGGAAGCAGAACACCTGGGAGCAGCCTGGGGAGCAGGAGCTGGGTAAATTTTGCTGGGCTGGCTCTGGACCCATCCCAGTTCCAAGCACAGGTGCAGTTCAGGGCTGCAGCTCCTTTAGACAGGTGGGGAAAGAGGAAGAAAATGGAAATATTTCTTTGCAGGCTGAAGATATATTGCAGTAATATTTCTGGTGCTCTGGTCTCAATTCCCTGCTGGCAGTCCCAGCTCCCCAGTAGCTCTGGGCTGTCTGTCAGAGCCTCTCTCCCTCACACACGGAATATTTGTTAACTCCAACGATTTGAGGCAAACAGGGAGGTGCTGTGCTGGAGAAGGGTTTTTCAATAACTGCCTGAGGCACCATACATTTTGGAATCAAAATCTGGAAAGCAGAGTCATTATTTCTGTTGTTTTAGTGCCTGCTTTTATTCTCTTTCTTATTGACAAATGTTCCTTAACCCATCTTGCTGTGGGTGGTTTTCTTCACATTTGCACTTTACAGAGCTGTTAAAAAAGGAAAGAAGAAAGGAAAAGACTTTATTTAACCATCTTGGCAGTGTGTCCTCCTTCGTGCTCCCTCACCCTTTGCTGTCTCTCTTTTTGACTCCTGATCTATGGACAGAGACTCTGGAACCTGCAGCTCTCCCTGAGGGATGGGAGTGGGAAGGGTCTGGGACAAATGGGGGCAGAAGGGGAATTTCTCTTCATCTCCCTCTGGCAAAGCATCAAACACATCCCAGAGCCCACCTTGCTGCCACCTCGAGGTGTAAAACCACCTCCCTGGAGGAAAGTTCCAGTGCTGGAAGAGGCTCACAGGGCAGGGCTGCAGCCACCATCCCTGGGAGTGTCCAAAAATCAGGGGGAGATGCGAGACTCCCTGGTCTGGGTGGTTGGACTCGATGATCACGGAGCTCTTTTCCAGCCATGGTGATTCCATAATTCATCCCCTGGGGCTGTGAGTGGGAAACACGGAGCAAGTGAATGAAATGCTGTAAAAACAGCAAGGGAGGAAAATAAAGAGGAGGTGACAGAGCTGGGGTGGCACAAGGCGTTTGTCCCTGCGACCTCGGGGGTCTCAGGTGCCTGAAAGGAATCCATGGCTATTCATGGGCATAATGGGAACAAGGGAACAGCAAAAGGCTGGGATGGGAGGCCCAGAGGAGCAGGGAATGTTCCTTTGCAGAGGCTCAAGGAGAACAGCAGTGATGTCCTGCAGAGCTGAGGTCCCCCGTGAGCCCCACAAGTCCCAGGGATGGTCTGTTGGAGCTCCTGGCGGGGACAGTGACAGAGAACACCCCTGGGAATGGCTGGAGAGCCTCTGAGCAGCGCCTGAGGCAGGAGAGCTTTTCTGGAGAGGGAACATTTTTCATCAGCTCTCCTCGAAGCACATTCGAGTTTTTGGTTAGACAGCCCTCTTAAGGCATCGCTCACCGCTGCAGCTGCTCCAGCCCTGCGCAGAAACTGAGCTCAGAAACCAGGGAGCAAGAAAACCGAGCTCAAAACTGAGCTCAGAAACCAGGGAGCAGAGAAACCCAGCTCAGAACTGAGCTCAGAAACCAGGGAGCGAGAAACCCAGCTCAGAAACAGAGCTCAGAAACCAGGGAGCAAGAAAACCGAGCTCAAAACTGAGCTCAGAAACCAGGGAGCAGAGAAACCCAGCTCAGAACTGAGCTCAGAAACCAGGGAGCAAGAAAACCGAGCTCAAAACTGAGCTCAGAAACCAGGGAGCAGAGAAACCCAGCTCAAAACTGAGCTCAGAAACCAGGGAGCAAAGAAACCCAGCTCAAAACTGAGCTCAGAAACCAGGGAGCAGAGAAACTGAGCTCAGAAACTGAGCTCAGAAACCAGGGAGCAGAGAAACCCAGCTCAAAACTGAGCTCAGAAACCAGGGAGCAAGAAACCCAGCTCAAAACTGAGCTCAGAAACCAGGGAGCAAAGAAACCCAGCTCAGAAACTGAGCTCAGAAACAGAGCTCAGAAACTGAGCTCAGAAACCAGGGAGCAGAGAAACCCAGCTCAGAAACTGAGCTCAGAAACCCAGCTCAGAAACTGAGCTCAGAAACCAGGGAGCAGAGAAGATAAAGTTTTCTGAGCTGTCAGTCTCTGGGCTCTACAAGACACAGTAAAAATAAACTTAAAAAGTAAATCTCAAGCAACTGGAAAAGATGGTGCTTTGATACTGTTTTCTCAAGCCAACTTGCAGCCTAAGCACAATTATACACAGCCTTTGCCAAGCCTGAGCTTTGATTTCCCTGCGTTGTTTGGCACTGTCAGGGTGCAGCCCCAGCAGAGCAGGGCTGGGAGAGCAGGGATGGGATGGGAACAGCAGAGAGACAGCACCAGGGACCCAGGGGAAGGGAACTGGGCTGAACTGGGCTGAACTGGGCTGAACTGGGCTGGGGACATCACCCAGTGCTGCAGGAGGCCGAAAGCTGCACGGGGGGTTTGCCTCAAGATTTACTTTTCAGTGGCACTGCTGAGTCAGAGAAGAAGGATCTATATAAAAAGAGCAGCTTTTGGATCACATCCTCATGCAGACGCTGGAAAGGAAAGAGGAAACAAGCTGTACCTCTTGTCTTCCTCCTTCAGTTCCAATTAATCTGATTTGTGTTCAGCAAGAGCCATTCCCACTTGTACACACACTGCAGCAGCCTTGCAACTACAGTTCCTTCTACATAAATCAATCTCTGTTTAATTTTAGCCCGTACTGAATTTGACCAAACCCTCAGGAGTTGGTTATAAAAGCTCTACAAGTGCAGATTTTTATTCGGATCAATTCTGAGGGCTGTAGGCAGCTATTCTGTTGTGTAATCACTGCTCATGGAAAGTGGAAATGGAATTCTTTATTGTTTATGATGCAAATCAGACAACAAATTCAGAATAATCTCTGCTGCCTGCCTTGTTCCCCGTTTTGGAAATTTAACTTGCAAGTTAAAAGTAGGAAAGTTTTAGGTACTGCAAGCAAGACTCTTATTTTAAAATATTCATATTTAAATTATTTATCATTTAACATCCATATGGCTGTGGTGTAACAGGGCTACATTATCTATGGACAGCTAATAACTTTAATTGGGCTGTAACGAAGAAAAGACACTTTTTCTGTGTGTGCAGCCACGTGATGCTGCACTGCTCCCCAGGCACGCAGAATGGAAATGAGGAGTTCTCTCTCCAGGCAGCCAGTTGGGCTCTGCAGATCCCCGTGCTGGGGTGGGGGTCCCTCAGCCATCCTTGCTGGGGCCCCCACAAATCCCTGAGATCCCACGGGCAGGTGGGAGAGGCCCTGGGCTGTGGGAAAGCCAAGAGGCCTCAAGTGATCAACACATGGGGCAGGGCTTGGAACAAGAGGATCTTTACAGTCCCTGCCAGCCCAAACCATCCTGTGATCCCATGGAATTCCACAATCCACTCTTGGCTTACAGCTTTTGCATTTCCTGATGAAGCTGAGGCTGGGATTTAATTTTTTTTTTCAAGTCTCCTACCCGCTGGTGAATGAATCTCCAAAAGATTTCTGTCACTGTACAATGGGAGAGGAGACAGATTGCACCGTTGCTGCAGCTTTCATTTTAATACCTGCCAATAGCACTTTGCAAATCCTGGAGTGTAAAGCTAAAAAAAAAAAAAAAAAAAGAGAGAAGTGTAGCTAACATGAGGTTAAAAAATGTCTTTAGTGTGTAAAATAAGAAGCTGGATGACACATAGGCAGCTGCAGATGCACTAATTTGATTTCATGCCTTAGAATCAACTGTTCTCCTGCACTGAAAGGCACATTTGCATCCATCTGCCAGAGAAGGTGCCTTGTCTTTCCAGGGCTCCTCTGCTCTTGTCTCCCCCAGCTCTCCACCCCATGCTCTGCCCACAGGGCTGATTTGGAGCAGCCCTTTTCTTCCCAGCCCACCCATGCTTTTCAACAACTTACAGCAAAAATCTATTTTTTATTCCCCCCTCCCCTTTATTTTCCTCTCTCTTCTGAGTCTTGGGGTATTATTGCTGGATTAGGAGAGACAGAACACAGGATGTGAGTGTTTGAGCTTTAATCCTCCTAAGCCAGAGCCTACAAAGCTGGGCTTGTGACACGGGGACCTGTGGAGCAGCTCACTGGGTGTGTGGCACTGGGTTAGTGGCACTGGGCGTGTGATACTGGGAGCACTGGGAGCACTGGGAGCACTGGGAGCACTGGGTGTGTGGCACTGGGAGCACCTGCCAAGATCCCTGCCCTGGATCCCTGCTCACATCCCGGGTGCTCCATGCAGGATCCCTGGGGCTGCAGGTGCCTCAGGTGTCCCTGCAGGGCCATGGGCTCACCTGCCCCAGGCCAGCTTTGCTGTTGGCTTTGGTTTGTCCCCGCTGCACAGCACACAGGGCAGCTGGAAATCAGATTTCTGTCTTGTCCTGCGCTGCAGGTACAAGCAGAATCAATATCTTTCATATTCTCAGCACAGCAGGAAATCCTGGAGATGGAAATTAAAGGCGTCTGAGAAGCTGCTGGAGCAGCCAGAGCTCCCTGCTCTTTTCCAATTGCCTTGGAGTGAGCAGCTCCTCGAGCCCCTCAGAAGTTCAGACTGGGTTATGGGTTCATTTGGCCCATTTCAGTGCAGCTGCCACCATGGTGCCACCACCCCCCAGATACTAATTTACAATATTTTACTGGATCTCTGGTTCTCAGCAGACTGAAGCGTGCTGTGAGAGAAACCCTGTCTGGAAATGTTGTTCCAGGAGGGAATCCCAGCGAGCTGCTGAGTGTGCAGCGCTGCTGGCTGAGGGATTTTGGCTGGTATGAGCTGCAGTGAGCTCCCTGGTGCTTTCTCCTGCTCGTAGGGAAGAATCACCTTGTGGCAGTAAAAGCTGTAACAAATTCTTGGCAAAGAGAAACAAAAAGCAGGGGTCAGTGCTGAAGCTGCGTGAAGCTTCTTAAATTTTGCTTCATGAATTTCTATAGTGCTAAACTGACTTTAGAGTGGAAAGGGACTTGTCGTGTCCTTACCCCAGGTACAACTACACAAATTCCAGCTGAAAAGCACCACAGACTGCTCGGAGCTGGGCTGTGCAGCCTTTCCTTCTCTTGGCAAGGGCTTGGCTCTGCTCCTGGGAGGTTTCAAACCAGCAGCTGCCACGGAGAAAGGGACAGAAAAAACGCCTGGAGTCCCAGCCTGGCTCTGGATGAGCACCCTGAACAATGCTGAGATGATTTTAAAGTAGTAACCAGGGCAGGAACTGCGAGTGCTTCTCCCCTGCTGCATCAGCACTGCTGAGGTAACGCCTGGGCTTGGGCAGGGCTCCCCGTGGGAAAGGACACAGGATTGTGGCATTGTGAGGCACCCCAATCCTGCAGCATCCTGGTTCCTCTCACACCCTGGAACCCTCAGCAGGCTCCGAGAACCCCCTGGTTTCTGTCCAGAGGCACACAATGTGTCACTGGTCAGGAGCACTGCTCTGCCTGGCCAGGAGGGGTTGTGGAGGGAAGGGGCCCTGGCAGAGCAGGGAATTGTGGAATGTCCCCCCCAGGGTGACAGTGAGGGGTTTGCTCAGCCTGGCTGGGTGCTCAGCTCCTGATCCTGCTGCAGCAGGAATGGTCCTGTTGGGCTCAGCAGTGCTGGGCAAAATACAGAGAGAATCTCCTCTCCTCCTCTCGTTTCATCTCCTCCAGGCTGGAAATTAAAGCTGCTTCCTCAGAGGGACCTTTACCTTCTCCATCACACAGCCTCACCTCCCCCTCTGCCTTGCCGGTGCTTAATGGGCTGGAGGCAGCCAGAGCACGGGGCTGGGAGCGGGAGAAATGATAATTCATTCGGGATGGAAGCAGGAGGCAAAATGTAATCCATCATATCTGCTCCATCTCATTATGGAGGTGAGATACAAGAGAGGGCAAGCTGTTAATAAACTGGTGGATGAAGTTATTTTACCAATCAGTTACAGCAAGCCAGAATAGACAGGGGTGGAAGTGCATTATTCACACCTTTCCCTAATCCTTTTGTTCCTTATTCTGTGGAAATGCCTTTGTAAAGCCGGGGAGCAGCCTGGGTGCGGGCTCACCTCCCACCTCCCCAGCCTGGGCTCAGTGCCTGGGGGCTGCAGGAGGGTCCCAGCCCAGCCCAGGGCTGCTGCTGGCCCTGCAGAGCCACAGCCCCAGCAGGTTTCCCCTGGAGCTGTGTCCCCTTCCCCAGGGCTGGGAGCTGCCCTGCCACCCCTGCAGGGCTGGGGCAGCTCGGGGAGCCCGTCCTGCTCCTGCTGGGAGCACTTTGGGCACCCCTGGTACCCCTGGGCATGGACACACAGCCCTGGGGACCTGCTGCTGCCCTGGGGGCTGAGCTCTGCCATGGAGCTGCTGCCAGTGTCCTGCTGGCTGTGATGGAGCTGGGATAGGAGGGCTGGATGCCACATCCCCCTAAAACATCCCCACCTTTGCTTTTCTTCACAGGCAAGTGTTCCCACGGAGGTCTGATATGGTGAGGTTCTAAATCTCCTCGTAAGGAGCTTTGGAGGCCTGTGGAAAATGCACCTCGGAGTCCCCTGGAACTGCTCATTTCTCCTTTTCTCTCCCTGCTCACAAAACTGCTGCTTCCTCTTGTGCTGCTTTTCATCCTTTCCACCTCGCTGGCAGGGATGAGGCTCCTCGTGGCTCACTCTGGGCAGATTTGTAGCCTGGCTGTGCTAACAAGTTTTCAGTGTCAGGGCTGTCAGCTCAGCACAGGAGCTGCTCATCCTCCTCGTGGTTTGTGTGCAGTGCTGAAGGGAAATCTCAGAAGGAAAACGTTCCCACACATCCCAAACCTGTGTCAGAGAGTGAAGGGAAAGGAAGGGAAGGTGATCGATGTGCCAAGAAGGTTTCTTTTAAAAATAAACCCTCACCAAGCCTGGATGTGCAGGCACCCCTCCTTCCCTCACTGCCTTGTTATGTGTTTGTGCAAGTCTGAGCTGAAGGGACCCCAGGGATCATCCAGCCCAGCCCCTGGCCCTGCACAGACACCCCAAAATCCCACCTGGGGCAGCCTCGGGGCTGTGCCCATGCCCTGGGGAGCCTGGGCAGTGCCAGCACCCTCTGGAGAAGAGACTTTGCTGAAACCCACCCCGGCTGTGCCTGCCCTGTCCCTGTCCTGTCCCTGTTCCATCCCTGCTCTGTCCCTGTTCTATTCCTGCCCTGTTCTGTCCCTGTTCTGTCCCTGCTCTGTCCCTGCCCTGTCCCTGTCCCTGTCCCTGTTCTATTCCTGCCCTGTCCCTGTCCCTGCCCTGTCCATCACCAGCACACCCCAAACCCAGAGGAGGTGGCAGATGCCAAACGAGGCTCCTGAGGTGCTGAGCCCGGCCCTGAGTGCAGGGAAGGGGGGATGGAGACATCCCCTCATTAACGCCTCGCTGAGATCCCGCCAGGCTGCAGGGCTCCAGCTCGATGGTTTCCAATTCAAAGGAGAGGAGAGCAAATTTACGGATGATGACTTGATTAATTTTAAATTACTATAAAAATATCGAGGCAAGGCTTCGGTGGTGACAGGAAAATCTCCTTCAGCTTTTCTTTCCCGCTACCCAGGATTTCTCTGAGGTCCTTGAGGAGAGAAGAGCCTGCACAATTTCCCTCTCTTCATACTTGAATTTGTTTTTACACAATTTTTACACAATTTTTTAATGTGCAGCAATGAAAATATCTTTGAAAATAGCCAGGAAGGGATTTCTTTGGAAGTTTTTTTTTTCCACTCAGAATGTTCTAACCCCGAGGTTCAAGTCAACAAAAATCCAGAGCTGCCGGAAATGTTGGCAAACACACCAATAATGAGTTCTGTGCTGCCTTGCTCTCATCTTGAGGGAGCCATAAATGGCCCGGGGCTGTGGAGGAGGGAGGGATGGTTGGTGCTTCAGGGTCTTTCACTCACCGTGAATAGCTCCGAGTGTTATCAGAAATTCCAGTCTCAATTTCATCCTGGAACAGAGATAATGGCCACATCCCCAAAGATGCTTTCACAGAAGGCACTAATTATCCTGCTTTGTCAGAGCCTCACCAGGTTTGCTGCCTGATAACCTCTCCTCTCCTCAAATCTCCTTCTCCAGAACAGGCTCCAGTTCTTGGGAGCCAATTTGGGGGAGATGTCAGTGCCCCGCTGAGTTCAATCCTGCAGAAGGGATTTCACCTCCCCGAGCTGCTGCCTGGCACGGGGAGGCAGAGCAGGGCAGGGCTGGGCTGGGCAGGGCTGGGCTGGGCTGGGCTGGGCTGGGCTGGGCTGGGACCTGCTGGGGCTCAGCTGGACCAGGCAGGGCAGGGAGGGGACACTGGAGCTGGGCCGGGCACTGCTGCCAGAGCTGCCAACACCAGGAATGAAGGAATTGGAAAAAAGTGGGAAAAGACCTTTGAGATCATCCAGTCCAACATCCCCCAGCAGTGCCAAGGCCACCACTGAGCCGTGTCCCCAGGTGCCACATCCACAGGGCTTTTTAATCCCTCCAGGGACAGGGGTTCCAGCACTGCCCTGGGCAGCTGTGCCAGGGATGGGCAGCGCTTTTGGAAAAGAAACTTTTCCTAAATTCGAAAGAAAACTCCCCATGTGCAACTGGAGGCTGTCAGTGCTCCCCAGAGGGGTTTTATAGAGGTTTGGGCTCAGCTGCTGCTGCTCCTGGCCTTGCTCAGGTCCTGCTGCAGCACTGGGGGCTCCTGGTTCCCTGAGGCTCCCAGGTTTGGGACCCCTGTGCCCACAGTGCCCCTGGCAGCTCCGTGGGAGCCAGGAGCTCCTGCTTATCCTGGAGACTCCCAGGTTTGGGACCCCTGTGCCCCCCAGTGCCCCTGGCAGCTCCTGTGTGCCAGGCAGGCTCTGCTGCCTCTCCCAGCCCATCCATCTCCCCAGCAGCGCAGGAATCCCACTCCAATTCCAGGTTCCTGATGACAGGACAGAGGCATATGGTGCTGAAAAATGATGATAAATGCATATTATCATCCTCTGAGCCATCCATCAGGGAGCACTTTCCTGGATAAGCTGGGGGAGGCAGTTAAAGTGTGCTCCAAATCTGCTGGGGCTGTGGTCCTGAAGGGCTGCACTGCACATTTGGCCACGGACAGACATTAATGAAGGTAATTGAAGATGTTATTAGGGGAATGTGTTTGTTATCAGAGGTTGCTTATGGCATTATTACTCATAGCCACACTTCATTAATATCCATTTTTCATGGCTTTGCTCTGCCGTTCATTGCCTGCCTGACCTTGTGTCACTGGAGGAAATGTCAGAGATAAAGAACCTGTGCTGAGCTGTGCCACCCTCGCTGCAGGGCCTGTCAGGCTCCAGGAAAAGCCCATTTCCCCAGCTCAGGCCCCAGGAAAAACCCATTTCCCCAGCTCAGGCTCCAGGAAAAGCCCATTTCCCCAGCTCAGCCCCCAGAAAAGCCCATTTCCCCAGCTCAGCCCCCAGAAAAGCCCATTTCCCCAGCTCAGGCCCCAGAAAAGCCCATTTCCCCAGCTCAGGCCCCAGAAAAAGCCCATTTCCCCAGCTCAGGCCCCAGGAAAAGCCCATTTCCCCAGCTCAGGCTCCAGGAAAAACCCATTTCCCCAGCTCAGGCCCCAGAAAAAACCCATTTCCCCAGCTTTTAGAGCTCAGCCATAAAAGGCACAGACAAACAGCTCCAGGTCGGAGTTCCCTCAGTGTTTGTGCTAATGAATAAGTGATTGACCCACTTGTAAAAGCTCCCCACAAACAAACAAGGAAATATCAGCTGATGGCTCTGTTTGCCTCTAGAATGTGAAAGTGAGTCCAGATTTGCTGGTACACGTTTCACAATGAAATGTTTTATTGGATTGCTATTGGAGATGTTTAATGATCATGTTTTGTTAGGATCACTGTCAGCTTCCTGCACACAATCACATTTACTGGAGCTTTGGTTTTGATGGCTGCGGCTGAGTCAGAGATTTTCAAATTATAGCAGTCAGAAAGAAAAGAATTAACTTGAAAATGCTGATTGTAAGGGCCTTTGACACCCAAAAAAGTCGTGGAAAAGCCCTTTCAGGAAAAAAAAGCAGGCCACAATCTGTGTGAGGATTGCAATGAAGCGACTCCACGGAGCATAAAACACTTGGGAAACAAAAACCCTTCACTGGGTGCAATCCCTGCCCATGGAACGAGAGGATCTTGGAGGTCCCTTCCAACTCAAACCACTCTGACATTCTGGGATTAAAAGTCTGGATTTGGAGAACAGAAACTCAAGATTCCACTGGTGAACCAGTGGCAGTGGCAAGCTCAGGATAATCAAGGGGCAGAGTTTCCTAAGGAAACAAAGAACTGAAACCCAAAGGCACCACCCCACAAGGAAATCCAGCTGGGCTTTGTCACCCTGAGCCACTTCCCGGGCTGTGGGCAGGGGCACAGGGTGGCTGCAGCTAACTGAGAGCAGCCCCAAGTCCTTACCAGATTCTTTGGCAGAAATGTGCTAATTTTTAGAATATCGACAGTTTGGTTAAAACGTTAATGATCCTAATTTCCATATTGAGTTTTGTCACTCTCGTTTGTTCAACATGCCAGCACGGAGATCTTGGCACTGGAAATCCATAGCAGGAGTCACGGGCAGAGACTCCACACTAAGGATTGCTCACAATTGTCTTTTTGGGGTTTGGCTCAGGCCACTCCACCCTGTCACTCACTCTTCCAGTTCTCTTGCTGCACCCCGTCCTGTGCTGGGGGATTTAATATCCACTGGTGCTGCTCAGTTACCCCCATTTCCCCTCTCTGCATCCCCCACAGATAAATTGTACATCATTCTGGTTGTTCAGCACCAGGACCTGGCCAGAAATGATGCTCTGCCTGTTCGACTGAGGGATAACTCTGTAAAATTTCATGCTGTGTCCTAGAGAGGTTGAACTCCATTATTGGCAAATCTGTGTTTCCAGTGAACATCAGTAAAAAAATGTTCAGTATTAGTTAAGGATGTTTATGGAAGTTCCTGAAAGTCTCTGTTTTAATCTTAAACACATTTATGGCTATTATCCTCAGCTGAGATGTGTAAATTCAAGTGCCTCTGCATCCTCCTGGGTAACAGAGCAGAGTCCCAGGAGCATCCCTGGAGCAGGGAGGCTGGGTCCTCATTAATGCACTGCAAAATCAACCACATTAACATCGAGTTCTCACTCAGCCCCAGTGTTACTTAGGGGTATTAATCAACTGCTGCTTTATTTTAATGTGCTAAGTTGGGATTAATGAACAGCAGGGTTTGATTTAGAGAGGGCTTTGATTTGTGCCTTCCATTGTAGCTTCCCTTTACTTTCCTTTTGCCAGATTCCAGCTCCTGGCTGGGCAGGATGAGTTACTTCTAAATATTCCTTATTTCTCTCAGGAAACACCTCTGTCCCTCTCAGCACGGTCTGGAGTTTCAGTCTAGGTCTGGCTCGTGCCTGGTGAAACCCTGCATCAGGAGTATTTACAGTGGGAAAATGGTTGTTCTTGGCATGGAATCTTTTCCATAATTTTAGTTGTTTCTTTTTTTTAATGATTTTTTTGGTCTAAATAGAATTCTGCCTTGCACAAACAACACCCCCAGACCTGCCCCTTGCCACGTCCCATCCTGATCAATGCCTCAGCTCCTCCTGTTTGTCTGAGCAGAGACTGTGCCCATCGGGACACAGGCAGAGGCATTTCTGAGGGTTTTTTCTTATTTTAATTAGAAGTGATTTCATTTCTTCATCACTCATCCGATGATTGGCTGTACCTGCCCTTTCTTAGAGCCTTTTCTCTTCATTAGCGTTTATGCTTTGTATAACTAAGAAAATAATTAACCGTGCTGGGTTTTATTGGCAGCACTTTGCCAAGATGTTGGTGGGTGTCTGCACTATATCATAATTTGATGGTGTCTCTGCCGCCGAGCAGAAGCAAGAGAAGAAAAATGCCACATAAACAACGGCTCAGACAGAGTTGGAATGATCCAGTAATTTTGATTTATCCTTTGCATTCCGTGGAACTGTATTAGCAGTTAAAGTCGATGGGTAAACGATTCCCGGCACAACCGGAGGCAGAAACACAAAAGAAACTCCCGGGTGAGATTTAGGGTGAGATTTAGGGCTGGGTGCTTTGTCCAGAACCCGGTTCTGGGGGCGATTCCTGCCCTGCCTTCCCTTCCAGCCGCTAACCCCAGAGGCAGGAGGTGCCTGGGGTCTTTGGGGCAGTGTCAGCCCCACTTTGGTGTCCCTTTGAGGAGCAGAAAGCAGGTCCAGCTGCAGCTCTGAGCTGCAGGAAGGGCTGGCAGGGTCTGGGGTGCCCAGGAACACAGAGGGGTGCTGCTGCCATCCCCTCCATCCCAGGGACAGTGAGGGCTGGGCTGTCCTGGAAGGACTGCGCTGCTCCCGGGCAGCTGTCCAGTTAAACACTGCATTGCCAGGGACTTGTTTTGCTGTCTTTTAGCTCCAAGCATCCACTTCTCAGTGCAGGAGGGGAGGGAGGTTCAACAGCTGCAGAGCTGAAGCAGAGTCAATTTAATTCCAGCTTTTTAGCCAGGAGGTCCCGTGGATGGGAACAATTCCCTTGTACACGGCTCCATCCTGTGACTCCGCTCTGGGGAGAGCAGGAAATCGTGCTCCAGCCAAAATCCCAGCAGATCAGGAAAATGCTGAAGGGATCTGAGCTGCAGTGCTTATAAGGTACTGGAGCATCTCCGAGAGTGTCATTTATAGATGTCTTGCAAGGGAAATGTTGATTCCTTTTTGTAAATTGCATTTTTCATCAAAAGTCACTGAGACTGAAAAATGGCTCGTGACTGACAGGCTCCGTGTGCTCCAGTTTGATGTCAGTGTTTTGGCTGGTGGAGCCAGAGAATAGCCTGGGAATAATTACCCAGCCTAACACGTTCCCTGGGTGACAGACAACATCTTCATTTCACAGGCCAAGTTGTTTTAAGAGACTTTTCCTCCTGACTCTTGTCTCCCTTTTCCCACAACAGGAATATTTCCCACCTCTCGTTTCTCTGCTCAGCTCTGGACACAACTTTGGCAGGACAGGAACGGTTTGGGGCACCCAGGGGAGCTCCAGCTCCAGCCTCATGTGTATGTGAGTTCCCTGAGGCCAGGGGACACCCCTGGCTCTGCCAAGCCCTGGCCCAGGGTGGCTCCTGTCCCTGCTCCAGCTGGCACGGGGCAAATCTGGAGCTGCTTTTTGGAGTTGCCCTGAGGGGAATGGCAGTAAAATCAGATTTATCCATGCAGGTCTGGCCCTGGGAGCCCCCTGCCCTCCAGGTTGGGATGTGTGATGACCAAAACTTCTGAAAGGCATCACAGAGAGGCCCTGAAGGGAGTGGAGACCAAAACATCCAAATTTAAAATGCAGATGGCAGAGCTAAGCCATGAGGTTTGTGTAGCAGAAGAAAATAATGTCCAACATTAAGGGAGTTATTTCTCAGCCTGATTAATTCCCCTATGAAATCAAATGGGTTGGAAGGGACATGCTCTAATGCCTTACTGATCCTTGTTTTGCACAGTTTTATAGAAATTGCAGATGTGGAAAAATTATAAAGTCAAAGAAAAATTTCAGCAATTTTCTTAGGTGGAAATTTGGGTTACACACGTCCTGCCCCATGGCAATACAATGGTTTGATGGCAGTTGGCTGCTAAGGTTGGAGGGGGGGAGAATAGATTTTAAACCTGAGAAATCTGTGTAAGGGCACCACTGAAAGATGGAATATCACCACTGAAAGATGGAATATAAAGCCCACAGAGCAGTGGGAATATTTTGGGTGCGATTTGCCAGACCCAAAAGTGAGTGCTCACAGCAGATTGCCACTTTCTGATGAACAGATTGGCTTCAGTGCATCCTGGGAAAGTCTGGAAGACTTTCAGCAGAAAATAAGGTAGGCTGAGAAATGGCAGCAGATTCATGAGGTAGAAATAATTAAGGTAAATCCTGGAGCAGTTTGGTTCCCCTTCCTCTCTCTGTTTTCAAACAGAATATTCTGCATGATGAATTGTGGAAGTGCAGCACATGCTGGGAGGTTTTAACTGTCTCCTCAGATCATAAAGAGGGAGAAAAGGAATCCTGGCCTTGTTGATGGTTTAGGAAAAAACTAAACACAGCCTAGGAAGAGAAAGGCTGCACCTTAAAAATTAATTGTTCAAGTACCAGGTCATTGTGGAGTAATGCGCCGTGAAATGATGTTATTCTCCAGGAGAATTTCCATAAAGTTTAACACTCCATGACACATTCCTTTGCCACTGAAGTTAGTTAAAAGCAGTAGATAAAAGTGCTGGGTGAGTGGAGGAAGGCTGGGTGCAGCAAAGGCCCAGCAGAGCATCGCACCCCAGGCAGGCCCGGAGCTGCAGGAACATCACTCTGGGTGTATTTTTCCTGTTATCCACGTGGAGATAACGAAATTATCAGACTGTTTTTTCCCAAAGAGAAGGAGGCAGAGCACCTTGGCTGCTGAGTGGTTTAGGCACAGAGCAGGGCCATGTCTGGGCCTGGCTGCTGTAAACGCTGGAAATGGGAGCTGTGCTCGGGCTCTTCTGGCACGGGCCAGGATTTCCCTGCTGGTCTGATGGCAGATGAGGTGGAGGAAATTCTTGTTGGGAATGTGTGGCAAAGCCAGGGACCTCATAAATCAGGAGAGCTGGGCAGGACAGAATGCACATCCAACCAATATGATTAATGCAACGTTCTCCGTTTATTCGAGAGTAGATGGCAGTTATATACACTTCCATATAGTTCACAGTTTACAAAGGCACTCTCATTGGCAAGCCAACATTGTTTGTCTTTGTCTTAAGGTGGCCTAAACGTCACACTATAAACCTGTATACTTCACACCCAGACAGCCCAGTGCTCCCCATCACACCTTAATACAATTTCTAACTGTGCCACAAACTCTTCATTTCTAACTGTGTCACAAACTCTTCATCTCTAACCGTGCCACAAACTCTTCATTTCTAACCGTGCCACAAACTTTTCATTTCTAACCGTGCCACAAACTCTTAGTTTCTAACTGTGTCAGAGGCTGGAAGGCCTCGCAAGGCCCAGATCTGAGGCCTAGGCTGGAGTGGCTCAAATCTCATTCCAGACATAAATCATACCCCCTCTCTCTCAGAAATGCCGCAACAGTGTGGCTCTGTGCAAGGTTGGGAGGGAGAAAAACAGCTCCAGGCCCAGGGCTGGATGGGTGGCACACAGGCAGGGAGTGAGGGACGTCCCCCCCTGGATCCTGCAAAATCCCCTTCCAAGGAGCACTTCTAGAAAAACATTCATTTGTTTTGCAAACAGCCCACCAGGCAAGCATCTGTTTATTTACATGTTTTATCTGTGTGACAAGTGAAGCCTCCTGGAGCTTTGGAGGACTTTTGAATTGGATCTGAAGTGATGATTTCCCTTAAAATAGTCTCGTGGCCTGGCTCTGCAGGCCCTGCGATGCTGCCGAGAATAAACACAAACTCCCAAGATTTGCTGGCGCGAGTGCCACAAGGCCTTTTAGCAGTGAAATGCAAAGGGGACTGGGCAGGGGGCTCTGATGGCCACAGGGAAGAAGGAGGAGAAATAAAAATGTACTCATGGAGAAATAAAATCTCGACAGAGAGACTGCCTTGTTTTGTACCACTAACGTGTGGACTTCTTGCATTTTTTAGAGAAGTCTTATATGATTGTGGAGTGGAAGTGCCTGAGGTGATTGACGGGATTTTTTGGAAAGTTAGGCTTTCAAATTTATTGTGGTGCTCTTGGAAATATTGCTGGTGCAGCTCCAAAACAGAGCAGAGTGCTCCTGAGTACTTCATCCCTCTTTTTTATTTCCTTTTTACTCCCTCAAGCCCTGCAGATGCAGCAGATTTCTGGCAGGAGATGATGGGCCAGAACTATTAACCAGCTTCTAAATGCAAGATTAATTTATAGGCTGGTTTTATCCATGACACTGCCCAAGCAGGAGAGGGGATCCAGGCTCTGGCTGTGGCTGCAGAGCCCCCGGGCACACAGGGAGGGTCTCTGGGCACTCAGGGAGGGTCCCTGGGCACACAGGGAGGGTCTCTGGGCACTCAGGGAGGGTCTCTGGGCACTCAGGGAGGGTCTCTGGGCACACAGGGAGGGTCCCTGGGCACTCGGGGAGGGTCTCTGGGCACACAGGGAGGGTCCCTGGGCACTCGGGGAGGGTCTCTGGGCACACAGGGAGGGTCTCTGGGCACACAGGGAGGGTCTCTGGGCACTCGGGGAGGGTCTCTGGGCACATGGGGAGGGTCCTGGGCCCCCAGGAAATGTTGTGGGGGGCTCCAGGGAAAGGCAGGGGCCACTGTCCTGCTCCTTGGGCACTCTCCTCATCCTTTCCTCTCACCTGATGGGGAAGAATTTGGGTTAAATTCACTGCTCTTTTCCCTCTCTTATCATAGACCCATTACTGGATCTTCCATAAGCTCCAAAGAGTTTTGGGGCTGAGGATGCTGAGAGGGAAAGGAGTGAAGGGGGGAGAAGAGTGGGACAAACCCTTCTGGTCCATTTTGGGATGAATGATTTTCAGAAGCTATCAATTACAGCTCTTAACTGGGGAGCTTAGATTATAAAGAGGAATATAATTAGTGGCAAATGCTGTGAGATATATAAAGACAAATAGGGGACTGGGATGAATGGGGGCTCATAAATTTTATTAAGAACCACATTTGAATGTAATCATTTATTCCTGGGGTCCCTGGAAGTGGTTCCAGACTGCAGGTTGTGCACATTGGAGCTGGAGAGGGGTCACTCCCTTTATTAAATCAACTGTACGAGATTATTGATTCATAAAGAAAAATTGGTGTGCTTAAGTGGGGAGATAAATGGGCTCAGAGAAATGCTCCCTCTTTGCTGGCAAGTGGCTCTTTCTGGGTTTGTGCTGCTTCCTCTCTTGCTGGGAATAAATCATTTTTCCCCAGACTCCTTTGTCCTGAGGGAAGTTCAGGGCCTGGGTGGAGCTTTGCTGTCAGTGGGGACTGCTGTAACCCCATAATCATGAAAATAAGGGACTTCTGTATTTCCTTTCAGCCGTGGCTCTCAAAACAAGGTGAGTGATCCCTGCAGAACAAAGGTGCAGGGGGGTGACAGGAGGTGATCCTGGAGCTCTGGAGATGCCCAGCAGGTCCTCTCTGCATCCCTGGTCCTGCAGGGACCCAACCTGGACCTCTCTGCATCCCTGGTCCTGCAGGGACCCAGCCTGGACCTCTCTGCACCCCTGCAGGGACCCAGCCTGGACCTCTCTGCATCCCTGCAGGGACCCAGCCTGGACCTCTCTGCACCCCTGCAGGGACCCAGCCTGGACCTCTCTGCATCCCTGGTCCTGCAGGGACCCAGCCTGGACCTCTCTGCATCCCTGCAAGGACCCAGCCTGGACCTCTCTGCATCCCTGGTCCTGCAGGGACCCAGCCTGGACCTCTCTGCATTCCTGCAGGGACCCAGCCTGGACCTCTCTGCATCCCTGCAAGGACCCAGCCTGGCTGCCACGCTGCCTCTACCCCCGGCCATGCACACCTCATCATTATTAATGCCAAAGAGGTGACCTATAAGCTCCTAGATAGACTCCATTTTTAAATCTCCTCTTTTCCCCCAATCCTTCAATCTAATTAGGCTCACATCAGTATATTATTACAGAATGTAATCATTCCTTTCTTCTAATAACATTCATGGATAATTTTATTTCTCATTTTCAGCCTCCTACTCCTGTGGTGTAATTAGTGTATCTGGCACCTCGTGACGCTCAGAATGAGTTGCAGCTGCTAATTGCTAATTGAAAAATTAGAAACTCAGTTAGAAAAAGGATCTAATTAAAATGAAATTAGATAAAGTCCCTTCAAACTAGTTTCTTCCTCTTTGCTTTTTCCCCCAGTTTTGCGATCACAGAGCCATTAGCACTTGCCAATTACATTTAATTGTTAAACACAAATACATTTCCATTCGACTTCTCACAATAACCTTTTATATAGAGAGAAACTCATTTAGCAGAGGGGGCTGTGAGTCTCTCCTAAGCAAATTACCTGCTGGTCTCTGCTGGGCAGTGGGACTGCCTGGTCCTGGGGGAAGTGCTGAGGAATCCCTGGATGTGAGAATGGGCTTTTGGCAGATGTCCTGAGCTCTGTGTGGCCACCAGCCCATGCCCTGAGCCCAGCAGGGCTTCCAGAGCCCAGCCCATTCCCCCTTGTCCTGAACATGATAGTAAAAGGGTTTTAAAATCATGGGGATTTAGGGTTAAAAGGAAAATTAAGCTTAGTAGGCCCTGAAAAAAAAAAATATACCCTGGGTACATGTAGGCCTTGTACCTTGCTAGGACTGCACTTGTGTAGCTAGTACATGATAAATGATATAATTGTTAGATGTGATGATTGCTTAGTAATTAATAATTAATAATAGAATTACTGTTTAATTGTAAGAATAATAATGAGATTATTTTTTTAGGATGAGATACTCGCTTCGAGGAACACCTAAATCTTCCAAAGGAAAGGAATTTATGGCTTCTTATCAGAAGAAACTAATTTCTTCAGGCCTTGCTCAGACTCAAAGATGCCAGGGGATTAATGGAAACAGTTGACATACAACAGTCAGAGTTTCTTGTTTAGAATAGAATGTATGCATAACCATGAAGGATATATGAATATGCAACAAGTGTATTGGTTTAAGGGTGATGCCTTTGTTCACAAGGGATGCTTACTAAACTTTTAAAATTTACAAAACCAAGTGATTGGTGTTTTTCACACCAGCCCTGTGCTTCCCAAGGCCCTTCCCGCTCCTCTGAAAATGCCAAACACGCTCCTGGAGAGCTCCTTCAAGGTTACAAAGGACTTTGGGATGAAACAATGCAAATACAGAACAACATCTGGGTTTTTATTGCCCTCACACACAGTTCTCATCTTACAGCTGATGTTTTACACACCCCGTGGTATTTTACTGCTTATTCTATAACTGACTGTGATATGCTTATTAAATCATCTAGCATATATAAAATTGCACTTAATTACTCCATTATTGAGCTGTTCCAGCTCCAGGTGGGAGCATAAATAAATCCCAATCATGGTTTTCAGGGTGTAAGGACAGTTCTCATGAATCAACAGTTATGTGGGCTTAGATGTACCTAATATATGTATATATCTCATATATATTGATGTGTAGCTCATATATATCACAGAGAGGGTGTCTGAGGTCTGTCAGATTTGGAATTCAAGCCTGTGGTGTACCCAGTGCATATCTTATTTTTATCAAAAGGGGTTACTTGGTTTTAGTCTAAATTTAGCATCAAAATGGCTTTTTGCTCCCACAGGGAAAGTTCTCATTGGCTTCAGTGGAGCTGGGGTTTGTAGCAAAAGAGAAATCAAAGTGGGTAAGGTATCCTGAACTCAAGAGGAAAAAAAAAGAAGAAAGGAACAGAAATTTTACAGTAGACCTTGCTGTGCAAAGCTTTACCTGCCCAGACATTCAGAGTGAACAATAAAGAGCAGAGTTTGGCAGCCAGGACGCTTTGCAGGGGAACTGATTCCTGGCTTTGCAGGAAATATCTGCCACAGCAAATATTTGTGTCTCTCTGTGTCAGTCACCTGTTCTGAGCACCCCGACTGAAGGAGCAAAGCAATCAGGTACAGCAGGAATTGTGCAAACAGAGGATTCTCCATTATCACTTTCCAAATAAGCACACAGAAATATTCATTTCCTCCCTTCCTTATTTTTGCTGCATGGACACAAACACATCTCGAGCTCTGTTGTCACACTGGATTTGCAGAGCGCTGCAGCTGGGTGATGTGAGTGGCAGTCGAAAGGGAAGGGGCAGCAGAGGCTGGGCTGGAATAGAATCATGCTGAAAAAAGACTTTTCCAAAGCCCTGGGGCTCCTGCTCGGGCTCAACAAACGAGATGGGGCTTGTGTGGAGAGGGGATGGCACGAGGAGGGCATGATTGGAAAGGACAGATCTTTTGTTAGAGGTTACTGATCCACTGGAGAAGAAAGATGAGTTGGAAAAAAGGGCTGGAAGGGTTGAAGGCACTGCAGCCCGCTCACACCCACTGTTCTTTTCAGCTGTTCTTTGAATTTGACATCCACGTGTTTCCCATTGGGTCTCTTGGGTGGAACTGTGGATTTTGGAGTCAATAAGCACAGACAGTCACTCCTGGAAGCTGCTGGGCCTTGGCTGCTGTCAGGGGGAGCTCCTGCAGATGTGGTGATGCTCAGCCAGCTGTGCAGGCTGGGGCTGCACACAGAGACTTCTGCACACACACACATTGGGGGAACATTCCCACTTACACTAATATATACACAAAGCTAATTATTTCTCCTCAATTGGTGAGGCAAGATGGATTCAAGGTGGGTTCTTCCCCTACTGAGAAAACTGTCCAGTGTGGGCCACTCAAAAAAAATAGAAAAAGGAGGGGCTGGAGAGTGTGCAGGGAAGGGAAAGGAGCTGGGGCAGGGTCTGGGAGAGTCAGAGCTGTGAGGAGCAGCTGGCAGGGGGAGCTGCAGAAAATCCTGTATTTCTCTATAGACACTTGGTTCTGTGTTGGTAATTCTGGAGATCTGATAAACCCCACAGGTGAGAACCTGTGCATGGAGAGATGAATTATCAAAGTCTGCTCCAAGTCACATCAGCTCTGCCAGGTCCTGTGGCCAAATTGTCCTTCTTTGGCACTGATGGCACAGGAAACACACCTGAATGTGCCCTGAGGCTCGGGCTGAGGGGGGCTGAAATGGTGGGGATGGTAGGCAGGGCTTTGCAATCCTGCCCCATTCCTGCTCCATCCAGATCTGCAATCCTGCCCCATTCCTGCTCCATCCAGATCTGCAATCCTGCCCCATTCCTGCTCCATCCAGAGGGATCTGCAATCCTGCCCCATTCCTGTTCCATCTGGATTTGCAATCCTGCCCCATTCCTGCTCCATCAGGAGGGATTTGCAATCCTGCCCCATTCTTGTTCCATCTGGATTCCGAAAGCTTTGGAAATGTGGATTTCTGTGCCTGAAGCACTGCACAGGACTTTTCCCCTCGTGAATAAATAAATAATAAACAGCAGAAGCATATGGGGGAACTCACAGCACTTCTCCTGCGTGAAGCTTGGGAAAAAAAAATTAAAATATCAGAAGATAAAGATGGCAAGGGACCCCTGAGGGGAAAACCTCTTTGTCTAATGACCTTTCTGGGTCTATGATAGCAAATACAATGGCCAGAGCTCATAAATCATAGTTCAGGAAAACATCCTGAGGGCACGCTTTGACACTGTTTGCATATTCAAATGTTATCCTGCTCATGAAAGAGAGACAAAATGTTTTTTTCTCTCAAAAATGTCAGCACGGGCTGGATTAGAAAAGATAATTCAGAAGTACTCCCAGAGAATAATTACCACTGTCACCTACCTGCAATGTAGTTAATGAATGGGAAGAGAGTGTTTTATTAGAAAAAAAAATTATGATTATTAGAGTAATTAATCAGCTGCGTGATGACAGTTTCCCTGGGAAAATAATCTCCAAAGGCCAAGTGGCTACAGGAGGGCGTTGTGTTGATAAAGCACCAGGAGCACAAAACGTTCTTCTCCCATTAGATGTGGAGGTGCTCGTAGGGGTGGGATTACATCCTGCCCTCAGCACCCTTGGGTCCACAGCACTTGGGGAGCTCAGGCGTTCATCCTCTCATTGCTTAGATGCAAGAAAATGTCATGAGCTTCTGCTCTCCCCCAGATAGAGAGATAAATAAATAAATGAATAAATAAATGAACTAGCCTTCCTCTGGTGCCTCCTCTCCATCCCTCCATCTCAGCCCCAGCCCAGGGAGGCAGTTCAGGATCTCCCTGTCCTGAGCTCAGCTTCCACCCTGCTCTCAGTTCTTTGGTCTCTGCTGTGCCCATCTCCCCTGTGCCCTCCTCAGCTCTCAGTTCTTTGGTCTCTGCTGTGCCCAGCTCCTCTGTGCCCTCCTCACCTCCCAGTCTGCCCCTGACCCCAGCAGGGCTTCCAGCACGGAAATTCCTTCCCAGTGAAACCAGTGTGTGCTCACAGCAGAGGAACCACTGCCGAGGATAATGCAGCAACAAATGCCAAGGGCAGCAGCTCAGAGATACATTATTTACATATTTATTAGAAATTCAGAGCTGTTTGGGAGAGCAAACCACTTCTGACTTCAATTCCAATAAGTAAACGACCCAATGGGCAAATAAAAGCCAAAGGAAACATGCAGTGCCACAGTTTACACAAGCTAATACAGTAAAACAAAATATTCTGAACATGAAACTGTTCTGCAAGATACTAAAAAAATCCCCACTACCTTTGTGCTGCTTCTTGGTTAAGCATTCAGGAAATAGTAACTGCGAAATAATTTAATCATATGTGCTATTAGTTGCCTCCCAGACTAACAGAAAGATAATTAATCCTTGAGTATCTAAACAAGGCTGGAGTTCAGTTCAGACTGCCCTGCAGCGACGAGCATCACTTCTGCTCCAGCTGAACTCGTGCTGGCCTTTCTTTCACCGGTTGTTTTCTTCTCTGGGTAGTTTAAGGGTGAAAGAAATAATGATAGCTGCTGGCTGCCATCTGAGGAGGAGCCCTGTGGCTGTGGGAGGGTGACAGAGCTGTGTGACTGGCACTGGCGTGGCAGGGAGGATTCCATGCCCAGCTCTGTCACACGCTCTGGGTTTTCCCAGTGGGGTTGTTCGAGTCTCTCTCTCCATAAAACAGCCCAGTGGAAGTGTCCCTGCCCTGGGCAGAGGCTGGGGACTGAAACATCTCTGAGGGTCCTTCCAACCCAGCCCAGCCCTGGGCAGGGGCTGGGGACTGAAACATCTCTGGGGGTCCTTCCAACCCAGCCCATCCCACGGTTCTGTGAAAGCGTGGGAAGGTGCAGCTCTCCTGATTTCCCTCATTCCTGGAGGGGAGAAATGCAAATCCACTGCCTGCCCCAGAAGCCGCAGAGGGAACAGTCCCTGTGTCACCTCCCTCCTTCAGAAAGAACATTTGAACCAACAGCAAACCCAAACAGGCAAAGGCTCCGAGCTCCCTGCAGCCTCTCAAGTGCTTGCTGAAATATTTCCAGCAACATCTCCAGGTAGATCGGGGCTGTGAAACGATCGGGAAGAGGAACAAAGGCTTTGTACAGGTTGTAATAAATGTACAAATGTTTGGAGCGTTAGCAGTGCACAAACCTGTTATTTAGACTCGTCAGATGTCACTTGGAGGGAGCTCTCAGGAGCAGCTTTTCCATGGGTTCTTTTCCAGGGAAACTCGGAATTGTCAAATAAAGAGCACCCCAGGCCTCAGCCCTGCCAGCCTAATAACGGCCCAGAGTGTGCTGAGAGAGAGGAGAACATAATAATAATAATAATAATAATAATAATAATAATAATAATAATAATAATAATGGGCTCCCCCAGTGGGGACAGCCCAGTCCCACTCCCAACAGAGCCAAGGACATCAGGGCTCCCACAGAAGAAGCTCCCAATCCTTTCTCCTGGCAGAGGAGGCATTGAAGTTAATTTAAAAGAGGCACTCAGTGTTGGAGCAGGGCTCTGCTGGGACCTTTTGGGTATTGGGAAAAATGATTAACAGATGTGCCTTCCCATTTCCCAATACATCTCCTTTGAATTGCAAAGTGGCCTCCTGCTTATTTTGAAGTACAATATGTCCAACCTTCCAGGCACAGCTTATTGCTAATTTCCTGTGCCACGATTAAGCTATGATTTATTTAACGAATTTTCACCCAGCAAATAAACCAACATTTGTTCTACCTGGAGGGCACTTTCCAAATATCACAGCACAGCCAGGAGTGGCTGCAACAGTTGGCAGGGGAATGGTGGCCAAAATGATGAACAGGGGGGCTCATTTCAGGCAGGAAAATGGGAAATCATGGGAGTGTCCCCATGAAACAGCAGCCCATCTTCACTTGGCTTCTCTGGCAGGCACAGCCACCATGGAACTGTCACATTTTCAGCTGTGTTTTATCATCTACATCACTGACTCGGAGTGTGGCACCAGATGTTTTCTATGCCCAAATTCCCACCCAGAGTTTAATGGCTCGGTGCTGAGGAAAGGCTTGGATGCACCAAAATGACCTTGAACTTCAGCTAAACTTCAGATTCAGCCCCCCCAGTTCCACTATTTTATACAAGTACTTGCTCCCACCCAAGCTGGAAAAGCTCTGTTTCCTTGGCAGGGCTGTTTGTTTACTCACTCTCCAATACAGAATACAAGTGTCCAGATTTGGGGCTTTTATGGACTTGGAGGTTTTCCTCATAAAACAGGGAATGCAAAGTTGTCTGGAGCTGCAGGCCAGCGTCAGACAGCAGCTGCCACCCAGGTGGGAACAATGTCCAGGGCTTCAGAGCCTTTTCTGTGTGTCTGGAGCACAGGGGGTGTGCAGGGCTCCAGAGCCTCCTCCCTTGGATGAGGAACAGGAATTTCTGGGGCTGACAGCAGTGCACAAGGGCAGGACATGACTTTCTATCCCAGCACGGTTCAACTGCTGCATTTGGAGATGTCACAGTGGGTAATAAAATAAATTCCCCATAATCAGAGTTGAGGAAAGAGGCTTCCCCCAAAGAAACACCATGCAATGGAATTTTCTTTGGGTTTTATTTGCTTTGGGTTATTAAAGTGACAAGTCTGTGCTCTGGGATTAGCAAGGCTCCAAGGACAGAGCTCAGGCCCCTGTGGGTGCTGCATTTCCACAAACAAATGCATTCCTCTCCCTCCTCATGTGCCTTCCTTCCCTGTGCCAGGCTGGCTGACACTCCTGCCAGGCTGGAGGCTGCTGGTGGTGGCTGCTGAACGAGACTGAAGAACCAAAATTCCCCTCCCTGCCCAGGGAATTAAAAGCAGCTGAGCAATAAAAAACACCAGACATTGCTGTTTACAGAATTGGGCTTTTCCCCCCACTTTGCATCATGTTTGAAAGGTATAAAATATTTAGCTTAGGCAAATGTAGTCAGATTGTAATAGACTTCTCCAGTTTGCAGGGAAAGGGGCTGACTGTTTGCTCTCTGCTGTGTAAATAACTGGCACAGAAAGGCAGCAAGCACAGAGCCCTCTCTGCTCTGCCCTCCTCCTCCCAGCCAGCACGAGGGGCTTTGGAGCAGAACAGGCTGGGGGAGGCTGTGCTGGGGACACAGGGGTGGGAGGATCTGTCGGTGCTGGGGGGCAGTGATGGGGCCAGTCCCTCTCAGTTCAGTGCACATTTTGTGTGCCAGTCCTACAAAAACCTTTCCTGGAGATCTCCCCATCCCTGCAATGTCCCAGGCCAGGCTGGACAGGGCTGGCAGCACTGGGACAGTGTGAGGCGTCCCTGCTGGGCAGGGTGGCACTGGGTGGCACTGGAGGTCCCTTCCCACCCCAGCCATGGCTCCATGTGCTGCTGGAGCAGAGCAGAGGTGCAGGGCAGGAGAGGAGCTGGGATGGCAGGTCTGGGAGCTGCCAGTGGCTCTTTGCTGTCCCGTGGACATGTCCTGCAGGAGGAGGGCTCACGGCCTGCCCTGCTGTGGACCTGAATTCCCAAAGGCAGGGGTGAAACTCCCACCCGGAGCTGAGCAGCTCCTGAAGGGCTCCTCGGTGCTGAGATCCCGCTCGTGCTGCTGCTGGTGCTGAGGCTCAGCTCCCAGAGCCTGGCAGTCCCGGGGGACTCCTTGAGAAGGAGCTGGAATTCCACCAGGGTATCCTGAACCACCAGGGGCTGCTTGCAGGAATCTCATCTGCTGGTCCCAGACACTCTCACTGACGCACATCACAGCTCCAGCTAAGCCTGCTGTGAGGAAAACACTCAATAACATTTGTGAGGAATTAGTTTTTTCCCAAGGACACCTTTCATTTCAGTCTCCAAGGGAGCTGGGAACAAATTGTTCCTCACCATCAGCAGCTGACCCTCTGCTTGTTTAAAATGTGGGCGTCTTCAGAACAAAAAACACCATTTGCTAAATGAAGCAAAACATCATAATAGGTTTAATGATGTAGATTTATCTCCTAACAGTTGTTTTGAGATCACAACAAATCATTAAAATCATTAACTCTCCAAGCTAAATTAGATTACAGATCTTGGAGAATGTCTGGCCACTGCATTTGCAAACAGTGCCTCTTCCTGCCTGCGCCAGTCATTAATTCTGCTCAGATTCCCCCACAAACAATGAACCAATTCAGCAGAGTCCAAGTCAGATTAAACAAAAAAAGCCAACGTCTTTGTGTGTCTGCATGTTTTGTTCCTTCCTCCAGACTGTTTCCCCCAGCAGCAAACGTTTCCCTGGTGTGTCCCTGCCTGGGGAGCTCTGTCCCAGAGCTGTCCCCTGCTGTGCCAGGCAGGACCTGCACTGCTGCTTTGGAGCTGTACTGCACAGGAAAAGCATTACTGGGGTTTTTCTTCTGATTCCTCCTTCTTTTCAATCCAGTTTGGTCTCTCCTCCCACTTCCACAGAGGATCCAGCTGTTAAAGGCAGTGTTGGCACCCCAAAAGAAGGAATAACTGGAACATTCTTTCTGTTCACGGCTGGCTGCTCTGTCCAGCCCTGAGGAGGCTCCTGTGAACGCCAGGGCCATGCCAGGCTGTGCTTGTGGAGAGGATGGTGGGAAGGAGCTGTGGTGCCTTGTTCCCATCCTGTGCTCCCTGTGGTCCCAGCCAGCTCTGGATGCACTCAGGAGTTCAGTTTGCAGCTGCAGCAGCACTGAGGTCCCAGCTGGGCACCCTGAGGTGACATCCCTGCCGGGTGAGCAGCTCCCAGGGGCTGCAGCTCGGTCCCTGCTGCTCCCCAGCCCTGGGGCCGTGCCTGGGCTCTGCAGCCCCACCAGGGGCTCTTTGTTTTGCCAAAGAGCCAAACCCCAAACACCAGGAGGAAGTTGCCTCCAGCGTTTTTTTGGAGTTGGAGGGGGAGCAGTCTGGCTCTTGACATCTTGGCAGGGGTTCTCAAAGCCCATATGCCAGATTCAGAGAAACAGTTCACATTAATTTTAAATGGAAATCTTAGACCTTTGCTAGGCAACTACAGCTCTCATTGCAATTCTCCCCACAATTTACTCCAAATAGGCTTGACAATAGCACGCTAAATTCTGAGTGCTTCAGCAAAACAGAATCACACCCTTTGGAGTGAACAGCCATCCTCATTCCATTTGTCTGGTGGCAATTAAAATAAGCGTGAAATGTGCTTGGGCATGCCTTGGTCTCATGCACATTTTAAATATTAACTCCAAGTCTTCGTTCCTATTATTTAGTAATAATGTTTATTATTGATAGGGCTGTAGTACCTGGGGGCCAATCTTTCATTATTCACTCCAAGCATACATCAGAAACAGTTCTTCCCTCAAAGCATTACTGATCTAATTGAAGGCTCACATAGGTTAATGGATGCCTTAATGGTGTTTATTTCATAGAGAGAATAGCCTGTACTTCAATCCCTCCCGTGCACACTCCGGGAGGAAGCAGCAGCTCTCCGTCTCTGCCTTTTATTCCCCCTCTTGCCATGGTTTCCATTTTGCTGGAAAAGCCAGAGGGTGGGAGGGTTTGGAGAGCTGTGCCCACCGAGCACAGCTGGCTCCTGGCTGCTCTGCCAGCTCCCAGCCTCTCTGAAATTCAGCTTCCTCACATCCCTCTTCCTCCCGGCTCCAAGGATGCTGCTGCTCCCAGGCAGGAGCTGACTCCTGTCAGGCAGCTCTGTGAGGCTTTAAATTCCCAAAGCACGTGGGGCTGTGTCCTGCCAGAGCCCCAAATCCTGCAGTGCCCATCCCTCCCTTCCCTCTGCCACAGCCGCTGGCCTCAGCCCCAGCAGTCACTGGAGTAACCTACAAACACTTTACCAGCACTTTGCAATAGGTGCAGTCAGACACAGCCCGTGCCAGGGTGGGTTTGCTGCTGGCCCAGGGGCTGTGAGTAACTCACAAACACTTTACCAGCACTTTGAAATTGTTCTCGTGGCATTGGTATGTCACTGCAATCAAATGCTTGCTGATGGAAGACACCATTTCCCTTTTTTGGCTAAATTGAACCTTTAATTCCAGCCAGTGGCAGCAGCTGGGGCTGCTCCAGCCCTTCAGGGACAGAGCCCATCTCTGGAAATCCCTCCCCACGCTGCCCTGCTGTAAAGTGAAGCCCCAGCCCTCGGTGCAGGGACCAGGCTGAGGCTCCTGTGGAGCAGGGCTGAGCCTGGGGCCAGCAGCAGCTCCAGGGATTTGCTCCTGGTGCAGCTGAGGAGATGCTGGAGGCACTTCAGGAGCCTGAGGAGCTGCTGCCTCCCCCCAGCGAGCATCATCCTGCAGAAACATGGGAATGCTTCAAGGAATAAATGGAATATCGGAGCAGCAGTGCTTCAGATGGTGCAGGAAAATTTATATCTTAGAGAAAGAAGTGTGTGAGGAGACAGGACTCATCCCTGGCTTCAGGAAGCAAAGGAAAGCAGCACAAAAGTCACCCCCAGATCTCCTGGTCACACTCTGACAGTGGTCCTGTGGCTGAAAGGCCAGAGCTGAGCAGAACTCAATTAAACAGAAAGGCAGATTTAGGCTTTAATTTGCACGAGGTTGGTCTGTGATTACTGGAGAAGTATGGAGAGAAGGGGGGAGACAGGCCAGGTCCAGTTCTGATCCTTTTAAAATGAAGACTTGATTAACAGCACAATTTCTTTTGACTTTAATGAATACAGGGATTACAAACTGTTTACAGAAGGGCTCTAACTTCATTTAACTTTCACTAGAGAATGTCTGTCTGTCCCCATAAAAATAAAAGAATTCCAGACATCTCTGATTCCTGAGCAGAGCTGTCATCACATAAAATGCCACATGTGGTTCCAGAGCAGGATGGATGAGGTCTCTGAATTTATTGGATATCCAGCCTTTATTAATTGCTGTCTGTTAAGAGTTACAGTATTTCAACCCCTCCATTAGCAAACTTCAAGATGTTTTATTATTATTATTTGGCAATTAGCTGCTGCAATTATCTCTCTAAACACTGCTTGAATGGGTTGCTGGTGCTGCTGGTGCTTTTCTGACATCCAGGGAGGCAGAGGCAGGGATCCTTCACAAACCCTGCCCTGTCCCTCCTGCTGGCAGCCCTGCTGTGGCCAGAGGGGCAAATTCCCTGGGGCTGGGCGTGCTCCAGCCCTGGCCCTGGCTGTTCCCTTTGCTCTTCCATTCCTCAGGAGCCCAAACAGAGCTGGTGAGGCTCAGCACAGCTGCAGGGGAAGAGCTGCTGGGCTCAGCTCCTCCAGGGCAGATCAGCTCTGCAGGGCTCCCAGCCTGGGTGGGCAAGGACAGAGCTCCCCTCTCACAGCTCTCCTTGCCAGGACACGGAGCAGCGAGGTGACAGGGACAGTTCTGCTGGGAAACCCCTGAGAGTGGGAGCTGTGTGCTGGGAACGCTGCGTGGGGAGCCAGGGGCCACCTGAGTGTGTCCTGGGGCCACCCTGGCTGTGCCTGGGCCACCCTGGACAGCCCTGGGTCACCCTGACCATTTCTGGGCCACCCTGGCCAGTTCTGGGACACCCTGGCTGTGCCTGGGCCACCCTGGACAGCCCTGGGTCACCCTGAGTGTGTTCTGGACCACCCTGACCAGCCCTGGGCCACCCTGGCCAGCCCTGGGGCCACCCTGAGTGTGTTCTGGGCCACCCTGGCCAGCCCTGGGGCCACCCTTACCAGCCCTGGGCTACCCTGGCCAGCCCTGGGCCACCCTAGCCAGCCCTGGGCCACCCTGACCAGCTTTCCAAGAGATTTTGTCTCTTGGTTCATCTGTCCCCAGACAAAGCAGGAATTCCCTGTGAGGGGAGAGGGAAATAATTTCATCTCTTTATCTCCCCAGCCTGGAAAAGAGCCACCCTCACCTAAACTCATCCATCCCCAACTCTTTCTGTTTTTCTTTTCAGTTCTCCACTGGTGAGTTTCCAACTCGGTGCTGCCAACGCAGCCCCAAGTGCTGCAGCACATCTGCCTGCTCTCCATGTTTTCTCTCCTCCCTGATATTCATTCTTTATCACTAAATATTCTGCTATCAAGACTCCAGCACTTGATCTCACTCCAGGATTTGAGAGTGCTGGTGCACAGAGTTCCTTTGTGTGAGATGAGGCACTTAACCTTTCCACAGAGAGGAGCTGCTTTTAATCGTTCCTCCTGATTTGCACGTACAGAGCGTGGAGCCTGGGCCCCACAAACATCCCAGGCTTTTTGTGGAGTGCTGTTTCTGGTGGTTTTTTCCCCTCCTCGAGGCCTGCATTTGCAGGCCATTTGTTTCCATTTGAAGTTTCAGAGCTGGGTTTTTGCTGCAGCCCTCTGACAGCTGAACTGCAGCAGCAGAAGGGCTCAATCCATCAGCAGAGCTCTGCCACGGGCTCCAAATTAAATAAATAATGGCAAACCCACTCACTTTGGACGGGATGTGTGGGGGGGTGGGGGGAGAGCAATTTGTTTAATGGATTTTATTGATTTAGAGATTAAAATACTCCGGGGGTTAGCTACGGCGAGACCCTGTTCTTCCTGCAAAATCACAATCACTTACAGGCCCTTTGTGGAAATTCAGAAATTAAATGGAGCTCAATCCCAGGCACTGTCAGCTGAAAACAGAGAGCTCCTTGAGGGACCTTTCCAGTGCTTTACAAGCCTTCCTGGGGAGGTTTTTCCCCTGATATCCCACCCAAACCTCCCCTGGACCAAGCTGAGTCCTTTTCTTTCCTCTCATCCTGTCACTTGTCCATGAGAAGGGACCTCCCCCGTCCCTCTGCCCCCCTTTGATCCCAGGAGTGCAGGAATTGGGGTTGGGATGCTGCTCCCGGAGCCCTCCTTGTTCCAGGGGAGAAGTGGGAGCCTGGAGATTGCCCTGCACACAAAAATCCCAATGTAGCTGTCACAGCCAGCCTTTGTGGATCAGACCCTTCTGTGCTCCCTTTTTTCCTGCTGGAAAATGGGATAATTGCAGCAGCACTGTGACATTTATGGCTGAAAAGCTGTGCACATGTGTAAAATGCAGAGAAGGGTTATTATGTGTCTTATTTACACAGGAGAGGATTCCCAAAAGAGAGGAAAAAACCACATGAATGCCTTGCTTGGATTTCTAACGAGCTGATTCCACGCAGTGCATTCCAAGTGAGTATCAGGAAGAGGATGAGATCCAGCAGTAAATACCCCCTGCCTGGAAAAGTTCAGAATAAAGGGACCAAAGCAATAGATTTATTTCCTTTTTTTCAGAGCCCCTTGCAGCTCCTGGGAGATCTTTGAGATCACAGAGCCCCTTCCCCTGCCCTGCTGACAGTGGCAGCCTGGGAGGGACCCCTTGGATAAGGAATGAGAGGAAAGGCTGCATCTCTTGTTGATGGTGTTGTGTTCCCATGTGGTCACCTGTGGGAGTCCAGGGCTTCCCTCTGACTGCCCTGGTGGGTCTGGGACCCTGGCAGGGGTCAGGAACCCCCCTGGACAGAGCCCCCAGAGACACTGGCTGTGATCTCTGTCCATGGAAAAGAGTTTTCAATCTTACAGGATGAATCACAAGCTCTGAGTGTTTGATATAAGTAATAATTAAGTGTGGCACACGTGCAAAAGTGGAATTTTAGGATTCTAGATAAGGGATTCAAAGGGGACAAGATGGAGGAAATTGGGTGTGCCTTGTCCTTTTTCGCCTTCTTCATGCCCTCCATGTTTCACTGTGGTGTTGGCATTTTTCTGTTGGTTCAGGCTGGGGACACACTGTCCAACAGGTGTTGGACAGCCCAGGTGAGGGGGCTGATGGCAGCTGAACATCTGGGGAGTTTTGCTGGAGGGAGCAGGAGAAGGGGTGCAGGCACTGGGAGCACTTTTATTGCTTTGCAGTCCCAGCCAGTGCTTTACCTGCACAGTTTGCATCCCAATAAATTTTTCATCTCGGGTTTATCTTCTGTAGGAGCGAGGTGTGAGAGAGGTAAAGCTGCATCTCCAAAGGGCTGCATGTTTTTTTAAACAGAGGCACTTTAAGCTGTTAGTCAGGAAAGATGAATTTTAGATCTGTCTTTGCATTGACCTACAGCAGCTGCTTCCTCTCATCTGTGAAATCCAACTCTGCACTCCCAAAATCTCCTCTGTGTAGTTGAGGGCTCCTCAGCCAGGGGAGAATTTGCCTCCAGTCCTGTAGGGGAAGGGAGAGGAAGGGTGAATCCATCACTCCCTTGTTCTTACCTTGCCCAGGCCCCTCTGAGACTGCACCCACAGCCTTTTTGTCTGAATAAACCCACAGGGGCACAGCCTGGGTCCTGCAGCTCAACTGCCAGAATAATCTGAGTTCCTCCTGCTCCTGGAGCGGGTTTGGGGGGTTTTGGTGTGACTGGGTCAGAGAAAACCCTCTTTGCCTTGCTCTGCACCTCGCTGTGAGCCCAGCACCGATCCCAAAGGGCAACGCAGACATTTATTCCTGCAGGGGGAAGGATTTCTAGGATTTCTAGGATTTCTCCAAGCCCAGGGCAGCAGAGGATGGGGCCTGCAGAGCCCCAGGCAGAGACTGAGGCTGGCTGAGCCCTGGGATCCCCCCAGGCAGGGTCACTGCCAGCTGGGAGCTCCCAGTGGAGTGAAACATCTCAGAGCTGAGCACAGGAACACCAGCCCTGAAACCTGATTAATTCAGCTTCTAAACAGCCCAGGGCTGAGGCCCTGAGAGCCACTGAGGCACGGAGGGATTCCAGAGCCATTCCAGGCTCTGCTGGAGCCGTGTGCTGAGCAGTGATTCCGGAATCCTCCAGATGTCTTCCTCACACTTGGAATGCGCCTCCTCCTCCTCCTGCTCCGAACCACGAATGTACTTACACAACTCATTTACATAGTGCATTAAATATTGAAGATTTGCTCTAATGGTCTTCTCTTTTCCCGGCCAAAACTCCCAAGAAATGATTGTTTTCCCTCCACAGCAGTGCAAACAGAGGATCCCTGGAAGTGATCAGTTGTGCACAGCCTTGCAATTACGTGGGAGCAGAACAATGCCTGGGAGGAAGGGACTGGACCGGGCAGGCTGAGCCTGTCTGCTTCAAACTGGGCTGGGACAGCCCAAATCAGCCCAGGCTCTTTCATGTTCAACAGATGCGAGGCAGAGGAGCCGTCCGTGTTCCCATTCCTGCGCAGTTCATTGTCGTGTGATCTTCGTTTTTGCATCTCATTAGTGATGCACAACCTGCTGCAGGAGGTGGGAGCTGGCAGCTCCAGGATGGACCTGCAGATCCAGGATGGACCTGCAGATCCAGGATGGACCTGCAGCTCTGGGATGGACCTGCAGCTCTGGGATGGGACCTGCAGATCCATCTGTGGGAGCCACAGAGAGCTCCTGGGTCATCCTGGAGGGTCCAGGCCAGGCTGGGCAGGGCTGCAGCAGCCTGGGACCATGCCAGGGGTGGGGTGGGATCGATGGGATGGGATCCATGGGATGGGATCCATGGGATGGCATAGCATGGCATGGATGTGGTGGGTTGGGATGGGCTTTAAGGTCCCTCCCAGCCCATTCCCAGGAATGGTGGGATACAAATGTCTGTAATTCCAGTGGAAAAGCTGCCATGGCAGTGGGACAGGAGGTGTGAGGAGGGACGAATCCATCAGGAGTGTCCTGGAGCAGGGCAGGGCTGGGCTGGGCTGAGGCTCACACAGAGGAACGAGAGGGGAGTGGGGCTCCAGAGCTCCCCGTGCCACTGGAGACCCCTTACAAACGATTTTGCTCTTTCAGTCATTAATTTTTTATGAAGTTTAATAGGCCGGCAGCCTAGAGACCTGCCTGAGTGTTGATTAGCTTCATATTTCCTCTCATTAATGTAGAATCTGATTAGCCCCTCTTACAAGCATTTCATCTGATTTGGCAAAGAGCATTGTTCTGCTAGCAGGAATTACAAGTTTACTTCCTTGCAGGAGACAAAGCCCCAGCTTGTTGAGAGCCCCACAGCTCCCAGGCCCTTCCCAACAGGCCTCGTGGCCAGGGGCTGTGGGGATTTCAATTTGGGGTGGCTCAGGACCCCTCCTGCCTGTTCCACGGGGATTTTGGGCAGGTGACACTACGCTGCTGGTGAGCTGGGCTGCCCAAAGCCACCCATCCTGCACCCAAAAGAGCTGAGGCCAGGAGCACTGTGCCATTCCAGAAGCAAAGCTGAAACAGGTGAAGGAACTCCATCCTCACCCACTTCCCGCTGCAGCCCCATCTCTGTGCTCCCTTTGTGCAAGGAAAAGAATTTAGGAATGGCCTGAGCAATGCCAGCTGATGGCTGGAGCTGCAAGCACCCCTCGCTGGTGCCAGGGGAGTGATATCTCAGCAGGCTGAGGGAGCTGCTCCCTGCCTGCCCCTGGTATGGATGTGCTCCTCTCCCAGGAGAGCAGGCCTTCAGAGCAGGCATTAGGGGAGATTGCTTGGGTCGTTATTAATTATGCAGATTCTCCATCTTCCTCTGTCAGAACGCAGGAGTTAAACAAACACAAATGGATCAAACTGCTGTGCAATGGCAGCTTTCTGTGAATACAGCACAAGGATGGTGGGAGGGGGCTCTGCCATCAATCTCTGGGTGGGAGCACTCAGGGGATCAAACACGGTTCTGTTCTCCGGGTGCTGGCATGGGAAGGGGTTTTATGGCACCCGAGGGCACTGGCACCAGGGTGGGCATGAAATGCAGTCCTGGGTGCTTGGCCTGAAGGGTTTCTGCCTGGATTTGACAAATAATTCCAAGAGCAATGACCTCAGAGGGGGCTGGGGACACCCAGCAGGACATGGTGGGCAGTCCTGCTTCCACAGCTTCTGTTCAGAGACTGGGGTTCAGACAGCTGCCCTCATTTCACTCAGAGCAGGGATTTCCTGGAACTGGAGAGGTGAGAGGGACCCCAAACCCCAGAGCTCAGGGTGGGAGTTCAGAGTTCGGCTGTGTGCAGTGTCCCTGTGCTGTCCAGGGCCTGCTCAGCTTGGCAGCCAGGGATGAACTTTGGCTGTTCTGCCCGTCAGAGGGGCTCAAACACTCCGTTCTGGCTTTTGGGGAAAGGCTGCTCCTGCCTGAGGGGGTCCTGGCCCAGGGGCAGGAGAGCAGAGAGTGAGCACTGGGATTGTTCAGCAGAGCTGAGCAGAGCAGGGGCAGCAGCAGAGCTTCCCAAGGAGCTGTCACTGAGCAGCAGAGGGGGGAACAGGACAGCACTGCCTTAAATCTGCCTCCTCTGCAGCCCCACACAGGGCAGCCAGCTCTGCTCCAGCCCATTTATCTCCTTCAGCTTGTGGCAACGCTGCCTCTGTGCTGCCAGCCACGCTGGGTGTCAGATCACTGCAGATGTGCATAATTCAAGCTGGCACAGAAACTGATGGCTTTTGCATTGGACATGTTTATTTTCTTCTTGCAAGGCTTAAGCATGTCATTTGCTGTCACACATGCCCTTGTGAAATCTTGGCAAGAAATCAATTTGATTTTCAATGTCAAGCAGCCTTCTTTAATGTCTCCAGATAAGGTTTGTGTGCACGCCGTGCTGCAGGAGTTATGGATGTTCCACCTGGGGTCAACAGCACAGAGCTCTCTGGGAACCCTCTGCATGATGTTTCAAGGAAATTTCTGCAGAGCTGTTGCTTCTCTCCCAGCTCCTCCAGAAATGGCCACTGCCACTTCCCAAAAGGAGATGTGACACTGTACTTACCAGTGCTGGGCACCACAGGGGTTTCTGTGCTCCTTCTGCACCAGTCAAGGCTGGTTTTGGCAAAATCCCTCCGGCTCTGAGCTGTCCTGGGCAAGGAATTCTGTTTTCCTCCTCGGGCTGAGCATGCTGGGCCCCAGTGCCCTTGGAACTGCCCCACAGCCTCGAGGGTCGGGTTGCTGTGGGCTGAAGGAAGGGTGAGCCCTCAGGCAGGATCTTCTGATGGACATTTGAAGTAACAAATAGTTAATTGGGATATAGTTGCATCTATAGTTGCCATTTCGTTGGATATCTGAAAGTTGCCTGCAGTAAAATGTGAATACAGAGCTGGGACAGGCCCTGACAGGGCTCCAGACCTTGGGCACAGAGTGACCAGAGCCCAGGAGCCTTCTTCCTTTCCTTCCTTTCCTCCTTTCCTTCCTTTCCTCCTTTCCTCCTTTCCTTCCTTTCCTTCCTTTCCTTCCTTTTCTTCCTTCCCCTCCTTCCCTCCTTCCTTCCTTTCCTTCCTTTCCTTTTTCCCTCCTTCCCTTCCATCCCAAATCTGCAGTAACTCTCCTTACATCCCTCCCCGTTCCTGCCTTCTGGTGGTGGGAGGATTTTGCTGCTTCCATCGCTTTGGTGGGTGAAGCAATTCCTCTACCAACTTGTAACGTTTCAGGATTAAAAGAGAGAAAACGAACACAGCACAGAACAAGTGCAAAATCATCTTTGTGAGAGTGGGAATCTGCTCTGCCATGTGATGTACCAGCTTTTCCCCCCGATATAATTCCCCTTCCCCCTTTCCCTCCCCAGAGCAGTTCAGCACTGCTGCTGTTTATAAATTGGCTGCAGATTTATTCAGTGTCAGACTGGGAGGTGGATCCAGGCTGCCCTGGGAGGCCGAGCACCAGGGCTGCTCCTCTGCTGCTCCTGGGCTCTCACAGAGGCTCCAGGCAGCAAAACCGCCTTGGAAAAAAGAGCCTTGAGCAGAAGCAGATGGCACCAAAATCTGACAGCACTTCCTGAGTGTGAAATTCATTAACCCCCCTCCCCAGTCCCCAAATTAATATTTTTAAGCCAAATATTGCAGAATTTCTCATGGAAGTTCTGCATTTGGAGGGTTTTGCCCTGGAAGTTCTGCGTTTGGAGGGTTTTGCCCTGGAAAGGGCCCTGCTCCCTGAATGCTCTGATCTTTCCTCCCACTCGGAGGTTCTGCAGAACAACCAGAGTTTCTTTTATTCTTGGTACAACTCAACTTTTGTGAGCACCCAAACTTTCCAAAAATGAAATCTGTGGTGCTCTCAGCATCTGATGCTCGGTTTTTTGTGGAGGTTTTACCCTGAATTCCAGAGCTGTCCTTCGCTGGGAGAGAAGAAAGGATGTTCAGGTGCTGACATCCCTCTCCAAGCCCATTTGATTTTGCAATTAATTCCCAGTCGGGGTGGTAATTTCTATTGCACTCTCAGTGATCAGAAATATTTAGCAGATTAACATCATTTAGCTTTCATCCTCCCCGGGGAGATAAGGGAAAGGATTAAAGAGAAGGAGATTCCTCGCTAAATGCTGTTGAGAGAGTGCTGCGGAATCTGGAGATGGGAAATCAAACGAGGGAAAACAAAGGGGAAGTTCAGGAACCCCTTGGCACTGCCAGTGGGATTTGCCCTTTATTCCTGCTGCCGTCCATCTGGCAGCTCCCCAGCAGTGCTGACACACCTGTCAGCGGCCTGGGATGCAGCAGATGCTGGAATTTGCACTGCTGAAGTTAAAATTCATCATCTCCGCCCCAAAACTGCTAATGGGGTGAAAATAGGCACTCCTTAGAGCTTGAGCCTCTCCTCTTTCTCCCTTCCTGCTCTCTCAGCTCGTTCACAGAGGAGTCAGGCACTGCAGAAATTTGATTTCCCCAGCACTCGATCAGGGCAGAATGATGTGTTTAATATCTGAGGCAGCTCGGGGGTGCAGGATTCTTGCCCTGGGAGGAGGAGAGGGAAGGACAGGCAGTCCTGGCTCAGTGCAGCATAAATCCAGCCTCACACCCATGGAACACACAGAGGGAGCTGCACCACAAATCAGCCAAGAGCGAGGCAGTCCCGAGCCAGAGAAAGAACAATTTCATGTGCTCTTATCTTATTGCCACTGTATTTCCTCCTTTGTGTTATTAATGACAGATAAAATGTAAGTGCTGAGCGGGAGTGAGGAAATCTGGGCTGGAGTTAAGTCAGGGATGTTGGGGTTTGGTGTCAGAGGTGGATTTGAGCAGGAAGGGCCCTTTGGCCGTGTCCCTGTCCCACGAGGAGGCTCCATCAGAGCCCAGGAGCTGCTCAGGGAGGGGCCAAGGGCAGATTTCGGGTCTCTTCCAACCCAAACCAGTCTGGGATTCCTCCCAAACCCAGGGGGGAAACTGAGGCAGCTGGTGTGGGAGCACCCAGCCCTGCCTGGACCATCAGTGCAGGTCCCTGTGCCCCTCTGGCTCGCTTTGGGATTTTGGGCTGGAGTTCTGCAGAGGCAGAACTGGCTATGCAGCTCACTGCTCTCCCAGGATGCTGCAGCAGTCCCCGTGACAGCTCCAAGCTGAATTTCCAGGAACTCTTTGGGAATCCATAAGGTTTCAGGGCAGCCGTGGATGGGATTGAGCACTGCTGGTGGAGAACAGCCCCTGGCTGCCAGAAATCCTGCAGACAGGGCTGGGAACTGGGGGTGCTTGTGAGGCAGCAGCGATTGATCCCCTCCACAGGCACTGCCCCTCTTGCAGCACTGACTGATGGACTTTTAATCACTTTGTCTGACAGTGTCTGCTGCAAGAAAAATGACATTCCTGCATTTTCTCTTGTGTGGGAGTCCAGAGCGTCCCTCTGGCTGCCCTGGGACCCTGGCAGGGGTCAGGAACCCCCCTGGACAGAGCCCCCAGAGACACTGGCTGTGATCTCTGTCCATGGAAAAGAGTTTTCAATCTTACAGCATGAATTACCAGCTCTGAGTGTTTGATATAAGTAATAATTAAGTGTGGCACGGGTGCAAAAGTAAAACTTTAGGACTCTAGATGAGGGGTCCAAAGGGGACAAATGGAGGAAATTGGGTGTGTCCTGTCCTTTTGCACCATTTTTATCTGAGAATTCACTCGCACCATTTTTATCTGAGAATTCACTTGCACCATTTTTCCCTGGGAGTTCACTCGCACCAGGAGCTGCAGAATTTGGTGCTGGCCCACCAGATAATTCCCTCCAGCTCTGGGACATGAGGGTGAGGCTCTCAGCTCCACAGGAGAAAAGTCTGGGAATGTTTTTATTTTATCTATACGGTGAAAATACAACAAAATATAACAGGGTTCAAGGTGACCAGATGTGCTCAGCACAGGGCACGAAATAACATCCAAATTAAGTCGAAGGCACAGCTTCTGATCCTTTTACTAGGACAGGCTTTTACTCTGCCATCAATTTCCCTGCTCAGCACATATGGATCTTTATGATCTCTACTTCTGAACCCACAAGGAGGAGCCACCCTGCAAAGCCCCATCTGCCCGGTGCTTCTGAGGCCATTCCGTGTGCCAGGGCTGGAATTCCTCCATCCCTGAGCTCCTGCTGGCCCTGCAGGGAGCTGGAGCAGGGCCCTGCTGCCCAGCTCAGGACAGAAATGTGAGGGGAGCAGAGTCCAGGCTCAGCTGTGGAGCAGTGAGCGCTCACACCGGGGTGTGTGGGAGGAGAGGATCTCCTTTTCAATTATCTCCTTTTAAAAATCTCCTTTTAAAAGCTTTTAAATGCACCTTCCCAGTCTGTGGGAGGCTGGGGTGGTTCTGGACTGGGCTGGGGAAAGGAGGCTGAGAGTGATGATGGAAAAAGACAACCACAGCAAGTGAACTGCGACTGGAGCTTGCTTCTCAATTGGAAGTGTTTAGAAGGTGATGCTGGAACATGAGAACCAATTAACTCAAGAAGAAATCATGTTCTTCGCCTCCTTCCATGTTCCCTGGCATCCTGGTAGCTTTAACATCTGGGTGTCCTCAAGACATTTGATGCATTTCATTCATCATACACGACATTTGCATAATGCCAACATCATACTTTATGCAGATGCACCCTCGAACATTTCACAAATTCTGATTGCTATTTAGACTCCCCATAAATAAACCCCAGGGGCCTTGCCCACTTCTGAATGTGGGAAAATGCAAGGTCCAAAGTGACTCATTCCTTGCACTGGCACGCTCCAAGCTCCCTTCCCATCCCAAGTAAACACAGTGTCTTTCATTTTATTTTCTTTCTACAGCCATTAAAATTCTATTAGCTGTTTGTGAATATTATTTCATGCCATCTGCATTTAATCCTAAGTCGTGCTAGCGACAGCTGCAATCATTTGTATGCATTTTCTGTGTGCTCGTGGTTATGGAGGAGCAGAACCTTCCTCCCTGGCTGCTCCAGGAGCCACAGCCAACTGCAGGCATGGTTTGTTTGCAAATCCAAATCCCCACAGTGTTATTTTATTTATTAGGACAACAGAAGGGAAAAGGGAGGATGAGACAAAGGGAAGTGTTTGATGTTATGTGACAAACAGCAGCGTTGCTCCTTTTCACTTATTTACTTGGCCCCCAGCCATGGTTTGGGGTGGAAATGGAAGTGGACAGAGGAACAGACACTTTTCATTCTGTCATGTTTTCACTTGTGAAAGGCTGAGAGCTTCTATTGTGTAAAATATGTATTTTTAATTAACCACCATTTACAAACTGCAGAGCTGCTGAACAGGAACTCGAACAACAAGATGTGATCCCGTGTCAGCATCTGCTGCCGAGCCAGCCCGCTCCCAATCAGCTGAGCATGCAGCCCATAATTCCCAGCCAAATTAAACGTCTCTGCATTACAGAGCACTAAACTTGGAGAACAACAGGTCAGCAGACAGGGCAGGGGCTGTGTGGGGGTGACTGAGCATCCAAATGTTCTCTTTAATGATATTTATTTCCCTGAATGTCCCGGGGGACGCTGGGCCCTGTGCAGGTGGAATCCATGCAGAATTCCAGCCCTGTGAGCTCTGCTTTGGGACTTTCCCTGGGATAACAATCCCAGGGGGGTTTTCCTCCCAGAGCTGGCCAGGAGCTCATTTCATGGTGTACAACTGGAGGGCCAAAATGTTTCTGCAGTTTGATGCCTGTGCTCGAGAAAGTCTCACCCTCTCCTGGGCTCATACAAAGTTCGGCTTGAAAACACACAGGTGATAAATGCTTCAATATTTAACCATGATTTACCTGTGGTGAGGGAAGGAAAAATTATGCAGATAGGGCCTGAATCAGAGCAATGAGCCCCTTTATATTCTCCAGAAAATGTCAAAATATAATGTTTTATGAATGGCTCGCTTCCCTTTGAAAATAAAACACTTCTCCTTTCCAATGTTCCAGATTATGCCTGAACATAAATTACAGAGGAATGGTGGCTGGATTAATGCAGTGCCCAAATGGCAGGAATTCATAAAGGAATGAGATTTGTACTGAGAAGAATTCCCTGTCATTCAGTGTGCTCCAGGTCCCAGTCCTCACCTCACCCCTGCTCCAGGGACAGGAGCTGCTCGCTCGGTGCCCAGGGCAGTGCTGCTGGAAGCAGAGACAAGCAAACTGCACAGACCCAGCTTTGAATGGCACTACAAACAAACCAGGAGAAGCTCCGAGAGCACAGCGAGGTCCCAGGAATGAAAGTCCTGCTCATCTGTATGTAGATAAAAACAATCTTTGCAGAGGTGAAGGAGCAGAGTCACGCGGAATTTCCACTCCTCTCATCTGCCGTGTTTGTTCTGGGCCTCCGCAGCCCTCAGAGAGGCTTCAACATCTGAGGAAAACAAATTTCAGAGCAGCACTTGGAATAATCCTGACTGAGTCATCAATTTAAAACCCCGATTCCTATTAGCACTTCTCCAAATAGCTTTGATGAGGTTGTGGCTGCTGGCACCAGGAGTTTGTGGAGCTCCTGATGATTCAGAGTTTCTCCCTCCCACAAACCGATTCCTGCTCCCACAGAGCAGCAGGAATTGCAGCTCGAGGAAAGGGAAAGGGAAAGGGAAAGGGAAAGGGAAAGGGAAAGGGAAAGGGAAAGGGAAAGGGAAAGGGAAAGGGAAAGGGAAAGGGAAAGGGAAAGGGAAAGGGAAAGGGAAAGGGAAAGGGAAAGGGAAAGGGAAAGGGAAAGGGAAAGGGAAAGGGAAAGGGAAAGGGAAAGGGAAAGGGAAAGGGAAAGGGAAAGGGAAAGGGAAAGGAGCCCCAGGAACAGCAGGGCTTCATCTGCCACGAGCTGCTCAGTACCAAGAGCGATTTTTATTGCAATCCCTTGGGAAGTCCCTTTAGGGCAAGAAACCCCTTCTGCAGGGAGGTGTGCTCCTGCATCCCCTGCAGTCTGCAAAAGGAAATTATTCCCCAGAGCTGGCAGCCCCCAAAGCTGCAAAGAAATGTCTGTAGGTCCAAGCCCCTTTCCATCCACTGCACTGCCCAGGTTCGGGTCCTGCTGCCTCCCCCAGTGACCAAGAAGTTCCCCAGCAGGGGCTCGGAGATGAAATCCCACAACAAACTGCTCAGAAGAGGCAAAATTCTCCTTTTCCTTTCCTGCTGCTGGTGGGGCTGTAAAAGCCCGAGCCCAAGGCACGTTCCAGGCCTGCTCCTTCCACAGGGAAGCCTGGGCTGATTTCAAGTGCAAATGGCAGCAGCTCAGGAGCTCCCCTGCTCCAGCCCTGGCACTCCCTGCCATTTGCATGATCAGATTCTGCCGATTTCAGATAGCATTTCTCAGCACGGATTATTTGACACCCAGACTGTATGTTAGGGAATAAATTATTTTGTTCTGTTACTGACTGATCACAGTCATGAATTCTGATTTGCTGACACTGAGTCCCAAACAAAAGCACAGAACCTTGTCTAATAGTGCTATGAAAAGGGATATTCAGGAAATATTAACAAGTTTCATATGGTAATTTATGTAAATAGAAACCATAACTCAGTTGAAAAGATTCAGCTGAATGTATAGAAGGAGTCTGAAAGCCAAGGTTCTCATGATAAAACATAAATTGAGACTTAGTCTTTACAACCCAAATGTTGTGCTTGGTGGTGGAGAACAAAGAAGGGAAAAGCAGAAGCTTCGCTTTAATTAAAAAGTGAAACCTTTCCCAGTTTGGAGTTTAGGATCTGCAGTGGGGCACTTTTCCAGGACTGGGAACAGAGCTTTTCATACGGCATATCTGTAGAAAAAACACTTCAGCATCAACGTCCCTGGGCAGGGACACAGCCTGGTGACACAGGGACAGCTCCCACTGCCCCAGGCTGCCCCAGTGCCCAGCCTGGCCTTGGGCACTGCCAGGGCTCCAGGGGCAGCCCCGGCTGCTCTGGGCACCTGTGCAGGGCCTCCCACCCTCCTTCCCTGGAAGGATTTCTTCCTGTTATCAGTAAACCTGCTCTCTTTCAGTTTAAGGCATTCCCCTTCTCCTGTCACTCCATGTCCTCTGGGAAGTGCCTCTGCAGACTTCTCGTGGCCCCTTTGGGGCTCTGGGGTCTCCTTTGGGCTCTGGGGTCCCCCCTGGGCTCTGGGGTCCCTCTGGGCTCTGGGCTCCCACTCCCACCCCAGCAGACACCCTGGATCCCGCCGATCTCCTGCTGCAGACCCAAGTGAAGGCACGGAGCTTTCTTTGCTCCTGGATTCCTCCGTTAAGGTGATTTCCAACCTTCCCCAGGCCAGCTCGTCCATATCTAGCCTGAGCTTTGCAAAGACCATGTATTTTAATTAAAGACTTTAATTAGTTTGCCCATAATCTGTCAGAGCTCTCATGCTGAGACATAATTAATGTCTTACCTCTACCTTGCTACTTCCACTATGTGTGTGCTTTCCAAATAAATCTGCTCTGGTGTTTGAAGGGACAGAACAATAACAGCACTTGGCACTCCCTCCTGCTGGAATAACTGACTGGTGCATTTATCAAGGGGCTTTCTCTGAGGCTGTCCAAAGGGCAGAGAGAGCTGTGTGTGTACTCAGCACCTCACAAGATTGAGCCTCCAGCACACAATCAATATTTATAAATTATTCTCCAACCCTAAGGCAGCCTGGGACCTTCTGGGGGTGCTGGGCTTTGTTTGGTTTCCAGAAGCAAAGAACCAAAGACCAGAGTCTGAGGGATGGTGGAAACCAAACTCTTGACACTCGAAATTCAAAGACAAGCTCTCCTAACCAGCTCGGTTTCCATTTTGGCACTGAAATAAGAGTTTACATTGTCAGGATTGCAGCAGGTTGGGTCTGAGGCTTAACTGCCCAGGAGCTTTTAGTTCTGGGTGATCTCTGGCTACTGGGACTTGCAGCTCCTTCTACAGCTGAATCACACAGAGTCACCTCAGCACTGCGGAGCTGGGGCAACAGTCTAAGGAAAAGGGGTGCAGGATTGCACCATGAGCATCTCTGCTGTCCTGCTGAGATCCTGGCTGCTCCTTGGCTGTGGAGAGCCCTTCCCTCACCCCACTCCTGCCTGCCCCATCCCTCACCCCACTCCTGCCTGCCCCATCCCTCACCCCACTCCTGCCGGCCCCAGTCCCTCTGCAGTGCCTGTGGTGATGTTTCCTGGCTCTGGAGCCCCACAGCCGAGGCTGTTGTTGAGCACTGCATAATAAACTTTATCATAATTAATTAATTATGAGATCCTGTGGCCAGGCCGCTAACTAGTCTCAGCTCTCTCCTATGGGTTTATTTTTGTTCCCCCTTCAAGCTGCCATGTCAGAGTGAGTTACTCTTGCCTGTACCAGGGAGCAGGGTACCAGCACCCCAACCCAGCTCGGGCTGTGCTCCTGCTCCAGGCTGGTTCTGTCACTGTCTGTGTCCCTGTCCCTGTCCCTGTCCCTATCCTGTCCCTGTCCCTCTCCTGTCCCTGTGCCATCCCCATCCCCGCCGTTTGCTGAGCAGAGCACGGAGCATTTTCCCATCTGTCTTCCTTAAGTGGCACGAGGTGCCTGGGCACTGGATGGAGACATCATTTTTATTGTGCCGACTTCTGGTGCTGGTTTTTTTCCTGAAATTGTCTCTGAATTATTTATTTCCTCACCCACGAGGGGGAGAGGCGTGGGGCTGGAGCAGAGGCAGCGTTTTCAAACTGGGCGGTGGGAGGAAGAGCAAACAATTTCCCGAGCATCACTCAGGAGCTCTGCTGTGATTTTCTCGCCTTTGTTCCATCTCGTGTTAAACATGTTTGTGTCAGGCAAACAACCCACATTAGATGGAATTTCACACCACTCAAAGCATCAGTGTCTGCAGCCTTAATGTGTATTATGTTCAAACATGCAACGTAATCCATCACAAACCCCTGCAGACCTCGCGCTTCCCTCCCGCTTTCTCTGCCCTGCTCCCTCCCTGCAGCACGTAGCCAGCCTTCTGTCGCTGCGTTTTTGCATTTATTTGGAAACAGCAGAGCAGATTCTCAGTCAGTGTTCGCTATCACAGCTCCTCTGGCCGCCTGCCCGTGGATTTATCCCAGCGCCGGGGCTGGCGGGGATCTGCGGCTGCAGGATTAACCCGGCCTCCCTCCCGGCTCTGTCCCGGCACCCCCAGACTGCCCAAACCTCTCCTGTCACATCTGCACAGCTCCAGGGCCTGTCCTCCTTGGACTCACTGGGAAAATCCGTTCCTTGGCCAGGAGGAGAACGTTTGGAAGGAGGGCTGCCAAAGGAGGGATGGCAGCTCTGGGGGAGCCTGGCCTGGGGCAGCAGCTCTGAGCTCTGCTGCTCGGTGCGGTTGGCAGCTCTGAAAAGATCAAAACGGAGCAGAAAGGGGAAAAAGCTTTGGTTGTGTTTGCAGGAGTTAATGCAAACAGAGCCAAAACCAACAAACCCTAACCCACTCCAGCAGGGAGGAAAATCTGTATTTGGGGTGAAGAGCAGTGACTGCTCTGAAAAGGATACTGCAATAAGTACCAGGGACACTTCAGATTATAACATATCTTGAATTCCATTATATAAGCAATGAAGTTTTAATTTAAAGAGCAATGCTGTTCTGGTCTCCATGAGAAGGCTTTCCTTGCAAACAGAATTTTGAACCATTTTTGAGTCTATATGGCTTTTCTGGTAGGAATAGCAGGAAATATTGTGGCATGTCTAATTTTGTTTTTCACTGGAGACTTAATTTTTTCCTTCAAACTCATTTTTTTTAGCACAGCCTCCCCATCTCAGTTCATTTTTTCGCAGTGCACATCTTCATCTCTCATCACTCAGCGCTCACCATTTAGCGTATCAACATGGCAATTTCTGCAAATCAGAAAGCAAAGCCATTAACATTTGAAGTGGAAATTTTGAGTTTCTGATCATTAAATAGCTTGGAAATGTAGGAAAAAATAACCTCCCTCTCCTTTAGTCCAAAGCTCCCAAATAAATCCCTCAGGTGGAGGGTTCTGGATGAGTTTGGGTGCTTCTCCCACGTGGGGTGACAGTGACCATCGTTCAGTTTTGGCTTTCCTCATCGATCCCACAAACCAGGGGAAGATACAACAGCTTTGTCTGACCCCTTTGTGTTGGGAAAAGGGTCGGGCAGGCCCTGCCCAGGCTGCCCAGGGCATGGGCACGGCCCCTCCAGAGCTCCAGCAGCCTTTGGACAGCGCTGCCAGGGATGCCCAGGGTGGGATTTTGGGGTGTCTGTGCGGGGCCAGGAGTGGGATGGACAATCCTGTGGGTCCTTTCCAGCTCAGGACACTCCATGGCCATCTGAAAGGGCTCCAAGCTGACGTGTGCTGGCCCTGCTGCAGCACTGGGGCTTCTTACAGGACCGGCCATGGGCTTGTCCCTGGGGATGCCCCGGAGCTGCCCCTGCCTGGGGAAGGTCCTGGTGCCCTGCTCTGCTCTGCTGCCTGCTCCAGTGCCCCCAGATGTGTGAGAACCTCTGTCAGTGCTGCCCCCAGATGTGTGAGAACCTCATCAGTGCTGCCCCCAGATGTGTGCAGAGCCCTTTCAGTGCTTGATACCCTGGGGGCAGAGGGGAGGTGGGCAGCTAGGGGAGCAGAGCTCAGGCTGGGGGAGCAGAGGCAGAGCTCAGGCTGGGGGAGCAGAGGCAGAGCTCAGGCTGGGGGAGCAGAGGCAGAGCTCAGGCTGCTGTCTGCTGCTCCTGCCTTCCCTTCTCGCCTTCCCCAGGCACTGCCAGACTCTGCCAGGAGCTCTGTTTGTCCTGCTGCTCCATCTGCTCCTGCTGCCAGCCCGGGGCTGCTGCTGGCTCCGGGGCACAGGGACCGTGGGGCTGCAGGGACCCCAAGATTGTACCCAGCATAGGGACCCCCAATTTGTACCCAGCACAGGGACCCCCAGTTTGTGCCCAACACAGGGACTCCGGGGTGCAGGGACCCCCAGTTTGTGCCCAGCACTGTGCAGGGACCCCTGGTTTCTACCCAGCACAGGGACCCCAGGGGTGCAGGGACCCCAATTTTATGCCCAGCACAGGAGACCCCAATTTGTACCCAACAGAGGGACCCCAATTTTGTGCCCAGCACAGGGACCCCAATTTTGTGCCCAGCACAGGGAACTCCCAGGCTGGTACCTAGCGCAGGGACCCTGGGGGTGCAGTGACCCCGCAGTTTGTGCCAAGCACAGGGACCCTGGGTTTGTACCCAGCACAGGGACCCCCCAATTTGTGCCATCAATGGCACAGAACTCCCTCTTCTGGGAATTCTGTGGCTGCCCTGGCAGTGCCCGAGGCCAGGCTGGACAGGGCTGGGAGCAGCCTGGGATGGTGGAAGGAGTCCCTGGCATGGCAGGGGGTGGAATTAGGTGATCTTTTAGTCACTTCCCACCCAAACCATTTAGGACTTTGTGTTTCTCTGCCTCTGCTTTGGGACATTTGGGTAGTGAACATGGGACCTGGGACTGTGGCTGTAGCACGTTTTAGGTCCCAAGCTCAAAAACTTCAGTTACATATTTTAATGTGTGTGATTTAGGAAAATATGGTCCACTCCATCTGCTTTGCATTAATTTGAATGACTGATTAAAAATACAGGTTGAGATATTACAGCTACTAATAATTTCTCCACATGGCTGGCTCTTAACGGATCGAGGGAAAATTGGGAATAAGGTTTTTTTATCAATTTCCACAGGCAGGCTTTGCCATAATCCTTTTATTTCATCGAGAAACGTGCTTGTTTGTAGACATTTTATTTGTTTAACAACTTCCCTCTTTTTCTTAATATTTTCAGTAATTATTTCATATTCTAGAAATGTTTAAACTATTTTAATTCTTCATAAGAATTTCTCTTTCACTTTGTCCTTTTCCCAGTGAGCTTCAGCTCCTTTCCAAGCCCCTCAGCCTGGTGTCCTGCTGACCACCCCTGGTATTGCCAGCTGCCATTCAAGCCTCAAAATTAGGAATAATTTTTTTTCTGGCTTCCCCCAGTGCATTGTTTGTTCTTTATCTGCTTTTATGGACTCATTTGGCCCTTGACTTCCTGGCCTCGTGGTCAGAATTGAACACTTTTTTGTCTTTTGTAATCCCTCACCAGCTCGTCCTGCAGCAGTTTTACAGTTTTTAACTTCCTTCAGGTTCTATAGCCGAGAAAATAAGCAGAATATTGAGTAGGGAAAGAGATGTTTCATTAACACCAGCACTGACATCACAAATATATCTTCTAATTGCTCCTCTAAAGGTGAAATCAATAGCTGGGCTGAGACGTTTCTAAAAAATTCCACATGCCATTTTTATTGGAGATGAATGTTGCTGAGAATTGGAGAGCTACTGTTTGCATGAGTGATTTGCCCAATTTGCTGCGTATTACTCATAAATCCGGGAAGGGAAAAAAAACAACAAAGTGATGTTGAGCTCCTCTCTTACGAAAACACAAGCATTAGATGGGTGAGGGAAGGCAAACGAAACAGATGAAAGCCATTAGATCTGGCTGGGCTTCTGCTGATGTCCTCCCATGGAAATTCCACTTTACCAGCCTAGAGAATCCATCTGCTCCCGACCCTGAGCTGCCCACAGCCTTCCCGTGTCTGGTGGGAGAAGGAGGAGGAGGAAGCACAGACCGAGGGAGGAGCAGGATCTCTCCTCTCACACGGCACATTCCAAATTTGTGAAGACAACAAGTGAAACGCGGATGAAAAATTAAACTTCATCATTCTAATAAAGATTTGTAGGGAATGAGTATGTTTATTCACAGCACTGTGGACACGTGTTGGGGCTCATTGCCCTTCAATGCTTCTCCTGGCAGATGGAAAGAGGGGGTTCTGCAGAGCAGAACTGCTCAGCTGCCTGGCTGGAATGGGAATGGCCTTTTGGGAGGGTTAAAAATGCACACCTGGGGCAGGGCTGCTCAGAGCTGGTCCTTAAACCTCTCCTGCCCAAAAGCTGCCCGGTCATTTCCCGTGTCCAGTGAGCGGTGCCAGGCTCTGGTGGTGAGTGGGAACGGCCAGGCTGTGGTGGAAGTCTGGGCTGTGACTGGCTTCCAGGTGGATTTGAAGGTGGGGAAGGTGTTTAATGTGCTCAGTAAGGAGGCAGCAGTGGGGCCTGAGGAGCACAGGGCTGGCTGGAGCTCGGGAGGTGTTTGGTTGCAGAGGCAGCGTGGGGGCAGGCTCGGAGCTGCTGACCCAGCTCCATCACTGGTGACCTCTCCTTGTGGAGCCCCGCTGCCAATTGTTCAATTTGGTTGTTTGTGTTGCCTGAAACCACTCATTTCAGCACTTGCATAAATACTGCTCCTGCTCCAGAGACCTTGGGGCTTTCATTCCCAGCTCTGTGATTGCTGGTAAATGTCATTGTTTCTTGCATTGTGCAAATGCTGCAGAACGTGCTGTTCCAGCTTCCACAGGCAAGGTCAGGCTGGGATGACAAAGGGAATGTGTTCAGCCCCACTAGTAAATGAAAGCTGGGCCTCCATGAACGGATGAGCCACAACTGCTGGTCCAGGGGATGGAGGCACAGAGTTGTCAGGTGTCGGAATCTGTGGGTATTGATGATTCTGAGATTGTAGAAAGTCTCTGTCTGTCAGCCCCGCTGCCAAAGCAGAAGCCATAATTGGTCTGTGCTGGTTTCAAGGTTGTTTATTCTGTTTATCTCTAACATGTTCTGCTGCCCTGCCGCAGCTCTGTCCTGCAGGGCAGCGTGTGGGGCTCTGCCCTCAGTGGGATGGTACAAACATTAAATACCACAAACTACCTGTGCTGGATTTACAATAACGTGCCAATATCTGTCACCAGGGGAGGTGAAAGAGTTAAGGATTGGGTGCCCATTGTCCCAGCTTCACTTAATTTTAGAAAGAAAGGAGCAAGGTAGAGCCAGGAGCAGCTCTGAGAAGCACCTGCCTGCCTTTTGCTGTAGGAAAGGTTAAGTTTTGTTTTATCATCACTTGTGTTGGAGGCAGACTGAAAGATTTCTGTGGAGATCAAACCCCTGTCATGGTAACAGCTCTGCTCACACCTGGGACTGACATTCCCTTGAGGGAGAGCCTGCAGTCACTGAGCTCCCAGGAAGTTGGGAGAGGCTTTTTCTCATCAGTGTTTTCCTGGCAAGGACTGGGCCTTGTCACCAGAGCTTGTCACCAAACCCTGCACTAAATTAGATTTTTTTTCTTTTTGACATAAATAAAGCTTTTGAACATGACAAGTTTGAAATATTCACAGTCTCCCTGTCTGGGATTTGCAGAGTCCTGCTAGAAATGTTGTTCCTGAGGATAACAGGGAGGGTGCAGGGGCTGGAGCAGAGCTGTGGGCACAACAGAGTGACAAAAACAGCGTTTGGAGGGGCCAGCAGGGCCCTGGGTGAGGCAGCCCAGCTTGTCCTGTGGGGCCAGGGCTGACATGCCTTTGGGGTTAGTGTGGGAAATGTGGGAGCTGGCAGGGGCATGCAGCTGCTCTCCTGTCCCACCATGTCCTGGCTCCAGCCAGGCCGGCAGGATTGGAAATGCAGGTGAACCCCGTGGGCAGAAATGCTGGTGTCTGACTCCAGCTCAGAGGGCTGAATGATTTCTTTATTATAACTGTACTATAATACATTAATATGCTATTTAAAGGAGATACTAGAACTACAAACCTATTTTTTCTGTCATATCTAACTCACAGCTCCTGGCCCTCTCTGAGTCCAGCTCCAGTTGGGTTGGATTGGCCACCAGGCTCAAACAATCCTCACCAGAATCCAGCCAAGCATCACCCCAGGGAAACAATTCTCCAAGCACATTCCACATGGAAAAACAAGGAGCAGGAATAGAAATTTTCTCTTTCTTCCTTCTGAGAGAGGAGAATGTGCCTGCCCCACTGCAGGCCCTGCCCGTGCCAGGGGTCCCACAAGGGTTCCTGGATTACAATGGTTCCTGGAGTTAAAAGGTTCCTGGAGTTACAAGGGTTCCTGGATTACAAGGGTTCCTGGAGTTACAAGGGTTCCTGGATTACAATGGTTCCTGGATTACAAGGGTTCCTGGATTACAAGGGTTCCTGGAGTTACAAGGGTTCCTGGATTACAATGGTTCCTGGATTACAATGGTTCCTGGATTACAAGGGTTCCTGGAGCTGTCTGGCTGCAGAGCTGGGCACGGAGGAGCCCCTGGCACAGCCAGGCTCCATCTGCAGCCTGGGCAGGGATGTTTCCCCTCAGTTTCTGTTCCCTGGTGCCAAGGCCAGGCTGTGCCCACAGAGCTGCCTCAGGAGCCAGGGCTGGCTCCTCAAACCTTGTCTGGGGGCTCAGCACGGCTGATTTGTGCCTCCTTCCACCCCATCTCCATCCCAGCACAAACATCAGCCAGGCTGGAGCTGCTTTGCCCACGCTGCCTTTGTTGAGAGATAATAAAATATGTTCTTTTGAGAGCGGTGGGTAGAGCCCAAAGGAGCGTGAGGCAGCACTGGGGGAATTTCAAGCAGCTCACGTCTCTGTCCTGGGGCTGCTCTGTCAAACTGCAGAGGGGACAGGGGAGATGAAACAACATGAAAGCACCTTGCTTTTATCAATTGCTTGTATCTGGTGCTTCAGGTTGAAGCCTTCCTGAGCAAATCTCTGGCTTTCATGCCAGATGCAATCACCTGTTTCCTTCCTTGGCTGGCTGCACAAACTTCAAAAGTCAGAGCTGGCTGTGCTCTCAGATCTGCTGGTGGCTGCGAGGGGCCACAGGGATTAATTCTGCTCAGCTGAGCAGGGCACAGATCCCGAGCTCCTGAGAGGGGTTTCAGTAAACACAGCCCCAGTGCTTGGAGCTAAGCCTGGGTTTAGCACTTTGGCTCCATCCCGCTCTGAATATATGAAATATTGCAAATGCCACGGCATGGGGAGTGCTCTGATCAGCTCCATCCCACTCTGAATATATGAAATATTGCAGATGCCACGGCATGGGGAGTGCTCTGATCCCTGTGTCACCCCAGCTCCCAGAGCCTGTGCCTGGGAGATTTCAGCCCCAGGGAAGGGCAGTGCAGCCATCCAAGGTTGTCCATTGGGGTTTCATTGCTTCTTTCTCGTCACCAGTGCTGCAGAACCTTGGATCCCAAACTGAACTGGGTTCCAGGTGGGTTTAAGCTCTGCAGGGATGGGAGATCCAGGTGGGTTTAGTGCCTTATCTAAACTGCAGCCCTGAGGAGTGCTGATCTGAGCCCACAGCCTGTTCCACCTGCTGGCTGCTCCCAGCTGGAAACGCATCTCAAACCCTGCTCAAGTGACAGATTTGTCATCAAATCTACTCTGCTCTGTCTGGGCTGATAAGGATGCCACTCCATGGATCACTCGAGGAGAGGTGTCTCAGAGACAGAGAAAAGCTCATATTTCTGCTCACTGAGGTGTTGCTGACACAATTTAGCATGTGGTACCCAGCTCATTTGGAATTCAGCGCCGACTTCATCCGCATCATAAAGTGAATCCTGTTCTACAATTCCCTTGAACATTCTCTAAATGATGGCATCTGAAAACAAGCAGCACAGTTTATGGGGTGGAATTGTGCTGCTGAAATGAATTCCTAGCTCTGTAATCCAGGATATCAGTCAGACACACATGGGCAGAGGGGCTGCAGGGATTCTCCCAAGCCAGAGGAGCAGGCATGGTGAATAAAGTGGAAGTTTGGCCCTGAAAAAGCCATGTGAATTGAGGCAGAATTCCATCCCTGCAGCCACCTGCAACGGGAGGGATTTGCTTGTTGGGTCAAACTCTGCTCCTCTGAACATCTCCTCCGACCTGGGGTGGGGAATAGCCACATTTAAACATGATTTTATTGCTCATTTCTAGTGCTTAGCACCTGTTGCAGCTGATTAATGAAGTGGCTGCGGGTTCTGGTGATATAAATTAGGATGATGAACACAGAGCTGCACTGAACATCACAGGCCAGGCTTAATTCCTACGCTGCCCTAATTTTTTAACGGTGAAGGATTCAGTTTGACTTTTAAGTGTTGCACACAGAAGAAATGAAAGAATTAATCCCTCTAGCAGGGGAAAAAAAGGTAAATTTGCACATATTTGAAACGTCTCAGGTCTCATTTCTTAAACTCTGGATAATGTGGTCAGAGCATCTTCCCACAGATCCTGTGGGTAAACACCAGGATTGGATGTAATGATCAGAGTGCTTTAATTAATTAGTTTTCATATTCAATTTGCCTGTGGATACACGGCTGAGTGTCTTCCCCCTGCACCCCCAGCTCAGGAGGAAACAAACCCAGGAAATGCAGATTTAGGGATTTCTCAGCACCAACAGCCACTCCTGGAACTTTTATCAAGGGAACCGAACAGACCCTGCCACTATTCCTGTGTCACATCCTGACATCCTCTAATGACTTCAAGCCTTTGTGAGCAGCAATGCCTCTGCCTTTCTGTATTTACATAGATATACACCCAGCCTGGAAATCAAATCTAATTTCCTGCCTGCTGAAACCATCTATAAAGGTAAATGCAGGTGCTGGGTTTTTTTCTCTTATTCCCTTTCATAGTCATGATGCATTTCATGATTTCTTTGCTTTACAGCATCCTTTCAAATGACACATTTTATCAGTTCTCTGGGGAGTATTGATGTTTTGCCCTTTTAAACATGTCATTTGATTTTTTTTGATGTTCCTCTCTTACTCTCCATCTGTTTTCTTGTAATGCTTTCATTTGGTGGCAATTTTTCATTGAGTCCCCAAAGGTTGTTTTTTTTTTTCCAGGAGTTGCCTTGAGCTTATTTTCCCCCTCCTTGTGTTTGGAAATGTTTGACATGTGACCCAATTCCTCCCGTGGGAGTGGGGCTGCTCCTGTTCTCCCCACAGCCTCATTTAGGGATTTCAGCACATTTTCCTGCCTTCAGCATCCCTGGGGATTCAATCAGAGAACAATTTTTAAAAGCAAACGAGGGGAAAAACCCCCAGTGATGTTTTAGGTTGTGGCCAGGGTTTGTGAGGCTTTGGAGGAGTTTCCAAAAAACAAAAATAAAGGGAATTTGGGCTGTCAGAGAGCTGTGCTCCCCTCTGGTTTTCCTGTTCCTTTCCCAAAGCTCATGGTCGGATGGCACAGGGGGATTGTCCTTGGAATGGATTTGCAGAAGTTTCTCTGAGTTAGGGAGGGATTTTTGAGGGAAGCCAAGGTCTGAAGGAGCATCCCATGGAGTTCTCCAGGGTTTGGAGGGTTCTGGACCAGTTCTGAACTGGGGAGGTGCCAGGAATTCCTGACCTTGGAGCTGGCTGAAGTCAGCAAGTCCCTGCCTCAAACACAAAAAATTCAGCTCCTTCAGTTCTCATTTTTAGCAAATTTAGTCAAATCTGATTATTTTTAATTTCCTTATCATTGCTGTTGCTGGCCCAATTTTCAGCTGAACACCACAAACCCACTCTGGAAATGTCAGAGATCCATGGAAAAGGCTCCCTGTGTGTGAGTCCCTCATTTGGGCCCACCATGCCCATTATGGTTTAACAGGTTGGAGCAGAATTTTATTCCTGGACTTGTGAACACAGCCTCCAACTGTCTGCTGCTAAATAACTCCTCTGGAAATAAATCCCAAATTATGCTCAGCGTCTGAGCAGGGAGGCTGTGTGGGGATGAGATATTTCCTGGCTTGGCTGGGGCAGCCTGAGCTGATATTTTTCAGCAGTTTTGCACGAGCTGTAAGAGATATTTAGATCAGGCCCATCCATAAGCCCGGTATTAACTGGAGCAGCGTTTGCAGGTCTGTTCCTCTCCAGGATGACCTAAGGGACAGGGGATGTTCAGCTGCAGTAGCACAGCAGATGGAGCATTATTCCAGCCTGGATGGCAGGAGAACACAGAGCTCACCTCCAGACTCAGCAGATGTCAATTTATATTAACGAGCAGAGGCAACACACGATAGATTTGATTTTCCTTGTAAGCTGTCTCCATTACAAAACATCTGCATACATTATACCCCATTCCAGATGTTTAAAATTAATGCTGTAGCAAACAGCTCCCGTTTTTGCCTTTCGCTGATAATTTTTTTTGTCAGCGCAGAAATGAGGTCTGATAAAAACGCGAGAGCTGCTGATGGGCTCGGTGTATTTGGGAGTCTATTACACCATCAATTGCAGTTCCACAGGCTGCTAAAAGCAGCAATAAGACAAGGCTGCTTGTCACATATTTATGAGCTTGTGAACCTTCCTGTCCCTTTTGTTATCCCTTCCCCTGGCAGTGCAGGGGCTGAACCTGAATTAATGCAGGAGGATGAGGCTCTGCTCCATCCCTGCTGGTGCCTGGCACTGTGTAAATGTCACCCTGGACAAGGGGACAAGAAGCTGTGTGCAGGGGCCAGAGAGGTTGTCACAGCTCCCCAGGAAATGGATGGAGCAGTAATGAGCAGCAGATCAGCTCCTTTAATCTTAATGTCCTTTATATTTTTCTTTATCTTCGCCACGATCTACAGATGAATTTCCTAAGGGTGCGACCCTAAATCTTCTGTCTGTAATCAGCTGTAAATCCTAAAGCTGGAGAGCCTCTGGTTGGCCTCAGAAGAGCTTTTCATGGGAGTAGGCAGGGCCTGAAGGATGGCTGGGGAGTTATTCAAGGAATAATTGCAGCAATCGATCTGGAGAGGTTTGGTGGCATCTTCCATTCCTCCTTCTCCAGAGCTTTTCCTGTGGCAGGGCTGGATGGGACCTGCTGGGAGCAGAGAGCTCCTGGTCACTGTTCATGAGGAAGAGTTCCCAAGGGATGAAGAGCACCCAGGGGAGTGGGGTGAAGGAGTTTGGACGTTCACAGGGAATCCCAAGAGGGTTTGGGTTGGAATGACCTTAAATCCCATCCCATTCCAGGCCTTGCCACAGGCAGGGACACCTGACTGTGCCAGGTTGCTGCAGCCTGGCCTGGGACACTCCCAGCTGTGTTTATACCCCCATCACACGTGGATATGTGCACATTTGGTTTTTGGGGTTGGAACTAGGTGAGCTTTAAGGCCCCTCCCAGTCCCAACCCTCCTGTGATTCCCTGGATTCTGTATCTGCACATTCTGGATGTATTCAGGCACAGAAGGTCCCACCCCAAAGCCCCTGGAGCAGCACACAGCTCTCACTGCTGAATGGTCTCCAGCTGCTCAGGCATTCTCTGGGTACCAATTCACTCCAGGTCCAAATGAATTTGGCTTTTCCTGACCTAAGGGAGGGATGTGCCTTCCCCAGGGGCAGCCTGGCAGAGTGTCCTGGAGTAGGCCAGGAGAAGAAATATTTCTGTGTTTAATTTAGTGTGACTTGATTGTTGGCTCGATTGCAGGGCAGCAGCACACCAGAAAATCACACAAACCTTTCCTTGCCATGTGGGGGAGAACGGGGATGGACACGGAGTACATTAATGTTCATTCTCCCTGGGAATCAATAGGAATCTGGATTTTATAAATGGCTCTGCTAAACACAAGAGAAAATTCATGGAGTGGAGATAGAAAGAGGCAGAGAATGAAAAGGCAGCTAAATTCCTTTCAAACCACCGATGATTATCAGATCCTTGGGAAGAACATCCAGTGGAGGCCAGGAGCAGGAGGCTCCTGCTTTTATTCCAGCAATATGATTGCATTACCTATGCAGGGCCTGATGCCCCCCTCAGCCCCAGGTACAAACCTGCTCCTTGCTCAGCACCTGCAAATGGCACTGGGGATGCTCAGAGGCTCCAGGAGAGCTGGGGACGGTCTGGGGTGTTCATCAGCAATGAAACGTGCCATAAATGGGTAACAGAAACAGGATGGTAAGGTAGGAAAACCCAAACCAACCCGAACATTTGGGAGAAAACGACAGGGAGAGGGGTTCACAGGTGAGTTTTGTGGGACTAAGATTTAGTGGGATTTGGAAAATTTCAGGGTTGAAGTGGAGCTGACAGGGAAGAGAGGTGGGAGAAGACAGATTTATGGAAGAGAGTGACGATGAAAAAGAAGCAGGAGAATAAAAGGTGAAAAGAGGGAAATGGCAAGTTGAAACAAAAGTCAAATCAGGCAAAAGATCAAGCCCAGAGTAAAGTGGAAACCCATCAGGATAACATTTCCTGCTGGAGCTGCTGCCCTGGGAGGACTCGGGGATCTGTTTCACTGCTGACACTCCAAACACGCTCCCCTGCAGTGCTGAAGGGTTTTTCCTCCTCCCAGCAAGGGCAGGAGCGAGGTTTGGGGACACAGAGCGGGTCTGGCTGGGTTCTGGCAGCCTGGTGGAGCGGGACAGGCAGGAGCAGCACTGCCAGACCTGCCAGGGCTTTCCTGCCTCTGGTAAACCCACCCTGAGCCAGCCCGGGAGGCTCAGCCTGGCATTCCAGCTGCTCTGGGCTCTGCCTCTGTGTCCCAGCATCACAACACAGGTTATTTTGTCCCCAGCATGATGGGAACATTTACTGGGCTCAGTTCTCTCAGGGCCTCTGCTGTGGCTCTCTGCAGCGACCCACGAGGGTGAGGATGGATGGACAGAAAGGATTTCGTTTAGATTCTCTCCGTTTGCACTCCTGGTTAATGACAAAGGCCAGGGGGGTCACTGGCACGTGGAAAACCCGAGGTACTCCCCAGCCTGTGCCACCAAGGCAGGAAGTTTGCCAAGACAAGCGATGCTGTTCCCTGCAGGGCCCAGTTTGTTCAGCTGGGTGATGCCAGCTGAGCCCACGGCCGAGGACCGAGATGGATGGAGCAGAGTTCTCCTGCACCACGCAGCCCAGGAAGGACAGGAGTTGTTAATCCTCTGGAAAAATGGGCCAGCAGGGTGGAATCTGCATTCCTGGAGCAATGCAGGGCCTGCAGGGAGGATGCAGCTGGTGAGGAGGAGCAGGGCAGCCCAGGCTGAGCTGCTGGGGCACAGCGAAGTTCGAGCCCGGGGTTCCCTGGAGATGGGAGCAGACGATCCCTGAGGCAGCAGCAGATCTCCCCCAACAATCCCAGTCCTTAATCATTATCCCGAGAGCGCAAAGCAGCTCCAGACACACACCAGGCTCGCTGAAAGACTTGTCAAGACTGAAAGGGTAATTCACAAATTCACTAAAATTCCCTGCTCCACTGAGCAATGTGACAGCTCTGCCGACCGCAGTAACATTTCTATTCAAACTGGCTTTGGTGCTGGAGCTATAAATATCCCTGCAATATTTCCTGCTTCAGAACATAAAGACAGCTTTACAGTGCTGATAAAATAGAAATTACTTTCTCTCGGAGGTCTAGCTGGAATTTTAATGTCTGTTTTGCAATAAAGCAGCTCCTCCACAATTCGATTTGAGAGAAAGAAAACAAACGGTCTAATTTAGTTACAGTAATGACTCCTCTTGGATTGTTGGCCACAGCTGAGTCTGGGCTGCTGAAGTTTGTACTGGTGAGCACGGAGATGATTTTTATTGTAATATGAATCCTTTTTATCCTTTAAATGTATAGATACACACAGCCCTGCTTAATTACAGCTAGGGAAGAACAAGGCCCCGGAAGTAAAAGGTCATTAAAGTTTACAACCTCTGACAGTGCTCCTGGAGAAATTGTTACAGCTGTAAAGCTGGTGACCAGAGATGGCCGGGATCAAAAAGGCCTCTTCTATTGAAAAGAGAAATTGCAACTATTGGGCTCATCAGAGCTGCCTTTAATTATCCATTAATGTCACCCAGGCTCTCGTTAGCTCCTTCAAAGGAAAAAGAGAATTTTGTCCAGAGTTTTGTTTTGTATGACAGCGGGGAAGAGACCTGGAGCTGTTAAACGGGGAAGGGAGTGAAAAACAACGAAAAATAAGGATTCTTCATTTGCACTGTGGCAGAGGTGGAGTGTCCTGGGCACGCGGACAGGGAAGGGCTGAAACCCCGAGCTCAGGTCCCAGGGGGGCTGGAGCAGCCTGGGACAGTGGAGGTGGCCCTGCCCTGGCACTGGTTGGGCTTTCAGTCCTCCCAAGCCCCACCAGCCTGATTTTCTGATTACTGACCTCCCCTGAACTTCACCTTTGCTCTTCCTGCAGAAATCCCTTTCCTCCCTGGGGTGGCCCTGCTTTGGTCTGAATGGTGCTGGAAAAGATGAAGCAGCTGCAAATAAGCCAAAACTCGGGGAGAAGTGGCAGAGGCAGGGCACTGTGTCACTGACTGACAACACTGAGAGCAGAAATTTTGTTTCTCCTTCTCTTCTCTGCTGGATTTATTTGTTTGTGGTTAAGTCTGAGCTCTCCTTGCGTGCCTGTGAAATGCCTAGCAAGCTTCCAGGGCTGCATAAATAAATAATAACTATTTAGAATCTTCTAAAAGATACATAAGTGTATTTCTTTTCATAGACCTAAAGCTAATGGAAACCTCTGAGTTTTTATTTCAATGACAAAGCAGCCCTGGAGCAGCTGTTTGCGACTCGAATGGAATCAGCTGCAAATGTTAGACACCATTTCCTTTAAAGAATTAGAATTTATAGTGCTTTGATGAATGCTGATTTATAGATATTTAAAGGAAAATAAATCCCTGTAGATTTTTTTTTTTTTATTCCAAAAGGGGATGTGTGATGATGGCTTCCACTGCTGCAGGACAATGTTACAGCAGGCTCCTGGAGTTCTGCTGTCACACAGCTGGGGAAAGGAGGGAGATTTTACAACAACCTGTTGACTTCTGTGCCCAAGGAGTCCTCAGTGAAACCCAGCACTAAGTGGGGAAGGACAGGATAAATCCTGCAAAATTCCCTGCAAAAGCCTCTCCCTGTGTAGGGCATCCTGCAGACACAACGTTGGTGGATGGGTTTTGCTCTGGAAAGCTTTAAACCATCCAGACAAATACTAAACTCTGGAAAAGGCATTTTTTCTGTTGAAGAAATATCAGGAAGGATCTGGCAGAGTTGTTATTTCCGAAGGGAAAAGCTTTTATTTTGGAGGATAAATGGTTCCTTTGGGGCATCATTCCTGCTCTGCCTCTCAGGGCCCACAAGCTGCTCCCAGGGTGCCAGCAGCGAGAGCCAAACCCAAGCAGAGCTCCCAGTTGCAGGGAAATCTGACTAAATGGGCACCTGAACCTCCCCTGGAAAAGGTTGCAACATCTGTGGGTGAAGAGGATTGCCAGGAAGGAGGATGGGACACAAATGTCTGATGGGAGGAGAAAAAGCCTCCAAGAGCTGATTTGCTTTTCCAGGGTCGTCCCAAAAGGATGCCAGAACCTGCCCTGTTGAACGCAAACACACCCAAGTGTTACAGCCTTAAAAAGGGATGATAAATAGGTAAATACAGAGTATTTGATTGAAATCTGTCTTGCTCACACCTTGGCAAACACAAGCATCGTTCCCAGGCTGGACTTGCGAGTTCAGGGTCCCAGGAAGCAGCTGTGGCAGAGGAGTGAATCCTGCTTTTCCTGCCAGTTCCCCTGCACATGGATGTTCCAGGCAATCCAGCCACAATTGCTTTTAGATCACACTCCATCCCGCAGTAAGTGGCAAATCATCGCTGCTTCCTCTGACACTCGGTGTAATAACATTAACCATGATGAATTTCCCTTTACTGTTCCTGTGGCTTCCATACGTTATCCCAGCTGAATTCCATTGTAATGGAGCACTAATTAATGTCTGCTGCTTATCAAGGGGTGCCCACTTCTCCCTTCCATCCCCCTCTGAGTCTTGGGGAGTTACACACAGGAATGCTGCAGGAACTGCCACTGGTGCCAGGGAATCTCCATAGGGTCAAAAAGTCAATTTTTGGTTCTGATGCCACACTTATATCAAAATAAGACAATTTTCTTCCAAACTTAGCAGTAAAACAAGGTTTGTCGAGGAGCTGAGACTATTTTCAAGTGTGGTTCTGTGATGAATTTCCTTATTAATTCTCCAGAACCTTCCAAGTTCAGCTTTGTGCACTCCTTAGTGACACTGGGCTACAGAGTGGGGTTTAAAACCCACAAACGCCCAGTTCTGGCTGAAATGAACCCCAAGGGTCAGCTCCAGCCGTTTCCAGGCTCACTTTGGAGGCTGTGACCCCCAAAAAGGCAGCAGGGCTCAGCTGAGCCTCTGGTTTTGTGGGGTCTCGGTGCCAGGCGAGGCAATTCCCAAAGCACCCTGAGAATCTTCCCTGCACGGAGAAGTCAGCAGCTCCAAGCAGAGCTGGCTGAGGATTCCCCCGCAGCTCGGAGGGATGCAGGAATCCCCAACTCCTGCAGGATGCTGCTGCAGCTTCATTTGCGGGTTTAATTAGTCCCTGCTCCTCGGAGCCGTCCTGCCACAAGATGTCATCCTTCCGACAGCTCTGCCTGGCTGCAGCCCGGCTGGACCCGCCGGGGCATCCCGGGGATCCGGGCATCAAATTCACTTTGTGCCGGTGTCCGATCCCCTGCCAGCCCCGCAGCTCGGCACGGGAAGGGTTTTCCCTGCCAGGAACAAACACATTCCTGGCAGCAAGAGTTAAACCATGCAAACGACTCTAATAAGCATAATTTAAACCTGTGGTTTTCTTTTTATGGCAGCTCCATATTCGGTGTTTTATATTCCAATTTTCCACCTTTTAGTCGTGCTTCTTCCTCTTTCTGCTACGGAGCCCTATCACAAATGGGAGGGCAATTACCAGGCGAGCATGTAGTTCTTTAATTGAAACACTTAGAGGTGTACACTTAAAAACTATAAAGACTTTTATGGAATGGCAGTGCCTTAATAGGCTCCTGTGTATGTACATTGTAATGTAATTCTGTACCCTGTGAGCATTGCTGGGGGAAGCTGTTAATTTATGGTTCCCAGGAGCAATAAAGCAATAACAGTAATCGAGAGGTGCAATATTCCCTGCTTAGGGGGCATTTATGGGTGGGTATTAAAACTATAAATACATCAACACGCCGCAAAACTGATCGTAGAAAATGAAAGATAAGCTCTTCCTCCCTTTCAAATGGGGGTTTTCCAGCAGCCTGATGAACTTATGGTTGGTATCAGGTGCCAGAGCTCAGCAGGGACTGGGGAGGAGTGAGGTGACCAAGTGACCCCTCCCTGTCCCCAGTGTCCCCAGTGTCCCCAGTGTCCCCAGTGTCCCCAGTGTCCCCAGAGTGCAGAGCCAGCCCTGGGACCCTGCTTGACAGGCTGGCTACAAGCAGCTCATTTGCAGCGAGCTGCAGGAGCAGGGGTGACAGGGAGGGATAATTACCTTGTCTGCAGCAGGGCCCTGGGCAGGCACGCTGACATTTCACAAACCCAAACGCCTTTGTGGTGTTGTGATTGGGAAAAGAATGGAGGGCAGAGCCCCTGACATTGCAGACTGCCAACAGCTCCTCAGGAGGGCTGGCAGAGCCTCTGCCCCGCCAGAAAGGAGCTGCTGCTGCTGCTGGAAGTGCTCTGCTCTGGCTCAGTACCTGCAGCTGGGAGTGGGCTGGGGGCCAGAGGCAAGATTTTAATCCGGGGACTGCACGAGTCCCTCTGGATTCCTCTGCTCTCCCCGTGCCAGTGCTGAATTCCCATGGAGTGTGTGCCAGGCTGTGCCCTGGCTGTGCCAGCAGTGCCCTGTGCTCTGGGCACTGCTCAGGTGTGCACCGCTCAGCCTGGCTGGCAGGTGCAGGGCCTTGTGCTGCTGGGACTGTGACCTCGCAGGCAGGGCTGCTGTGTCTGTTCAGGGATTCACATCCACCTCCCACAATCCTGGAAAGGTTGGCTTGGGAAGGACCTTAAATCCCAACTCATCCCAGCCCTGCCGTGGGCATGGACACCTTGCACCATCCCACGCTGCTCCAAGCCTCATCCAACCTCTTTTCCACCTCATCCCTGGAAAACGAGGTTAAAATGAAGTGTTTGTTTCAAGTAAAGGTTGTGTGAGTACAGATTGGTTTTAATATTCCAACAGAGCTTTGAGACCTTCTAGAACAGGCTTGTTTCCGTCAGCAGCTTTTCCCTTTTCCCTGTTCCTGGTGAAGGCTGCCAGCTCTGCTTCCCCTCTCAGCTGAGGAGCCCCAGGAACGCAGAGCTCAGGAGGAGCCGAGAGCTGCAGCACGGACAGGTCCAAAGGAAAGGAACCACATCAATAAATGCACAGCAAACCTGCCTGGTTTGCTGCAAACTCCTTGCAGCGCTGCTGTTCCCTCTGTGCCCTCAGAAACACATCCAGGAGCCGCCGCTCTCCTCCTGCGGGGCTGGCGGGAGGCCGTGCCCAGCCAAGCCAGGGTTTCACCAGGAGCCAGCTGCTTGGCACCAGCCCTGCCAGCTCAGCAGCTCGGGCTGCTCTTCCCCCCAGGGCTCCGTTCACCTCCTCTCCAAGAGAGACAGGGGGAGAAAATTCCATCTGTTCCAGCTCAGAGCGAGAAGGCGCCGTCACTGCGTGGGCACACGGGCTGCATAGCTAATTTCTGGGTTTAGGAAGCACTTGGGGAGCGTTCATTCTCCTTTTATTGTTGTTCTCTCCTCACAAGTGACTGTGTTTCACTTCCTCTGGGACACCCAGCCAGGAGTTCTGAGCTGAACGATGCCAGGGAGGTGTTTGGAGCCACAAATCCATCCTGAAAAATCTGTCCTGAGGTGTGAGGGGACACCTTCTGCCTCCCCAGACTCCCTGACAGGAGGATGCAGCCAGCAGGGACCAGGTTCTGCAGAGGCTTTGAGGGAATCCTGGGGGCATCCAGGGAGGAAAAATCCTCCTAAGTGCAGTTTACCAAGAGGAAATTTTACAGGATTCCTCACAAAAAAGGGTTTGGGCCAAATGCCTTCCATCTCTCTGCTGCTGGCTTTGTTTCTCCGGGTATAGTCAGACCTCAGATTGAATAGCAAGTGGTTCTGCTTTATTTGTTTTTATTGCTGCCAAAAGGGAAAAAAAAAATAAGTCAGAGTAAACAGTGGGATGTTTGCAACCTCCTCACATTAGGCAGATTGAATCAACTGGCTCGCAGTTGATTGTTTTCCTTCAGATCAGTCACTGCGTTTGTATTTATTTCATTTTATGGATGTAGATCTGGGACTTTTGTTTTGTCTTGGGTTTTTTGGTGGAGTTTTTTTTTGGGGTTTTTTTTTTTGCAATCATGACTTGTGGTGAGGGAAATGGGAGCAGAAACAGCTCCAGCTCCCTGCCCATCCCTGTGGGACACACACAGCTCCAGCTCCCTGCCCGGCCCCACAGGGTGTGCTGCTCGGAGGGATGCAGGGATGCAGGAGCTGCTCCGGGGGATGCAGGAGCTGCTCCGGGGGATGCAGGAGCTGCTCCGAGGGATGCAGGGATGCAGGAGCTGCTCCGAGGGATGCAGGGATGCAGGAGCTGCTCTGAGAGATGCAGGAGCTGCTCCGAGGGATGCAGGAGCTGCTCCGAGGGATGCAGGAGCTGCTCCGAGGGATGCAGGGATGTAGGAGCTGCTCCGAGGGATGCAGGAGCTGCTCCGGGGGATGCAGGAGCTGCTCCGAGGGATGCAGGGATGCAGGAGCTGCTCCGAGGGATGCAGAGCCACCGTGACAAGCAGCACCCAGGCTGATCCTCTCTCTCCCAGGGGAATTCCCAGGGGATTCCCTGCCTGGGGAGCAGGACAGGGCTGTGGGGCGTGGGGAGGGGCAGCAGCAGGGCTGGGCACCCCAGGGATGGGAATTCCCTCCTCTCCCTCCACTTCCACTGCCCAGGTCTCCATCCCGGCCCTCATGGCAAAAGCAATTCCCGGAGGACTTTGGCTCAGTCCACCCTCGGTTCCCCACCCCGAGGGCTTTTCCCTCTCTGGAATTCCCCTGGAATTCCTAAACGATGCAAAGAGAGCGGGACTGCCTCTCTCCATCAGCGTGCACAGCCAGGGCTCCCCTGCAGTTACATTTCTGTCCCTTTTTCCCTTCCCTGGCAGAACTGTTGCAGCTCTCAGAGCACAGGGAAGGGAAGCAGCACCCACGAATTCCCGAATATCCCTGGTGCCGTCTCAAGGACTTGCAGCTCCAAAATTCAACTTTTTCCTCCCCACTTTTCTTAGAAGGCAAAAGGAGTTGAAGTCGTGAGCAGGGGAGGAGTAAAAAAAGTGAATGTGGGGGTTTTTCATGCCTCACAAATGCAAACAGGTTGTGGTTATTCCCTGTATGCAAGGGCATAGGAAGTGCAAGAACACTCATTAATTATGTATAATGCTCGCAGTTCAGTTGCCAAAAAATCATCGTATTTTTGGATATTGTTCACCAGAATATGACTTTAACCTACTGTCACCATTCTTTTGCACGTTGTGGTGTTTTAATGAACATATGGCACCGCATTAGCTCATGCCAGCCCCTGATTTGCTAACCAAGTTGGCTTCCCAGTAGCTGCAGTGGGCATTGTGCACACCACAAACCCACTGAATATGGAAATGTCCAGGGGAGGGGGCAGCGGAGCTGCTCCTCCTTTGCAGACCTGGCTGGGGGGACCATTCCTACCCTGGCCTTCAATTAAATCAGTCTGCAGCTCCTGGTGTCCCCCAGCCCATTCCCAGCTCCCAGCAAGGAGAAAATCTGTTGATCTCTGAAATGTCTTCAGACATCGCAGCTCCACGTGAGCATCTTCAAAGGATCTGCCTTTTCCCCCCTGCCACAGCACATTGTTTGAAAGCTGATCTCATAATTGTATCGATTTATTTTTTTTGGTTCCCTGCGTCAAAGCACTTCTTTAATCAAAAGTAAATTATGTAAAGGCCATTAGGGTCAGGCCAGCCAGCAAAATGAAAACTGCAATACATCATTTATTTGTAAATGTCAGTGAAATCTTCAGATCAATATCCTGCCCAATGTGATTGATATTTATTATTTCATGGAACTCCTGAGGCAGCTGCAGGGCCAGGGTGGCTCAGCAGAGCAGGTTGGGGCAGGGGAGGCTGGGGACACCCCTGGGGCTGTCCCGTGCCAGGGTCAGTGACAAATCTTTGTCCCTGCCTGTGTCCCTGTGCCCAGGGTCCCCGGGTGCCCCTGCAGAAGGGCCCAGCCCCAGCTGGGGGTGCCTTTTCTTGTGTGGCTTTTCAGCAGACAGCAAACCTTGAGTTCCCAGGTGGCTGCAGCCATCCCTGCCCGTGTGCCACCCTGCAGACCCCAAACAGGGGGGCTGGCAATGGGGCACTCAGCTCCAGGCTGTCCAAATCCATCTCGTGGCAAAAACCTCGGGGTTTTGTGATGGTGGGAGCCCTGCTGGGGCTGGGTGGGTGCTGGTTCCCCCTCAGATGGGCTTGATCCTTCCATGGCAGCTGGAAACAAGGCCTGGGGCACTCCTGGGTGCATCCCTGTCGCTCTCCCAAGGGTTAAACCCCACTCTCTGTGCTCTGCCCCAGTAATGAAGGCATTTCGTGGTGTAAAAAAGCAATCCTGGTGTAATAAAGGGGAAAATTGCAGGGAATTCTGGCTGGATGGCGAAGCAGGCGCTCCTGGCAGTGTCAGGAGTATCTGTCCATCTTTTATAGACTTGTGCTGGCCCGTGAGGGTCAGCGTTATCCCTGCGAGAGGAAATGAAGGAGGATATAACAGCAGATAGGATCTGAGTGCTGCTCTCACTCTTAAATATTCAAAAGAACCTTATGAGGGATGGGATTCAAATGGGGAGATTTTGCTGATGCTCTGTGCAAAGCTGTAAAACAACAAAATGGGAAATGTGGTACATTTTTCTCTAAACCAGTTTTTCTCTAAACCAGGTTTAACTCCGTGTGAGAGCCACGAACCGCAGCTCTCAGTTCTGCAGCCATGGGAGGGGAAAGTCTTGGGGCTCCATAGGAAAAATTCTGCAAGGCAACTTCCAACCCCTCTGAAAATAGAGAAAAAGGGAAGAGGGTTAAACGCCTCAAATAAAATAAACGCCTGGGATAAAGCGTTAAGAGTTTCCATGAAGTTATCATTTAAAAAATAAAATAAAGATTTGAGAACAGCTTGGCCTGGAACAATATTTCAGGCATGGCTAGCTGTTAAAAATAAGCTAATTCAGAAGAGCCACATTTAAATAAATATAATGCAAAGACATAATGACACAGATAATAGTTTTGAATGGGGAATTCTAATGACTTCGAGGGCATTTTACGGGGCAATTAATACACATGAAAATGCTGCTCTATTCAACTGATGGAAAGAAAGGAAAATAAAATAAAATAAAGCCAGCAGAAAGAGAAAGGGAGATGGTTGTGACTGGCAAAAATAGGGTTTGATTTTCTTTTCAATAGGATCACTGCTTACAAACATAATAAAAGGAAAAATAAGCATGTCAGGTTCTATAATGTGCCTCGTGAAATCCCAAATGATTAGTTTCTAAAGAGGGGCAATTAGGAGCCTTTTGCATATGCATGTGACTTCTGCAGAGCGGAGTGGGGCTTTCTCTGCTCCCTTCTTCCCCGCTCTCCATCAACAGGCTAAAAATACATCAAAACATCCAAAAAGCACCTCTGCCATCCCGCAGCATCCTCACCCTGCCCGGGCTCATGGCAGGGGAGCAGAGAGCTGCCCCTGCTGACACCCCCCGAGCAGGGAATTGGGGCTGGGGGCCCTGCCCGGCGCAGCGAGGGGAGCAGCAGAGCAGCACAGTCACTTTTGCTGCTGTTATGTGCAGTAGATATAATTCACATTTGTATTAGGAGTGACCCCCAGCCTCGCAGCCAAAACCTGGTGTGTGTTGGAAGCCGATTTAGAAGTAAAAGGATGTGGCTCAGATGGGAGATGGGAGATGGGCCCTGGCTGGAGAGATCCAGGGATGCCCAAACGCTGATCATGGCCTGAACAACTCGAGATGGAAATCATGGAAATCCTCGAGATGGAAATCATGGAAATCCTCAAGATGGAAATCATGGAAATCTTTGAGATGGATCTCATGGAAATCCTCGGGCAGATCCATGTGAATGCAGCATTCAGTAAATTTCACCAAGGGGTTCCAACAACTCCGGACACTGAATTGTTCTTCCTCATCACCAAAAAAGAAAATCTTATTAACATATGGACTCTGAATGGAAGAAAAGACTGATTGCCGAAATCTTGGCCTCAGGAGGAATTTTCCCTATAAAAACTGCTAGTGCCAGGATGGAGGTGTGGGCATAGAGGAAAACCTCTGCTGAGGCTGATTTCTGGTGCCGACCCCGGGCCCGGCTCTGTGCTTTCCTTGTGGCTGGCTAGATAGAATTTGATTGCAAAATAAATATTTTAGTTTTTCATTTTAATTTGGCTGGACAAATTTTCATTTATAACACTGTGCTCGGGGTTTGTGGGGTTTGGCTCCTGACCCTGGGGGCATTTCCCACCCTCATTGTTCGAGGCGCTGGTCCCAAATCCATCTTTTCCCGGATTTCCTGGCACTGCCCTCCCTGTGCTGCTGGGGAGGCTCCCCCAGCCCAGGCTGACCTGCAGGGCTGAGCTTGGGGGTCCCTGGGGACCCTCCCCGTGCCCCCTGCCCATCTGCACCATGCCCAGGCTGCCCTGCCCTGGCAGCAGAGCCTGTCCGGATCCTGAGCCGCGTTCCTGAAATGTATAAATAAATATTACATATGCTAACAGATGGTTCATTAGCCAGTTGTTATGGCAATCAGCATTCCAGCCAATTAAAATCCTTTCTCATAGCTTTAAAAATGTCACTGATAGGGACATTGAAATGGCCAGAGAACAAACAGCCCCTCTGTAGCCTGGCACTGAAACAAAAGGCGTTTGCTGGGGGTTTATGGAGACAGGAGGAGAGGAAATAGAGTAAGAATTGGAAACCCTTTGTGCTGGCAGTGCAAGGTGCTGGCCCCTGAGTTTTAATTAAAGGGAGAGGCTCTTTTGTCACTCAAATGCCAAGTTTGGGGTGGTCACTCGGGAGCCTGGAGGTGCAGCTGGGACATCCCAGCCCCTCCTGGGCTCTTCTTGCAGGAATGCTCTGGGAGGGCTCAGCACCCGCAGGAGGGGTCAGGCTTTGTCCCAGCTGTGCCCTCAGGAATCCCTGAGCTTTCCCTGGGAATGGCAGAGTCCTTTGTCCCCTGGCAGTGCCCAGAGCGTGCTCAGCAAGGTTCAGCTTCAGCCTGGGCTTGAGTCGGGAGCTCCAAGTGCCCAGGCCAGGATGGCAACCCAAAGGAACTGAAATTATTCCTCTAGGAACCCTGGATAAGCCACAGATGGGGCAGATGGGGCGGTCACAGGGGAGGAATGGAGGCAGGAATTTCCACTTCCTCATATTCTTGGTGGTTCTGAGGTGAAGATTAAGATCTAGAGGAATATTGGGCCAGAACTGCAGGAAATTGTTGCGTTTTCACAAAGGGATTATTTGCTTCAGCAGGGAAAAGAGAAGCCCCAGCAGCCCCCACCCCCGTGTGTCCCACCAGGGGATTCTGCAGCACAGGAGGAAGCTCTGAGAACCACTCTGGCATTTTGGCCTGTCTCAGTTCCCCATCCCCATTACCCATAAATAGATTTTTCCCTTCCTTTATGTCTCGCCTCCCTTTTGGTTTGCGATGGCAGCTCCAAAAGCTTTGGAGCTGCTTCTTGATGGGCATAAAAATATCATGAGCACTTGTTTAAACATCAGAAAGGTATTAGCTCAATTTTGCACTTCAATGCTACCAAGAATGTTTAGGCCCATTGGGCATGAATTTAATTTTCTTACAGGCTGCAGGGAGAAGAAAAATCAGCCTCCCTATCTGAGCATTAAGTGCTGCTCCCTGTGACAGCTCAAAGCATCACCTTTGCAGGGCTCCAGGCTCCAAACGGTGCTGAAATGAAGCCCTGAGCAGGCAGAGGCCCCCAGATCCCTCCCCAGGGCTGTTCTGCACCTTTGCTGGGCATTTGCACAGGAAAAGCTGCAGCAGGAGGAACAGCGGGTCACAATAATCAAATCACTCAGCCTCCACCAAAGCCCAGCACAGTCCCTGTGGCAGGAAAATCCCTCCTCGCCTCGTTAGTGATAAAACATTGGGTCAAAACACATCGAATCAGCTGGGTCTTTTTAACAGTGCATTAATGACACATCACATCTTGGGTTTGGTCAAAAAAGTAGATTTTTGGTGGCCGTGGTAACAGCAAAATTCCTGCTGCAGGAGGGGACAAACAGCAAAATTCCTGCTGCAGGAGAGAATTGCAATGTTCCTGCTGCAGGACAGAACTGCAATGTTTCTGCTGCAGGAGAGAACTGCAATGTTCCTGCTGGAGGAGAGAATTGCAATGTTCCTGCTGCAGGAGGGAACTGCAATGTTCCTGCTGCAGGAGGGAATTGCAATGTTCCTGCTGCAGGAGGGAACTGCAATGTTCCTGCTGCAGGAGGGAACTGCAATGTTCCTGCTGCAGGAGAGAATTGCAATGTTCAGAGCTCCCCAGGGATGGGTTTGGGGGCTCAGGGCCCTGCAGGGGCAGGTTTCCAGCAGCAGCCCAGCTCGCTGTGTTCCAGTTTCCAGGGCTCTCTCTCCATCTCCTCCGAGCCTCAGGAACGTCGATAAACGCTGGGAAAAAGTCTGGTGTAAATAACAGGAGTTTCTGCCTATTCTAATCAATAAAATATTGTTTATAGGAGCCCTCGTGGCCCTCTCAGCTGCAGTGGCAGGTCTGGCAGTGGGTTTATAAACTTGCTTTGCAGGTGGCTGTAGCGGGGAGTGCTGCTCTGCCAGGGATGTAAATCAGGTGGAGGTTTGTAGCTCCTGGGTTTGCTGTTTCTTTAAAACACAAGTGGCTGTATATGGCTTTTTTTTATTATTATTTTTCCTTGCTAGGTTGTAGGTTAATAAAGGAGCTGCAGAGGGTGGATGGATGTGCAGGAGCTGCAGAGGGTGGATGGATGTGCAGGAGGTGCAGGGGGTGGATGGATGTGCAGGAGGTGCAGGGGTGGATGGATGTGCAGGAGGTGCAGGGGTGGATGGATGTGCAGGAGGTGCAGGGGGTGGATGGATGTGCAGGAGGTGCAGGGGGTGGATGGATGGATTTTTGCAGTTAAGCTCTCTCGATGTGCTCTCACGTGCAGGGAGAGGGACACAAGCAAACAAATGGTGCTGTGATGGATTCCCATATCTGCATTTAAAAGCCAAGCACCTCACAGAAAGCACAATAACTGCAGCCCATAACTCTCCCTCTACAAAGCCAAACTGGGCACTGCTCTGCTCAATTATTCCCTTCTGCTGCCTACATTTCAGACTCCTTCCTGCTCTAGGTTTCATCCTGGCCTTTTGATATCCCACCAGCCAAAGATCCGGTGCATGGAGCAAACCACAGCAAACCCCATCCTCACTTCTCAAAATATTAGCTCAGTCCTCGCAGCAACACTTGATTCACAGAATGCTAAAATAGTATAAATAATTTCTTCTTGTTTTCACAAGGTTAGTTGCCAGATGCAGAGCTAGAAATAAGGGATGAAAGGTCTGTGCTTGCTGTTGGGCATCAAAATCCTTTAATGATTTATTAATGTCAACATTTTTATTTCCCATACAGACTGTTGTTCTGTGAGTGCCTATTTATTTCCGTGCACAGCCAAAAGGTCAGCGCTTGGAACACGGTTGGAAAGATGTTTAAAAGTGCCTGAGAAAGCAGCAGTGAGCTGTGTGAGTGGTCTGAGGAGCTGCTGAGATGTCCATCCATAAATCCACCCTTCCCTGCTGCCACAGGCGCCAGGGCAGGAGGTGCTGGAGGCTCCATCCCCTCCTGGGGTTTTGTCCCTGTCCCTGCAGCTCGGGGAGGGAAGGACAGACAGACAGACTGACTCTGTGTCCCTGTGTGACAGAGGGGACACAGTGAACTCCTCACCACAGCGTGAGCCGCTTCCTGCTCCCAGCCCCGGGGGTCTCCAGCCCAGAAATTCATCCCACAGAGGCTCTGCCAGGGCTCCTGAGCAGCTCCTGGGCAGGTCCTGAGCAAGCTGAGCAGCTCCTGAGCAGCTCCCTCTGCTCTACTCTGCTCTGCTGCCACACTGGGACGGGTGTCTGTCACACTGGGACACGGTGGCTGTGTCTGTCACACCTGGGACATGTTGGCCTTGTCACACCTGGGACATGGTGGTTGTGTCTGTCACACCTGGGACATTGTGGCTTTGTCTGTCACACCTGGGCTCTGTCCCTGTCCCCTCCTCAGTGACAGGAGCTCTCCACCAGTGTGGCAGTGCCCAGGCCAGGCTGGGCAGGGCAGGACCCATTGGCACAGTGGAGATTGTCTCTCCTAAATCAACTTGAAGGTCCCTTCCCACCCAGAGCCGCTGTGAGCCCGTGCTGTGCCCTCAGCTGCCCTGCAGCTCTGCATTAACGGTGAAATCTGTCCCCACAAATTCCCCAAAGCTTTCTGTGGGTGAAATCTGTCCCCACAAATTCCCCAAAGCTTTCTGTCCATGAAATCTCTCCCCACAAATTCCCCAAAGCTTTCTGTCAGTGAAATCTCTCCCCACAAGTTTCCCAAAGCTTTCTGTCAGTGAAATCTCTCCCCAAATTCCCCAAAGCTTTCTGTGGAGCTGGAGCTGCTGCCCCCATCCATGGGGGTGTTTTTGAAGGACACAGGCGTTTGTCCACTCACACAAACCCACACAAAACGTCCTCAGCACTGCTGAGAGCAGCTGATGGAGCTGAGCAGAAACAGCTCCAGGAGCAGGCAGGGCCATTGTCCTTCTGTCTGTGACCAGGCTGGAGCAGCACTAAATGTCCAAAAACAGGCGCAGAAAGCGACATTTTACAAATAAATTCTATTTACAAAACATTCGGTATCTGTGAAAAGCAACGGGGAGAATTATAATACAAACCAGCTTCATCTGACAACAAAGCCGAAAACTTATTGACTTGGAAATGTGCATTTGAGCTATCAAAAAGGGAAATATTCAAATGGAAAAGTCTCCCTTCCTTTTTAATCGTGGCAAAACTCTGTTCCATGCATTCAGAACAATTTTATAGCAGTGTTGTCTGGGAAAAACCAGCTTTGCCTGTAAGAGCACAGGTTCTTTTAGTGGGAGTTGTCATCTAAATAATTCCATATCATCAAGCAAAAAGATCATTTATAAGGGGAAAAAACCCCAGAGCAGCCTAAAGTCTCAGAGTCACCCACAAAATTGCTTATGAATGTGCCATTAGTTGGAGGTAAAAGTTAATGGAGAACTGGCTGGCCTTGGGGGAGCAATAAATGGGATCCTGAGCTGCTGCTCCAGGGCAGGATTTCAGGATTGGCCCAAGCCCGCCGTGATTTGAAAGGAGCTCCTGTCTGATGCTTATTTGTTGGTCTAAGTGAGATAATGCACTGATGAGCCTCAGCCTAATTCCAAATGAAAACCAGTTCCAGGATGATAATTTTTATTATAGAAACGCTCAGAGGCCACAGCCTGTGCCTGGATTTACAATTCCTGCCCATGGTACAAATCTTTCCCCCTGAGCGAGCACAGAAGGAAGGTCCATAAATAAATGTGGGGCTGCTGGCAGGGCAGGGGAGAGGCAGAAATGAGGCTGGGCTTGGGAGCTGGGCTTTTGCTGCTTCTGAAGCTGGGAGTGTCCAAGGCCAGGCTGGAGCGACCTGGGACAGTGGAAGATGTGGCATGGGTGGGACTGGGTGAGCTTGGAGGGCCCTCCCAACCCAAACCATTCCATGACTTTCTGGAGGATTTTTTTTATATTTATATATTTGTTTTGTGGGGGTTTTTTTTGTTTATATTTTTAATTTGCACAAATGGAGCTTAATTGACTTGTGACAAAGTGAGACCCTTCCTCCATCTCTCTGACAGGCCCAGTGGAGGAGAAATCACCTCCCTCCATCACTGGATCACAATGTGGAAAGTATCAGGGAGGGAAAACCCCTGCAATTGTCCTTCAAACTCACCCAACAGAGGAATTCCAACTCTTGCAGAGGAGGCAGAGCTTGGTGGGTTTGGTGTCTGTGCTGTGCTCCTCCTCTCTGCAGTAATTTATCAATAATTCCATTGCTCAGAGGGCTTTGGAGCCTGGGCTGGGAAGCTTTAGCATGAGCAGGAAAAAAAAAAAAAAAAGGATTAGATTAGAGGATTAGACATTAGACATTTATATGAATATGAATGGTCTTTGCAGCTACATCAGCCAGGAGAAAATTACATGGGGCTGATAATCTTCATGCTCGAGGGCCTAAGCCGCTCATGAGAGCCGATCAAATTATTTGTTGGGAGCCATTTATTTGAAGAATTCAGCCCTTTTCTGTTTGTGTGTGGATTGTGGGTTTTGTTCATGCACTTCCTCCTCAGGACACTTTGGCAGCTCTGCGTGGCGGGGGCTGAGCTGTGCGTGGTTTATCGTGGATATTCCATCAGTCACCCCCTGGCTGGGTTTGTTCTGTGCCAGAGGAGGGGAAGGCAGGAGAAGGAGCATCCCAGGGTAGCACTGAGCTGAGACAGAGCCCTCCCCAGTCCTCTCCTGCTGCTCAAGCTGCAGCCTGGCTCTGTCCAGCAGGCAGCTTTTCTTCCTGAGTCAATAGAAAGCTGGAATTTGCTGCTGATTGGCATTAAAACCCTAAAAACCCACAAGGACTGACAATGAACAAGCTCTCAGCTGGTGCAGGCAAAGCACAGCAAGAACAGGGAATAGCAAAGGTTTCTCTCTTCTGGGGGAGTCCTGGGTTGAGAGATGTTTGAGGGTTTAAATAGTTCAACCTCAGCCTGTGCTGATCCAAAATCCTTGGAGAGCCCAGGTTTTAGGCAGGAGTGCTCCTGGCATGCTCCAGACCCTCATTAGCAGCTGAAATCTCCTCCTGCTGTGTTCCTTGCCAGCTCAGCACAAAGTCATACCCAAAGAATTGCCCAGTGCCATCCCTGCTCCTCCTGCCCTCCAGCACCTTCCTCCCTTGCCCGAGACAGAGAATTCCCCCGTGGTGGTGGCATTGTCACCCCTGGGGCTGTGGGAGCAGGATGGGCAGGCAGTGGTGGCAGCTGCGGTGCCCAAAGCTCTGCACAGAGCCCCGGCTGGCCTGGGCAGTGGGAACACCCGTGTGGAGCTTTAACTCCTCAGGGCACCTCCCTCCTTCGGTCCCCCCTTGGAGTCCACCGGTGTTTGTTTCTGTTCCTTTTTGCCAAGCTGGTTCTGCTCTCGCCCTCCACTAATAGCTCTGAAAAAAAATCACACTCCGGTTGCAGGGAAGTTTGTGCAAGTGACAGCTTTCCTAACACGTCTGAGGAGCTTCCCAAAACATTGTGGAGGAGAAACGTGTGCGTGTGGCTCTGCAAACAGACGTGTTCCTCTGCAAACAGACGTGTTCTGCACGGCCCCTGCTGCAGCCAGGGAAGCACACACGGCTCCCAGGAGCTGGGCCTCCCTCTGCCAGGGCTCCCATCTCAGACTCTTCAGCACCTGGGGCTGTGATGTTCTCAGTCCAGTCAAAGAGAAAAGAGAAAGATTTCTGCCAGGCTAAGGGAAAAGTCCGGGAGGAATGTAAACATTATCTTGTTCTCCATTCACATTGTCTATAGATATGTTTTACCACACTGACCTAAGCCCAGTGCACCAATTCGGTGAAATGGTTTCACTCTAAGACCAATGGAATTCATGTTCACAATGTTCTCTATAAAAGAGAGAAGTGCTTTTGAATAAACGCTCATTTTGCCTTCTGAAGTCCTGCGAGTCGTTTCACCCATCCCTGGCTCGGCAGCATCATGTGGGAATATCACAGGATACTCACAGGAATATCACAGGATATCCACAGGAATATCATGGGATACTCACAGGAATATCACAGGATATTCACAGGAATATCATGGGATACTCACAGGAATATCATGGGATATTCACAGGAATATCACAGGGTATTCAGAGGAATATCACAGGAATCTCACAGGACGCTCCATGGCCGTGCAGTCAGGAGCATCTGCAGGCAGAGCTGGAGCTGTTCCAGCCCCGTTGTCCCCAGGCAACTCTGGGATGTGCTGGGGGAAACCGGGCTGGGCCACCTCACCCCTCCAGAGAGAGCAGATCAGGGGGTGGGAGGATGGACATCCGAAATCACCCGCCCAAGCTGTGCCCAGTCCCCCTTTGCCACCAGCCCAGAGCTCTGCGTGTCCTTGGACACCTCCAGGGTTGGGGACTCTGCTTCCAAGGCCTGAGAACCTTTCCATGGGGAAAGATCCCTCTGGTGTTGTGGAACAGAAAGGGAGGGAGAGCAGGAAAGGCCCTGAGCCCCGTGAGCTGGGCCCGTGGCAAACACAACGGGGCTTCCGCTGCTCCGCAGCCCGCGGCCGTCACGGGAATTGGAAGCGACAGGATTACCATTGGTACAAATTAAAAACAAATAAAAAGGGTACACAGCAGTGATTCCCCGAGTTCCAACTCCATTAGCAGCTGATTTAGCGAGCACTGACCTGTGGCTGTCTGCACGGGGAAGGCGCCGCACGCGGAGCCCGGCGGCCGCGCGGCTCCGGCGCTCCCCGGTCAATAAGCTATTTAATTTAATGAGAAACAGTATTGATGGGCCAGGAAGGCAGCTCCCAAAAAAAGGACTGAAAAGGAAAAAAAGGAGGAAAAAAAGATGCAGCTGCAAAAAGCAGATAAAGTCTTCAACTCAGGGGTTCGCTCTTTGGGTGTTTTCCCTTTTGTTATCTCATTAATTAAAGTCCTGAGAAGTCTCTGCTGGATTTGGGAGTGCCAGAGTTGGGCAGGAAAGTGCTGAAGGTGGGATTGCTGCAGGGACAGAGACTCAAGGGGGAGATAATGCAGAAGGCAGGGTAATACCCTGACCTTCCCCAGAACACAAATCCATGAAGGAAGAAGTTGTTCCAAAGGAAAATCTGTCAGGTCAGCCAAGGAGAGCAGGTGCTGCTGGAAATCCAAATTCTGTAGCAACACTCCGGAGTGTTTCTGAGATGAAAGTTACATTAAGGATGTTCACATCTCAGAAATGATGTTTAAAAAGGGAGACTATAAACACACATGCCCAGCCTGGGTTCTGGAGAAGAACCCCCAGACAGCACAAAAGACATTTTCAGGAGCCCAGGTTTCCTTATTATGGATGGCAGCCCCGACTCCCTGCATGGGAAGCATTATTTTAAGCAGAAGAGGCAGATTGGGAGTGCAGACACAGGAAAGCATGGCAAATGAGAGAAACTTTGATCAAAATTCAAATCCAACTCAGCCTCCAGCTATCTGCTAAGCAGCCTGCATTCTCCTGGAGAGACTTTTCCCCCTTTTTTTCAGAACAGGAACACGAAGAAATCACTTGGCTATGAGGGAGGTCAATAGACACCCTGCGTTTCAGAGGTTCAATTTAATCTCATTTTCGTTGGCCTCAGTGATTTGCTTTTCCAGGCCTGGTGGCCCCTTGAGAAACTTTTCATTCTCTCCTTTCAGGTGCTCAGTAATGCAGTGTTAAGAGGACTTTCCCACTTTGTGGCCTAATTATGGAAAAAATTCATTTCTGAGTGGGCTGTCTGGGCTGTTTCCCGCTGATTCCCTCAGCTCTCGAATCAGGCCCCTGGCAAGGCAGAGAGCTAAAATCACCTTTCACAGGTGTTGGAGCCCAGGGATGCTGTGCTGGGGATGCAGCAGCTCCTGGGGCAGGGCTGTGCCTGCTGGGGCTGAGCCCAGCTCCCCCATGCCAAGTCCCCGCTCCCAATCTGCCCCTGCACAAACCCCACATTTTAAATCGCTCCCCAAACCACCTCCCACCTGTTGGAGAGACAAACACAGCACAGGGCATGGTTTAAAATGTCATTACCGTGGGAGGGGAGAGGGGCTGGGGGGGTCTGCTTTGGCATCAGGCTCCAATCTGCTGTGACAATTATTCTGCTTTAATGAAGGGGGGAAACCCTTTAGGAGCTGTTAAAAATGAGCCTGTCCTGCCACCCTGGCCAGCCCTGTGTGATGAGGAAACACAGCAGAGAATAATCAGGGATGTGGCTGCAGGTATTTCAGCAGGGCAGGGTTTGTGAGACAGAGCAGGAAATGGATGTGATGGTGTCTGGTGATGTCATTTCTGTTTTAAAGAGAACTACTGGCTGTTGGCAGCGATTTGGGTTTGTCATTTCGGTGAACCCTTAGAAGTAAAACAAAAGCAAGGAAAAAACTCCTGCTGTCCTCAAAAAGCAGCAGCTGGTGAAACCAAAAATTCTCCATAAATTCTGCAGCAATTACTCAAAAATTAGCACGGATTTTCCTTCTATTAAATAACCCGAAGTAATTTTAAGAATAAAACCAAAACAAATAGGGTTTTGTGGAACAGGAGAAGCTCTATTTCTCTCTTCAAAAAGCAATATCCTGCTCTAGGATTGGGAGCAGGAGTGGCTGTGATTGTCCTGGCAATTCCATCTCTCCTGCATCACAAATACAGAAACTCACAAATCACTGACATTTCTGAGAATGATCTCCTAAAATACCCCAGAATGCTTTCATCTCTAACAGTATCATTTACTCCAGGGGCGTGCAGCCCTCTCCAGGGGGCAGCCCCAGGATTTCCGGCAGACGTGGGTGGTTTTATTCCCACTTTGCAGATTGGGAAATGAGGAGAAGAGAATTGAGGCGCTTTTCTCTGAGAACATTGAATTGAGGGCAGATTTTGCAGCTGGGATTTGCCCTCTCCAGCTGGAACCATGGTCACTGTCCAGGGCACAACCTACTTTGGCTTTTCCCTGGAGAACCTGTGCTGTTGCAGATGTGCAGGAGGGATTCGTAACCGAAATATTCAGATGAAAACACCTGAGGAGGGAATGAGGAAAGCACCTCAGAAGAGAACGAGGGCAGTGCTGGCACAGGGCGAGGGGTGCAGTTAGAAATGAGCCCTTCCCTCTGTTTTGGGGAGCAGAAATGTGGCTGGGAAATAGGAATGGGAAATAGGAATGCCACAAAGCAAACCTCCCCGAGTTATCCCTGGCCCTTCCACAGCGTTTGCTGTAGCTGCAGCATCCCACTGATTTTATTTCCCTTTCTCTCGGCCATCCTTTGCCTCCCTGCGCCCTCTGGGTTTTTCTCCCTAAGGAAGGCAGGCAGGAGGGGAGGCTGGCAGCTCTGGGAGCCTGGCTGCTCTCCTGGGAGGCTGCCCGGGGTGGTCCCAACCTTAATTACAGCTGCACACACTCAGCTTTAGGAGCAACAGGGGGGAAAGGTTCTTCCCTCTCCAATTTCCACACTCCAGCCCTCCCTCGCCTTCCCGGTGCCCCCTGCACACCTGAGCAAGCGCCAGCCTCCCACGGAATCAGCATCATCATTTATGCATAAAACCCAGAAAGGCCGCAAAACAATGGTGTGAGTAATTTTTCATGAGCTCGGCTTAAAGCACTTGCCAACAGGCTAAATTACCCTCTTGTTAAGTGTTGTATTTTGTTCTTCCTCCTTTCTTCTGCTCCGTGTATGCCTTAATATTGATAAGTGTTCTCCAGCGTGAGGGAACATTTGCATTTTGTGCTGAACATTTCGCGGGTGAGCACATCAAAGGAGCCTTTTGTTCTTCCCCTCTCCTCATTCCCGATTCCGGATTCCCCAGCTCGCTGCGGGCTCTGTGCTGGGCTCCTTAACGCCGAGCCCTTAGCTCAGACATCCCAAATCCTGGGAAAGCCTTTCCTGGTTTGTGCCGAGCATCCCCCAGTTCCTGCAGCGCTGCCTCAGAGCCTTCCCCGCCCGTGGTGAGGCTGCAATCCCTGCTGCAAAGCCAATTAATGCTGATAATAATTCCTTCCCTGGCTCCTGGCTGCTCACAGGTCCTGGGTGCTCTTTGTTCCGAGCTTTGGTTCCTTCCAGCCCCGCTCCAGCTCCCATCCCGGGCTCTGGGTGCCCCTGCCAGGCTGGACCTCAGCGATGGGAACGGCTCAGCCTGAGCAGGGGCTGGAGGAGTTTGTGTGACAGCGCCCTGACAGTTCCAGGGGGTCACAAACCCAGTAGGAAGGGCCCCAAAGACCCCAGCTCGGATAATTCCAGGGAATCACAAACTCAGAAGGACTCAGGCTGGAAGGGCCCCAAAGACCCCAGCTCAGATAATTCCAGGGAATCACAAACCCAGTAGGAAGGGCCTCAAAGACCCCAGCTCAGACAATTCCAGGGAATCACAAACCCAGTATGAAGGGCCCCAAAGACCCCCAGCTCAGCCCCCTTGGACCTTCCCCAGGAGATTTCTCTACTCCACACGTCCCAAAATCAGAGAACCCCAGGTTTGGGAGGTTGTTTCCCTGCACATCAGCCCTGGGATGCTTTGGCTCCTTGTGTCACCCTCTGCCAGCACAAACCCCTTCCTGCCCTTCCCTGCCCTGGGAGCCCAGCTGCTCCCCGGGAGGAGCCAGCTCAGGGAAAGGAGCACTCATGGGCAGTAACTCAGCTCATCTGCCTCTAAAAACGCTACCTATTAAAAAGAATAAGGCTTTAACTATCTTCTCTGTCAGAAACCAATTGCTACCACAACATCAAAGTTCCCCAGCTTAGTTAATGTTTATTTAAATGACCATTTTCCACTGGCAGATAAAAGATTGAAGTGTTTTGTTGCTATTGTTGTTTTTTAAAGCCCTGGAATATGAAGGCGCCTGGAGCCAACATTTGATTCTCATTATGTTATGACATTTTTTTCCCCCTACATAATTTGAATAAGACTCTGCTTAACTCAACAGCTGGAGGGATATGGCTTTTCCTCCACATTTCAGAAAGAGAAGATAGTTTTGTATGACTGAAAAAAGCAAAACAAGCAGTCTGGTGTGGGGAGCAGAGTGCTCATTTTCCCTGAACACCTTTCGGTGGTTCGGGAAATGATCACGGGGGTTTTATTTCAGCACTGGCACAAAGGGGTTTTAATGGCCCGCACCCCTCTCCAGGAAAAATGGACTGGGAATTGCCACCTCTGAAGGCATCATTAGGATCAATTAACATTCCCTGGCCAGCAGGGCTGCGGGGTTTCTGTTCTGGAGCTTCACCCCAGGGCTGGAGCTGGAGCTGGAGCTGGAGCGGGTGATGCAGAGAGGGAACTGCTGCCCTGGCTTGGTGCAAGGATTTGGAGTAAAACTCTCACAGGAATCCCTGTTCAGCCCACTCCTCACCCTCGGGACACTGCAAACCCACCCACTGGGGTGTTCAGCAGCCCAAACCTCATCCTTCATCCCTCATCCCTCATTCCAAGGGAGCTTCAGGTCCTGGCAAATCCAGCTCTCAGTGGGAGACAAATGGATTTTATCCTCCCTAGGACAGAGGTTTTAAATGAGGATTTCTGGGCACTCTGGGTTTTCTTACCGCCCCCCTCACCCTGAACCACAGAGCACTGCTGCCTCCCTGATCATATGCAAGTTGAAATGAAAGTCACATTTGATTGAAGTTTCCTTAAATCTCACTTCTTACTGCTCCTCTGGGCACGATATTGAGACTGCAGAAACTCTTCCTCGTTTAAGGAGTTAATGAGAGTCATTTTAAACCCTTGGAACACACTCAGGGCTCACCTGATCTGCACAAATGAATTTCCAAGGTCTCCCAAGCAGCTTTGCTCTGGAGCAGATTTCAGCAGAGGTTTTTCCACGTGGGTTTGCTGAATTCCTGCACTCCTTACCTTGGCCTTCCTGCACTCCATTTCATTGTGTTCTGTGCAAATTCACAATTCCCAAAGTTCACCTGGTCCTTGGAAGGTCACTCCTGCCTTCCTTGAGCCTCATTAATGATTGTTAATTGGATCTGGCATTATTCAAGCGGAGGTCAATAGTCAATGGTTTAATTTTGCACCCCCCCATTCTGGTGCCTGCAGAGGCCAAGCCTGCTCTGTTTTCCTGAGCCCCTGACACCCCCAGCAGCTGCTGTTCCAGACGAAGCCTTTGCCACGTTCAGAACCCTCTCCCAGGATCCAGATGTTGCCCCCTGTCCCAAGCCTGGCTGCAGGCAGGGAGCAGCTGGGCTGAAGCTGCCAAAGCTGCTCCCTGGGGTTCTCCAGTTCCTTCCTTTATTGCAACATTATCCCAAAAACGTGTAAACACATCAGGAGAAAAAAACCCAAAACCCAGACACAAAGTGTGAGAGATTTTCATTTGCTTCTTCACCAAGTCCCACTTGCCAGGTGCTCACAACTATCAGCAAGCCAGGGCAACCTTTGTTTAATTAAATTAATTCGTTCATCCAGCACTGTAAAAGTTTGGAGAAAAAGGGAGAAATAGCTCTGAACTAGAGGATCTGGCGGTTCATGAGTGGTGGCACAGAACCAGCAGCAGCTTTTCCCAGGCTGTGCTTTCCAGAGGAGCCCTGCAGGCACAAACTCGGGTTCCTGCCCTGGTGTGGCAGCACGTCACATCTCCCTGGAACACAGAAACCGCAGTCAGGAGAGCTCTGTCCCTGCCCTGACCCTGCCTTGGCTCCACCAGGGAATCTCCTCCCTCCTCCTCATCTCTGGGACCCCCTGCCCGACTCCAGCCAGGCAGGGGTGAGGAAAAATCAGCATTTTACATGTCAGGAGCAGGAGACACCTTCCAGTGCTCGGTGCTGCTGGTCCCGAGGACTCTCGGGTTCCAGGCTGGGCTCAGACCCCGAACCAAACCCTGTGGGTTGATCAGAGCCCGAGCAGCACAGCAGAAATCTCACCTCCAGTGGGGTCCTGATGAGATTTCCAGAGCTCCCTCCTGGGTCAGCCCTGACACGAGCAGAGAGGCTGCACACGCCTCCTCACCACGCCTGGGTTTCCATTTCCAGCTCGTTCCATGGGCTTGGGAAGTGTCAGAAGCGGAACTGAGAGTGCAAATTATTTTTACCCGAATTTATCTGAGCCTCCCAGCCAGGCTGGGTGCAGGGGTGGGTGTCCCTCATGTTTATGGTCTGTCTGAGCCAGTGGCTCAGAACAAAGAGGTCAGCAGCCATCATTTCCTTGACCTCTGAATTGCTAAACTCCTCTCACTTCTCACTGTCTCACGCTGCTTCCAAAAATTTAAAAGGTTTCATCCTAAATCCTTAGCAGGGCAAGAAGGAAATCTATCCCCAGGGGAGGAAGGCAGCAAAGGAGAAAATAAACTCTCAGATTAAATTCTAAAATTGCTTTATTAACACTTTTTTTCTGTTTAAAGCTTAGCTCCCCTGTGAACATACACATCCTGAAACCTTTCTCTTTCTTAATAGCACTCTCATTTAAAGCCCAATAAAAAGATGTTGAGGGGAGAATGAAAGTGTCTCTAATTTCCCCTTAACATCTCACGGAATTGCCATGGAAACCGCAAATGCCATATTTCAGTGGCCATTCAGCATCCTCATGGCCACAGCGTTATTGGCCACTGCAGAAGCTGCATTGCAGGCAGGCTGCTCCCAAAAAACTTCCTTGGGAAGGCCCCGGTGAGGCCCAGATGTGGGTCCTGGTGGTCACCCACAGGGCACGGGGACACCTGTGGGCCTGGGGCAGCCCCAGGGCTCACAGCCTGCAGCTCTGGCTGTGGGTGGTTTCCTGCCAAAGGGCGAGGATGGACACTGGGGTGCTGGAAGGTGGGGCTGGATGGGTTTTGGGGTTTAGGTGCCTTCCCAGCCCAAGCCAGGCTGGAATTCTGGGATTCCCTGGTTTCTAAACACAACCACCTGCCCCTGCCAACTGCCGGCCATGTCCCACGGCGTGTGTTTATCCAGCCTTTATTTCCAGGGGCTCTGTGTACCCTACACACATCGCTGACAGTGATTAATGCCTTTCACAGTTTGATCCCACAGAACTGGCCTACGCCAAAAGCTCGCTGTATTTCCTTAAACAAATCAAGCCCAATAAATATTAATGCACCGTGGCCCCGCCGTACGGCACGGCTGGATCTTGTAGCTGCTGATTCGAATGGCTGATAAAATTGTATTGCAATTTTTCATGCAGGAAGGCCCCTGTAAGTAAGGCAGCCTGTGCAGAGACCCTGCTCTACTCCAGGTGCTCCCAGAGCCCCCTCCAAAGGTCCTCAGATCCTCCAGGCTCTCTCCATCCATCCATCCATCCATCCATCCATCCATCCATCCATCCATCCATCATCCATCCATTCCTCCATCCATCCCTCATCCATCCATCCATCCATCCATCCATCCATCCATCCATCCATCATCCATCCATTCCTCCATCCATCCCTCATCCATCCATCCATCCATCCATCCATCCATCATCCATCCATCCATCATCCATCCATCCATCCATCCATCCATCCATCCATCCATCCATCATCCATCCATCCATCATCCATCCATCCATCCATCCATCCATCCATCCATCCATCCATCCATCATCCATCCATCCATCCATCCATCCATCATCCATCCATCATCCATCCATCCATCATCCATCCATCCATCCATCCATCCATCCATCCATCCATCCATCCATCCATCATCCATCCATCCATCCATCCATCCATCATCCATCCATCATCCATCCATCCATCATCCATCCATCCATCCATCCATCCATCCATCCATCCATCCATCCATCATCCATCCATCATCCATTCCTCCATCCATCCCTTATCCATCCATCATGGCTCTCCCAGGTTGGGCACTTTGGGTGCCAGATTTCCCTGGCATCACCAGGGCAGATCTCCCTGGGACTTTCCCTTTTCCCCTTCTCTCCTGGGATGCCTGGGAAGCAGCACAGGACAGGTCTGGGGAAGGAAGGGAATGTTTTTTGGGAAATATCACCCAGCAAGGGATTTTAAACCCACCAGATAGCCCTGGCTCTGAGTTACATGCTTGATTGCAGTTTTGTGACCAGTCCCTGATATCCTAAAAGAAAGCCACCAGGAGGATTTTAGGTGTGATCCCTGTCCCTCAGGGTGTGGCAGCAGGACACGTGCAGCTCTGCTTACCCCAAAATGTTCTCCCCCTGAGCTCTGCGCTCCCTCCTACTCCTTTAATTTCAGCTCCATGTCGAGGATTTTCCCCTCTGTGATATATTAATTTCAAATATTGACTCACCAGATTCTGTGATTGATAGAACTCAAACATATTAGTCTTATTACATCCTATATACTTTAATTAACTTCAGCAGGTGATGTTAATCAACTTGAAGGCTGAAATGTGGAGCAGCTAAATAAATGAAAGGGAGATGGAAAAATATCTCCTGAATTATGTGGCTGGCTCCTGCTCCCAAGCCAGGCACATTTGGAAGGGTTTTGTTTGAACTCAGACCTGTGTGGGGGACATTTGATAGCAGTTCCTTCATTTAAGTTAAAAGAGATGTTCAGACCCTACAGTATTTTGATCAGGGCAAGAAAAACATTGAAAGGAAATATTATTTGAAATAGTGATGTTTCAAAGGAACACCCAAGGATGGTCCTTGTGTCCCCAAGGAGGTCCCTGTGAACCCAGGGATGGTCCCTGTGTCCCCAAGGAGGTCACTGTGTCCCCAAGGCCTTGGGAGCCTCTTCCTTGGCCGGGGCCCAGGTGATTCCCAGGGACTCTCCAGGCCCAGGTGATTCCCAGCACTCTCCTGAGGTGCTGGTGTCCCCTTTGTCCCTCCCACAGCCTTTGGCTGCCTGGCTTTTTGTGCAATATTGATTTATGGACCAAAGGCTGCTTTTTCCTATGAGCATTGAGAGCATCTGGCACCAGTCATGAGTCAGGCTTCAAAGTGCTTAAACATGATCGATGCAAACCCAAACTGCCAAAAATCTCTTTTTTTCCCCTCTTTCTCCACATCTGGGTGAAATTCTGCCATCTTGGCATCAGAAATGACCTTGGCTTTGACTTTAGGATTTTCTTGACAGGAATTTTGTGGTGTAAACCCAAAGTTTGATATCCTTTGGTAGCTCCACGTGAAATATTCAGCTCTGCATGTGAAACACATGCCCACCTGCCAGCAGCACCCACCCTTCTCCTGACCGATTTGCCTTGGCAGCGTTGGAGGCTGCCAGGATCCCAGCCAGCTTTAGCTTCAGCCCTGCAGATAAAACCCTTCCCCAGACTCGACCAAACTTTTTTTGTTGTTTCTTAATCTCGAGAATCAATGCAATACAATTGATTTTTAGTGGCATAAATCATAAGTGGCTCTCAGAGCTCGGGGAGCACATTCAGCCTCGGTAATGAGGCTGGAAGATCTCCTCTTTGTTTTGCTCCACGAGCTGTTTGTCGTGCTCAAGAGGCTGCTGTGAATGACTCACTTCACTTTGGAGAGAGATTTATTTTTATAAACCATTATTCCTTTCCTCGCAAAGACACGAAGGCACATCCCCCACTCCCAGCTCCATTCCCGTGTCCCTGCAGTCCCTGTCCCCTGTCCTGGTGGGGCTGGTTTCTCCCAGGACACACCCTGGGGAAAATGGGAATTCCTGGCAGGAATTCTGGGCGGGCTGGGATGGATCTCCCCCAGCAGGAGAGGGGCTGGCACGGGCACAGAGGAGAAGGAATTTCCTCTCCTGGCAGGGACTGAGTGTGCTGCGCCTGGGGATGTCACTGGGGATGCCACTGGGGACATAACCTGGGTCACATCACTGCTGACGTCACTGGTGATGTCACTGCTGATGTCACTGCCATCTCACCTGGGTGATGTCACTGCCCATCCTGGGTGGTGTCACTGGTGATGTCACTGATGATGTCACTGTCCATCCTGGGTGATGTCACTGTTCATTCACTGGATGATGTCACTGGGTGATGTCACTGGTGATGTCACTGGTGATGTCACTGCCATCCCACCTGGGTGATGTCACTTTTCATACACTGGGTGATGTAACTGCTGGTGTCACTGTTCACTCACCTGAGTGATGTCACTGCTGGTGTCCCTGCCCATCCTGGGTGCTGTCCCTGCCCCTGTCACTGCAGGTTTTGTCCCTGGCAGGGCTCTTGTCTCAGTGAGAGCTGCAGGAGCCGGCTCTTCCTTTGAAATGCGCCGACAGAAAAAGCAATATCCACCTTGTCTGGGCTCTTCCTCTTGACAGTGACTTATAACTGATGTTTCAAAAAATATGCAAAAATTCCTGCACTGTGCCCAGCCTGTCAGCAATATATGCAAGAAAATTGCTTCCTGACCTCCATCATTTCATAACCTGAAGCATGAGGGCTCCTAATCTCAGCGCCTGTGCGTGCTCCGGCTCCTGGAGCTGCAGATCCTCATCTTATTATTATGGACAGATTGGATGCCAAATAGTTATAGCTTAATTTAAATGTCCATTCTAATCTTTACTCTTTACTTCCTCCCTAGTTTTTATTGAAGTAAACAATCTATTTGCAAAATGAAATGCTTAAAATAGGAGGGTGGTTTTTTTCCTCTGTGGGGAAATTCAGGCCTGGAATTATTTGCATTAGCTGGTCAGAAATGGGTGACTGTTTTACTGGAGAAGTTAAAAGCTTTTGAGGCAGATTTCTCTTCCTGCAGAAGGTAAACATGAGAACAGAGACAACTGTTTTATGAGAACGTAAATATGAGAACAGAGACAGTTTGTTTTAATGCTCTGTTGACACAAACTGGTGTTCTTATGGCTCTGTGCTAATGGGGAGTTTGTTAGAGGTGTATTGGTGCTAATGGGGAGTTTGTTAGAGATGTACTTTTAATTTTAGCTGCGTGTTTGCTTGGGGCTTTGTGTTTGTCTCCAGTCCACACATCACTGACAGCCCCATCCCAGCTCTGCTTCCCAGCTCTGGGCAATTCCTGTCCCGTTTCTCCATCCTCCTGCCTGCTCCACACCTTCCTGGGGACCACAGCCCCCTTCCCCTCCTGCTGCCTGCTCAGAGACCCCGCTCCTGTTCAGTCAGGGGGAACCTCCACACTGATTCCTTCTGCCTCTGATCAGCATTTATGTGCATTAATGTTGTTCCCAGTCTCTAACCAGTCAGGGCATGAACCCTCAGCCAGCTCCCGCCTCAATTCACCTCTCAGGGAGCCTCTGCTCAGTGTTGGTTGAGCGTTGAGCAAACCATGGGAATTTTGGAACAGCAGAGCTGAATAAATCTCCCCCCAGACCTTCCTCCTTTCCATTTTTCTAATCAGGACTGTTGTCATCTGCTCTGACAGATTATTAATGCTACACACAGGCACGTAATAGAGATTGTGTTTTCCCATTCAGGGATTTTTGTCCTGATAAACAGCCTGGCAGAGACAAGTTACCCCGGTCCCTGCACCAATGGTGGCAGTTTAAAGGCAGCCAAATCCTTGAGAGCCGCTGGCCCCGGGCCAGGAGCCCTCTGTCATCGCTCCTGGCTCCTCCTCTGCAATCCATCACCGCTGACCCATCGCCCCGGCAGCTACCAGGAGAAATCTGGCATCTGCTGCCTGTTTTTATCCCAGCTCAGGTTCTGGTTTCTTTCCTTCATCACCGTCCCTGCCTCAAAGCTGCTCAAGCAAAGGAGGATCTCTCTGTTGAACACAACAAGCTTCATATTTGGCTTTTTTCCCCTCAGCTATGTCCTGGTTATTTTTCACGCTGCTTTGTGTAAGGAAATGGAAATTACCCTTCCCTGTGTCTTCTCTATCTCTTTGCTTCATCTCTTCCGTATGTTGTTTTTCCTGATGACACATTTCTAGCTCCTTATCTCAGATATTCCTCCTCCTCCTCAGCATTCCCCAAACCACGAGGAGAGGGCTGGCAAAGGGTGAGATGTGGAGCCTTTCCCAGCAGCTCAGTGAGGAGTACAGGGGGCAGAAATCCCAAATTTGGGAGGTGGGGAGCAGGGCTGCAGAGCCCGCAGGGACACACAGGGCATGGCTCAGGTGGTGAGAGGGGAACATGGGGTTCCACAGGGCATAGTTATAGAATTTGGGGGCTGCTGTGGCTGCAGGAGGCTCAGAAGGGGAGCAGAGAGGCTCCAGCAGCAGCCCCTGGACAGAGCCCGTGAGCACAGAGCCCCAGGCTGTGCTCTCTGCTGAGGCACCGAAGCTGCTGCTGTAAATTATTCATTCCTTTGCCAGAGTTTGTTTGGGCTTTATTTAGTTTGACATGGTCTGGAAGTTGGAGTAATTTTCTAACTCACTGAATGATCCTTTTTTACTCTCCTAAGCACCTTCTCTGTCTCATGAAAACAATTTCCAATCAAGACTACAAAGCACTCGGAGCTGATGGACTCCACTCCCTGTGAGTGCCATGCACAGCTCTGGAAAAATTTAATTTCAGTGCATTTGTGTGGGGAGGCCAGGGCTGAACCAAACTCCTTCCTCTGCAAATGCTGACAGGGTGGGGAGGCCATTTCTGCCTCTCTCTTCTTCCCTTCCCCTGGCTGTAATGGAGAGGAGTTCCAGGAAGGGTGACAGAGGATGCAAAGTCAACAGCCACTGTTGTACAGGAGCATGGATGCAAGAATTCCAAATGATTCTGGCCCCAAAAATCTGTAAATGAGTGAAATATCACCTGGACTGAGGTGGAGTTCAGAGGTTCTGTGTCAGCCATTGGCATTCCCTTTCCAAAGCTGCACTGAGATACTATCAAGGAAAATTAATTTAAATATTGTCAGGAGAATTCTTCTCACCAGCAGCTTTTACCCCAGGCCCAGGGGAAGAACAACAGCAGAAATCAGCAGGATAACCCAAACAGCTCCTGAAGGGGCTCAGCAGAGCACCCCTGCTTGGAGGGGAACCTTCCTTCTGCTCAGGGAAGAGGAACTGAGGTTTGCAGGTTTGCAGCAGCAGCAGAAGAGTGGCTGAGCTCTGAGCTCCCTGACATTCCCTGGGGTCCATTCCCTGGGGTCAGCTCCCTGACCCTGAAACCTGGGAGGGATCCAACACTGGGACTTTAATCTGCCTAAAACTGGCCAAGTCTGAGAAGCTGAGTCCAAATTGAAATGCAGCTAATCTAATATGTATTGATTTTCCTTTTTTTTTTTTTTTTTTTTCTGTAGCAGAGCCTGTCTAGGAAGTGCAGAGTTTCTAGAAATGGCTGAGGCCAAATCCACTTATTCCGTGGTTTGCTAGGAAACATCAGGGATGGCTTTGCTGTCATTTCAGCACCATTTTATTTCTGGAAGTTTAGAGACAGCAAGAGTGGTTTTAATCCAAGTTAAAAGTAACTCTGGAGGATTTCAAGCCACTGTTTTCTCAGGTCTGCTCATCCTTCCTTATCTTGCTGGAGAAAACATATCTGGGCAGCTGAAATCACCTGGATTTTTAGCTGCCCTGAAAATCAAGCAGTGTTTTACCCCTACAAGGACATTCCTATGGAATAAATGTGTGCATTAAATGCACAAAGGTTCACCCAGGCAAGGTTTGATCCAGACCATGAACTCCCTGAGTGCTTCCCAAGTCCAGGAATCCTGCCCAGGGATATCCTCAGGAAGGAGAATCCTTCCAATAAATCACTTTTCTGCACAGGAAGACAAAATCACTGGGAATATTCTGCAGGGGTGCAATTCCCTGGGGTGGGAAGAGCTGCAGCTCTCACATTTAATGTGACACAGCCCCTGGCCAGCCACTCCTGGAATTCCAGGAGTGAGTGCCTGGATCAGGGCACCCCTTCCTGCTGAGGTGCTGCCTCAGTTTCCCCCAGTAATCATCCCCTCATTAAACCCCTGCTGCCCCCAGGATGTCCCATCTCCCTGGAGGGTGAAACTCCTCTTCTGCAGAAGAAAAAGCAAAGACAAGGTTGGCCCCTCCAGAGCGATTTTTAATTATTTCCAGATCTTCTGGACCATTAGGGAGATGAAAGATGGCATGGGTGAAGATGCAGGGCGCACCGAGGGGATGGAATTGATTTTACATATATTTAACTGATGATTCATGGGATGGGGTCTGCCTGGAGCAGCACAGCCTCAAGTGCAGCCCGAGAGGAAAGGTCCAGGCTGGTCATGGAGAGAGCCCTGGCTCTGCCCTGCAGCAGCTGGGATGCTCAGAATTATCCCCAGTTATTGTTTGTGCTGCTCTGGGATGGGGGCTGAAGGAATCTGCCCCAAAATCTGCCCCAAATCTGCCCCAGGTCTGTCCCTTTGGAGATCCTGAGGGTGAGATCCGAGAGCCAGCCCGAAATCTGAGCTGTCCCTGCAGCAGGTGGATCCTCAGAATTATCCCCAGTTATTGTTTGTCCTGCACTGGGATGGGGCCTGAAGGAATCTGCCCCAAATATGCCCCAAATCTGCCCCAAATCTGCCCCAAATCTGCCCCAAATCTGTCCCTTTGGAGATCCTGAGGGTGCCCAAAATCTGAGCTGTCCCTCCTCACCTGAGCTGGGTGTGGACAGGCTCAGTCTCTCATCTCAGGGCTGTGCATTGATTGCTGGAAGAATGATGGACTCACCCAGGGCAGAGGAAAAGCAGAGCAAACTTCTCCCAAGCACTCATATCCCAGAGGACCGGGAAGGATTGATTTTCACACGTTTGGCTTTTAGGCCGCTCACATCTCAATCCAGACAATTTTCTTGCCAGAGAGTCCACTACAGTCTGCTAAATTGTATTTTCTAACCAAGCTGGAAGAGATTTGTTGGCTTTACTCTCCAAAGAAGACACAAATATTTTCTTCCAACATTTTTTTCCTCGAGTCCATAATATAGAGAGTGAATTTCTAACACTAAAAGCAATAAAATATCAAATTGTTCAGTGCAACACCACGGGGAAAGATTCGCTCATGGAGGAATATAAAGACTTGGAAAGAAGGACCAGGCTGTATATTTTTATTTATTTTTATATATTTTATAAAAATAAAATAAATAAAAATAAATAAAATATATAAAATATAAATATTTTCTATTTTTATATTTTCTATTTTTATATTTTCTATTTGTATTTTTTTTTAATTTTTTTTTTAGTTATTTTCTTTATTGGGTAGCAATTACACCAAGTGTGACTTTCCAGCTTGGCCAGGACAGTGTGTGAGCTCTGGTTCTGTACTCCACGTAATCAATTGGAAAAACAAACCCAGAATGGGCTTTGAAAAAGGATTCTTTTGTATATTTTCTTTGGCTCCAATTTAATAGTTGGAAATATTGCAGTGTCAACCAGGTTGGGTATTCCAGGGACATCGTGTAAGAACACAGGTTTGGAATTCCTGTCCAACTCTGCTGGGTTATTCAGGGGAAGGAAAACCTTTTTTAGTTAGAATTCAGCTGAAGACAAATTCAGATTATCACCAGAACCATGGAGCACGAAGCAAGGAGAATAAATCCCAATGCAGCTGCTCAGTGAGGGAAGGGCTGAGGATTTGCTGCTGCTGCAGTTCCTTGGGCTCCATCCCATTTTTATTCGTCAAGAGCTTCCAGAGGGAAATGTGAAGACCTCCTTATCTTGCTGGAGAAAACATATCTGGGGAGCAGAAATCACCTGGATTTTTGGTGGATTTTTGGATTTTTGGTGGATTTTTGCCAAGTGACTCCAGGCAGGGTCAGAGGTCAGTGCTCTGCTGTCCATTGCTGTGCCCCTTCCTGGGTCCCACCCACCGGAGCTGCTGGAGGTTACAGCAGCAGGGCAGAAAAGGCAGGGAAATTCAGCAGGGAAGGGATAGAATTCATTTATACTGGCTAAAAACCTGCCTAAAAATGAAGGCACCAAGGCAGCAGTGAGCACCTGGTGTCCCCCAGGTCAGCAGTGCAACAAAAGCTGGGCAGAGCTGGGAGCAGCTGGGACAGGGGAAGTGTCCTTGGTGCTGCAGAGTTTGCCAGGAGAAGGATGCTACTTTTTTTTTTGAAAGTTTTAAGTTTTCTTTAACATTTTTTTTGAAAGTTTTAAAGTTCTCATAAAACTTCTTTAACCTTCTGATAATGTTTACATGTTTGAGAATTAAAGTTCCCACACAATTTCATGTATAAATAGAATAGTTTACATATCCCTCTGTGGGTGAAGAGAAATAATTGATTGATCTTTAGACCAGTGTAATTAGAGGAGTAGTAATTCCATCCTCCAATCCACAGCCACCTTTAGAATTCTGTAAATACCAAATGTTTAAATAAAATTAATCTTTTTCTCTTTTAAACTTACCAAGATTCTGTGTACTCATTTTGTGCCCAATGACAGCAGGAGGACGCTGGGTTTGAAAGGCAGGGCTGCTGTCCAAGGACAAAGCAGCCTGACCTAAATTCCTCCATGAGATGGCAGGGCCTGCAGTAATGAATTCTGTCTTATCTGTGTGATGGGGTTATGATTTGCAGACATCAAAATCCGTAATTCAGTGAATGCTGCTCTGAACCGGGCAGGGCGGCAAAATAAATAAATAAAATTTGTCAATGCAGAAAAATGCGCTTGCACATGGTTAGCAAGAGCCAGGCAACTGTATATCACAGCCAAGAATAATGTCAGGTTTTGGAATCAGATAAATTGCAAATAACAATGCAGAAAGCAACTGAACCTTGAGGAATATCTGCAGCCAGGCTGGGATGAGGTGCTGCAAAAAGCCTTTGTTTGGAAGGGAGAAATAGAGACCAATGAGACAGAGGGTAAAAAAAATGGGGAGGGAACAGCAGGGCCATAAAGCTGTGATCAAGTGCAGGAGAGATGATAAAAGGCCATGGGCAGCCCAGGAAAAATATTAAGAAGCAATAAAATGCAGCATCAGTGGAGATAAGATGATAATTTGTTATTCTCAGCAGAGCCATTTGTGCACCAAGGGCCTTCCTGGACTCAGAGCTGAGCTGTGCCTTGCACCTGGAGAGAGTCTGTGCCTGGAGAGAGCTCTGTGCCTGGGCAGGGATTGGTACTGGGCAGGGATTGGTACCTGGCAGGGATTGGTACCTGGGCAGAGATTTCCACCCTGGGCAGAGATTTCCACCCTAGGCAGAGATTTCTCTTTGGGCAGGGATTTCCCCTTGGGCAGGGATTTCTACCTTGGGCAGGAATTTCCACCTCGGGCAGAGATTTCCACCCTGGGCAAAGATTTCCACCTTGGGTAGAGATTTTCCCTTGGGCAGAGATTTCCACCTTGGGCAGAGATTTCTGCCTTGGGCAGAAATTTCTCCTTGGGCAGAGATTTCCCCTTGAGCAGGGATTTCCACCCTGGGCAGGGATTTCCACCTTGGGCAGAAATTTCTCCTTGGGCAGAGATTTCTCCTTGGGCAGAGATTTCCACCCTGGGCAGAGATTTCCAGCCTGGGCAGGGATTTCCACCCTGGGCAGAGATTTCTCCTTGGGCAGAGGTTTCCCCTTGGGCAGGGATTTCCACCTTGGGCAGGGATTTCCAGCCTGGGCAGAGATTTCCACCCTGGACAGGGATTTCCACCTTGGGCAGGGATTTCCATCCTGGGCAGGGGTTTCCACCTTGGGCAGAGCAGCAGGAATCCCCTGAGCTGGCAGTGAGGGTTTTGTGGGTGTGCAGGAGGGAATTGGGTCCTGGCACAGCTTCAGCTCACCCCGGGAGGGCTCTGAGGGGTTCCCAAACTCCTTTGGCTGGCCAGAGTCCCCAACTATGGCCCAAAGCAGAACCTGACCCACTTTTCCCAAGGGATGAGGGCTCAGCAGGGATCTGGGATGAGGAGCTCCAGGACAGGGGGTCAGAGATCGGTGCTGAGCCTCAGCCCTGGGGCAGGAAAGGCTCTGGAGGGGTTCTGGGGTGCCCTGGTGCCAGCTGCTGTGGGCACAGCCGCTCTCCTGCCTGGGCACACCTTCTCCTGGAGCTCAGCCAGCTCCACACACGGGCTCAGAATGAATGAAAGTGGGGCTGGGCTGGGCTGACTTTGGAGGAGTGAGGAGGATCCCAGCCCTGAGCAGGCTCCCAGGAGCAGGGGGCAATCCCTGCTCTGCCCTGGGGTGTGGAACCAGCCCGGGGCTGGAGCCTGGAGGTGCCTCTGGGGCCGGGGCAGCTGCATGGAGCCATCTCCCAGCTCCATCTCTGCATCTCTAAACGGCACAGACATTGTTCAGCAGTTTTCAAAGATGCTGATAACAATGGTGCACATCCCTGGCACTTATTAAGCTGATGGCTTTTAAACATTAAATCCCAGCTATAATTAAATTAACTGAAATTGGTTTTATTAAAAAAAAAAGAAAAAAAAAAAAGGGGATTCTAAGCACTCCCCAGCAGCATTTAAAAGGTGAGGGAATTGCCTGCAGGCCCAAATAAGCATTGCTGCAGATTGCAGCCAGGACTAATTCGATAGCTAATGACTGCAGCTGGAGCCAGGGGACCACAGGGGAGGGGGGACGAGGGAGGAAGGACAAACTTCATCACTGGGGAGGGCTTGGGGTGCTGGGGCTGCTTTTCCTGGAAAGGGATTCTAGGCTGTCCTCAAGCCACCATCCCCTCTGCAGGAATTCCTCCTGAAGACACGGAACATGCTGCCCTGCTTTGGAGAGATGCTTAAACCTGCTCTGTCTTGGAGGAATTGAAGATATCCTTGTTCATTTAACAGATGGCTTCCTCTGGCTGCAGGATTCACCCCTGTTAGGCACATCATTCCAAAATGATCTATTGTGGCTGCAAAAAGAATCCCCAGACTTCTGCATGGGTGCTAAAAACTGTGAGCAGCAAGGCTTTGATTCCATCAGCACCGTGTCCCAGGCCTCTGCAGGGGAGGGCAGGCAGGACAGGCAGAGGGACAGACACACAGACAGGCACGGCCATCCCAGAGCCCATCCCAGATTTTGTTTCCCAGTCAAAGTCAGGAGTGTGGAAAGCTCAGAAATCTCATCCCTCCATGCCCCATCCCACCTGCCTCAGACCCATGAGGGATAACTCCCTCAAATTCATCCCAAGGAAACTCTGCAAGGGCCAGGCACTGGAGCTCAGGAGGGCTGGGACAGCACAGCCCCAGCTCAGGGTCCTGTCTGGAGCTGTTCCCTGGCACGGGAGGCTGCTGTCAGTCAATATTTGCCATCACACCCCCCACACAAGTGGGATTTAAGCTGCAGGAGTTTTTGAGACAGACCTTTCCCACTTCTCAGTCCCTGGTAGGGGTTTCTCCCCCAGCTGCCAGGGCTCTGCTGCTCTGGGAGGTGAGGATTTGGCTGGAGGTTCCCTGGGCAGCTGCAGTTTGTGCAAAACTGCAGCAAAACTCATCCTCACAGTCTCCTCCTCTGCTCTCAGGAGACACAGAATCTTGAATTGCAAATGCAAATCCCCACCAAAACTGCATCTCCACGCTGCACCTTTCATCTTCGATGTAACTCTCAGCTTCTGTCCCCTGAGAAACTCCTGGGCTCTTCCACGCACTAACAGCAGAGAAAATCAAGGCAACGATAAAGGAAAAGCTTTGTTGTCTCTAGGAAAATGGCCAGAAAAGAGTCACCAGTGCTCCTCTCTCTAATCTTAAAAACAGAACTTTGGCTTGGAAAAGTCCAGTGAAACTCTGAGGGTGTTTCTGGAAAGTTGATGCTGTCCCCTCACTGGGGTGCTCTGGGTAACCATAAATAAATATTTATTTACCTGATCATTGAGCTGGATTTGGGGTTGGCCACAATCTATAACTCAGTAAATAACCTTGAGCATAAAAATGAAATTCTCCTCCAGAAAACTCTTTAATCTCCCGTGTTTTTATGGATCAGCAGAGGTGTCTGAAGTTTGACACTCCAGATAATTGAGCTCTTGCATTTAGAGCACATCCTCCAAATAGTGGCAACTTCGCTTTGAAAGAGTCTTTCTAAACTTTGGGTTGACAATTAGCATTTCAAAAGGTTGCAGCTCCGTAGCTGCCATCCCCTAATACTCAGTTTGAATCAAATGTACAGATTAATAGCACAGCACTAAAAACAGCCATAAACTCTCCCTGCCTTGGAAGTGCTGCTGGCACCTCCCCGAGGAGCTGGGGCTGTGTGCCTGTGACATCTGCCACTCCCCAGGGTGGTGACAGGACGGGGACACGGCCTGGAGCTGATGCCACTGCGGGGGGACACGAACCCAGCTGGCTCCAGGCCTGCCCCAGTCTCAGGGGGCTGGAGGTCGAGATGACCCCCAGGGTGTAAAAAGTCTTTTTGTCCCAGCCCCGTGGCCAAAGGAGGAGTCTGAATGTGCAGGATCAGCTTCTCAAAGTGGTTTATTTTCCCTTATCTAGAACATTCTTTCTCTGTCCAGCAGGTCAGTCTGTGGCAGACTCCCACCCCTTGGGGTGGTGTCACCATTTTATACCAAAAACTGCCTGTGCTATGTGTACAATAACGTGCCAATATCTGTCATTTATGTTGGACAGTGTGTCTGTGCCTTAAACCAACAGAAAAGTGTCACCAGCACAGCAAGAGATGGAGGGCAAGGAGAAGGAGAAGGAGAAGGAGAAGGAGAAGGAGAAGGAGAAGGAGAAGGAGAAGGAGAAGGAGAAGGAGAAGGAGAAGGAGAAGGAGAAGGAGAAGGAGAAGGAGAAGGAGAAGGAGAAGGAGAAGGAGAAGGAGAAGGAGAAGGAGAAGGAGAAGGAGAAGGAGAAGGAGAAGGAGAAGGAGAAGGAGAAGGAGAAGGAGAAGGAGAAGGAGAAGGAGAAGGAGAAGGAGAAGGAGAAGGGATGTGCTGGGCTCACACACCCGTGTCCTGGTGACATCTGGAGGGGTGAGTGGTGACAGAGCAGCTCTGCTCTGGAGAGCAAACGTCCCCTTGCATGGCCAGGCCACCGGCACGTGCCCAGGAGGGAGCTGAGCCACGGGGATTTCAGCAAATCCAGCATTTCGGGCCTCAGGTTGCTCCAGGGGAGGCTTTGCCTGGACATTGGGAACAATTTCTGACATTGGAACAGGCTCCCACCTCCCCATCCTGGCAGGGAACCATCCCTCCCAACATCCCACCTCTGCCTGCCCCCTGCCACTCCCAACCATCCCTGGATCTGCTGCTGCTCCTCAGGGTCACCCTGTGCTGGGACAGACACCCTGAGCAGAAATCCAGGGGGATTTCTCCTCTCCCCTGAGTGCTGCAGCCATCGGGGGTTTCTCTGCAGATATTGGGGGTTTTCTTCTCTGCAGCCATTTGGGTTTTTTTTTTTCTGTAGCCATTTGGGGTTTTTTTCTCTGTAGCCATCAGGGTTTTTTTTCTCTGCAGCCACTGAGGGTTTTTTCTCTGCAGCCCCTTCCCCAAGCCCCCGCTCAGGCAGAACGCGACCTGCGCTTGGGGCAGAATCCATACGAGATGGTAATCGTGATTAGGTAATTAGCAACTACCAGGAGTATTTAACCTTCCTGCTGACAGCGTGTCTGACATCACCTGCGCTCGTGCAGGCTCTGTGAAAAGAATTAGCAATTTTAAATTACCCCATTTAAGTTATTAATTATGAAATAGAAGTCGGCCCAGGAATGATGGCAGTGCTGCCCGGTATCCTGGTGGGTTTTTTCCACCTCTGCACATCTTAAATCTGTGTATTTTCTGCTTTTCATTTCACTGGAAAATTGGAATAGGATTTCAAGGATTGAAGGACATCTGCTGTGGGAAACTCTGGCTACATCCCTGGAATCGTTCAAAGCCAGGCTGGATGGGGCTGGAGCAGCTGGGACAGTGGGAGATGTCCCTGCCATGGCAGGGGTGGCACTGGGTGGGCTTTGAGGTCCTTTTCAACCCAAAACATCCAGTGATTCTTGGCTGTATTACCCTGTTCCCATGAATGATCAGGAAGGAACATTGCCTTTTACCTGAAAATACTGAAATCTTACAGTGACCTAGTATTTTGATCTTTTTTTTTCTCTTTGGAGCAGTGTCCATTTTCTTTAGAAACGCTTTTCCCCTCTCCACACACATCAGTGCCAGGGCTATCGAGCTCAGCCTTCCCTGAATTGATCCCTCGGCTCTGGCACGCAGCAGATCCCAGAGCATCCCCCCAGAGCCTTCCCTGGGGGATCCCAGCAGAGCAGAGCCCCCTCAGCTCTGCAGATGCCGTTTTTTGGGGAGCTGAGCAGAGGTGGCTCTCAGGGATGCACAGGCAGCTCCTCAGGGATATTTATATCCTGAGCTGAAACCCTGCTGCAAAGGAAGTTTGCAAACATTTGCTCCTGTAATGCATGTTTACAGCTCCGGAGTTTGCTTCCATAAATTTCCCATTTAGCCATTTCATGGGCTGTGGAGTGCAAGTGTGAGTGCATCAATCTGCTGCTGCCCCACCCGGGCCATCCCCCTGGATTTCTGGGTATCCCACCTGGACATCCCCCTGGATTTCTGGCTGTCCCACCCTGGCTGTCCCACTCAGGCCATCCCCCTGTATTTTTGGCTGTCCCACCTGGACATGCCCCTGTATTTTTGGCTGTCCCACCCAGGCTGTCCCTGTCCCTTCCAGCCCCAGCCACCTCTCAGCCCCCAGCTCCTCACCCAGCCTCTCGTTTTTAGCAGCCACTAATGTATTAATGCATTGCTCAGTGGGAAGTGAGCTCCTCACCATTACCTTGGACACTCATTTAGCTGAATTTGATAGTGACAACACATTGACATTGGTAAGGTTAATGACCCAATCCTTTATTTCATGGAACGAGTGGAACAACATTTAGTACCTTGTTCTGCCGTGTCCCCGAGAGCTGCAGGAGCTGCTCCTTTAATGGCACTGTGGCATCTCTGCCCTTTAAGTAATTGGCACCGTGAAAATATTCTCTAGGTCCTGTCACAATTGATTAGGATTGCACTGAATTGCGAAAAAAAAAAAAAAATTACTTTTATTTTCCTTTCTTGATCCTTTTAGAATGAGTGAAGGCAAAAGTTGATCTCTGTGGACATGAAGGCTGGCAGCTCTAAAAGGAGTGGGGAGGAGAAGTCCTGGGTGTGGAGCCAGCCCAAAGCTCTGCCCTCACCTCATCCTGACCCACTGATCCATAGGTTCCACAGGAACTGATCCTGTTTCTGCTGTGTTTCCTGGCCAGGAAAAGAGACCCAGCAGCTCCCAGGGAGTTCTGCCTTTCTGAGCACCCAGAGAACAGAGGGGATCCTTTGGAACTGGGTGAACCTTGGGAAATTCTCTTTCTTCCAAAGGGCTGGAAGATGAAAACGTGCAGGAGGGATTCTCTGTGCAGAGCAGGAAGGCACGGCACAGCTCTGAAATGACACCTGGGAACAGAGAGGTGGCATTTGGTGGCAGTGACCCAGACGACAAGCAGTGTTTTCTCCGTGGGACCGGGAGGTGTGAAGTAAAACATCATTTTTGTGTTTGCAGCAACAACAAAAAACCCTTGACTTTGGATTCGTGTCGTCCTTCTCTCACCTTCCCCCTGATTTTAAATTACCCCTGATTGTAGAACAGCTGCTCCCTTCACGCCTGCATATGGCTGCCTCCTCAAATCTGCATTTCTGTCGAGGGGCTGCATACAAATACCCAGCTGAAAGTTTGCTTTCAGAGGTCTGATTAACCAACTTGCTGTGGCAAAGAAAAATGAGTATTGACATGACTGGAGGAGCTGCCAGGGAGGGGAAGGGGGATGGAGAGGAATGGTAATGACAAGTGTCAGGCAGGGACACTGCCAAGGCCCCGAGATGAAGCAATCCCAGGATCAAACCCCACATCCTCAGACAGCAGCCTGTGTTCTGTTCTAGAACTCAAAAAATAAAACCCTCAAAAAATAAAACCCTCACAGATGTGAAATTCTCAAAACATGAGAGGAATGTTATTTTTTTTTTTAAGGCATGTGAGAAAAATTCCTCCACTTGACATGCTCAGAATGTCTCCTCACCAGGCATTTGCTACCCAAAATACTCAGCAAAGATTTCCAGCAAAGCTCTGGGTTGGGAGTGTGTGGGATGGCAAGATAAAGGAGTGTCTGCCTGTGAGCTCTCGTTGGTAAAGTTATCTCTCTTTTGATTTTAAACCTTAAAAAATAACCATATAAAAGCACAGAGCTGTCCTCTGATCATCTAAATCTGTTTATAATCTGCTATACAGATTTTTCTGCTGTCTCTACAGGATGGATTAGCTTTTAGTTTATGGTAGAGGAAAAGGATCCATAAGTCTGTGGGAGATGGAGGCCAAATTCCAAGGGCTCAACCACAGAATTTTGGATTCCTTGGTGACTTCCCCTGTGCTCAGGGGCTGGTAATTAACACCTCAGTGCCTGACCTCTAACACAACCAGGCATTTGCGTTATTCTGTTGTTATATTTCATCATTCCCAGCTCAAGCCCTCATTCTAAACCGCTCAGGTGGCGCTGGCTGAGCGATGCCACCTCCTCAGGAATGAAGCGGGCAGAGGGACATCCCTGGGAGCAGGGCAGGGATGCCAACAGCCCCGGGTGCCACCCCTGAGCATCTTGGAGCCCTGCTCAGGCTGGGGGACGATGACACCCAGCAGGGCGAGGACAAAGCCTGGTTTGCTGCTGACATCCATCCATTTCCCCAGCCCGGCTCTCCAGCTCCGCTCCCCAGCTGGGCCTTCCTGCAGCAGAATATTTGTCTGTGCCTCCCCGAGCAGGGTTATTAGGTGGAATCACCGTGCAGGAGCTGTGCTGGGGGCTGCGAGGGGCTGCGGGGGTGATAAATGTGCCATGAGATGCCTTTTCCACGGCAGCACGGCCCACAAAGGGCCCAGCCGAGCAAATTTATCCCCATTGTCGGCCCGAGGAGGCACAGGGAGAGGAGCAGGCCTCCTGTTTTTAACAAGCCACATTTGATCTCGCTCGGGCTCCGGTCCGGAGCATTTGAAAGGGTTTCTGGTGGAAAACGCGAAGCCGGGGACGCGGCGCGGATAAAGGGATTTATTTTTAACGGCAGCCAGGGTTCACGACCGTGGGAGCATTTCAATTTTAAGCCGCTCAGTTTGAATAATATATTTCAGCAAAGCGACTGTTATGTCATCTAATAACTCCTGGGTGGGAGGAGAGCTGGGGGCTGGCGAGGGGAGCGGGGCTGGCAGGGAGAATTCACCCGGCCAGGAATTCCCAGCGCTGCCCGAAGCAGGAGGAGGGGAGCAGGGATTGGGATTTGGGGGTTTGGATGCTCAGGTGGGCCTCAGGAGCAGCAGGACGCTGGGATGGATGGGCACGGGGAGCTCGGGGTGCTGGGGATGGGATGGGGACAGTGCAGGTGGCACTGCCACAGCTCCCTGTGGTGGCACGGGGCACCTCCGGGGTGTGACAGCCCCACGGAGCTCCGTGCCTGACTTCAGCTGCTGCTGCCGGCCCTGCCAAGGAGCCCAGAGTGCTTGGGGTGAACCCAGAGTGGGCCTTGGGGTGAATTCCAAGGGGTGTTTGGGGTGAACCCAGAGTGGGCCTTGGGGTGAACCTAAAGTGGGTTTTTAGGGTGAGTTCCAAGTGGATCTTTGGGGTGAACTCCAAGTGGGTTTTTAGGGTGAATTCCAAGTGGATATTTGGGGTGAATTCAAAGTGGGTGTTCGGGGTGAATTCTAAGTGGGTCTTTGGAGTGAAACCAGAATGGGTTTTGGGGTGAATTCCAAGTGGGTTTTTAGGATGAATTCCAAGTGGGTGTTTAGGGTGAATTCTAAGTGGGTGTTTAGGGTGAATTCCAAGTGGGTTTTTGGGGTGAATTCTAACTGGGTATTTAAGGTGAATTCCAAGTGGGTGTTTGGGGTGAATTCCAAGTGGGTGTCTGGGGTGGGTTTGGCAGAGGCTTTTCCTTCCCACCACCCCGAGTTTCCAGCATGGCCCAGCCCTGGGCCCAGGCCTGCAGAGCCTCCTGCTCGTCGGAGCTGGATCCCGGATTTGTGGGGATGTTTCCAGGGATATTCCCCCATCAGGAGTATGCAAATGGAAGCAGATTGACTCTCTGTGCCTCAGTGTCCCTCTTTGTGAGAGAACCTCCAGTAAACGCTGCTGTGAAGGGAGGCTTAATTTATTTATGTCATGCCTAATTAACAGTGCGAGATCCTGCCTCAGAAAGGGGATTATTAGCAACAATAATATTATTATTCCAGCGCTGTTGATTTTAGCTGAACTCTTATCAATAGGTGATGAGTACCTATAAATCAAGGAGGGATTAACAGCACCCCAGGGCAGCAGGATCTGCACTGGGATGTGGGGGCAGATCCCACCCAACCCAGGATAAATCTGCTCCATCCTCTGAGCAAGGAGTTATTAAGGAAAAATACAAACCAACCTGCACTGTATATCCATTTTCCCACAGCTCAGTTGCAAACACATCAACCAATTTGCAATTCCAAGCTGAATTTGAGGGATTAGAACCGATTTTTCTATGCTAACAGAATGAAAAATAAATATAAGTTTGCGGGTTGTTTTTCAAATGGCCTTTAAATCGAAGGTTTATTTATACACCATTTCTTTCCCAAGCACAGAAATAAAAAGTCTTCACTCCTCTTCTTCATCTAAGATATCTTCATATCTTTTCCCGTGAAAATAATTCATGTCACTGAGAAAAAAAACTCTTCTATGAATCACTGATGAGTCTTTGATGCTTAATGTGCTGTCCAGCACGAGTTCTCTCGGAGCGTACTTTAACAAGAAGATCTGATTTTCTTCCTACCATCATTAAAGTTTCCCCTTCAAATTTCACTTAACAAGCAAATGAATGTTCTCCCAGCATGATTATAATTTCTTCTTTTTCTTAAAGAAGAATTTCATGCAGGAAAAAGCTTCATCCGTGTTTTCCCCCCGGGAGGGACCCAGCCAGCTGAGCCATGCTGGGATCTATCTCCAGTTTGGGCTGGGCGGGTTTGGAACACAAATCTGACAGGATTCCTGGGGAGAGCACAGCAAAACCCTTCCTGCAGGGCCTGGGTGCTGGTTTGGGGCAGAAAACCCCGTTCTGCTGAGTCAGGTTGGCATGCAGAATTCCAGAGGGTGCCAGTCTGAGCACAAACTGAGGGACTCTGGCATGGCTGATCCTTGCTCAAACCTCTCTGCCCACTCCTGAGCAAAGCCCTGCCAGCCCCAGAACCCCCTCATCATTAATGCATTTATCCTCTGGCAGTAATTGCTTTGTGGGTTAAAAGTGTTCCCGAGCTTCCCCTCCAGGAGCAGGGGTGGGACCTGGAATTCTGGAATTCTGGAATTCTGGCTGCATTTCCCTGCTCATTTTCCCCTTTCTTGCTCCCTCTCACCTTCATGGCTGGCTTTAATCCCTGATTTCTCCCTTGGCTGGCAAATCCTTTTCCTTGGGGATAATGGGCACCTATCCCTAACACCCGAACTGGCAGAGGGATGCCCTGGATTCCCACACTTCCCAACCCAAACCATCCCAGGATTCTCTGAAGATGACAAACCTGCCTCTTGCTGGGTGTCTGCAGAGTTCCTAAACAAACACCCTGCAACACAAACAACAATAAAATACCCAGTGCAAAGCTCAGTGCCCCGGAGAGAATGAACAATTAGCCAGATAATAGAATATACAAACAGCAACTGCCTTAAAAGCAGCTGGAAATACGTAGGGAACAAGCCACTGTTACAGTTCTCCTCCCCCTCTGGATTTGCCTGGGGATGCTCAAAGCCTCCTCTTGAGGGAAAAAAAAACCCTCTAATTTCTGCTCTATTTGTATGCTACAGTAGCAGTTTGGAGAAATTAAAAATAATTGATACATTCGCCAAAGCACGAGCAGGAACTATTTCATATTTTTAAAAGCTTTGCAAATATCCAGGAAAAAAGTGCTGTGCCTGCATAAAGCCAGAGCTGGGATCTGCTCAGAATGATGGAATGGAGCCCTTTTTTCATGGCAATAATCTGAGTGCAACAAACCCACAGATGGAGGCAATGTGGAAAAGCTGAGCTGTCCCTGGGGCTGGGCGCTCTTTGCTGAGCTGGGGAGAGGTTTTCCCTTCAGTCCCAGGGGGCTGGAGAGAGCTGCTGGCTGTGCCCCATCCTGCTGAGGGTGGGCTCAGTGGGACCCTCATCCTGCCCTGGCAAACGCCTGGATTAGCTGGAATTTGGGAAAAGTGTTGGTGCCGTGCAGGCATCAAATGGAACAGGTCAAAGCTGGGAGCAGATCCTCCCCTGGGATGCCCTGGGAGCAGTTTTCTCATGGAATTTTTGAGGGATATCCCCACAGCAGTGCCCAGGAGCTGCAGAGGAGGAACCACAGGAGAGGACTCCCAAGGAGGCTCCTCCGTGAGGGAAAAGGGAATGCAGCACAGAAAATGGTATTCAAGATGAGCAAATGCCTCCATTATTTCACCAAATTAAATGCACTTTTCCGAGTGGGAAGGCAAAAGTCAGTCATTATCTGTCTGTAATACATGGCAGAAGATAATAAAGAGGGTTTATGATCTCTGAAAGCAAATCAGAGGACATTTAAACAACACGTCTCTCTCTGCAGGAGCGATAATTACAAAAGCAGGTCAAAAAGCAGAACAATCCAGCCCTGCCCCGAGCTGGTGCTGCTCCAGGGAGCTGAACCCTCCTGTCAGGGGGAGGATCCGTGTGGGATGCAGCCGTTCTCATCCTCCTCCTCCTCCTCCTCCCCTGGACTCCAAACCCGGGGTGTGGGTGCTGGCAGCCCCAGCCCTGAGTGCCCTGATCCAGCTCCTCCCCTGCCACCCCTGCCTCCTCTGCCTCCTCTGCCTCCTCACTCTGGGGTACGGGTGTCGGGGTGACCCCCAGAGTGTAAAAATCCTCATTTCCAGCCAAAGGAGGAGTCTGAATGTGCAGGATCAGCTCTCAAGGCTGTTTATTTTCCCTTATCTAGAACATTCTTTCTCTGCCCTGCTGAGCTCTGTCCAGCAGTTCAGCCATGCCATTCTGTCTGCCCTCAGGGCGGTGTTTGCATTTTATACCAAAAACTGCCTGTGCCATGTGTACAATAACGTGCCAATATCTGTCATTTATGTTGGACAGCGTGTCTGTGCCTTAAACCAACAGAAAAGTGTCACCATCACAGCAAGGCATGGAGGGCAAGGAGAAGGAGAAGGTCAGGACACACCCAAATCCCTCCATCTGTCCCCTTGAACCTCATTCTAAAAAAACCCCAACATTCTACTTTTTCACCCTGTGTTAATTCACCTACCACACTACTCAAACCCTTGTGGCTTGTAATTCCTCACACAGAGTTGGCAGCTTTTTCCATGGGCTAAAATCAAAGCCACAGGTGTTTTTTACTTCATGCCAAGGTCTCTGAGCCCCTGGCAGGGTCTGGGGACAGCCAGGGCAGCTGAGGGATGTGCTGGGCTCCCACACCTTATAACTCCTGCTCCCAGCACACGTCCAGTGCTGGAGCTCTGGAGTCCAACACAGCTCCATTGAAGCAGGAGATGAACTCTCCTGGTCTTCACCAGCCTTCCTCCCTGGTGTGCCCATCTTGTCCTTATTCAGGCATTTCCAAACCCACCTTTTCATTCAATAACACGTTTTCATTCAATAACACGGTGCAGCACAGTTGGGCTGGTCTCTACAGAGTGCTTTGCTTCCCTGCTCTAAGAGAACCCCCATGGCTGCAGGGCTGAGCACCCTGGGCAGCTCTGGAGAGCCCTGGAGCTGCTGGGATGTGCTGGGATGTGCTGGGATGTGCTGGGATGTGCTGGGCTGTGCTGGGATGTGCTGGGATGAGCTAGGATGCGCTGGGATGTGCTGGGATGTGTGGGCTGTGCTGCGATGTGCTGGGATGTGCTGGGATGCGCTGGGATATGCTGGGATGTGCCCAAACCTGCTCCCACTCAGCTCAGAGGGATTTGGGCCCAGTCCTGGCAGGAACGTCAGCAGGGAGCACAGCAGCTGGGTCCTGTGCTCACCAGTGACAGGTATCACCTGCCTTTGACAGACAGAGGGAATTAAGGTCTAAATCCTCCAGTTATCTTCTGCCAAGTTCCCTGCAGCCCATCCTGGGGTGATTTAATGACTTTTCTGGGACAGGGACAGCTGCCAGGGGGGACCAGCACATCAAGCCTGGCTGGAAGCACAGGTAATGATCAGTTCTTGGGAGCAGCAGCCACACCAGCAGCCTAAACCAAGCTGGATTTCACATTCAGGACACTTCTGTGTGATCTCCCTGGCACAGGAACCCGGAATTATCCAGCATTCAGCAAAACACTCCTGGTTTCCCGCTGGTTCAGCCCAGAACAGAATTTTGCTGATAAAAACAAAAGGATGAGCTGCTTCCCCAGCCCTTCCTCTTGTCGAATCCTCTGTGACCCACAGTATGAAAATTGAACTGATTAAAGCTCCTGCAAACAGACTGTGGGAATCCTGGCGGCTCTTGCCCTGAGGGGAGACTGGAACGGCCTGAAAGGTCTTTTCCCTGCTCTAATTTCAGGGATTTTTATCATTCACTTTGCTGTGGGAATAGAAAGGAAAAGACAAAGCACCTGGACAAATTGTTCCAGGCTCTGGGTACCAAAGGAAAGGAAAATGTCAGAGCAGATGGAAATGAGATCACTGTGGCTGCGGGAGAGATCAGAGCCTGGACAGGACCCCGGCGTGGGACAAGGCAGGACAATCTCCCTCTCCCCCTCAGGGAGATCCTGAGCTGCTTTTCCTGTGGCCAGAAAATGGGAAAATCCCCTCGTGGTCCAGCTTTACGTGCTGTGTCCCTTCCCAGAGGTTTTCCCTCACAAATCACCAAAAACCCCAGTGCTGGGGTGGGTTTGGGGTCCCTCCTGCCCCAGGGACAGCTCAGGCTGGGGCTCCATGGGAGAACACTGCAGCAGCGGGAGGAATGGTGGCATTTCTGGAATGTAATGAAATGGAGAACCCCCCTGGCTGTGACATTCACGGAGCTGCATCCTCGGAGGGGCTGCGGGCAGAGCAGCATCCCCCTGTCTCAGCTTTGCCCCAGGCAGCTCGGGATGTGTCTGCAGCCATTAAATCCCTGCTGACACTTTGGGGCTGGGAGAGGGTCCCCAGCAGTCCCAGGAGCTGCTCACATCTCTGGGATTCGTGGAAGTCCTCGCCCGTGGCACAGGGAGCAATAATTGCAGCAGGCAGCAGGAATAACGAGCTGTGCTCGTGCTGCTCGTGGGCTCCTCTGACTTTTATGGCCCCTGACACCCAGGGCTTGCAAAACATCCCTGGCAGAGGCATTTGGGGTCCCCCAAATGGGAGAAATCCCCACTGGACCTGCCAGGTGTGACCCTCTGGGAGGTGCCAGTGCCACACGTCCCCCTGAGGGAGAGGGATCAGACTGAGGTTGGGGTGGATCAGGAATTTTTCCCAGGAAAAGCAGTGGCAGTCCCACCTGGGGACTCAGAGTGACTCAGAATCACCCCAAAACAGCATTGAGAGACACAGGAGCTGCACCTGCCCCACCCTGGGAACCCAGCAAAGCCCTGCTGTCAGCAGCCAGCCCACAGAATCACTCTCTCCTCAAGACAAGAGGTTTTCCCTGCACAGATTTCCCTGCTGCCCTTTTATCAGCCTGGGCCAGATTGAAGGATCCAGCAAAAAGCTGTATCTGTCCAGAAAATTCCTAAATATCTTGGTAGCTTTTAATTGAACCACTTCCTTCCTGGGTAACAGCCACGGCAGGTACCACTTTCCCCATTAAGCAGTGTCATTTATTGTGATTAATTCTGTGGGTCTTATCAAGCACATGCACACTGGTTGCTTATTTTTGAAGCCTGTTCCCCTAGAAGTGCCTTTTAATGGATTTCCAGGGGGGATGCAGGGCAGGCACTGGAGATTCCTCAGTTTCCCTGGCTGTAACTCCAAAGATCTGGAGATGGGCCCTGGGATGGTGCCAGGCCAGGAGCTGGGCTGAGACCCCAGTGACAGCAGCCCGAGTTTGGGAGGGATCAGGGAATTATTGGGGTGTGTGGATGGGAATTAACTCCAGCCCGAGCCTGGGAAGTGCAACCCCCACTCCATCCCAGTGGGGTTCCCAGTGCAGCCCGTGGGATTTGGGATCCCAAACCTCCAGGGCAGGAGTTTTCAGGGACAGGGAGGAGAGGGAAGGGCCATGCACCCACCCCTGGCCCCAGCAATCCATCCACGAGATGAAAAGGAGCATCCACAGTCACAGGGCTTGGCTGCAGCCTCATATTTCCTTGGGTGTCTCTGCAGTTAATTAGTTATCCTCTTCTTCCAGTTAATTAGCTCAAAGAAAAACAGCCCTTTGTACTCAGCCTTATAAATTACAGTCTTTGCCTGTCTTGTGTGTTAGAAGAGATGACACTTGCTGCATTTCCTCAGCAAGGTCACATTTACAATTCCTAAAGGTTTGGGAGGAATCTCAGCCAGGACGTGGGGAAGGTTTCAAAGTTACCGTGAAGCCTTAAAAAAATTATCAGAGGCACTGGGAGGGAAAATTGTGAGGATCAAAGCAAAGGGACTCCATTAAAAAAGACTAACTGATGAAAAAGTTACTGAGAAAAGGCACAGAAGTGGCAGAAGGAACTTCAGATGTTGGTGAGGTCCTGTCTGAAGGAGTGGGGAGTGCTCAGGGAGTGCTGGAGGGTGACCAGGGGCTGCAGTCCTGCGGGAGGTTTGCAAGAGGTTGGGAAGGTTCAGAGCTGCTCAGATAAAGGGGATTTGGCCTTCACCCCACACTGGATCAGCTGCACCAGATCTCCTGGGAGTGCTGGGAGCCTCCTGGGCAGCGGAGGGGTCCCTGCCACGGAAAGGGGCTGGAACCAGGAGATTTTTAAGAGATTTGTCACCTCACTGGACGTCTCAAGCTCATTTTGGGCACAGATTTCCTCCAGGGCACTGAGTGCTTTCCTCAGTCCACCACATCCTGCTACAGCGTTGTCACAGAACCCTAAAATAAGAAATTTGGGGTTGAGTTTCCAGTGCCCAGCCCCAAGCCTGGCCATGGCACAGCTGCAGGGGACAGAGGCACTGCTGTCACCTCACCTGGCCCTGGGGGTCACTGGGAGCAGGAGGGGTCTGCCCAGGAGGGGCTCAGCAGAGCTCTGAGGTGTCTGACTGATGGATGAGCACGGCAGAGCTGCGAGAATATAAAAAGAGAATTTAGATAATACAAAAGGAGACGTTTTCAGTACCGACCCAGGGTCACAAGGAATTCCATAATAACTTTAACTCAGCCACTCCACTCAGGGTGTGCAGCGCTGGGTAATAAATGACACATCAGTCAGAGCCCTCCGTGGGAGCAGGACAGTGTTTGAAAGCTGTGTCCTTGGAACATCGTCCTCATCCAAGGAGTGGAAAGCCAAATCATGCTGAAGTGCTTTTATCTCCCTCTCTGGAGCCTGCGCTGCACTCCCAGCAATCAGGAGAGGAAAACAGCCCTGCCAGGCTGAGCAGAGCTAAAGCTGCCCGTGGAAAACACCGGGAGCAGAGATCTCACCTGGAGCCTGCTGCAGGTACAGCCACAGCCAGGGCAGGGGCTCGGCTGAGGCAGCGGCACTCAGGAGATGTTAGAGCAGGAAACAGACCCCAAAGCTACCCCAAAGTGACCCCAAAGAGACCCCAAAGAGACCCCAAAGTGACCCCAAAGAGACCCCAAAGTGACCCTAAAGCGAGGGGAAAGCTGAGAGAGATTCCAAGGCCAGCGCAGAGCTGAAGGATCTGGGGCAGGAGCTCGTGGCTGCTTTGAGCCAGGCTGGAGGAGATCCCAGAGCTGATTTTGGTGAGGGGCTGAGCTCCCAGGCACAGCCTGGGTCTCCTCCAGCCCTCCCCAGCCCCCAGCACTCACCTCAACCCAAACTGGGGTTCTTCCCCAGAGTTCTTCCCAGCATTTGGGGAGAAAATGCCTCAAAACCCCCTCGTTGTCCTGCACATCCTGAAGTCTCATAAGAAATTCTCCTTGCCCATCTCGGCCCTGAGCCCTGCCTGGGCTTGGCTCTGCCCTGGCAGCAGTTCCAGGGGGTTTTTAGGATTTTTAGGTTGTGGTCTGACCCTTCATCACCCTGCCTGCAGCTTTTCCCACAGGCTAAAATCAAACCCACGGGTGTTTGTGACTTGGTGCCAAGGTCCCCAAGCCCCTGCCAGGGTCTGGGGACAGCCAGGGCAGCCAGGGGGATGTGCTGGACTCTGGCAGATTTGGGCTGGAGCTCCAGAAGCCACCCTGTGCTAATTACAGCCTGTCTGAACTGCTAACGAGCCCCAGGCTCAGCACAGAATCCTGGCACTGCTCACGGGACAAAAGGGCTCAGCAAAGCCCAAACCTGCTGCAGGGTTGGGGTCGTTGGGGTTCTTGACTGAGGTTTTAGCTTTAATGCCAGGAGATGGTTACAGAGTGCAAAGTGGATTTTAAGCATTTATTTATTAAAGCTGAATTGTGCTGGAAGTGCTGCTCCCAGGCACACCTGACAGCTAAATGAATAGCAAATTATTTCACAGCGATCTCTGCTATTTTCTGTTGTTACTCTACAGCCTGCTCTGCACGTAGGGCAGGTTAAAAGAATTCTCAACCTTCTATTTAATACAATAAACTTTGTCAGATGTTGTTATTATTTTATCTGAATGCCACATCCCAGTGTAAAATATGCATAAAAGCCTCATTGACTCCTCGAGTCAGGTGGAAACAGGAGGAGTGAGGGGAAAGCTGAGCAAGGTGGCTTTTATTTAATCTGCCTCAATCAGGCCCTAATGATAGTCATTAAAAACGCTGGCAATTGCAGGGAAACAACTTTATTCCTGTTCTCAGGGGCCCTGGCAGTTCTGTGTGCAGGGTGGGGATGGCAGAGAGTGTTACCCGTGAAATAATAAATCCCATTGCCAGGGAATTCACAGCTGAGCTTGGTGAGGGAGAGTTAATAAATCACAAAATGGGCTGGAAGGACCTTAGAGATCAGCTCCTTCCACCCCAAAAACAATGAGAGTCGATGAGAATTGTTAACTGGGGTAAGAGTCACCCCAGGGGTGTCCTCGGCAGGGCTGGGAGGAACATCCAGGAACATCCAGGGACATCCAGGAGCATCCAGGAACATCCAGGAGCATCCAGGAGCATCCACAAACATCCAGAAACATTCAGGAACACCCAGCAACATTCAGGAACATCCAGGAGCATCCAGGAACATCCAGGAGCATCCTGGAACATCCTGGAACATCCAGGAACATCCAGGAGCATCCAGGAACATCCAGGAACATCCAGGAACATCCAGGAGCATCCAGGAACATCCAGGAGCATCCAGGAGCATCCTGGAACATCCAGGAGCATCCAGGAACATCCAGGTCCCCCCAGGAGCTCCTGCAGGTGCCCAGGGGTGGCCCTGGCCCTGCTCAGGTAAACTGAGGCAGGGCAGCTCCCCTGAGGGGGTTCCTGGCTGAGGACACCCTGGAGAAAAGAGCCAGAGATGCCCTGGGGGTTCAGCCCAGAGCAGGTTGGAGCAGCTCGTCTCCCTTGGCCAAAAAATAAAAAAGCTGTGAGGGAAAATAAAGAAAAGCCCAGAGATTCCTGCTGTGAGCGCAGAGCTCGGTGCAGGAGGTGAGGAACCACAGGAAATCCTTCCTGCCTGTGCCCCTGAGGTGGCTGAAGGAAATATTTGGGGTTTGGTGAACCTGGGAGGGGAAGGGCTCTGCCTGCTGCTGGCTCAGGAGCAAACAGGACTGAGGAGGCAGAAAAGTGCAAACTGGGCTCGTGCTGCTCTGCTGGAGCCCTTGCACCCACAAATGCTTCTGGTTCCTTATTTCTGGGCTTTTCTGGAGTTATTTTTGTTTTTTTTTTCACTGAGTTCTTGTGCTGGGTGTGCCCAGTTCCCTGGGAAATGCTCCTGGAGCAGAATTTTGGGCTTTGTGTCAGTGGAAGGTGCTCGGGAGCAGGGCAGGAGCTGGCAGCTCTCTGCACAGAGCTGGTGCTAAAGTCTGACCTGATTTATTTAATTTTCTCAGAATAATAATAATTCTTCCCCGAATTGACAGCCTGCATGTCAAAGCTTCAGCTCGATTTGAAATGCCTGAAAGATGAATTCCAGGGAGAAATAACATTGTGTGTGCTGACAGGCCCTACCCAAGGTGCTGCTCTGCACCTTCCCACACACCAGAAAAAAATAAATAAAAATTATAGGCTGGCAAAAAGAGCTCTATTTGCTGTGATTATGGCTTGTTTGTGGCACTGGCCATCAGAAGTGAAAAGGAGAGCAGGCAGGGTGGGCTTTGTTTGTTTTTTCAGCCTTCAGCTGGGACTGCTCCAGCCCGGAGTGGCTTGCAGAGGTTTTAGTGATGGGGCTGCCCTTCGGGAGGGTTTGGGGGTTTGGGGCTGCTCTGGAAATCACCTGGGTGGCTTCAGGCTTGCCCTGCATCCTCTGCATTAGAATAAAAATTCCTTCTGCCTCTAATTTTCCTTGTCAGGAGACATTTGGAAATCTGGGTCCCTTGCTCCTCACTCTCCTCTGGGTCCTGGTTTCATTTATCCCACAAAGGGCAAAATGTTCTGTGTGAATCACAGCTGGGTGGCTGAAGGACCTCTCCACAAATTATGGAGCCCATCAAACTTCTTTTTATATATATATATAAAACTTCCAATGGAGCTGTTTCTGATAAGAGCCAGAGTATCTTTTATTAAAGATCTAATTTCAGGGGCTTTGGGTGTGCTTGGGTTGTGGGTGGTTCATTTACAAGGACCACAGCGATTGATGGGAGTGGGGTGCCAGGAGGATTTTTGGGGTTTGGTGGTGCCAGGACAGAGCCCAGCAGGCAGCAACCCCAGGCAGGAGCTTTTCCCCCTTTTTAATGCTGCTACAAGACCTGAATTCAAACCAGGGGCTCCTAATTGGCCCCAGGCTTGGTTTATTTTTAGGATGCACAGGTTTGGAATAAGTTTTCTTTAAAAAGCCCCAGAAGATTTGCAGAAGCCATAGAGTTTGTAGGGAAGCAGAGCACAATGAATCTATCATGGAACCGTGGCCAAAAGAGGCAGGAAATAATCAAGGGGGGAGAATTAAGCTCTGCCTGCATGGGGGGGGTGTGGAAGGGAGGGGGTTTTGCAAATGCACCAGGAATCACAATTAAACTCCTGGCTCATCGTGATTAAAATGGAGCTGGGGGGGCATTAGTGGCCTCCAGGATTATCTGACCATTAGGGACAGCAGCAGCAGCAGCAGCAGATCCCTCTGTGCCCAAAAACAGAGCTGTGACCCCAAGGGACATCTGAGCCAGCAGCACCTTCACTGCTCTGCCCAGGAGAGAGGGGACAAAGCAAAGATCTGCTCCTCCAATTAAAACAATAAAAAAAAATCCAAAAAACAAAACAAAACAAAACCCTAAAATGTAAATGAGCAAAGAATCCCCCTGGTTAGAGAAGTTATTCCAGCAAGTGGCTCTATAAATGTCTTTATATTGTTATTTCCGATATTAGTTTGTTGTTCCTTCATGAAAGCTGATTTATTTGAAATGTTATTACTTGAAACACCCTAATCTTTTTGTAATAATTCATATACTGGAGATTACAGTTTTGGAAGGCAGCCCAGCTCTGGCTGGAATCCTATTTATGGATTAAAGGATTTGAACAGCATTGCAAGCTAGATCTCCGAATAGCAGGATAATGTAAACCTGGTTCCATATAAAATGCTTTCCCTCTGCAATAGTAACCCCATTAAAGGCAGATTGTTGAGGAGAGCACTTCCATCCCAGCAGGGCAGATATCTGCAGCCCTGAAGAGCCAGGCTGAGCCCTGCCCTTGTCACCGTGCCCTGAGCTCATCCGAGCTCTCCTTCCCTGGAGCCTCCCTGGCAGGCAGTTCTGGGGCTTTGCAGGGACCTTTTGGGGCAGAACCTTTGTTCTGGAGGGAACTGAGCCCCCAGAGCCAGAACGGGTGTCTGACAGAGTCCAGGACATCCCCCTGGCTGTCCCCAGACCCTGGCAGGAGGTCACAAACACCTGTGGCTTCTGTTTTGGCCTGTGGGAAAAGCTGTCAACTCTGTACGAGTTACAAGTCACAAGGGTTTGAGTAGTGTGATATTTGAACTAACACAGGGTGGAAAAAATAGAATTTTTGGGGTTTTAAGATAAGAGGTTCAGGGGACAAGATGGAGGGATTTGGGCATGTCCTGACCTTCTTTTTGTTCTTCTTGTCCTCTATGTCCTGCTGTGATGGTGGTACTTTTCTGTTGGTTTAAGGCAGAGATTCACAGTCTAACATAGGTGATAGGAATTGGTGAAGAAATTGTAAATATACACACGTAGTTTTGAGTGTATAATGTGGGGGCTGCCATGGCTTCTGTACCAGGCAGACCTCGGCAGGTCAGAGAGAAAAATGTTTAGATAAGGAGAAATAAACCACCTTGAAAACACAATCAAAGCATTCCAGACCTCTTCTTTGGCTGCCAGGCCCACAAGGGGAACAAGGCCTTGCACCCTGCTGGGATTCCAGGGACCCTGACAGGTGCCCAGCACAGTGTGAGAACATCTCCATGAGCAGCAGCACCAGCCCCAGCCCAGGATTCCCCAGAGTCACCCAGGGGCAATCCCAGCCCCAAAGGCTTTGGGGAGAGCTGTTATTTAATTAATTCCCCACTTAATTTAATTGTGTGTGAGGGAACCCAGCCCCGGGCTGAAGTTTCTTTGTGTGGTAACTGAGAATGGGCCACAGAGGCAATATTTAATTGTAATCTGCCTCAAATCCACGGGAAACACAGGACTGGGCTGGAAACAACAGCACTGGGAGCCCACGTTCCCATAAATGCGTTTGGGACTGGGCCAGTCTCACTCCTGAAGCTGTTTGCACACAGGGCAGCAAGGGGGGGCTGAGGCAAAACTGGAAGCAGGGAATTTAAAGGGTTTTTTGTGGGTGTTTGCAGGCAGCTGCTGCCAGCACTGAGTGCCAGGCCTGGAGCCTTGAGCCAGGCTGGAGCAAGGTGGGAAAGGGAGGACAGGGTGTCCAAACCTGTGGCTTTGTTGGGCTCTCCCTGACAGGGGAAACCCTCCTGGAGCAGTTCTGTGTCAGGAGAAGGAGATGCACAGGGCTTTTTCAGTCTTCAGCTTCTGTTTATTATTATCTGCACCAGACCCTGCACGCAGGAAAACAGCGCAAAAATGGCCAACAACCTCGTGTCCCAAGGCCTTTTAAGCCTAATCAAAACCTAAGTTGCCCAGTTGAGAAGTGACACCTGGATAATTTCCCTTTCTAACCCAAAAACTGACTCCTCAACACCCATAATTTTTTTTATTGGTCATCTGTCCAGAAAATCCCATTCCTGAGGTGCTCCCCAAGCACCATTTGCAGGGAACAGCTGGAAATGGGGTTCCTGTGCCTGGGGGCATCCCTGGATCCCTCCTCCTCTGGATCAGCAGTGGCTCTGTGGGATGGGAGCAATCCCAGGCTGCTGCAGCACTGCAGAAACAAGAAATCAGAAATCAGGAATCATTCCCCTGCTCTGCAGCCTGCCTCTTCCCTGGAATGGGGAACAGCACGTGCATCCCGCAGGGTTTGAGCATTACTTATTATTTCTACAGGGATTTGAAGGTTAATAGCTTTACACAAGCCTAATTAATTGCTATTATTTAGTTTAATATTCTCTCCGAGTGCTTTGCCCGTGCAGAGCTGGCTCTGCCACCCTCCCTGCAGCAGGACTGCGAGCAGCAGTTTGTTTGTGGCCCAGGAAGGTGCCCAGCACCGAGGAGAGCAGGGGAAGGGGTTTTGGGGCAAAACTGGAAAAAGGGAATTAAAGGGGGTTTTTTGTGGGTGTTTGCAGGCAGCTGCTGCCAGCACTGAGGTGTGCCAGCCCTGAGCCAGGCTGGAAAAAGGTGGGAAAGGGAGGACAGGGCATCCAAACCCAGGGAAGCTGTGCTGGCTCCCTGCCCAGGGGGTCTGTGCAGGCAGAATGAGGGGGCAACAAAAGAAATGGGGGTAATAGAAGAAATGGAAGTAATAAAACATTCCTGTGAGCATTCCTGGAGAACATTCATGTGAGTATTCCTGGAGAACATTCCTGGAGAACATTCCCAGTGAACATTCCTGTGAACATTCCTGGAGAACATTCCTGGAGAATATTCCCAGTGAACATTCCTGTGAACATTCCCACCCATCCCTGCCCTGCAGCAGGATCTGCTCCTGCTGGAGCTCATCCTGCTCCGTGCTGCCATGAGAAAGGAGTGAGTACCTGCAGCTTAAATTTATAATTTAATAATTATATTTAAAAGTCTACCTGGCTCTATAAATTTTTAATGACAGATTAATTAAAAGCCCAGTTATGAAAGCTTTGGAAAGGAGAAATAAATATTTAATATTTATTAAAATATTCATATGCTACATGTTTTTTAATCTTGAATAAATATTTTTGGATAATCAGGCGTGGGTTTTTTGTGATGCTAAAAGTCTGCATTGTAAATTCAACCATGATTGATTATAAACTGTGCAATCTATTAATTATGAAAGAGCACATGTGCTGCTCAGGACCTGGAAGAAATCTCTGTACCTGGGTTTTATAACCAGAGGAGTTATCAAGGTAATGTGCTCGCTGAACCAGTGAAAGCTTTGATTCACGTGCTGGTGGCAGGATCTCGACCTTCATGACGGTGAAACACAACTCTGCTCCTTCTGCCAGGACAGGGGGAGTGAGGACAGAGCTCCCCATCCCTGAGTGCCCGGGGCTGGGCTGGGTGAAGCCTGGCGTGGAGGCTCTCGGTGCTCTCTGGAGGAATCCCAGCAGCACAAAGGGGCTCAAAGCAGGAGGAACCCCAGGTTTTCATGGGCTGAACGGACCCTCCCTCCCTGCCCCGACTTGGGATCTGTTCCCTCCTCTCCTGCCAAGCTGAAGGATACCTTAATTCTCTTTTTCCTGCGCAAGACAAATCAAAGAACCTCTGGGGACTCAGATTTCCTCCTTGCAGCCCCTGGGAAGCGTGACTGGGATCAGCTGTGGGGTCTCATCCCCCTTCAGAGCCCCCGGAACGTTCTTGTGGCAGTTGTCGGTGTCCAGGAATTACAGGCCCAGAATGGATCAGACCCTTTGAAGCCTGGCTGAAAACTTGACTTAAGCCCCCAGAAATAATAAAAGGGAAGCAAAGAACTCAGGAAAGCTGCAGGAAAGGATTAAAGGGGGGGGAAAGCCAACGGGGACAGGCGATTGCAGCTCTGTGTGATGGGGTGACAGTGCTGGTGCTATCACTGCAGCCAGGAGCTGCTCCCAGCCCTGTACACAAACCTTCATTCCCTTTTTAAATCTGCAGCCATTCTCTTTTAGTTTTTTCTCTACACTCGCAGTATTTAGGAAGGAATTAAAGGGTTTTTTAACCCATTTGCAGGAAATGGTTTGTGTGCAATAAAGAGGCTGAAAATGCTCTGCTGCCTCTCAAACCTTGGTCAAGAAAAGAGGCAGGCTCTGAAAACCAGCAAAAATCTGGGTTTGGGTTGGGTTTTTATGAACAATTAATTTTGTTTGGTGTCTGTAGAAGAAAACCATTCCTGAGCCCCTTGGCTGCCGTTCCCTTGTCCCTTTGGAAGAGGGTTTGTCCCAGGCACTGGAACCTGGCTGTCCTTGCCCAAATCCCAGCTCCCTCCAAGGTCAGAGCGTGCTGAAAGGGTTAGAAATTCCTGCCAGGAGCTGCATTTTAAGTCTGATGAGTGATCAGCAAACAATTCCAACCAGTGTGGCCCTTATTAAAGCCCTGCTCGGAGCAGGAGGAGACACAGAGGAATTAATGCAGAGCAATTTCTCCCTCATTTCTGAGACTTATTGGTGTTAATGCAGACTAATGGCCTCCGTTTTTAATTGTTTCCTTGGGTGGATTGGCTGCTTTTGTGTCTGTGTGTTAGCCGGGGTTTGTGTGGGAAGCTGGTCAGAGACCATCCAGGGCCAGGCCTGGGAGGCTAAAATGGGGAAAATCCTGTAGTTTCCCACTGTTAACAGCTCTGCTTTTATAAGCTGGGTTGTAACACAACTCCCACCTCCTGGGACATTCCCTGAGCTGTTTGTTTTGTGTTTGCCTGGGTCTGACAGGCTCTCCAAGACCTGCCAGGCCCCTGTGCCTCCAGCCCAGGAGGATCAGGGAGGCTCTGAGCAGCATTTCTGTGCTCCCAGAGCTGCCACAGCTCTGTCCTGGTGCTGGCACAGGACTCAGCCCCTGGACTTTTCCTCCTGACTGAAGGAAAGCCTCAAATCCTGAGCAGAGCCCCTGAGTTTGCTGAAGGTGTTTGTACAACCCCTGGTACAAATGGGGCTGAGCAAAGCCCCCTTGGACAGATTGACTTTGAAAACAAAACCTCCCCAGGCACCTCTGGGCACGCTGAGTGTCCTTCAGCTGTGTTTCAACCCCTTAAACTGATGGGCTCCCATTTCCTGAATGCTTTCAGGTGGATTTGTGTGAGCGCAGTGAGAGCAGAGCCCCAGCCAGGAGCACAGATCCAGCTACCAAACCCCAAGTGCCTCATCCCAAACCTGCCTTTCACTGCAGGGTTTTCCTCTGCTTTTCAGCACAGAAATAATGAGAAACGGACGATAAAGATTGATGTTTTCCTTACAGGGGTAATTGTTGATGTGGGAATAATTTGTTTCCTTAAAAAAATAAATTAAAAAAAAAAAAGAAAGAGTTGGAGTGGAGATCTGGAGGATGGAAAGGACCACAAGGTGTGAGAGAACCTCCTCAGGGCATCCAGGCCCAGCTCCTGCCGAGCTCCCCGTGCTCTGGTGGCTCCTCCAGTTCTGGGGTTCTGTTCTTCCCTCACCTCCTCCAGCCCCCAATTAAATACAGATGTGCTGTGCTTGGAGGGCACTGACAACGAGGGGAAGCATTTTAATGTGAATTACAGACCAAGATCTGATGAAAAGCCCAATTTCTGTGTGCTGGCCCCTTGCTGTGGCCCTGGCAGGGTTAAGGGCACCTCTCCCCTGGCAACAGCTCCATTCCCTGCCTGGAAAATCTGTCTTTGCTGGGAATCCACAGCCTAAACCAGAGCCACCAGCAAGAAAAATGGAAAAGGCTCAAAATATTACAGCCCTGGGATATTTTGGTAAATGATCATGATGTAAAACTGCACAGAGATGGATCGGGGAAGGGATAGACAGTTATAAAGTTAAAGAAATGATGGTTCTGGAACTAATCCTGAATTAATGACACCTTGTAGATCTTCCCTGGCTGCTGCCTGAGCAGCTCCAGCTGACACAGGGGCGTTTATTGATCCGAGCTGGTGTTCCAGCAGCACAAGCTGGGATGGGCACGGGGCAGAAGCACATCACAAGGCACTCAGGTGTGGATTCCCAGCCTGGGGTGATGTCGGAATCTGAGGTATAGATGATTCCAAGATTGTAGAAAGTCTCTGTCTGTCAGCCCCACTGCCAAAGCAGAAGCCATAATTGGTCTGTGCTGGTTTCAAGGCTGTTTATTCTGTTTATCTCTAACATGTTCTGCTGCCCTGCAGCAGCTCTGTCCTGCAGGGCAGCGTGTGGGGCTCTGCCCTCAGTGGGATGGTACAAACATTAAATACCAGAAACTACCTGTGCTGGATTTACAATAACGTGCCAATATCTGTCACCTACGTTGGACAGTGTGTCCCCAGCCTGAACCAACAGAAAAATGCCAACACCACAGTGAAACATGGAGGGCATGAAGAAGGAGAAAAAGGACAAGGCACACCCAATTCCTCCATCTTGTCCCCTTTGAACCCCTAATCTAGAAACCTAAAATTTTACTTTTGCACCCGTGCCACACTTAATTATTACTGATATAAAACACTCAGAGCTTGTAATTCATCCTGTAAGATTGAAAACTCTTTTCCATGGACAGAGATCACAGCCAGTGTCTCTGGGGGCTCTGTCCAGGGGGGTTCCTGACCCCTGCCAGGGTCCCAGGGCAGCCAGGGCAGCCAGAGGGATGCCCTGGATTCCCAGCTTGGGGTGATGCTGAGCAGAGAGGCAGGAGGAAGAAACTCTCCCCAAAGGTGAAAACAGTGTTTGGGTCAAGGGAGATTTGTTCTGCCCCAAGCTGGAGTCGCTGAGGGCAGGAGGAGGGAACAATTTGTGCCACAAAGCCCACACGGGTGTAACCCCGATGCTGAATTAATTACAGGCTGATGAGTTCCATAAATACACCATGCTCTGATCATTTATCTGAAACATCTCATCTGGACTATAATTAGTAGATAAAAGACTTTAATCTTTCCTTTCTTCATGTTTGTTTGTACCTGTTTACGGGTTTAATTAAAAGTAAAGCACTTTAAAATAAATTATCAGAAAGGAGTGATGAAGAGGAGGAAAGAAGTGGGGGAGCAGAGGAAGGGGGTGGGAGGAGGGCTCTGGATGGCAGGAGAAGGGCAAAGAGAAGCTCGATTTTTAAAATAAAGCAGGGAAAATGGAAATTATAAAGGAATAGCCTTTAAAATAATTAACCAGATTCTGTCCTCTTCTGCACTAATGACTCTGAGCTCAGGCACCCACTGGCTCCTGATGTCTTCCTTGGCAAGCTGGGGCAGTGCTCAGCCAAGTGCCAAACTCCAGGATTAAAATGCAGCAGGAGGAAAGTGAAATATTGGTTTCCTTTCTCACATCCAGCCCCAATCTGCCTTTGAAGAAAGTGAGCTGCATAAAAAATGGATGAAAAGGTTCCTTGGGAAATGGCAGCATGTGCCTAGGGCAGAGGCTTTGGGGATGGATTGGGTTGTTCAGGTGCTTGGGGGGCTCTGCCAGCTCCCCTGTGCACCTGGGGAGGCTTCAGGTGCATGAGGGTAAAACCATCAGTGGCTGATGTTCCGGGCTGGGCTTTAGCCCCAGCAGGAGCTGGGATTCTGCTTGTCTGTGTCACTGTGCCCCAGGGGCAGAGCGAGGCCTGGGCTCAGGAGCTGTGGGTGCTGTGGGGCTGGGTCAGCCACACCCTCAGGGTTCACAACCCTTTTTGGCTCCCAAATCCCTCCTGCCAGGTGCTCTCACCTGCACAGCACAAGTTTATCTCTGTGAGGCCACACTGGAGATTATTGGTGGGTTCTTTTCCCTGTTCCTTTCTAAACACCAGTTGGGCTTTATTCCATATTCCTTGGAATATGAAATATCCTGCACAAGGATCCACAAGGATCACCCCAGTGTGAGCACGGAGGAATGGGATGAGAGGGGGAGAGCAGGGGGAGATGAGGATTTCCTACACAAACCCCCCCCTTCAGCACCTGTGGCATGGCCAGAGGAGCTGTGCAGAGCCAGGAGGAGAGGAGAAAACTGGAACGGGGATTTTGGGTGGGAAAGCAGGACTGGGCAATGCTCAGCCAGCCCCACAGCAAGGCACAGCCCCATCCCCACTCTCAGGCCGCTGCTCTCCTGGATGGCACCCCAAAAATCCCCAGTGCCCATTCCTGCAGCTCCCAGGGCTGTGGGCACAGCAGGAGCTGCCTCAGTTTACCCGAAGCACTGGGAGGAGGCAGAGCTGCCCTGGGAGGGCTCAGCTCTGCCAGCCGAGCTGCTGGACAGCTCTTCCTCCCCAAAACGCTGCGAGCTGGAGCCTCTGCTCCCGGTGGAGAGGCTGGGCTGGGCTGGGCTGGCAGAGCCTGGCCCATCCACAGCACATCCCTCTGCTGGCACCCTGGGCAGGCACAGCCTTCTCAGGGTGATTTTTCAGAGCTTTTCTCTGCTGTGCACTCCTGTGTGAAATCTGTGTGTCTGTCAGAGAGGGGTACACGAGAGGCACTCACCTTGTGAGCTTCAGAGGAGATTCAGCTCTCTGTCCTCCTCTGACCCCAGCATCTGAGGCGGCAGAGAAAGCCTCCATCTGGGAATAAAACCACATCATCCTTCCTCCTGCAGGCTCCTCTGCCTTGCCCTTTTTCTTGTCGGAGATCTTGTTCCAATCCTGCCTCTCTCACATATGATCAGCTTCTGCTTTGCTGGAGTCAGGAGTGAAAACAAACAGGGCTCAGCTCCAGCTGCTGCTTGCTGCTCACAGCCCCAGGCTGTGCCTGCAGGGCTCCCAGCCCTGCCCTGGCCCCAGGGAGTGCCCTCGGTGCCATGGGGCTGCCCCAAAGGGGCCTTTGAACCCCCAAAATGGGGCCCTTTGAACCCCCAAAATGGGGCCCTTTGAACCCCCAAAATGGGGCCCTTTGAACCCCCAAAGAGGAATATTTGAACCCCCAAAGGGGGAACCTCTGACCCCCAAAGGGGGAACCTCTGACCCCCAAAGGGGGAACCTCTGACCCCCAAAGGGGGAACCTCTGACCCCCAAAGGGGAACCTTCGAACCCCCAAAGGGGGAACCTCTGACCCCCAAAGGGGAACCTTGGAACCCCCAAAGGGGAACCTTTGAACCCCCAAAGGGGGAACCTCTGACCCCCAAAGGGGGAACCTTTGACCCCCAAAGGGGAACCTTTGATCCCCCAAAATGGGGCCCTTTGAACCCCCTCCTCCTGTGGGGATTCCTGCTGAGCAGGGGCACGATGAGGCCACACCTCAGCAGTGGCCAGGGCCTGTGCCAGGTTTGGAGGGTTCACTTTTCCACCTGAAATATCACGAAATAACGATATGCTACAAAAATCCAGGATAAAAACGAAAAGCACATTTTCTTCTCCCTGCAGCTGGAGCTCCATGGGGCAAAACCTTTTAGATAACTTGCAATAAACTGCCTTGAGACTGAACAACAGAGACTGCTGAGCCTTTCTTTGGCAGCATGGCTTGGAGGAGAGACTTTTCCACCCCACGGAGCCCCTGAACCAGACCAGGGTTCCGACACCTAAAGAGCACAGCAGCGCTGTTGGCTCAGCACTTTGGTTTGGGTTTCAGCCTCCCCCCGTTTTTTGGGGGTCAGGTGAGATCACCGGAGTTGGCACTGCCACCCTGAGAGTCAGGAATGACAGCAGGGGTAGGACTGGCCGGTCCTGGGCAGGGGGATTTGGGTGGTCAAACACACCTTCAGCCCTGGGCTCTGCCTCCTGGGGATGGTTTCAGGTCCCTGAGGGGAACTGGGCTCCTGGCTGGTGGGAAATGCAGGAGTTCAATTAGTCAGTGAAATCAGAGATTCCACAGGAATTCCAACAATCTCAGGCTGCTGCTGATGATGGATTTAGCAGGTGAAAGGTGGAAGGTGACAATCCCCAGGGCTTTGGGGTGTGTGTTACCAGCACAAGGGTTACACTGCTCTTACCCACCCCTGCTTGGCCCTGCTCTCTCCCTTTCCAGCTCCGTCCTTCTGCTCACTTCCACATCCAGGAGATGCACTCAATGCCTGGATTGCCATGCTGCAGGCATTCCCCCCAGAAATCCCCTGCTCAGCCAATTAGCAGCACTGAATTTCATATTACTTAAAATCTATTCTCCTGGAAGGCTGGAGATTCCAGCATCTCCACCTATATTTGCTGGGATTATTGCTTAAAGGTGGCTTAGCTGCTAAGCCACTGCTGCAAAAGCTCCATTAAGTTCTTTCCTTGTTGTACATGGGAGCTGGAAGGATTTCAGGGCAGCAGGTCGGCTGCAGAAACCCGACACCCATTCTTCCAGCAATTAAACTTTGCAAAGCAAACTCTGTGGATTTCATTAAGGAAATGGAGCCATCAGCACTGGGAATAGCGTTTATGAATATTTCCTTCTAATGGCCAAGCCAGCATGTTGACAGGATGAGTTATTAGACATATTTACAAACAGCTGTTAAAAAGCCAATGTGGAGGTCCCAGCTGTATTTTTTTCCCCTTTTTATGCAGGGTTTATAGCAGTTATCCTTTGAAAAGCCAGCTTGATTGGCTTTCCTGCAAGGAGAGGTAAGCTTGATTAATTTATTCCCCCTCCCCAGGCCTGCAGTCACAGGGAGGGAGCAGTCTGTCTGTCTGTCTGTCTGTCTGTCTGTGTGCAGCTCACTCGAGGAATAAACCCAAGGGCAGCCAAGCAGCTCCCAGCCTACACGTGTTTAATTACAGGCACCGTGTACTTCTGCTGCAGGGATCAATAAGTTTCACTCTTATCCCCAATCAGGCCGATTTTTCATGGAATTCTTTTCCTTTGCTGTGTGAAATGAGAGGTCACTGGTGGGAGCTGGACACCAGGGGAGAGGATTTGGGTCCTGGTGACACCAGAGGTGAGGGTTTGGGTCCTGGTGACATCAGGGGAGGATTTGGGTCCTGGTGATACCATGGGGGAGGATTTGGGTCCTGGTGACACCAGGGGAGAGGGTTTGGGTCCTGGTGACACCAGAGGGAGGATTTCGGTCCTGGTGACACCATGGGGGAAGATTTGGGTCCTGGTGACATCAGGGGGAGGATTTGGGTCCTGGTGACACCAGAGGTAAGGGTTTGGGTCCTGGTGACACAGGGAAGGGTCTGGCAGGGTTCACTGGCTGATCCTCCAGGTTTATAGGGACAGGCAGCAAAGAAGGGGTTAAACCCAAGGTGTTGCCCCTTGGGGAGCTGTGAATTCTGTTCCTTGGAAGTTATAGGAAAGGTGGGTGCTGTGGCATCCGATGATGAGCACAGAATGTGCTGTGAGATCATTGCCAGCACTTCCAGCCTCCTCTCCTGCCCCTGTCCCCTCCTGCCCCTGTCCCCTCCTCTCCCTCCTCAGACCAGGGGGAACAGCTGGAGAGGTCCTGGCAGTGTCCCCTGGTGCTGTGGGACCGTGGTGTCCATGGCCCCACACCTGGAATTCCTGGGCTGTTTCCCTCAGCCAGGTTCCCACAGATCCCAGCCAGCCCCAGCAGCTCTCTCTGTCTCCCTCTCCCTCTCCTCTCCTCTCGTGTTTTCCCCGGGGGTTCCAGGCTCCCCCTCACCCCTGAAACCCCTGCCAGCCTTTTCCACCCCTGCTCCAGAAGCGTTTCCCAGGAAGGGGCTGCGGGGCTGGAAGCTGCTGCAGCAATGGAGCCCCTGGGACAAGCTCAGGGTTTTGGTGCTGGGTTTGCTCGGGTCACTTCTGCTACTGCCCGAGGCTGGGTCTCCAATTTCCTCCCCCCAGCCCCAGCAGCTGTCCCTGGGCCCTATAGGAGGAATCTTGTTCCCGAGGTACAGGAGAGCATCACGGAAAACAAGCTGTGCAAATTCCCTGCGTTTGTATCCTTGATTCTCACAAATCTCTTTCAACAAACAGAACCAGTGTGAAGCCAGCCCTGGGCTTGTGCATTGGAGAGAATTCCAGAATTTCTCTCTAAGCTAAATCCGTGAAATGAATCAATTATTTTTTTAAAGAGGATTTAAAGTTAATTAAGAAATGGAAGTGTGTGGCTATAAAGAAGTTAGATTTGGTATAGCACACATATATAACACTTCTATTTTCCGAGGAGATCCAGTGGAAGGCCACATTCCCTCTGTGAGGTGCTTAGGTTGATGAGAAACCCATTTGTAAGGAAAATTGGCTCTGGAAACAGTTGAGAGCGAGCGGCTGCTTGTTCTAAAGTCGCTGCCAAGTGATTGATTCAGTCCCTGGGTTCATCAGATCATTGCTTCCAATAATATCATTTTGCTTATTTATTTTATAGACGATCAATATGATAAATATTGCAGCACCGTGGGAGTGCCAGGGAGATGATTCCGGGGTGGTGAGGGGCTCTGCAGCCTCTCCCTGTGCCCCGTGAAGCAGAAAAGCAATTCAGTCTCACCAAAGGCTACAGGCGAGGCTGGATGTTCTCTGCAATAAATGCAAATTATTGGAATTCATTTCGCTGCTAAGAGGAGAAGAGAGAGGGGGAAAAAAATTAAAATTAAAGCTAAAGATGTTGCAGATCAAGGAGTTCAACTTGAGGCAGACGCAGAATTAACATAAAAGAAAACAAAGCAATAAAGAGAGGGGGGAAATAGATTTCACTAAAATAATCTGGTTTAATGAATAGGCCGTGATTTATTTCTGAAGTGCCTCTCTGCGGTGGTGGCTTTCTCCTCCTGTTTTTTAGAGCACGTACAATGGCATTCTGGCCCTGCTGCAATCAGTCTGCACGAACAGCTTGTAGATATTTGGCTGTGCACTGGCCCATGAGAGCAAATCGTCCTCCCTCATCGTCAAAGACTTTCTTTTCCAGTTCCTTTATGAGGTGACAAACTGTTCCCTTTCCTTTTGTTCTCCAGTGCTGAGCACCTTGGTCTTTTCTGGCTCTGCTTGGTGATTTTTGTTGGGTTTGGTAATGACCTGTGCTCCTTTCTATTGGAAATGCAGGTGAACCCACTGGGCAGAAATGCTGGTGTCTGACTCCAGCTCAGAGGGCTGAACGATTTCTTTATTATAACTGTGCTATAATACATTATTATACTATTTAAAGGAGACACTAAAACTACAGACCTACTTTTTAACTCCTATATCTAACTCACTCACAATTGGTGACCCTCTCTGAGAGTCCAGCCACATTGGATTGGCCACCAGGCTCAAACAATCCTCACCACAATCCAACCAAGCAATCACCCCAGGTAAACAGTTCTCCAAACACATTCCACATGGGAAAACAAGGAGCAGAAATAGAAATTGTTTTCTCTCTTTTTTCTCTGTGCTCCTCTGTGAAACGTCTTTACAGACTGGCGCCCAATGTGGGGCACGAATCCACGGTGACCTGCAACCACACCCGTCTGGATGCCTTCCCAGCTTTTCTACCTGTAGGACACCTTTCCATGGACGGTAACTAAATAACCAGGGGGTTTGGAGCTCATGAGCAACGGAAGTCGTCCCTGAGTGACGCCCAACACCGGAGCTCTGAGGAGACCCAAGGAGCACCAGAAATGATGGAAGAGAAAAATCCCAGTGCTCCTGATTGGAAACAGCCTGTTCCTTTTGTCTGGGCTGGGTATATTTAACTGGTCCAGTTCAGCTGCCAGAACACATTTGCCAAGGAAAACTTCCCCATTTAAACCTTCCACTCATCTAAATAAGGAGAGAGGAGCTGGAAGCGGGTCCTGGCAGAGCCAGGAGGGATGGGAGCTGGCAGAAATAATCCACTTGGTCTCCTGCTTTTGTGATCCCCTCCTGCCCTGTCAGTCTGGAACCCTCCCTGCTTTTCCTGGTGCACAGCGTGGGGAGCTGAGAGTTCTCTGCTGCCAGTCATGGCCTGAGAATGACACGGGGGCTTGGACAGGAGTTTTGGGCTTTTTTTTAATCCTCAGGATGTGCTTTTGCCTTTTTTAATACCCCAGGATTCATCCCAGATCCCGGTCACCAGGGAGGTGCCATCGCCACCACCCCGAGTGGCTTTGGGGAGGGGAAAATGGAGATTTTGGGGTCTTCTTTTGTCAGGAGGAAACTTGTTGGAAGCTGAGCAGTTTGCCAAGTGCCAGCAGCTCAGTGGAGACACCGGTGACACCTCTGGGGGTGTCACGGGAGGAAAGCCAAGCTCTGCCCTGGTTCTGGTGGAAGCTGCAGTGGGTTCCCTGGTTTGGGGTCGGGTTTGTGCCAGCAGGAGCTGGGACCCCGCTCTGGGCTGGGCTCATCCACCTGCCCCAGCCCTGGGCTTTGGGATCAGCAGCTGAAAGGCTCCTGCAGACCCCAGCGAGGGCAGCCAGTGGCATCTGCAGGGCTGGCAGCTCCTTAATTAGGGGAATGCAAATGGGCCCCGGGAAAAAGGTGCCAGGGAAAGGAAAAGCAGCTCATGAAAGGGAGTTCAGACAAGAACGGGGAAATTATTCACATAGCCCTAAAGTTTACTTCTAAGAGGTCTTTTTTTTCTTTTTATTTTTTTTTTCAATTTCATATATTTGCCTTGATCATTTGAGAGAAAAGATCCATCCACAGACAGATCTCCAAAGAGATTATGGGGTTTTTTTCAGTGTTGCTGTTGCTTTAATCCGTGGTCTCTTTAGACAGGGAATGTCTAATTGGTGCACTGGTGAAATCAAATGTTTAAATAGATTGAATGGCAGACTTTTTCCTTCTGTTGTGACATTAATCCCCCAATATTCCTGGGCCCCTTGCTGGGTATTGAGGCAAAGAAAGGAGCCAGAGGAGGTCCCTCTCTGTACATCTGTGAGGTGAAAACTCCCTGGATACACTCCCCAACATGATCCAAGACATCAATTAAACCCAGCACCTCTCTGCAATCAGCACTCGCACACATGAAATTAATCTCTCCATATGATCCATATTTCTGCAGGCCAGGGCAGCCTCTGGGGAGGGGAAGGCAGGAGAGGGGAGCCCCAGAGGTGACGGGGCTGCAGCAGAGCCTTCCTCACTCTGATGCCCTGGGCTCCGAGAGAGCTGCAAGGAGGGGCTGGAGAAGCAGGTGAGATGGATATTTGGGGGAAATGGAAGGGTTGGTGCTCCTGAAGTTTTCTTCTTCTGTTGTTTTTATCCTTTACCGGCCTCTGTTCTTCGTGATTGTAACAAACTGATGACGGTGTTTAAAGTGAGCTTGTGTCTGTTCTGCCTTTCTCCGGTACTGGCTGAGCTACCTGAAGAGAAGGAGTTTTATAAACTTCTGGGCTTGTGTTTGACTGTGAACATCCCCCTCCCTTTCCTAAGAATCCTGGAAAGAGTCTGGAGCAGCGGGCAGGCTCTGCATTCCTCCATCACTTACAGAAGGCTGTGCAGAATTTGCAGCAGCAGATTAACACTGCCAGAGCCACAAATCAAAGGATTTCCAGTTCCACCCCGCTCCCACTTATTATGCAGGGGGAGAAAAAAATCTCCATCTCCTCAGACAAGAGGGAAAAAAAAAGAGATGAAATTAGGGTTTAAAATCATTTAGGTTTGCATTTCATTCCGTTTGGCGCTGTCAGTGATACACAGCGCCTGCAGAAGAATTAGAAAGATTATTGTGGAAGAGAAGGCAGAGCCACAGCGTGTTTGACAATATGCTCTGTATTTTACCTTCATTAGGACAGGGAGCTTGAAATACTCATTTCTTTATGATGAAGGAACTAAAGATTTCCAATGAGCGCAGAGCAGGGTGCGGGCAGGGGAGATTTATTGCTAAAGCAGCTTCTTAATCACAGCAAGCACCTGAGCGAAATTGTGGAGATGCTTCTGCCCCAAGACACCCCTTCAGTGAGCTGGGGAAGGGGATTCCCCCCTGCAGGGGGGATTCAGCCAGCCCTGAGGAAATTCAGAGGCAGAGATTTTAGGGAGCTCCAGTCAGAGCCCTGGCAAAGCTCCCTTTGCACCCCTCCAGAGGGGACAGCAGTGTCACCACGGGCCCTGCTGCGTTTGGGGTCTTGGTGCATGTGTGGACACTCCTTCATTAGGGGCCAATAATTAACTCCTCACCTCTTCGACCCCATCCCCGGGCTGAGGGGCTGCCCAGCCCTGAGCACCCCTGGGATGCTCCAGCAAAGCCAGTCCTGGCCTCAGGCAGTGTCCAGCAGCTGGAGGGGCCCTGCTGGGTCGGGGTCAGCACAGCTGGATCGGGGTCAGCACAGCTGGATCAGGGTCAGCACAGCTGGGTTGGGTCACAGCTGGGATGGGAATGTTCCAAAAGCCATGGATGGATGCCCAGTCCCATGGCCTGCTCTGGGGAAGGCTCAGCTCCTGCTCTCAGCCCCTGTGCCCGCTGTCTCGGGCAGCCCTGGGCTCACAGGACACTCTGGGGACACTCTGGGGACACTCTGGGGACACTCTGGGGACACTTTGGAACACAGCTGTGCTTCAGAGGGGCACCAGAGGCCACAGGGGGCTGCCAGCCTCTCCAGGTCACCTTTCCTCGGCCGCTTTGTTGGTTTGTGACCGAGGTGGGCACCTCTCCCTGCTCCTGGCAGGGACAGCGTGCAGCCACAGGGGGAAACACAAGGATGCAGCAAATATTTATTTAAAAAGAGGTGGGAGTGATGTGCAGAGCTTGGGTCACACTGAGGAGCCAAGGGAAGGAGAGGAGAAGGTGACACCGTCACTCCTGGTATGGGCCAGCCCGGCCAGTGTTTTCATGTTGTATTTGATTTTTGAACATCGCTAAATATTGCTGAGTTTTTTCCAGGGTTATTTTTGTGCTCTCCTCTGTATGATCCCCTTTCTTTCAGCTCTCAGCTGTGGGAAGATGATTAAAAATGGCACATTGTCTGCACCTGGAATTCCTGACACAACCCCGGCACAGGCAATTGTGTTTCTGACAGTAACAAGACACTCTGGAACTCGGGATCCGGAGACTTTCTGTTCTCCTGCCCTTGCACTTAATGAAACCAGAGTTTGTTTGAGAAAGAAAAACCCAGAGTTAATTTCAGCTCAGCTCAAACCAGGGGATCCGGAGGCAGGAGCTGGAGCTCGGAGTTATGGGAAAATCCGAGGAGAGGAAGGGATAAGGAGCGCTAGGAAAAGAAAAATCCTTTTTATTTCCCAAGAAGACATGATGAACAGCAGAGAGAGGAAAAAAAATCACTTGACAAGGTTCTTCTAAAGAGGAAGAATAGTGCAAAGTGCTGGTTAAATTCCCATTGATCCTTCACTCAGCTTCCCATATACATGTGGGTTTGACTACTTGATACTTCCTTTCACTGTCATAAGTAATAACCGAGGGGAAACAATCATTTCTAAATAACTGCCTATGATTCTTCTATTGTAGTGATTAGCGCTGAATAATTATTAGCTGCGCTGGGTTTCTGCGGGGCTGGGTGGCAGCGGGAGCTGCCGGCGCCTATAGACGGTGCCTATAGATGGTGCTCTCGGCCTCGCACAGCCGCTCCACGCCGAAAAATCCGCCTGGATGCGCTCCCCGTGTCCCAAACCCCCCGGGAATGGGGGCCAAAGGCTCTTTTCCCTGCGCTGTTTCCCTGCCGTGCTTGTCTGGGAAGCCACGGATCTGTTTTATTGCCCTGGGGATGGCAAAGGTGGAGCAAAGGCTGATTTGGGTCCGGGCAGGGAGGGAAGAGCCCGAGGCGGTGGCCAAAGCCGGGTACCGGCACTTCCAGGAGTGTGGAGCCAGGCCTGGCAGTCCTGATAGACCCTCCTGTGACCTGGCCAGACACACTCATGACCTGGTCAGAGACACCCATGACCTGGTCAGACCCACCTGTGACCTGGTCAGACACACTTTTGACCTGGTCAGACACACCCGTGACCTGGTCAGAGACACCCATGACCTGGTCAGAGACACCCGTGACCTGGTCAGACACACTCATGACCTGGTCAGACACACCCGTGACCTGGTCAGAGACACCCATGACCTGGTCAGAGACACCCGTGACCTGGTCAGACACACTCATGACCTGGTCAGACACACCCGTGACCTGGTGAGACACACTCGTGACCTGGTCAGACACACTCGTGACCTGGTCAGAGACACCCGTGATCTGGTCAGACACACTCATGACCTGGTCAGACACACTCGTGACCCCCACGCTCTGAGGCACAGGCGCTTATCACAGACACGGCCACAGAAATTCGTGACCCGCGGGCTCCCAGCAGAGCCTGCTCTTTCCCTGCTGCTTTGCTCCCCAGCCCGGCAATGCTGGAATGATTAGCTGGAAACAGCCCGTGATTCCAGGAGCACAGTGACCATCAATAAATAATAAACAGGAGGCAGGACGCAGACAGGGCCTGCAGAGAGGAGGGGAAGGGCTGCTGAGATGCTCTGCCCTGCCCTGTAGGGCTCTCACGAGGAGGAGCTGCTTGGTGGGATGTGCATTCGCCCACAGCTGGCTTTGCTTGGGGTTGGTTCTGTTTGTGGGAGCGTGCAGCACAGGAGCTGCACTGGAACGGGCTGGGAGAGAGCAAAGCTTGCTCAGGAACCGATGCTGCCATCCCCTGAGTGCTGCTGCTGCCTCTCCCCAGCTCAGCAGCTGCAGCCTGGGCACCTCTCCAGGCTGCCAAGGCCTCGCTCTGGAGCTGCAGTGAGGGCAGGGGAGCCTCTCTGCGGGGCTGTGCTGTGCAGGAGCTCTGCCCCTGCCCACCCAGGGCTCTGCAGGGGCTGCTGAGAGGATGGAGACGCTGCGGGCATGGGGAGAGCACCGACCAACCTGTGGCTTTCTCCTGGGCAGGGGCAGGGCAGGGGCAAGGGTGGCACCTGCACCTGCACATGGGATGCAAAGGCATTCCCTGCTGGACTTCCCCATTAGGGGTTCCTGAATCCTCTGCAGGGGGCAAAGAGCAAAGCCAACCCCAACTGGGTCCTTTTCCACCCAAAACTGCTCTTGCAGGGCCTTGCTAAGGTGAACCAGGCAGGGAACTGCTGTGGCCATGGTGACAGCAGTGAGGGTGACACAGGCTGGGCTGGAGGGGAGCTGTAAGAGGAGATTGGGGTGCTTTAGTCACTCAGGTTTGTTGTGGAGCAGGGCCCAGGATGATGGCTCTGATTTTCTCTTGAAACTGTCCCAATGTGTAACAGAAAAACGGTTACAAAATTCCTGATGACAAGATCCAAACAGCAATCCATCATGGTATTGATCCCCTCCACCAGCTGCCCTGCTCGGAATCATTCCCACAGCCTGGCTGGGTCAGGGTCAGCTGGACCGTGGTGCTCCTGCCTTTCAGGAGCAGTGTCCTGCTGTGACACTGGCACTGCCTTTTCCTCCCTGGCTCCAGGTGTCCCAGACCCCTGTGGGCTGCAGCAGGTGACCAGAGGGGTGTGAGGTGCTGGAAGATGCTCCTCCCTTTGGGTACCCTGCAGCTTCCAGGGGCTTCTCCCCGTGCAGAGGCAGCAGCAAAGGCCAGGCCGTGGCTCTGTGGCTGAAGCACTCAAGCCCAAGGAGGGGTTCTGTGGCTCCCAGCAGTGGGTGGTCACAGGGCTCCCTGTCCCAGCTGCCCATGGCCACTGTGGTTGGCTTCTGGCAGATTTTGGCAGGAGCTGTTGGGGTCAGTGGCTTCAGGGGCATTGCAGCACATACCCACCTCTAGCTCTGCTGGAGGTGACCACCCTTGGCAGAAAAGCGGGCTGCCAGCCCTTCCAGAGACGGGGAAACTGAGGCATGGAGCGCTCAGGTGTCACTCCTGCCACCCGAACTGGAGCCGAGGGGTGCTCTGGGAGGGGGGCAGAGTTGGGGGCAGCTCTGTTCCTGTCCCTGCAGCCCCCCCGAGGTGGGACAGCTGCGGGGCAGCTGCGGGACAGCTGCGGGGCTTTCCGGGGCTTTCCGGGGCGCAGCTGCACCGGGCCGGCCGCGCAGCCCCGGGCACTCCGGGCACTCCGGGCTCGGTTCCAGCGCCCAGCCGCTCCCCGGGCACGGCTCCGCGGGACAGGGCGGCGCAGGTGAGGCGGGCAGGGGGTGCGGGCGGCGCTGCGCAGCCCCGGCTGCGGAAGGGTTAAGGCGGGAGCGCGCCCGGGCTGGCGGCGGGAGCGCGCCCGGGCAGCGGCGGGAGGTGCCGGGGCGGGCGCAGCGCAGCCGAGCCGCGCTCGCCGCACTCGGGCAGCGGCTGCGGAGGCGATGAGAGGCCGGCGGGGCTGAGCCGAGCCGAGCCGCGCCGCGCCGCGCCGGGGGAGGCGGAGGGGCTGCGGGCAGCGGCGGCCGCCCGGCCCCGGATTTCCATGGTGCCGGGGGCCGCCGGCATCCCCCCGCCCTGAGCCGGGAGGCGGGCGGCACCGGAGTGCCGAGGGCCGGTGAGTGGCGGCGGATGGCGAGGGGCTGCTGCCCGCCGGGGTGCGGGGGTCCCCGGGGTGGGGGATCCGCCGGAGGATGCGGGGAGGAGGCGCGGGATCGCTGTCGCCGTGCCGCCCGCAGCTGGCACCGGGGCTGCGGGTGGCACCGGGGCTGCGGGTGGCACCGGGGGCTGCGGGTGGCACCGGGGGCTGCGGGTGGCACCGGGGCTGCAGAGCGCGGGGTGGTGCCCGGCGGCTCCGGTCCCGGCCGTGCCCGCGGAGATGCCGGCGGTGCCTGGGGAAGGGATGGAGGAACGGCTCCGGTTCCAGGGAATGCAGCGCCCGCCGCCTCCCCGGGCTGCTCCGCGCTCCCGTTAGACATCGCTGTCTCCTCGTTAATTCTGCGGCCGCTCGGTACCGCTCAGTCGCGGTCTGGAGCCGATGCAGCGGGATAAACTCACCCCCATAAAAAGTTCCTGTTAGCAAAGAGGCACTTTTTGGAAAACACCCCTGAATCTTAGGGGAAAAGACATAAAATCCCCACTAAACTTTCCTAAATCCGCGCGAGACCCTCTTTGGAAGGTGATGAGGGGAGAGATACCGAGTGCACTTGTTCTCCCGGGGGAAATCGCGGCTCCCGGGGGATCCCCGCTCTCCGCAGCCCGGAGCGCCCCGGTGCTGTCGGTGCTGCTCCGGTGATCTGTCCTCGCCGCTCTGACCTCCGTTTAACCCGGCACGGTCGGGCATCCCGGCTTTGTCTCCATTCACGCCATGGCCAATACTCGCGCGTTCCTGGAGGTGAAGTGAGTGATGTTCAATTAATCTGTGTTCTAAGGGGTATCAGAAAGTCAATAGGTTAATTTTAAGCGAGGTGAATAGTAAGTGGCAGAGGGAAAAGATCCCCTGTGCGTCTGTGAGCAGCAGCTGAGGCTTGGAGGTGAGGGAACGCGAAGTTCTCAGAGCGCCGTGATGTGAAACCGCTGCTCAGAGGCTGCTCCTGCTCTTTGCTGGGCACTTGATGCTTCACTGGTGGCTTCGAGGTGCTTGGCAGACCTGGGCTGAGCTGGGGACGTGGTCCTGTCCCCCTGCTCTGGATGGCTTCATTGATAACGGTGACTAAAGTGAAATGAGATGACCTACTTACAGCTGAGGGACAGATGCCTCGCAAGAATCTGTGCCATCCTCGGAACAGATGTTTGGCTTTTTACCTTTAACACAGAGGTGTTAGATCCTTTAGAACTCAATGGGGCTTTTTTTTTTTTGGTCTTTATTGCCGTCCTTCTGCCATTTGTCGTCACTTTGAGGACCCTCAGAGCTCAAAGGTGGGATTCTGGGGTGGTGCAGGGGAGCAGATAAAGCAGCTTTGACTCGAGAATCTCGGTGCGAGCAGTGGGGGACGTGACCCAACGGTGTCACTGGTGCAAAGCCTTATCAGGCACGGCAGCCATCCCTCCCGACCCTCCCAACCACATCCCCGGCGCTGGTGGCAAGAAGATAAAGCAACCCAATTTACTCCTCAGTGTCTTTATGGTGCCGTTTGATGTAATTAATTGTGGAGTCCCCCCTTCCCCGGCTCAGAAGAAGGTGGCAGCAGGTAACACCAGAGCTGCACAGAGCCCACAGCTGATGGGAGCAGCTCTGCCTCGTTCCCCGGTTAACCCTGAGCCTCCCAGCGCTGAGAGCACCTCCGGGAGGGAAACTGAGGCACGTTCTGCCCGCGGGACCCGCGGAGGGAAGGGCCGGCTGCTCCTGCCCCGTGCTCTTTAACTCTCCTCAGCAAATTGCATTAGGACGTGACAAATTGGCCCGCGAAGCAGCTAAATGGAGATGACATTTGGAGCGGTTTGCCGGGCAGAGCCTCTGGAGTCGCAGGGAAATAAATGTGTGATTTGCAGGCTCCTCCCGACATCTCCCATTTAGGCACCGCCACGAGGTTTCCAGAACTTACTCAGGGAACTCCTGTTGCAGCCAAATGTGGGAGTCTCGAGCATGCCTGGGAAAGGTTGCCCAAAAGCTAGGGCAGATGTAGGTGCAGACTGTCTCATGCCGTGGGCAGCCGAGATGAGGAGCTGAACTGGGAGAGAAAGCAAAGCCGGTATTTAGAAACTGCGTGAGTGGTGAGGAGCTGAAGGTGGGAAGCTGGGCTGGCTGCTGGGTGCCAGCGTGACGCTCTGCTGGGGGAGCAGGGGCACCTCTGCCCACTGATGGGTGATCCTGGGGTGCAGGGGCACCTCTGCCCACTGATGGGTGATCCTGGGGTGCAGGGGCACCTCTGCTCGTGATTCTGGGGGAGCAGGGGCTCCTCTGCCCACTCATGGATGGTCCTGGGGGTGCAGGGGCACCTTTGTTCCCAGATGGATGATCTCCTGGGGGTGAAGGGGCACTTTTGTTCACTGATGGATGGTTCTGGGGGTGCAGGGGCACCTTTATTCCCAGAGGGATGATCCTGGGGTGCAGAGGCACCTCTGCTCGTGATCCTGGGGTGCAGGGGCACCTCTGCTCGTGATTCTGGGGGAGCAGGGGCACCTCTGCCCACTGATGGGTGATCCTGGGGGAGCAGGGGCACCTCTGTTCCCCGAGGGATGGTCCTGGGGGTGCAGGGGCACCTCTGCCCACCGCGGCTGGTTTGTGGCTCTCGGAGAAGGGACCGCAGCACATCCCAACAGCGACGTGCGCACCTGCCCCTCTCATCCCGCCTCTCGCAGCACATCCGCGGCCGCTCCGACACGGCGGTGATCAAGCTGTTTTAATTGGCCCCTCTGCAGCCTGAACGATAAATATGTAATGGGGGAGAGTGCCCCGCTGCTCCTCACGGCGCTGAGCCTGTCATTTCTGACGGGGCACTGCGTGCTCGCCGCTCTGCCCGTCCCCGCTCGCCTCCAGCCCGTGAAACCGCGCTCCCCCCCCCGCCTTTGGCATCCTTGAAAAGAGCGGGGGAAAAACCTGGAAAAAGATGAACCTGAGCATGCGGTGCTCCTGAGGCAGGCCCCTTCACATTTCTAAACACTCTTGATTATTCAGCTAATCTTTATTTCATGGGCCTGTTACAAGAAACACAAACGGGGGAGAAAGAAGAAGGCGGTGACACATTTAAAATACACAAGAAAAGTGCTGGCAGGAATATAATCGTTCTTCTTCCAGCGATATGAAATATTTATGGGCCTAAGTTGTGGCAAGATCCTCTGCCTCCCCTCCCACCTAACTCCGAAATGTTTTTCCCGGTACAACAGGAACTGGGGGCACCGGGAGTGCTGCCAGCAGTGCCCTGTGCCCCTCTCGGTGTCCGTGCCCAGGGAAGGGAAGGGAAGGGAAGGGAAGGGAAGGGCAGGGCAGGGAAGGGAAAGGCAGGGAAGGGAAGGGAAGGGAAGGGAAGGGAAGGGAAGGGAAGGGAAGGGAAGGGAAGGGAAGGGAAGGGAAGGGAAGGGAAGGGAAGGGAAGGGAAGGGAAGGGAAGGGAAGGGAAGGGAAGGGAAGGGAAGGGAAGGGAAGGGAAGGGAAGGGAAGGGAAGGGAAGGGAAGGGAAGGGAAGGGAAGGGAAGGGAAGGGAAGGGAAGGGAAGGGAAGGGAAGGGAAGGGAAGGGAAGGGAAGGGAAGGGAAGGGAAGGGAAGGGAAGGGAAGGGAAGGGAAGGGAAGGGAAGGGAAGGGAAGGGAAGGGAAGGGAAGGGAAGGGAAGGGAAGGGAAGGGAAGGGAAGGGAAGGGAAGGGAAGGGAAGGGAAGGGAAGGGCGGAGCGCTGGCCGAGCTGCCCGGCTCGAACGGGAGCAGAGCTGTTCCAGTCTGTTAACTCGAAATAATTCAGCAGCGTCCCTTCGGCGTGCTGTGAAAAGCCCCCTTTGAGGTGCCCGTGTTGTGGAGAAGCCGCTGCTCCCTCGGGGCACTCTGCTATTAATTCATTAGATCTGAGGGTTTTTTCTCTCGTCTCCCCCTCTTTTCTCTTCCCCACCCCCCTCCCTGGCAATTCAAACAGTGATGAATGGACAAAAATCCCTCAAGGGAAACATTTTTTCACTTAGTTACAAAGATTTCATGGCTAATTAGAGTAAATGTGGTTTTTAGAGTGTTAATCTCTTAACCAGCTTGGCTGGGAGGCCACCGCCACAACAGCAAAGGGGAGGGCAGGGGGACCAAGGGGGAAAAGGGGCTCCCAACCCTCCGGGCGAGCCACGGGCGGCGGCTGAAGGAGCTGAAGTGGCGGTGGCACCGGAGCATCCCCGGGAGCTCCTCAGCCGGGAGCCCACGAGCCCTTTGTGAGCCGCGGGAACCGAGGGGGAGCGGAGGGCAGAGCCGAGCCCAGAGCCGCTTCTGCAGCGAGAATAAATGGATTTACTGCGGGCTGGTGCCGCCAGGGCCCCGGCCGGGCAGCCTCGGGCTGTGTCCCCCCGTGCTGCTGTGGCACAGGGTGGCCCTGCCACCTCCGCAGCTCTGAGTGCCGCTGGCACACGCGGGACGGGCGGCCCCGTGTCGCCAAAGGTGTTTTGCTGATGGAAATCCTCTCCTTTTGCGGCCGTGAAGGGATTTATCCTCATGCAGTGCAGCGTTTCTCTTTTCTCCGGTTCTCCCCTCCTGCGCTGCCCCCCTGGCACCCACATCTGAGCCCGGTTCGGGAATGGGGAAATGGCAAAAGGGGCAGAGGAGCTGCTGAGCCCAGCACCCACCCACCCCCCAGAGCCGGCACGGGGGTGGGAGCCGGGGGTGGGATGTGGCCTTGAAATTCCTCCTCATCCCACTAGAGGGGATGCTCTGGATCCAGCTGAAATCCGAACGCGAGCGCAGCCGGGAGCGAAGCTGCTTTTCACCCCGGCGGGGCGAGGCTGCTCCAGCAGCGCTTTTTGGGGAAGAGACGCTTCCCCGAGCACACGAGAGCAACACATGTCCGTGCTGGAGCTGAGGCTGCCCCTCCCTGCCGGGCTGCCCCGGGAATTCCGATCCACCGCGATGCTGCAGGGATGGGGTGTGGGAAAGAGGAGCCCTCCCCTCCTTATCAGAGAGAGCCCATCTCATCTTTGTCGCTGTCATCGCAGCTTCTGTTTGGCTGAATCGACCTGGGAGGGAGTGAAAAGCGAGATAAATGTATCCTACTATGAACATTTAATCCAGCTTTGCCTGGGCTAAAATTGCATTCAGAGCTGGAGATAAAAGGCGTCAGAGCCACGTTATAAAGAAGTCCAGATGATCTCGGAAGGCACCGGGAGGGTGAGCCCGGGAGAGCCCTGGCAGGGCTCTGCTGTGCCCGGTGGCAGCCACTGCTGCCCCTCCTTGCCTGGCACTGCCTGGGAGCAGCCCTGCTCCGTGCCAGGGGCACACTCAGCTCTTCCAAGAGCTCAGTTCTTCCAAGAGCTTCCCCTGTGGAAGTTCTGCCACCCACTGCTCCCTGTTCCCAAAACCCTGGGTGCCCAGGGATGACCCCACTGTGCCTGGGCACTTCTCACAGCCCAGGAGAGGCTCTGCAGAGCTCCTGCGTGCCCAGCCACTGCCAGGGGGAGCCTGTTGGAGCCATGCCCAGCCCCGGAGGGGGGTTTGGAGGGTCCCGTCCCAGCCAGGCTTCGCTCTCCGGAGCCAGCTCCGTGCTGTGTTTGCTGTGACAGCAGCTTCCCAGGAGGGAACGTCCCTCGCAGCCCTTTTCCTGCTCCAGCGCCGTTTCCCCACTTCATAAAAGTGAAAGGTGACGTCTGAGTAAATATTGCCCTGACCTCTCACCTCTCCTCCTCCTCCCGCTGCTGCTGCTGCTCCCCAGGGCTCCCCTGCGCTGCCCCGGGGCTGTGCCGGGAGCAGGGGGTTCGGGGTGCTCTGGGGGGCTCTGGGGGGCTCTGGGGGGCTTCATGGGGCTCTGGGGGCTCGGGGCTGGAACACAAGCCCTGTGTCCCAGGGCTGGAGCTGGACAGGAAGGGCAGGGTCCGGCCTGGCTGCGGTCTGTGGCTGTTGGGTCAGCACCCTGAGCTCTGCCTGTGAGTGTGACAGCCACCAGCTCATCCCTGTGTCACAGCCCAGCCGGGTCCTGGGCAGGTCCTGGCAGGAGCCTCTGTGGGAGCCCACAGCAGGAACCATCCCTGTGAGCCTCTGTGGGAGCCCACAGCAGGAACAATCCCTGTGAGCCTCTGTGGGAGCCCACAGCAGGAACCATCCCTGTGACCTCTGTGGGAGCCCACAGCAGGAACCATCCCTGTGAGCCTCTGTGGGAGCCCACACCAGGAACCATCCCTCTGGGGGAGCCCACAGCAGGAACAATCCCTGTGAGCCTCTGTGGGAGCCCACAGCAGGAACCATCCCTGTGAGCCTCTGTGGGACCCACAGCAGGAACCATCCCTGAGTGTTCCCAGAGGGGGCACAGGTAGGGAGAGCTGAGTGCGGCTCCAGCCTCTGCCCCTCTCTGTGACCTGGCAGGGCTCTCCAGGGCTGGACCAGCAGCTCCCAGCTGCCCTGGGCTCGGCCCCTGCGTGGGGATCAGCGGTGGGAATGCTGGGCTGTGTGTGGGGCAGCCCTTGGGGCGCACAGGCAAATCCAGTCCCATTTTCGGCGGGTGGGAGAGCGAGCGTCCTTGGCGAGGCCGTGTGGAAGCAAACTGCTCATTCTCCTCAGCTCCTGTGTGGCTCTGGCAGCGTTTGCACACCAGCAGTTTAACCCCCGCTGTGCCAGGCTCTGGAGCCCATTTCCCTGCCTGGGGAAGGCGCAGGAGAACAGGAAAGCCGTGGGGCAGCGCCGGCTCCTGACGCGCGCCCGGAGGAAGCGCAGCCACCGCCGTCACTCCCTGAGTCAGCGTGGAAGAAGTTCCTCCTGTCATTTCCAGGCTGGGCCAGCCTGGGAACAGATTCCTGCAGGGAGATTTATGTGCAGTTCCTCCTCCGTGGCAGTTCTGCCATCGGCCGGAGCCCGCGGCGATCCCTCGTGTGCGCTGGCCCTACCGGAGGGCAGCGGGCGGCCGGCGAGAGAAGGGCAGAAATCTGGAGGTGTTTTCCAGGTGTTCCTGAATCTCCCTGCTTTGCTTTGTTCACCTGGGAATGAGCTTCCGAAAAGTGAGTTTGTGCTCCGAGCTTTAGAGGTTATTCCTGGACAGTGCTTGAGAGGAGGCTTTGAGTCTTTGGGATTTGCCTGGCGATTTCTGGGCTCTCGGGGTTTGCCTTGGCAGGGTTTTAATCCAGCCCAAAGTGGCCACTTCCCCTCGGAATGGGAGGCTGAGATTCTGGGAACTGGCAGCTGGGAAAGCTGTGGTGAATGTGAGTGTGCTGGTGGCAGGGCTCAGCCCCCCAGGGGATGCTTCTGAAATGCACAATTTCCCATTTTTTGGGGAACATTTACACACAGCAGAACCCAGGGGCTCTGTGCTTGGCCAGGTAGCCACATATGAGGGGTTCACGTGTGGCCAGCTCGTGTGAAGAGCTTTGTTCCCCGTGGCTGGGCAGATTTATTGGTGTCAGAGCAGAGGAGCGGGGAGTTGGCTGCGGAACAGGGATGTTACAGTTCAACTCCATAAAACACGCCGGCTGTCTCCTCTACTCTGTCATTTGCCAAGTCCCCAAAAAGTCGCAGTGACAGGAGCAGAGGATGGAGCTCTGCCCTCATGATCATATTTCCTGTCTTTGCTGGCTTATGTCACCTCCTGGAATGTTATCTGAACAACAACAACAACAAAAAAAAATAGCCTGTGAATTTCCTTTTGATTTTAATGGAAGTGTGAAGAGGTGGGGAGGAAAAGGGAGCGCGCCTGGAGGTTTCCTAACTGCCTCGATTATTCCTGTGCTTCAAATATGCCATTTCACAGGTCTGAAATCTGCTCTGAAGTTAAAACATAGAGCTGTGGAATGGTCTGGGTTGGAAAGGACCTTAAAGATCCCTGCCCTGGAGGTGTCCAAGGCCAGGCAGGACAGGGCAGTGTGCAGGGACAAGTTCTGTGGGACAGGACAAGTTCTGTGGGACAGGACAAGTTCTGTGTGCAGGGACAAGTTCTGTGTGACAGGACAAGTTCTGTGTGCCAGGGACAAGTTCTGTGGGACAGGACAAGTTCTGTGGGACAGGGACAAGTTCTGTGGGACAGGACAAGTTCTGTGTGCCAGGGACAAGTTCTGTGGGACAGGACAAGTTCTGTGTGCCAGGGACAAGTTCTGTGTGCCAGGGACAAGTTCTGTGTGCCAGGGACAAGTTCTGTGGGACAGGACAAGTTCTGTGGGACAGGGACAAGTTCTGTGGGACAGGACAAGTTCTGTGGGACAGAGACAAGCCGGCCCCGTTGGCTCCACCAGATGAATTCCCCAGAGTCGAGGCGGCCACAGTTTGTGCTGGGCTCAGCTCAGCAGTACCAGAACAAACTCCCAGAGAGAAACAAAAGCAGAGGCTCTTGTGAGCACTTCCAAGGGTGTTGTATAATTTGGGTAAAACAAAAACAAAAACAAAAAAAAAAAACCAAACAAAAAATTAAAATATAGATATATAGATGGCACAGCAGAGCAGGTGACAGGGAAGGTGGCACAGGGACAGGCTGTGGTGCCCTGCCAGGCTGGGAGCAGCTGGAGCAGCCCGTGGCCAATCGATTGCCACGCCAGGGGCACAGTGTGGGACACAGCCCGAGCAGAGCAGCAGCTTCCAGGGGGTTTTATGGAATTTTTTCCACCCCCACAGGCAGAAACACGGTGACCCTCCCTGGGTGGGTGCTGCAGCTCCCGAGTCTCCCCTCCTGTCACCCCCATTGTCCCCACAGTGCCGCTGTCTGTGCCCTGCCCTGAGCCACACAGGGACTGGCAGAGCTCCTGATTTTGCTCAGGCTTTTGGGATATCTGATCCATCAAGGTTTCCAGCCCCTCTTTAGCCTCAGAGCTTCTGGCTGATGTCAGATGTGGACGCCAGCAGCTGCTTTCTCCATCTTAGAACCAGCTTGGCTGGAGAGAGAGAAGGTTTTAAATGACAGAGATCCTTAGCAAAGAGACGAGAGTTAGTGTTGAAAATAAAGAAAACAAGACAGCTCGTTTCATCTAAACAGAAGGGTTATTAAACAGGCTTGAATTAATCAGAGATCTGCCAGAGCTCTGAAATTGAAAAGCAGGGCAGAGGAGCAGGGAGCACGCGAGTGTGAAGGAGCCACTTTCTCAAGCAGACATTGATGTCCCAACACTCTGGGAGAGGAGATGATGTTCAGCTGCTGGTGGCACGCAGGGGAGGTGGCTCCAGGCTTTGGGGTCCCTGCCTGGACCTCAGGACAAGAGAAACCCACCTTGGTGCTGATCCTGGGATATAAACGCAGCTCAATGCTGGTCCCAGGAGATAAACCCAGCTTGGTGAGATCCCGGGAGATAAGGCAGGCTTGGTGAGGACCTGCAGGATCTGCAGGATCTCTGGCTAATGGTGTGCCTGGGGACCCATTTCACTTGAAGCTGGGGTTCTTCACTTGCCTTGGAGTGAGGCCAGGAGAAGCTGCTGCTCATTTTCCTCCTGCAGTTCGGTGGCCGCTCTCTGATCCTCCCTCGTGCTGCTCTGCAATATTCTCCTGTAATAAACTGCATCTGGACGTCACCTGGGGACACGGGGCTGGGCTGAGGCTCGGGAGATAAAACTCCCTGCCTTGCCACTGGGACCTTTTGCTTAGCCTTGGGCAAATCATTTCATCGTTTAATCTGCTTGCACCTGAGGTCAGCAGCCATTAAATTCCATTTTGCTGGGAATAAAGCCCATGAATAATCAAGCAATGCTCAGGTGGAGAGGTGGATAAAGCTCAGTCCATCAGGGCTCAGGTAGGAAACCAGAAAAAGCACTTTCTGAGGCACGTAAAACTGACCTAGATTGCCTGCAGGGGTTGTGGATTGTGTTTCGGGGCTCCTTGAGGACTCTTTAGAGAAACAGCAGAGCAGTGATGGCTCCAGCAGCTGGGCCCTGCAGCAGGAGGCTGTGAGGCACTCACAGCTCTCCGTCCAACTCCAACTCTTTCAACATCACCCAAAGCCTGTGACCTGTTTACACAGGTTTGGCTGAGCCCCAGCCTCCCCAAAAACTTGACTGAAGCAGCTTTGAAACTTCTCAAGTGTTGAATTTCCCCGTGGCGTCAGACTCGGAGGCAGCCAGGAGAGGCAGGGTCTGTTCTGCTGTCAGGCTGTGCCCAGCCCCGAGCCTGAACCCGGGCAGTGAGACCCTCCCTGCCCAGCTCCCCTCCCCAGCCAGCTCAGCTCATTTCTGAGCCATCTCACAGAGGAGGTTGAGACAGAGTGAAAATTTAACAGGGTAGAAATCCATTTGGATTGAGGTGCAATGTGCCACTTTGAGCTTGCTAAATGTGCTGTTTACTCTGCTAACTGCAGCCCTAGCAAAACTACCCCAGCTAGGGAAAAAGAACGCAAATTTCCACACTAAAAGATCATTAATTATAATTAATATTAACTTAATTAATTGTAAAGTTTAATTTTTCATCTGCATTTCAAGGTGTCCCATTCCTGTGCCAGGGTGGCTTAGGGATGTCCCTGTGGGGGTGCTGGGTTAAATGTCTCCAGCTGTGAGGCACAGCTGGGTGGCAGCCACAGCTGTGCTGCTGCTTTGGATCTCCCTGGGGATGGGGACAGAGGAGCACGACTTGTCCTGGCCTGTCTGACACACGTGGGACAGTGCCAGGGGTGGCATCCGAAGTGCCGTGTCCTTCTCCTCCAAACTGCAGCTCCAGACTTGGCACTTTCTGGGGTTTTCTGTTCCTCTGGACCCGTTGGGATGTGTGTGCACAGGAGGGAGGTGGAGGGCAGAGCTTTGCACAGTGTGTGCTGTATAAACAAATAGCTGGGCTCCGGACAAATTTTGTGCAGAATTCCTGTGATGTTGTTTGTTATCAGGGAAATGCCTTTTGGTGGCTGGGCTCTGTTCTTCCCCTCCTCTTCCTTGTCCCAGGCCTGGAGGAAGCAATAATCACAATGCTGTGCTTTGCCCTCTTAACTCTTTCTCAGAACGCTGCCGAGGCTGTGGAATGCCAGCCCTGGGAATGAGCAGCTCCAGGAAGGGGGGACAGAGCCCCTGGCACAGCCCCTGGCACGGCTCCTGGCACAGCCCCTGGCACGGCTCCTGGCACGGCTCCTGGCACGGGTCCTGGCCTGGCTGCCAGCACAGAGCAGGGACAGGCAGCCCAGGGCGGCCAGAAAGGTGGATTTTGCTCCAAAACCCAAAGGGTTCAGCCTGTGTCTTAGGAAAAGCTTGTTATTTGTCATCCCTGTGGGGAAACCTCTGGAGGAGCCTTGGAGCTGGCCCCAGGTTCCTCACTGGTGATTTACAACTTGTTCTTATTGTTGTTGGAGTGAAAATATCAAATAAAAAAGGCCAAGAGGAGGTGGTAGGAGCCATCCTCATGGATGGAATTACAGAATTCCAGTTCTCCACACCAAGTAACAGAATTCCAGTTCTCCACACCAAGTAACAGAATTCCAGTTCTCCACACCAAGTAACAGAATTCCAGTTCTCCACACCAAGTAACAGAATTCCAGGTCTCCACACCAAGTAACAGAATTCCAGTCTCCAGCATCTGTTCTCCCACTTGCCACAAGGAAAGGGCCAAACCCGGGGCTTTTCCCTCATTCCCAGATCCCAAATGGAGCCAGAGGGAGGGGAAAGGCTCAGGCTGCTGCAAGGCTGAGGTTCTTCCAGAGGGTTGGTTCTGACTTTGGGGTCATAATGTGCAGCCTGCCCTCCTGGTGACCCTTTGGGCAGTGCTGGGGGGGATGTGACAGCCTGGTGACCCTTTGGGCAGTGCTGGGGGGGATGTGACAGCCTGGTGACCCTTTGGGCAGTGCTGGGGGGGATGTCACAGCCTGGTGACCCTCAGGGAGGGCAGCGCTGCTGTCCCCACTCCCAGCCATGAATCTTACAGGGCTCTGAACAGCAAAAAGGGCAGAACCACCCCCAGCTTCCAGAGCAATCCCAGCCCCCCTGCCCCTCCTGGCTCTGCCATTCTTCACAAGGGTCTGTTCAGCCCCCACAAAGCCAGCGTGGGATTTATGGCCCAATCTGTTCCCCCCCTGCGGGTGCCTGGGGACCCTGGTGGCCTCTGGGCAGGGGGAGGCACAGGGACAGAAAAAAGGACAGGCAGGAAAAAGCTCGTGGGGCTGGGAGGGTGGGGGTGAGGGGATGGGTGAGGATGTGGGGTCAGTGAGGCACTGGGGAGCTTTGCTGTGTCCTGGGGGTGCTGGGGCACATCCAGAGGGGTGAAACACCCCAGGAAAGAGGAGCTGAGGGGGCAGGGGTGGTGGGTGAGGGCCCAGCAGCGCTGAGTGTAAATCACTGCTCACCAGAGAAAAGCCCCGGCCACCACCAGGCAAACACAGCTGCCACACTGGTGACATCAGAATTGTGCCTTTGAGCCGTCATTTGCCACAGGAAATTCTCTTGTTTTGGCTTTAATTTTCTCTTTTTTTTCCTTTCTTTTTTTTTTTTTTTTTTTTGTTTTTTTTTTTTGGTTTTTTTTTTTTTTTTTTTTGGGTCTGCACAAAATGCCGCTAATGACAAACTGTGGTGCCCGTGAGTGAGTGACAGCTGAAATGAGAGAAATGACTAATGGTGCCTCCTGAAGCCCTGTCGCATGGAGATTAAATGAGCCCTTTTTTCTTCCCCCCTCAATGAGAATCATGGGCATTTGAATAATAATATTATAGTCTCCATTAGGATGACAGTGGGGGAAAAAATCGGCTCAGACCTGTGATTATTCCTTCAATCTAATAATTATTTAAATACCAGATAACTCCTTTCAGCCTAATTGAGGCCTTTCAGCTGCTTGGGTTTATATTGTGTCCCTGAATTTACTCTCTCTTTCACCTTGCGTTACTAATAGCTGCAGATTGCTTCTGAGGCTGTATTTTAAAACTCTCTTCAGGAAAAAAAAAAAAAAAAAAAGAAAGAAAGAAAGAGAGAGAAAATTGATGATCAAATGGTATTAAGGATCAGAGTTAAAATCACCCGTTCTGCTGGTGTTTAACTCCCCAGGTGTTTGGCCTCCTCCACAGGGATGGTTTGGGTTGGAAGGGATCTCAAAGCTCATCCAGTTCCACCCCCTGCCATGGGCAGGGACTCCTTCCACCATCCCAGGTTGCTCCAAACCTGGCCTTGGAGACTTCAGGGATGTGGCAGCCACAGCTGGAGCCAAGGATTCCTCCCCAAAATCCCAGCTCAGCCTCACAGGGTTCCTCTGGCTGCTCAGTGTCTGCTCTGCTGAGCTCTGCCCAACCCTGCACCCGAGGACAGGACACGGACCCAGGGATGGCAGCTCACGGCCAGTCTGGCATGTTCAGATCATGTTTGAAGGGCAGATTCTCCTTGCTGGGTGATGTCTCTTGCACTCAGACACCTCTGTGGTCATGTCAAGCAAGCTGCTCTAGGCTGGTGGTCTCCCTGCTGCAGGCAGGGTTTGGTGGTGGATCTAACCTTGTGCTCCCACCTTGGTGGCAGATGCTTTTTGGCAGGAAAGTACCTTGTGAAGGAGTTCCTGCCTAAAAAGTACCTGCTTGAGAGGCACTTCTGGCTCTGGGGAGGGTCTGAGGGGAGATGGCACCACCTTCAGTGTGTTTGTGCTCCATGAACTTGCCTGCTTCTTCCTCAGGTTCCCAAATTAAATCAGAGAGGGTTTTAAGGTAAAGAACAGCTCTAATTTCCTCTGCTGCTCCCAGCAACACACCCTGCAGGAGACATCCTCTCAGCCAAGATTGCAGATGGATGGCTGGGGCTGCGAGCCGCAGGCTTTGTCTTGGGCTGGAGCTGATTCTCCCTCCCTGTCTGAGCAGAGCATGTTCTAAACAGCCAAACCCCACCACAAATCAAGATGCAGGGGCTGAAACAAGTGGCAAAACATCGAGCCTGAACTGTTCTCCACTAAGTTGTGGACTTGCTCAATTCTCACTGTGCTTAGAGACATCCTCCCTTTATCTCAAGGACTGTGTAATTAGAAAGACTCCTTTGAATTTTATCTGCAGGGCACAGGGGATCTAATCCTTCGCTCTGGGTGGCTCTTGTCTCCACAGAACCATGTGAGGGACATTGCTGGGGCTCAGGACACGCGCGGGGGACGCGGAGTTTGCCTTTCCCAGGATGGATCAGAGGAGGAACTGGCCTCGGGTACTGGACTCTGATGGCTGGTCAGTGGCTCTGCTCTGCCTCTTCCTGGCCTCGCTCTCCCGGAACGTGTCCAGCAATGCCTCGTTCAACACTTTCCACTCGGAGCACCGGGACTGGACGTTCAACCACCTGGCGGTGCACCGGGGCACCGGGGCCGTCTACGTGGGGGCCATCAACAGGGTGTACAAGCTTTCGGGCAACCTGACCATCCTGGTGGCTCACAAAACCGGTCCCGAGGAGGACAACAAATCCTGCTACCCGCCCCTCATCGTGCAGCCCTGCGGCGAGGTCCTCACGCTCACCAACAACGTCAACAAGCTGCTCATCATCGACTACTCCGAGAACCGGCTGCTGGCCTGCGGCAGCCTCTACCAGGGCGTCTGCAAGCTGCTGCGCCTCGACGACCTCTTCATCCTGGTGGAGCCCTCGCACAAGAAGGAGCATTACCTGTCCAGCGTCAACAAGACGGGCACCATGTACGGGGTGATCGTGCGCTCCGAGGGCGAGGACGGGAAGCTGTTCATCGGCACGGCGGTGGATGGCAAGCAGGATTACTTCCCCACCCTCTCCAGCCGCAAGCTGCCCCGCGACCCGGAGTCCTCGGCCATGCTGGATTACGAGCTCCACAGCGACTTTGTTTCGTCCCTCATCAAAATCCCCTCGGACACGCTGGCCTTGGTTTCGCACTTCGACATCTTTTATATCTACGGCTTCGCCAGCGGCAACTTCGTCTATTTTCTGACGGTGCAGCCAGAGACCCCCGAGGGCGTCTCCATCAACTCCGCCAGCGACCTCTTCTACACCTCCCGCATCGTCCGCCTGTGCAAGGACGACCCCAAGTTCCACTCGTATGTGTCCCTGCCCTTCGGCTGCGTCAAGGGCGACACGGAGTACCGGCTGCTGCAGGCTGCCTACCTGTCCAAGCCGGGGGAGGTGTTGGCCAGGGCCCTCAACATCACGGCGCAGGAGGACGTGCTCTTTGCCATCTTCTCCAAGGGGCAGAAGCAGTACCACCACCCCCCCGACGACTCCGCGCTCTGCGCCTTCCCCATCCGCACCGTCAACGCCCACATCAAGGAGCGCCTGCAGTCCTGCTACCAGGGCGAGGGCAACCTGGAGCTCAACTGGCTGCTGGGGAAGGATGTGCAGTGCACCAAAGCGGTAAGGATGCGCTGGCTGTTGGCTGTGGGAGCCCTCGAGAGCCGGGTTCAATCCCTGCCCCGATGGAACGCAAGTTTGCAGAGTAGGATCAGTCTGTCTGTGCCTCAGTTTCCCTAAATTTAGAGCACTCTTTGCCTTTAATCCATGCTCTCATCCTGCAGTGAGATGACAATGAGGGAAGGGATGGTGTTAAGTCAGAATAAAGGTGTGCAGCTTCCTGGGAACTCCCAACCCGGGGCTCTGGAAGCCGCAGGAACCCTGGGGAAGGTGGCTGGAGCTGGCAGGGGTAACACATTGGTGGCCCTCACCTCCACACCACCCGAGTGTGTGGGGCCGCTCTGGGCTCTGTTTCACTCACAGCTGCCCCAAACCTTGTCTTTCCAGCCAGTCCCCATCGATGACAACTTCTGCGGGCTGGACATCAACCAGCCCCTGGGCGGCTCGGTGCCCGTGGACGGCGTGACGCTCTTCACCTCCAGCCGCGACCGCATGACCTCCGTGGCTTCCTACGTCTACAACGGCTACAGCGTGGTCTTCGTGGGCACCAAGACGGGCAGGCTGAAGAAGGTAAGGCCTGTGCGTGGCTGAGGAGAGCCGGGAGCTGGTTTGTCTCTCCCGGGATGCTCTGAGCGCCTCACGGGTGCTGCGCCTTGCGGGCGTTTCCCAGCGGGAATCTGGGAGCGCAGCAGGAGTGGAAATCGCAGGGTTTGGGTCACGGCTGGTGTTGGAGAGGTGGAGTGCAGCCCTCAGGGTTGTTAGAGTGGTTCGTTTTGGAGTGCCAGGTTTTGGGAAAGGTGAAGTTGAAGCTGCTGCAGGACGGCCCTGGGGAAGGAACCAAAGGAGGTCAGATGGAAGTCTTGCAATAGTTTTGTTTCCCGGCAGTCCTTCTGCAACTGCTGCAGAAGACTGAGTTACAAAGCCTTTGGAGCTGCTGGTGCTGGCAGGATTTTGGTCATGGAGAGACAGGAAAGGGCTCATGTGGCTGCTTTTGGAACCAAGCCTCAGGGCAGAGTCCTGCTGCCTCCCTGTGCCTCTTCCTCCTGCTGGAACATTCCTTGTCCTCTGTTGGTGAGAGCCACAGCATGTTTCTGGGTTGGAAGGGACGTGGGCAAGGACACTTCCACTAGCCCAGGCTGCTTCAAGCCCTGTCCAACATGATCTTGAATGACTTTTAGGCCTTTGAAGCCCAGCTGGGATTTCCCCACTTCTGAGTCACAAAATCACAGAATTTTCTGAGCTGGACGGGAACTCTCTGAGGAGTTTTGTATTTAAAATAAGTATTTAAAATAAACAGAGGTGTGTGAGAGCCCTTGTTGGCCTTTGGAGCTGGAGCTGCAGCTGGAAGCCAGCTCAGCAGTGGGTCTGATCCAGCTCCAGCAAAAGCAGCCTTGGAGCTGCTGCTCTGGCAAGCTGAGACCCTTCCAATTAACCTCAGCTCTAAATGACAGCATTAGGTGAACCTGTTAAACGCAGCCCCTGCTCCTTCCTGCCAGGGAAAGAGTTAACAAATGTAATCAACAGCAGGCTGTTAATTTTTGGAGTCCTTAAGCAGCAGGGAATTTCTTCCTCATCTATCCAGGAAGATACAAGGACAGGCAGATACTACACTTGAATGTCGGCATCATTTTAATTACATCAGTTCATTAATATTCATTCAGCACTTTACAAGTGCTGAGTAGTAGTAAATTAGGTGCCTCCCTGGTGCCTCTCGAGTGTCAGTGGGGCAATTTTGAACGTGGGGGAGAGGGAGCTTGTGAAGCAGAGCCCTCCACTTCCCTGCTTCCGTGCCTGGCACTGGGGAGAGACGGGGGTTTTTTTAGCTAAATGGAAGGAAGAGGAGCCCTCAGCACATCCCAAATGCTTGTGCCAAGCCTGGAGCGTGGGATGCAGCCTGAGATGCAGCAGGGATGCAGCCTGGGATGCAGGCTGGGATGCAACCTGGGATGCAGCCTGAGATGCAGCAGGGATGCAGCAGGGATGCAGCAGGGATGCAGCAGGGATGCAGGCTGGGATGCAGCCTGGTGCTCATTCTGTGCAGGGTTTGGGGACAGGGGAGGCTCCTCATTCAGCCACGAGCCTGTGCCTGCACACGAGGCATTTTCGGGTTGTTCCATGAATGATGAAGGATTACAGGAGCAGCAGTCTCTCCAGCAGGGTTTAATTCCTGGTGCCAGCCCACACTGGACACTTTCTGATGCAAAGTTAATCTGTCCATGCTCCGCTGTCCAGAGGGAGGGCTGTGCAATCCTTCACCTGCAATCCTTCATCTGCTGGATGACAACTGGCCCATTTCTGAAGTAAATTCATCCCAGACATTCACTGCAGCCAGTTTTTCATGGCACCTGCCCTGATTTAACAGCAGAGCTGCCTGCAGCTGACGGGATCCATCCCCCCTGTAATTAACTGGAACATTCCTGGTCCCGTCCTGCCCTGTGTGGGGCTGAGGATGTTGCTGTTCTCCCTCTCCCAGCTCTGTCTACACCTTGAGCAGGTTTCCCCTCATTTGACACGTGGGATTATCTTTTCCACGGCCTGAGGGAGCCCAGGTGAGGCGTAGGAAGCAGCTCTGCACCGAGCTGAGGGGCTCTGGCTGCAGAGGAGGCGAGACCCAGGGGAAGTTAACAGGTTGTCTCTGGATTTCGCGCCTGTTCCAAGATAACCAGACGTGTCTGGAAGTCAGCGAGTGCTCAGGATGCTCAGGACTCTCTCCTTATCTCTCCTTCCCCATCTGTGAATGATGGTGGGAACGTTCAGCACCTCTGTAAGTGCCAGGGATTTGTACAGACGCCTTTTCCACCTGATCTCCTCCGTGTCCTCCTCCATCTCAGATCTACCCCCACAATTAATGTCTGAAAGCTTTGTCACACCTCTTCCCTCGCCCACAGCTGTTGATTTCCTTTGGAAACAAGCTGCTGGCTCCGTCTGGGCTTTCGGGGAAGGCATTTTTGTGTAGCTGCAGGAAAGTCGGGGAGATGGCTCCGAAACCTTTCAGATTTGCCTGTGCTCCCCAGTGAGAATTCCCTACTGGAAACACTGGGTTGTCTCTCTGCTCCTGTGCCTTGAGCTCTTCACCTCACTGCTCCTGCCACACTCCCAGCTCCGGCTGGTTCTGCTCCCCAGGGATTGTCTCAGGGTGGGTGAGGAGCAAACGCTGCTGATGCTGCGGCCCTTTGGCTGGAGCACGGTTAGGTGGGATGGAATTCTCCCTCCTGCTCTCCTTCCAAAGCCCCTCAGCCTCCTGGCTGTGGGAAGGAGGGGAAAGGGGCCCATGTTGGAGACACAACCATTCAGAATCGGGGATTCCTCCAATAAAACCATTTCCATCAAACAAAATGAGAAGGGACATTAATGCAACAGTTAACAGCAACTAAGTGCTGGGGGGAGATGTGTCAGCTTGCTTGTTCTGTTTATGGGCTCCATACAATTCTATCAATATTGATGTGTGATGCCTTTGATTTTGACACTAATCATTGCCATGAATTAAATTTGCAGCCATATAATTAGAACTGCTATTAATAGGGCCTCAAGCTAAGCACTGCTGTGCTAGTTGGCTTTTTCCTGATGGAAAACGGCATCCACAGAACTCAGCTAATGGGGAGTGCCCGGGAGGTGCTGAGCCTGACGTGGAAATTGCACTGGCTGTGCTTAGAGGGGCTCCTCTGGAAGGCAGAGGAGGTTTCTGGCGAGGCTCTGGCTCAGAGGTTTCCCAGGAATTCCACCGGAGCTGCCCTTAAACTTCCCAGTGGTTTGCTGTCCTTGGGATCCACAGCCTCGTGGGAGAGAGGAGGATTGAGGGGGAAAAGAGGAGGCCTCAGCGTGCAGGGCTGTTACTGCTGGGTTTCCATTCCACCTCCCCTTCCCCGTGCCAATCCTCCCATCTGCTGCCCTGCCCCAGCAGAGCCGTGTCAGCCCCGTGTCCCTGCGCACGCCTGCTTCCACCTCATCAGCCGAGCTCAGGGCTGGCATGGCAGCAAGGCTCACCACGAAAAATCAATCTTGTATTTCATCCCGAGAGGTCTGTTTCTTATTAGGTCTAATAAATCAGTGAAGTGCCCTTCATTCAGCTTGTCAATGCAGGACATTGTTTGTGATCAAGAATAAATAAATGTCTCTGCTCTGTCTGCCAGTCGCCGTCTAGGTATTATTTTTCCATCATGTTGTTTATGCTGGCTGTAGGAAAAATGCAGTTCCTGCAGCCTTGCCTGCCTCCCCACGAGCTGGGAATGCTCCTGGGTGGTAGAGGCGAGGGAAAAGCTGGAACAGTGACGTTGTGCCTGGGTTTCAGCCAGCGCTGAGTTGCTCAGTGGTGATAAGGTTTTAATTTGTGTGCCTGGAGAAGTGGAGGTGTTGCAGTGCTGCAGGCAAGGGCCCAGGTGTGGTTATTTCAGGTGCCCTGAGGTGAAGGATAAAGTGTGTGAATAAAATCACCCCCAGATCTCCTGGAAAAGGGGTGATCACCCCCAGATCTCCTGGAAAAGGGGTGTCACACGTTGTCCTGGCCACCTGTGATGCTGTCCCAAGGGTGCTGGACGTGCCTCAAATCCCTTCTGGGCTGTGAGGTCACTCCAGAGAGCTGCTCAGGGTCTGCCTGCAGGAGTGCCACGGAGAAATGCACCCTGCTGGCACTCTCTTGGTGATGGGAACACACTCCTGCCACCTGCAGAATTCCCAAACTCTGTCCTTGCTCCCCCATTTTCCAAGGCACAGCCACGAGTGGTTGGATTGCGCCGCCAGAGGAGCGGAGAACTTTTAAGTGCCTTGTTACGTCTTGGGACGTGAGAGTTTTATTCAGCTTGGCTGATTTAATTTGTTCCATTAGTGGGAATAAAGGAGGTCTTTCACAATGAAATATATATGTCCGAACCTGTCCTTAGATGACTTCATTTTCTGGGTGCTTATCTCATCCCGGTGATTTATCCTTCATTATCGCCCCCGCACGCGCATCCCGCGACACTTCGGGAAAAACTCAGTTGCATCAGCCCGTGGAGGAGCCAAAAGGACACCAGGCTGTTATTGAGCAGATGAAAATCATCCATTTGCAGGCGCCTTCCAAAGGATTTGTCTGGTTTTAGCTGTAGGTTGGGAGGTCAGGGGCTCTGCTGGCTCCGTGGTCAATCCATCACCCTCGAACCCGCGTTCCAGCAGAGGTGTGAGAGGGCAGATGGTTCTTGTTTGGCTGAAGAAGCTGTTTAATTGAAAGGTCTGAGAAAAAAAGTCTGGTTTTTGCCCAATGATGTGAAATAAGGGGGTGTTTAGTCAGTACTGGACTTGCTGCTGTGGTTGGAGGAGCTGGGATTTATTTTCTCCCTAAACAAGGATTTTTCCAGCCTCAGAATGTAATTCCCCTTTGCTTCCATCTGCACTGAAAAGGGTCCCCAAAATGCCCCATGGTCCCTCACAATTATTATTTTTAATAGCCAGAAGTTGGAATATTATTAATTAGACTTTGTGCAAGGGAATAGGAAAAGTGCTGGGAGCCAGAGGAGAGCACTGGGGGTGTTTGGGGCTGCAGATGGGGCAGAGCTGCCAAGTCCCTCTAGACTGGCTCTGAGCACTCAGGAATGTCCCTGCCACCTTTTAATGGCATGAAATTGTCCTCTCTTCTTCCAGCATCCCTTCCCTGGGTCTGGTATCTGGCGCCTGCCAGAGCAAGTCTTGTCAGAAAAAAGCCAGAAGTTGGCAGATATTTTTATATTTTATATTTTTATAGCTGCTGGAGAGGGAAGGGGCAGGTGTTCAGGAAATGCTGGGGATGTGAAATGGAGCCAGGTGAGCTTGGAGGCTGCTTTAATCTCATTTCTTGGCTCAGGAGATGGGGATGACTCTGGGTTTTATGCAGGTTCAGGCACCTTGAAAAATCAACTCGAAATTTTGGAGGGCAGCGATTACGTTTGGTTCAGTTCTAAATCAAGTGGGCTTAGAGGAGGCTGTGAGTGCTGAGAAGCTTATCCATGGAATCCATCCTTCCTGGAATCCATCCTGCCTCTGAAACCATGGTATGGCTTGGGTTGGAAGGGACCTTCACAGGCCATGCAGTCCTGGTATGAGCAGGGACACTTCAGCCAGACCAGGCTGCTCAGCACCCCATCCAAACAAGGTTTTCATTCTGAATTTCGGAGCTATTTTCTCCCCACACCTTCTCTCAGAGGTATTATCTCCCTTACGAGCATCAAGTGAGGCAGAAGTTATTCCTCCTCCGTTTCACGACGTTTTCATCAAGTTCAATAATGAGTTTCTACTTGAAATGATCCTGGTGAAAAACATCACGAAATTCCAAACTCTTTGGTGAACTCCTGTTAGTTTTCCTCCTGCCCCTGCTTTCCTTGGAGTGTGAAGCTGCAGGAGTTGCTGTTCTGGATGTTGTTGGGTTTGGGGGTAGGGCAGTGTCAGAGTCAAGAAGTTCATGCTTTCTTTACTATAAACATATTTTTCTGCAGGCTTTTAAAATCCTCAGAGGTCAAAATAACACAGGTTTTGGTCCATTTGTAAGATCTTAAATCCCTGGGTGGCAAGAAATACTGTGAGAAGCCCGGGCTATGTTGCTTCTCTAAATGCCTCCTCGAGGCAGTAAAAACAAATGTGGAAACCACAAATGTGCCGGGAGAGGCGGGGGAGTGTGCAGGGAGAGTCCTGGGCGCTGCCACAGCCCCTGAGCTGCTGCTGCTGCTGCAAAAGTTGGGATTTAGGGACCAGCAGGTGCCCTGCAGGAGCAGGTTTGAGGTGGGGATGGCTGGAGGCTTTCCCTGGGGTTCGCTCCTGAGCTGAGGGAGAGGCCCCCAGTCACTCCCAGTTCATACTGGGGAGCCTCCAGGAGCTGCTGGAGGAGCAGAGTTCGGGATTGTGATTCCTCGACAGGGATGCAGAAGGGGGTCACAGGCAGCAGCAGGGCAAGGCTGCAATAATTAGTAAGAGGTTTCGTCATCAATTGTCCCGCCAACCCCTGGCACTGCCCTGCAGCTCCACTGCTGCTCCTCTCACCCCTTACACAGCCCTGCATCAAACAGACCCGTCTGCATGGAAGTGATGTGCATTTAAAATGGATGTACACAACATACAGCCTCCTGTGCAGCACGGGAAGGGGTTGTTTTGTGGTTAGCTGCTGAATTATTTATTGTGTGCCGGGCTTTAATCTCATAAACCTGCCTGCAGGCCCTAGGCAAAGCAGCCTGAGCATCCTGGAAAACGGGGAGGCAGCAGCACGGGGCGCTGGAGGTGGGAATTGTTGGTCCTGCTCGGTCCCTCTGCCCCTGCCATAATTAACAGTTAATTAATGGCACCGTAAATTGGCCATTGCCACCAACTCAGAGCAGGATCTGCATTTGGCTTGGGGAGGATGCTGGTGACAGACCCCTGGAAAGGAGAGAGGTTCCCTTGAGAGTAAAGGAAAGAGGGAAAAGGGCGAGGGAGAGACACTGGGGTAAATCCAGGTGTTCCACATGGCAAACACGGGGTAAATCCAGGTGTTCCACATGGCAAACGTGGAGTAAATCCAGGTGTTCCACATGGGAAACACGGGGTAAATCCAGGTGTTCCACATGGGAAACGCAGGGTAAATCCAGGTGTTCCACATGGCAAACGCCGTGTTTGCCTTCACCAGCCCTCCCCGGACAGTGCTGGTGAGAGGGAGGGCAGAGCATCCAAACAGAGCATCCCTCTGCCCTTCCCCTCCCCTCTGCCCTTCCCCTCTGCCTGTGATTCCCTCCAACTCCTCCCTCTCAGACTTCGCACCTGGCCTCGCTGAAATTAGTGAATAACAGAGCTGGAATGAAACCAGAGTCCCTCCTCCAGCCTTCCCCTTTCTTCAGGCTCTCAGACCAGTCTCAGGTCTGGAGTATATTTGGGCTAAATCATTCTGCAGAGCTTTGAAGGCAAAGGGCAGCGACCCTCTCTGCTTTTCTTCTTTGTGCAGAGCCTTTCCCACCGGCAGCTCGGTCTCATTGCTGAGAAATAAATCATTAGAATATCTGGAAGGTGCAGGGGTAGTGGAAGGGAGGCTGAGGAGTTTCCAGGACACACAGGCTGATTCTGCCCCAGGATTCTCAGCAGGGACAGGGAGAGCTGCACCTTCCGACTTCACAGCGAGTTCAGCTGAGGGTTCGCAATCCAAAGTGCAAAGAAAGCAAGATAAACACTGACCTTTGAACTTCCCCAAGTTGGGGAGTCTGTTTATTTATTCCGTGTATCGCTTCACCTTCACTGTCAGCAATCAATTGATGAATATGCTTAAATATTGTATATTTTGGAGAAAGGCACATCGCATGGCATGGGGCACATTTTTATTATTTGCCCTTGATTTTAGGGGAGTTTGGCCATGCCAGGGGCTGGATGAGGCTGATTCCAGCAGCCCCAGAGTGGGGAAATGCAGCAGGAACAGGACAAAGAGCACAGAACAAACAGCGGGTTTGGGGGGAGAAAGGCAGCTCAGGGTTTGCTTGGGAAAACAAACAAGTTTCATGTTTTCGAGTGAAAACAAACAGGTTTCATGTTTTGGAGTGTGCCGTGCCCAGCCCGGCTCTGTGATCACAGGCAGCCCAGGTCCAGCAGGAGCTCTGCTGCTCCTCGAGGAGCTCTAAAGAGCAGCCGATGCCTTCTGGAAATTGTTGATAAAGCTCTCTTTTTTACAATCATTTCTGCTTCTCTAGCACAAATGTACTATTTCTTGTTTGGATGTGTTGCTTTCTTCATTCACTTTTATTATTAGGGGCATTTACATGAAAACAGCTTTTTTTTCTTTTTTTTTTCTTTTTTTTTGCTCTCACAGCACATTTCCCAATTGCAGCTGCACTTCCTGTGTGGAAGGAGATCTTCACCTTCCCTGGGCATGGGAATGGGAATGGGGAATGGGAATGGGGAATTGGAATGGGAATGGGGAATGGGAATGGGGATGGGAATGGGAACAGGGAATGAGGAATGGGAATGGGAAATGGGAATGGGAACAGGGAATGAGGAATGGGGCTGCCCTCTCTGCTGGGCATGGCTGCCAGGCCCAGGGGTGGGGATGGGGATGCTCCCTCCCCACAGCAGCCGCTGTGCTCCAAGGGGATGTTCCAGCTCATCCCGGGCTCTCTGCTCTCTTCATCCACCTTGGGATGCTGGGTGCGTCCCTCCCCACCCGAGCACAGGAATTATTTTGCCTTCCCAGCAGAGAGAGGCCGGTGTGAAAGCCTCCAGCAGGCAGGAATCCTCCCAGGGCTTCCCAAAGTGCCCGGCCCTGGCTGTGGAGCAGTTTGGGAAGGGAGAGCTAATGGATGTGTCTGGCAGACACAGCGCAGTGCTAATGTACCTCACAGGAAAAACCCCAAAGGCTGCTGCTTAGGGCACAGTGAGGACATCAGCAATGGGGGATGATGGATTTATCCCCTCCAGCCCTGCTTGGGGAGAGGCAGCAGGAGCCAAACTCCCCCCTCCGAGCAGGCAGCTGGAGAGGAGCCGGCAGGGCCTTCCCTGGCGTGCCTGGCCCCACAGATGGAACCTGGGAGCTCCAGGTGTGTGGAGACATCTCTGATTTCCTCTCGCTCCAATTCTGCTGGGGCTCTGCTTTGGGGTTGGCATCCACTGGGGTTTTATTGCTGGCACCTTGAGAAGCCTGGGATAAGCCAAAGGAAAAGGGAAGAAGCTTCAGGAGGGAGGAGCTGTGGGGTGGGGGACACCCTGCTCTGTCCCCACGAGTCCCCACTGCACTGCCCTGCCCAGCTCAGCTCCCCCACCCCTGGCAGGAGCTCTGGAGCTGCTGATCCATGGAAGCAAACACTTGGTGAGGTGAAATTCCTCCCCGGTGTGCTTCCCTCACCCCTGACCCTGCTCCATTTCTTCCTCCTGACCCCTGAATTTCAAACCTGACCTTTGGTACCGCGGGGGAGGGAGGGGAGGCAGAAGGGCAGGGAAAGGCCAGGATGAGTTTGGCTGTGGATGGGAGGTGGGGGAGATAAAGCTGCGATCCAAGCGATGGCTGGGATGCTCTGGGATGTTGTAGGATGCTCTGGGATGCTGTGGGATGTTGTAGGATTCTGTGGGATGCTGCAGGATGCTGTGGGATGCTGTAGGATGCTATAGGGTGCCCTGGGATGTTGTAGGATGCTGTGGGATGCTGTGGGATGCTGTGGGATGTTGTAGGATGATGTAGAATGCTATGGGATGCTGTAGGATGCTGTGGGATGCTCTGGGATGCTGTAGGATGCTCTGAGATGTTGTAGGATGCTCTGGGATGCTCTGGGAGTGCTCAGTCCCCCCTGGCAGTGCTCAATCCCCCTGGCAGGCGGAGGCTCCCTCCATGGGATGCTGCCTTACCCACCCCTGCTGCCCCCCTCCCCACAAAGGCTCTGTGTGTGTGAATAAGGACACAGTAAATGTCCCCAGCTCCCAGATTTATCCCTTCATTACCTATTCCAGCCCATGCTGCTGGATGGGGGATGCTGCTGCTGCCCTTCCTCTCCCTGGAACAAAGGTGGGGCTGCAAAGGCCCTGCAAAACCTCCCAAAACCCACAGAGCCAGCGTGGTTTGGACAGGGGGAGCAGGAATGGGCTGGGGGAGCTCTGTTCAGCCTCTGCACAGAGTGGGGGGCTGGGGGAGGGAATCCCAGCAGAGGGGTGAGCAGGAGGGGTCTGCAGGGCCGGGCACATCCTCACTGGGATGCTCCCAAATCCCCACGGCCAGCAGCCAGCTCAGGCTGGGCCACAGCAGGGATGGGTCCCACAGGCCCCTCTGCCACCCCCAGCCAGGCTGGACCCTCCCAGCGTGGAAGATTTTCGGGAGCTGCAGGAAATGCTCTAAAACTGTGCAGTCATGGAAGCAGACGGCTCCGGGAAGAGCTGAGCAACTAAAATTAGCAGGAGTGCCCCAGGCAGAGGCCACCTGGGGCTTTGGCTCGCTTCACTCTCAACTTTCATCTCTTTTATTTATAATTTGTGGCTGATTGATTCTTACTTTTTTTTTTAAGTTGGTTTTTTTTTCCCCTCCTTTGAAAACGAGGAGCTTTGCTGGCTCATGGTGTGTAATCCCTGCACTCCCAAGGGTGGCATTGCCTCTCCTGCCCCAGTTCTGCCCCAGTTCTGCTTCCCCCCACCCTGAGCAGTGGCAGCAGGGGTGGGTGAACCCCAGATCCACCCTGGACCACATCTCCCCTCTTCAGCCTTACTTGGCTGCTTTTTGTGCTCAGCCCTGTTCCACCCCAACCTGGAACAGGTCCTGCACCTCTGGGAGCTGGAGGAGTCACAGGATGATTCCAGACTGGTTTTTGGGAGCTGGAGGAGTCACAGGATGATTTCAGACTGGTTTTTGGGAGCTGGAGGAGACACAGGATGGTTTCAGACTGGTTTTTAGGAGCTGTGGCTGCCCCTGGACCCCTGGCAGTGCCCAAGGCCAGGCTGGACGAGGCTTGGAGCAGCCTGGGATGGTGGAAGGTGTCCCTGCCATGGCAGGGGTGGGGTGGGATGAGCTTTCAGGTGCCAATCAGCCCCTCCCGGCTCGGGGTAACACAGGTTTCAGTCCTCAGCTCTGGGCAGTGTGAATCGGGAGCTCCTTTTGCCCCTGGGAACAGCCCAGCTAACGAAATATTCGTGTGAACCCAACGTGTGTTTTAAAAGCCCAGAAAATCCAGTGCCTTCCCCTGAACCATTGTTCTCTCCTGCCATGTCTCTGGCTAAATTAAGACTTTCTTAGAAATGCACAGGTTAAAAGTTTAAAAGCTTAAGGTTTCATTCATAATTCACATATCAATGAGGCTTTGATTCCCGGCGGGGAGCAGCCTGCAGTGAATGCTGATGGGGGAGCCAGCACCTCTGAGCCCTTTTCCCTTCCCTTCCCCTTTTCCCTTCCCTTCCCCTTTTCCCTTCCCTTCCCTTCCCTTCCCTTCCCTTCCCTTCCCTTCCCTTCCCTTCCCTTCCCTTCCCTTCCCTTCCCTTCCCTTCCCTTCCCTTCCCTTCCCTTCCCTTCCCTTCCCTTCCCTTCCCTTCCCTTCCCTTCCCTTCCCTTCCCTTCCCTTCCCTTCCCGTGCTCTCTGCCTGTGGCTGCCTGCTTGTTATTCCTCAAGATCAATTCAATTGGAGGTGTTCATCTCAAGAAGAAGAGGTTTTTTTGCCCCTTATTTTCTGGTTTTTTCCCCCTCCCAAACTTTTCCAGAGGATCTGTTGGCAGCAGCCTCCCCGTGGCAGTGGGGCCAGGAGGGCGCCTGGCAGCAGCTCCGCAGAGGGGATTGGATTGCAGGAGCACAAATCCCTCCACTCTGGGAGCTGCTCTTACTCTGCCATGTGGCAGCTGGCCCCGGAATGCTGCCCCGCTGCAGGTGACTCTGGTGGCTCTGCTGGTGGCCTGGCTGCTCCATGCAGGAAACCACCGAGGCTCCTGGCACTGCCTTCAGGTGCATTTGGGGTGCATTTGGGGCTTTTTTGGAGGATTGCTCTCCCAAATCAGCCTTCCCCCATCTGCATGTGTTCCCCTGTGTGTCCCTGGCAGTGCAGGCACATGTGGCACAATGTGCCAGGCAGATAAAAATTGCAAAAGTGCCCTGGGACCTGCCAGACACCCCAGGCAGGCACGTTCTTCTCTCTCTCCGGATTTTTTCATAGAGGAGCACACAGGAAAGAAAGAAAAAAAAAAAAAATTCTATTTCTGCTCCTTGTTTTTCCCATGTGGAATGTGTTTGGAGAATTGTTTCCCTGGGGTGATTGCTGGGTTGGATTCTGTGAGGATTGTTTGAGCCTGGTGGCCAATCCAACCCGCCTGGGGCTGGACTCTCAGAGAGGGCCAGGAGTTGTGAGGGAGTTAGATACGGGAGTTAGAAAAGTTGGTTTGTAGTGTTAGTATCTCCTTTAATAGTATATGTAAATAATGTTTCATACATTAATAGTATATGTAATATTAATGTATTATAGCATAGTTATAATAAAAAATCATGCAGCCTTCTGAGCTGGTCAGACACCATCATTTCTGCCCACTGGCTTCACCTGCATTCACAACACCCCCCCCATGTCAGGAGGTTTGGAATCAGATGATCTTTAGGGTCCCTTCCAACCCAAACCATTCTGAGGCGTGGCACAAGCGACTTTGGCATTAATGCAGGCTGCATTATCTGGCTTTTGAGCAGACCCTGGAATGGAGAAGCTTTTGTGTGAATGAGAAGTGCCCAGCCTGTGCTGGAGGTCCTGACCCCAGCACGGCCCCCCAGATCTCTCCTCCACGGAGAACGGGCAGCTGGGACCACGTGGAGCCTTTGGATGCAGCCTGGATCAATGGTGGAGGCTTTGCCCCCTTGCTGTGTAAAACATCCAGAGCAAATGCAGAGTGACAGGAAAGGGGTCAGTGCTCTGGGTCAGCACCGAGGTGCTGGAGGAGATAATCAGAGCCTTTTCCTTCCAGCTCAGTGCCTGCCAAAAACACCGGAGCACCTCACCGAAGTGCGGGGCGCGGCCGAGCGTGAGCGCTCGGAGAGGAGCCCCGTGTCCCCACGGCGTGTGCCCAGCCCCAGTGGCACCATGAGCTCAGCCCTGCCCTGCCCTGCTCCACGGGCTGGTGGCCATCTGGGCTTTGTGAGCGGTGCCCCACATCACCCGGGAGGTGCCAAACTTCTCTGGGAAGCTTTCGGGAAGTGTTTTGTGTTCCCCGGGGGCTCGGGGCGGGTGGGAGCAGCCAGCTCGGATCAGCAGCGCTGTTAATAGAACTTGAGAGCATCCCTGCTCCACATGGGGCTGGGCAAAGCCATGAAATGAGGTGATTTAACAAGGCCAGACCCCACTAACCCTGCTCTGAGGGGTTTTTCCCCTAAGCTCTCCCAAGGAGCATTTTGGAGTTTGCTGCTGTTTAGTCCAAATCTTCCTCCCCAAACAAAGCTTTGGTGCCTATTGCATCTCCAAAAAGGCTCCCTGCCAGGGATATTTTGACAGAAAGTGTGATAAAATATAACACAGCAGATACCATCCCCCTTACAATTTATAAGGAATTTTGTAACCCGAGGGGATTCATTCTATATCATGTTACAACACATAGTATAGATCCTGTCCTCCTGCTTGCTGTTTCTTTACACACATAATGAACAAATCTGCTTGTATCTGAAAAGCTCTTGTGGCTGGGTTTGAGCTAATCAAGTTCTCATCTCCAGCATCTTCCCCTCACTTTGTCCCCAGATGATCTCACAGTTATCCCGACTTTCTCAAAAGCACAAAATAAAACACTTTCTGTGAGAGCTGCAATTGCTTTTGACAATTCAATGGCTCTTTGGAATTTGGGAAACCACAAAAAAAACCTCCCAGGCTCCTCAGCTCTGCTCCAGATCCCTTCTCCATCTCCTCCCTGTCATTTACACCCCGTGCAGTGGGTGGGAATGGTGGGAGTGAAATGCTGGTTTAGGAGCTCGGCGATAGGTGGGGTTTGGAGGCACGCAGGCAATTTAGCAGGGATAATCAATGGGATTTGGGCATTTTTGGGAATCTGTCTTTGCTGCTCAACGGGCATTTGTGCAAATGCTCAACAGCTTGAGACGGGAGATTTGTTCCCCGCTCCCTCTCCCTGTCAGCTTTTATTTGCCTTCTGTTGCCCTCCTGCACAATCCATAAGCCCTCCTCTGTTGCATGATTGTCTCAATTTGCATTTCCAGCAGATCTGCTGACATTTGGCTGGACTCTGGGTGAAACACTCCTTGAAATTAGCCCGCACGTTGAGTTTGTTCTGGGAAGATAAGAAGGGAAGTGGCAGGGGGGCCTGGGGGGAATTACACACGTGAAACTGCGCTGGGAAAGGAGCACCAACAGCCAGACTCGAGGCCAGCAATATTTCTTTGGGATTTGTTTGGGAAGCAGAATCTGTCACCGTGGGCAATGGACTCATCTCCCTCACCCCGCTGGCTTCCAATCCCAGCACAAGCCCGTCTGAGGAAGCCAAAGGATAAATTGTCTGCTCGCCTGCTCTGGAGTTGCTCTGTAGTGCTGGCAATGTGAGACTGAGGAGGAATTTTAATTTCATGCTGTGTAAGAAGAGTGCATGCAACAGTAGCAGCCGTATGGATTTTCATATGAATAGAGTACAGTATTCATAACAGGGCAGCAGTGTTGTCCCGCAGGTTTGCATTCTTCTCCTTTCTTTGCTGTTCTCACATTCCCCTCACTGTCCACCCATCCTCGCACTTGCTGAAATGGAAAGTATGTCCTTGCCAGATGGGTGTACAAAGTGACGAGCCTGTTTCTCGGCTAGATGGCAATTGGCTTCAGAGACCTTTTGTTGCTTTAATTTCTGTGCAATCCAAGTGCGAGTCTGTTTTGCTTGAGAGGGAACATTTTTTAGCCTGGTGCCTCTCTTGCTCAGCTTTGCGGGTGTCTAAGCACGAGCACTTTGCAGACAGTGGAGCCCATTAATGCTGCTCTGTCTCGAGATCTCTCGAAAATAACAGGACTTAAATCACTTGCTTGGAGAGGGAAGGCAGGTCCTGGGAATGGTTGATCCGCAGGGATGGGTTGTGTGGGGCTGGACTGGGTGCTTCTCACCCCTTTCTCCTTCCTGGTGATCTCTTCAGTCCTCACCCAAGAGCTGAAGTCACCTCAGCAGCAGAGAATTTGGTTTGTAAAACGTGTCACGCTTTGTTCGGGGGAGGTTTTGTTTTATTTGATTTTAAAAATCTGTGTGTATTTGTTAAGGAAGGAGCCTGTAGTGATTTTTCTGGAGGCTGCTGATCTAATACATTCTGCACAGCCATAAAATATGCTTTAGATAAACTTCTCCTCCTAACATCTGCGAGGAGCACTGCTCTGCTCGTTTCCATCTAAAGCGGTCGTTAACGCGCCGGCACATCCCGGCACGTCTGTCAAACCCAATCAGTTTTGCCAGGTAGGGCAGGTGGATAAATCAGTCTGCCTGCACACGCTGCTCTCTCTGATAGCCCTGCATGGCAGGAAAAGGCAGGAGTGGGGGAAATCCTTTTCCTGGCTGCTGGGGAGGCGTGTGGTGCAGAAATCGCGGGATTATCGGCGTGGAGCGAGCCCGGACGCCGAGTTGGGAAGCGTGGCTGGAGAAGGGGTTTGCAGCAATGCAGGCGGTTTTCTCTCCCTCCCTGTCTGTCCCTTTGGCAGCTGCGGGCAGCACGCTGAGCTGGAGCCCAGCAGTGCTGGATGTGCCTCCTGCATTCCCTGCCGGGTGGGAAGGGCAGGGAAAGCCGGAGGTGTCTCCAGATGGGTCTTGCTGGGCCGGGCTGGGCACACCCCACTCCATGCCACGCAGCCCTCGCTGGGGAGAGAGAGGAGATGTTGGACATTGGGAAAATTTCTTCATGGAAGAGTGCCCAGACCTTGGAACAGCTGCCCAGGGAATGGTGGAGTTGCCCTCCCTGGAAGCGCTCACCAAAGGAGTAGAGGTGGCACTGTGACCTGGCTTGGTGGGCACGGTGGCACCGGCTGAAGGTTAGGAAAAGCCAGGGAATCTCAGAAAAATAGGAAGCTGGACAGGACAAACACAGGTCTGAACCAATGTGGTTAATCAAACGTTCTCCACTTACTCGAGATAAGATGGTAGTTTATATAAGCTTCTACATAGTTTACAAAAACAAAGGCACTCTGATTGGCAAGCTAACATTGTTTACCTTTTCTTTAAAATGGCCTGAACCTTACACTATAAACGTATACTAATTCACACCCAGACAGCCCAGTGGTCCCCATCACATCTTAATACTATTTCTATCTGCGCCACAAACTCTTAATTTCTAACTGCGTCAGAGGCTTGAAGGCCTCACAAGGCCCAAACCTGAGGCCTAGACTGGAGCAGCTCAAATCTCATAACTCATGTCCTCTTTCTCTCAAAAATGCTGCAACAGTTAGGCTTGGTGGTCTTGGAGGTCGTTTCCAGGCTGAAGGATTCTGTGTTCCACAGGAGAGGGGGATCTTTGGCCATGGCCCCAGCCCTGGTGACAGATGTGTCCCAGCAGGGAGTGACACCGCCAGGAGCTGGGTTCAGTCCTTCCCTCTGTGGCTCACATTGATAGAGTCCAGCAGCAAAGCACACCCATAATTAATGAAATACAGGTTTTCATCTGAAATCATTGCCTGAAACTGCTCCCTAATGGAGGGAGGGGTGGCTGGGGGGGGACAGTGAGACTGTCCTGCCTGGGCACGTCCCTTCAGCCAGGGCACCAAGGGCTGAGCTCCACCAGTGCCCCAGCACCCTCCAGAGGGGCAGCAGCAGCAGAGCAGGGCACACCAGCAGCTCTGAGCTCGAAAGAACAAGTGCCTGTCTGGGTAATTCCAGGAAAATCCCACCAGCCTGCAGGATCAGACAATTCCCACCAAAACAACCTGAGGATGGTGAACTCACAGTCAGGTTCAACCAAATAATTCCCTGTTGAGTGTGGTGAGTTCCTCTGAGGGCTGGTGGGTTCTTCCCCAGGGTAATTCCAGGAGATGCTGTCACAGCCTGAGAAGGGAGAGGCTTCCCCAGGGTACCTCTGAGAGATCCTCTCACGCCTGGAAGGGTCAGGTTTGTGCCTGGCAGGAGCTGCCTCTCCTCAGCCCGGCTCAGAGAGGCTGCTAAGAACCAGTTTCAAGTGCAGGCTGAGAGGGAAGCTAAAGTGACCAATAAAGTCTCTCTCCAGCACTTGTAGAGCCTTTGGGATCCTCTTATAAATCAAAGCCTGCAGGTAGACTCAGGTGCTGGAGCACAGAACACAAACAGCATTAATGAGGCCGTGGAACATCGTCCCCGTGGAGGCAGAGGCAAAGGGGAGGGGGTTTATCTTGCAGAGCCTGTGCCTCTAATGATGGTGCAAGTCCTTCAGAAGGAAAAAAGGGACAGTCTGGGGAAAAGGACCTTCTGGGCTGGCTCGTTCCCAAAGATCCAGGAGCTGCTCATGTTGCCTGCCTGCTAATTGGAGTTGGCTGTAACTGATTTAGAAAGCAATGGCCTTAGGGAGTTGAGATTGTTGTTTGTGTTTGTCTGGGATTAAATACAGATGGAATTAAAACGAAGGGGGGGAAACCCCACAACAAACCCTCGACTGCAGGAGGAAGCTTTGATGGAATGAATTCCTGCTGCCGGGTCGGAGTCTCAGTGCCATTCCCATGGAAGCACCAGGGAAACAATGAAAGGGTAGGGACAGAAATAGAAAGCAGAAAGATGAGCGGACTCTGATGAAAGGAGTCGTATTAATAATGAAAACTGGAGGGTTTGGAGCTGCTTCAGAATGCATTTTCAAGGCACAGAGCCCCTCGAGAGCAGGGGTTTTGGTGGCTGCCTCAGCCCTTTGGTGGAGGCACAAACCACAGCGCTCCAGATGCTCAGAGCAGGACCCGGCTCCCAGCCAGGCTCTGGAAGCACAAACTGCAGGAAGAGATGGGGAAATACCTGCTGGGCTGGGCTGGCCAGGCCAGAGGCCTCCAGCACCAGGAAAATTGGAGTCTCGTGGCTTTAGGTCACAGCGAGATTTCTTCACAGCTGAGTGCAAACCACGACACAAGCAATAGATCATGGCAGTGACAGAGCACGAGGCCTGGAATCATGAGCAGATTGCTCTCTGCAGATGTGTGGGTGTGCAGGGGGGCTGTGCTGGCTCTGGAGCCATGGGAAGAGCAAGGCAAGGAGCTCAGCTCCTCTGGCACTGAGCAGTGGCCTCGTGCACAGAGGCTGCTGTGGCTGCCAGCACTCCCTCGCTGGGAAAATCTGTCCTGGAAGGTAACTTTCCATATCAGTTCTGAGCCTTGGCTCAGTGCATAGCTCTTGTTTTAAAAGCTTTAGGAACATTTGATACCTGGTCTCTTTTTAGTGCGAGCAATTCAAAGAACCCCCCCTTGTTAGAGCTGCAGCTCCTGGGGCAGGGGATGGAAAACAGCCCCGGTGGTGTCCCTCAGGTCACCTCAAAGCTGTCTGCAGGTGACCGAGCAGCTCCCTGTCCTCCCCACACCTCCCTCTGCCCCTTTCAGCACCCCTGACACCTCTCCCTGACTCCTGCAAATCTCCTGCCAGAGGTGAGCCCAGGACTCCTGAGATTCCTGGGCTGGCTGCACAAAGGCCAGGGCTGGGTTCCTGCCCTGCAGGGATCTCTGAATCTCTGTGGGGATTCAGGCTGCGAGGCTGGGGCTGTGTGATGGTCCTGAGCTCACTCACTCCTCACACAAAGGGGCTGCTTCTGGGGTCTGCAGCGTCCCAGGCACAAAAACTCTGCCTCTGCAGCAGCAGCAACCACAACTGCCGAAACAGAGACTGAGACCTTTCTCCAAAAGCAGGAAAACCCTTTGTGACACGGCCCAGGATGAGGAAGAAAATCCTCCATGAGACACTCAGCAAATGCTCCTACAATAATATCAATTTCAAACCTGTGTTTCGGGAGGCTGGTGTTGAGTCTGAAGATGAAGGTGTGACTGCTGAGAGCTGGAGGTGTCTGTAGTTTGAAAGAAAGGGAAATAGAAATATTTGACAGTGGCTTCAGCAGCTCAGCTCCTTGTTGCTGGGGATGGATGAAATGGTTAAGTGAAGGTGTCTTGTCTCTGTGCTTTCTTGGTTTCTCTGCCTCCCTGTTGGCACACACATCCACATTCTCTGTTCCTCTCCCATCTGCTTCCCCTTCCCAAAATTCAAACATTTCACTCCTAGAATTTTGCCTTCATGTATATGAATGAAAGAGAAAAATACCACTGCAAGCCGTGAGAGCTCGGTGGCTGGGATAAATTCCCATCTGCAGCACAAAACCCCTCGGAGGTGTGGTCACTCCAGCTCTGCCTGGCTGTGGGGCTGGTGCTGAGCATCCCCCAGCAGGAGACAGCAGGTTTCTCCACCAGGGTCTCAGCTGTGACTCTCAGATGATGAATTTAGGCCGGCAGGGCTGGTGCTGCCCCAAAATCCCGAGGTGGGGGTACCACTCCAAGAGAGCAGCAGAGAGGGGCTCTGGGCGAGCTGCTGGCCTTGCTCCATGCCCAGCCCCTGGGGGATGGGATGGAGCAAGGCCATGGATGGAACTGGAGCTCGCTGGGGCAGCACTTTGGGGCAGATGAGGCCCCTGGCAGCAATAAAGCACTTCAGGCTGTGAGGACAGCACAGGGGGAGCGTTCCAGGGTTGAATTACTGAGCCACACACGCAGTATTTGCCTAACCAGCTAGACCTGAATTGCTGTTCAAACACTGCTCTGCTGCCTGACGTTGGCAATCAGGGAGCTAATTACACTGGATTAGGGTTTTTCTCTTAATTACATGAAAAATTTAGCGCGGCTGATGTTCACGAGGCTGCAGGGGATTAGGGTGGAAGCCATGTGTTTATCTGCAGGTCAATTATGGGAGCAGAGCAGGAATGTGCTGGGGCTTTGTCCCCCCATCCCTGCCCCAGCCTGAGCCCATCTCCTGCCGCTGCCTTGGGCACCAGGAGGGTTTGGCTGTGCTGGGGAAGCAGAGCAGGGCTGGGGGCACAGCTGCCTCTGTCCTGCTCCGTGGGGCTTGGCAGAACCAGAGGACACTGTCTCGAGCTCTCAGGAAAGGTAAAGGTTGGATATCATGAAAAAATAAACACCAAAAGAATAATAAAGTTCTGGAATTGTCTTCCCAGGGAGGTGGTGGAATCCCCATCTCTGGATGTGTTTAAAAAAGCCTGGACATGGCACTTGGTGCTATAGCCTAGTTGAGGTCTCAGGGCATAGGTTGGACTTGATGATCTTAAAGGTCTCTTCCAACCTCTTGATTCTGTGATTCTGTGACAGCTCTGGAGCAGCTCTGTCCCACCTCTCCTCTGCTCAGGGTCCACAAGCAAAATCTCTCAGCACGAAGCCAGCTCAGGCTGCTGTGTCCTGCTGGACCTGGCTGTTCAGATTGTGCTGCTGGTGTGCTCCAAACCCATCTTCAGCTCCAGCCCTGCATCCAAGGCCGTGCTGAGCAGCGTTCCATGTGTTGCATCCACAGATTATTCAGAGCCAGCTCATCTGCTTATCTGCTGATTAATCCTGAGATGCTGCAAAGGGCATGTGCCAAAGGCTTAGGGAGTTACAGTGCGGAGATGGAAGAGATTTTGCTTTTTATTTTTATTTTTATCCTTGATCTGCCCCAGAATAGCACTGGGGAAGCAGCTCAGAGGGGCAGGAGGAGCTTTCTTCACACACCAGGAGCCTGAGCTACCTCAGACCTCTGTCTGATGGAGACTGGGGCGTGGATGAGCAGACAGGGAGAGATTCAGCCCCATGGATTTATACCTTAGAGCCTCCCATCAGGAGCCTTCAGTGCTTCCAGGACAGGGAATGAACCAGCCAATGTCCCTGGGCTGCTGCTGGTGCTGCAGGTGACACATTGCTGCAGCTCCTGCGTGCCCAGGGGGGATGAGGCAGCCCCAGACAGGGAGCCAGCCCCTGCTGGGAGTTTGCACAGCTCAGGCAGGCTGGGAAGGGCTGGAGGGAGCCCTGGGGCAGTGCCAGCTCGCCCGGGGCTCTGTGTCCTCACACAACCTCCCTGCAGGGCTCCAGCCTCCCTGCAGGTCAGGCAGGGCTGGGGATGGAGACTGAGCCCTTTGTGAGGCTCTGCCCCAATTCCTACCCAGAAAATGCCCATTGCCACCTGCAGCTCTGAGGAGTGGCCTGGGGGAGCAGCAGGACGTGGGAGAGGCTCATTGCCCGGGATCTGAGCAAAGCTGAGCCCTCGGGAATTTTCTCACATCCTCTGCCCGAGCAAGGTTAGATCTGATCAGTAACACACGGCTGCCTCTGCATGCACCAGTGAAACCAAAAATATGCACGGCCTCCTTGCTCACCTGATGGCTCCTGCCTGGCCTAGAGAGGCACAGAACCACCAGGCAGGCTTTATCCACGGGTTTATAAACCCCAAAACCAATAAAATTTGGATTCTCTTATTTCCTTCTGGGTTTCAGCCTTAGGCAGCTCCGAGTTTGGCTCGTGTTCCAGCATCCCCGGGAGGTGCCGGGCAGGAAATCGAAGCCATTTCAAACATATTGCTTACATGATGTTTTCAAAAAGGAAAGAGAATAATATTTCCTGAGGAACTCTGTGGCTCCCACCTGATCAGCTGGAAGCCGTGGCTTTGGAGAAACAGGGTTTTTGTGTGGTGATTTTTGACAGTCATTTAGTTTTCTCCTCCTTGGGGAGAATCACGACTCACTGAAGCTCATTTAGAGCAAACTCCACATTAGACAGTCTTGTCTAAGTGGCTTTTGATGCCATTTTACATGGCCACTCAAGGTCAACAAAGCAAACTAAGCAAGACCAATCCCTTCAGCTGTGAAATGCAGAGCTGGAGGAGGATGTTCCTGGGGGCAGAGAGAGGCTGACACGGAGCTGTGCAGGATTATTCAGCTGGAAGGGCACAGGTGAGCTGTGGACAGATAACACAGATGCAGGGCTATTTTGTGGGCTTTGGGCAAGAGCTGCAAATGGTTTGTGACAAGCAGATACCTGGTGCCTCCCTCGCCCTAAATAACACCAGAACAACACCAGCTCTGGGCTTGCTCTCGTGTTTTGTGTCCATCACAGAGCTGAGCTCAGCACTCAGCCCTGCTCTCCTTCCCTTGGGCGTCCTTCTCTGCATGGGGGGAGAGCTGGGGCTCCAGGAGAAGACAATGCTGCTGATTTAAAGCACCATCCAAAGCAATCCAGCCTTGCCAGCCCAAATTTCATTCTAATGAATCCATCCCGGAAGAATACTACTTAATTAATTAGCAGCTCATTTGCATGAGGTGGCATGTTATTAAAGTTCTGCTGCTGCAAGTAGGGCTGTGACAAGGTGTGAGCTGACAGCTTTTCAAATAAAAAGTCTTTTCAGGGAATGATCTCCTGAACTGGCAGCTTTGTTCTAAACGAGCCTCTCATGCAGTAATAAATTAAAGCCATGGGGCTGCTGATTAGGCTCTGCATGGTGCCTCTGCCATCCTCCCTGCCTCATCCTGCACGAGGCTGGAGGAGCAGAAGGGTGGGAGAGGGAAATAAAGGCCTGGAGGAGGAAAGAACCTCTCCAGTGGCAATTTCTCTTAAGGGTTTGTCCTGTCAGGATGTCTGAGCTGCTGCTTCCCCCCAGAACCCTGCAGAAAGGCAGCAAGGGATCCTCCTCCCGATCTCCTTCCTCGTGGGGATGGCAAGGGCTGTGCTGATGGAGGAAATGCTCGTGGAATGATGGAATCTCTTCTCCTGGCAGATCCAGCATTGTGGGTGCACCCACAGTGTGGGGCTGGGGGGCTGGAGTCCCCTCCTGCCCCTGCCCAGGTGACCCATGGTGAGGGGTCCTGGGGTCCTGGCACGCTTGCATCAGCAAATTCACATCCCATGTGTGGGGTGGGACTGGCTGAATGATCCTCAGAAATCCCCACACCCCTCTGGGTTTAGTCATGACCTGGAAATGGGTCCAGCCCAGATGTCAGCAGAAACTCTGGGGGTTCTTTACTCCCAGAATTTCACAGAGGGCCTGAAGGGCTCTTGGAAACTTTCTGGGTAAAAATTTGCAGTTCCAGTGGTGGATTCTCCCCTCCTGGAGGTTGCTGTGGGGGTCAGAGGATGCAGGACCGGGAGTGTCCAGCTTTTCACTTCACTGCCTTTACAAAAATCAACAACTTCAGGCAGTGCCTGCTGCTCCTGGCCCTGGGAATCCTCTCAGGAGCCCTTCCATGGCCTTCCTGGCTGTTTCCAGCCCCTCCTGGCTCTGTTGGAAGCCCAAAGTGCTTTGGGACCCCAGGCAGCTGCAGAGGTGGGGAGAAGCTGCAGCTCTCAGGAGTTCATGGGCGGCCTTGCTGCAGGGTCCGGGCTGGGGAATCAGTCCCCTCACGCATGGGCTTATTCAGCTGTTTTTTTCTGGCATCAGAAACTCCATCCTGAGTCAGCCTGGTGGAAACACCCCTAATGAAAACAGACAGGTAATTTAATCATGGAAAGTTCCTGCAAAGAGATTTGATGTCTTCTAATGGGAGCCTGCTGGGAGGGACTGGGAGGGAAGGCAGAGCTACCCCACCACTGGCACTGCCTGGGCTCCACACCTGAGGGGAACTTTCCCACACGAGGTGTGCTGCAGCTTCATGTCAGATTAGATCCTTGAGTGGCTCCTACACGGAGCCACAATGTGGAATTTTGCTAATCTCTGGTGATAAAGGCCAGCTTAGCTGCAGCTGCATTGTGGGGGTATTAGGGAGCTCAGTGTGAGCCCGGCCCTGCAGGGCTGCAGCTCCCTGCACCCAGCACATCCTGCTCCTCCGCAGGGGCTGCCAGCAGGATCACTTGGGATTTGCAGATTGCATCGTTGGGCTCTTCTCAGGGGACATTTGTAAACACCCAGCAGGAGGGAAGGGCTGGGGCTGGCCCGGGCAGCTCCTCGGGCTCCTGTCCGAGCTGGCAGCCCGTGGTGTGTCCTCCCAAGCTCTGCTGGCCCTCGCTGAGCTGCCTCTCCCCACCCCTGTGCTCCACCTGTGCCCTGCTTCCCTCCGTGCCCCTCTCCTGAACCCTTCCCACACCCATCACTCTGTCAGGGACAGGGAGGGGACAGAGCCAGATGGGATTCCAGCCCCATCCCTGTGCTCCCCTGTCCCCCACAGCTATGCCAGGACGAGCCCTGGCAGGGGATGAGCCCAGAGGTGCAGGACTGGTCCCACCCCTGCTCCAGCAGCTGTCAGGCCCCAGGAGGGCACCCGTACGTGAAGCAGAGGAATTATTTCCCTCTCCAAACGTCAACAAGAAGCTTCCTGCTGTGTGAGATGATCCCTTTCTTCTTCCTCGTCCACAGAAATCATCGCTCTTCTCTGACATCATCATCTGTTGCCACGGAAACCGAGCCCTGAGCAAGAGATGCAGCGGAGCATCCTGGTGTCAGGGGGTGCCCTCGGCCTGGGCTGTGCCAGGGGGCTCTGGGGGATCTGGGGTTCAGCACCCACCCAGCGCGGGGGCAGAGGGCTCTGCTGTCCCCTTGTCCTGTGCCCGGGGCCACCTCACGGTGACAGAGTCCCTGAGAGCCCCAGGGTTGCTCCCTGGTCTTGGTGGGCACAGGCAGCGCCCAGCACCCCGTGCTGTGCCCCAAAACTGCCATTCCAGGCACCAAGCCCATCCCAGGCTCTTGTTCCAGGCACCAAGCCCATCCCAGGCTCCCATTCCAGGCACCAAGCCCATCCTAGGCTCCCATTCCAGGCACCAAGCCCATCCCAGGCTCCCGTTCCAGGCACCAAGCCCATCCCAGGCTCCCATTCCAGGCACCAAGCCCATCCCAGGCTCCTGTTCCAGGCACCAAGCCCATCCCAGGCTCCCATTCCAGGCACCAAGCCCATCCTAGGCTCCCATTCCAGGCACCAAGCCCATCCCAGGCTCCCGTTCCAGGCACCAAGCCCATCCCAGGCTCCCATTCCAGGCACCAAGCCCATCCCAGGCTCCCGTTCCAGGCACCAAGCCCATCCCAGGCTCCCGTTCCCGGCACCAAGCCCATCCCAGGCTCCCACTCCAGGCACCAAGCCCATCCCAGGCTCCCGTTCCAGGCACACTCCGAGGTCTCAGCCGGGCTGGAGGAGCTGTCCGGGCGCTGTCTCCAGCCCAGAGCTGCAATTCCCAGTTGGAATTGGTCTGCGCCGGCCTTGTCCGGTGGTATCTCTCTTTATTAGCCCTGTCTGACCTCATTACTAGAAGGAAGCTGAGTTTAACGAGCTGCTGGAGCCCTGAGGGAGCTCTGGAAAACAGTTGTTTTTCACAAAGGCCGCTGATCCTTCATGTCCGGCGCTTCCATTCCTGTCTGGCCATTAATCAGTGTGCGGTGCTGGCTGTGGATCCCTGTCAGCCCAGCGTTCCTGCTCTTTATTCCCCAGGTCATTCCTGTCCCTCTGTCCCTGCTGCAGGCTGGTGGCTCCCAGAGCAGCGTGGGTGACTCGGGGGGCAGCAGCCAGTGAGGCACTGGGCTCATACTGGTGTGAAAATGCCTCTAATTAATTCTTGCTATTCCACGGGGGCTGTCACCATCCTAATTCTCACAGGTGGAATTAAAGCAGGATTTGACCTTTTGCCTTTCAGGGGATTTTGCTTTCTGAAAATTCAGGGCTTTCGAGGCAGGCTTGGGCTGGCAGCTTAATCCTGCCAGAGGCTCCTGTGTCTGACTCTGGGTGTTCCACAGACCTCTCGCATTCCCACCTGATGTTCTTTTCCAGCACTGAACACTTGGGAGGTAGAGGGAAAAAGAGAGAAATCCAGGAAATAAATCAGGTTCATTTTAGAGAGAATCTTAAAAGTTTACAATTTTCCTTCCCCCTGGATGGTCAATCATAGCTCACTGCCGGTCTCTGTGCTCGCCTTGCAACAACAAAACTCTCTCATTATTTCTCCTGGATTGCCAAAATCACACTGGCTGCAGTGGAGACGGAACCTTTGCTCCAGCTCCCGCTCCAATGTGCTGCCTCCTGCTCCTCTCAGCTCCAAACTGCTCTGTGTGCAGTCTGGAGCCGAGATTTTTGAATTCATTCCTTTTCCCACCTCCCCCTCCTCCCCTGACCCCGTCACCCCCCAAAACCAAGCCGGAGTTTGGTGCCCTCTGAGCCGTGCGTGTTTTCTCCCGCAGATCCGGGCGGACGGGCCGCCCCAGGGCGGGATCCAGTACGAGGTGGTGCCGGTGTTCAAGGATGGGAGCCCGGTGCTGCGGGACATGGCCTTCTCCACCGACCACAAGTACCTGTACGTCATGTCGGAGCGCCAGGTGAGTGCCTGCTCCACGCCCTGCCCGGGGGTTCCAGCTGCCCTCCCTCAGCCCTGAGCTCTGGAGCTGTCCCCGAGGTGCCACCATGGGGATCCCAGCTCCCCTCCCTCAGCCCTGAGCTCTGGAGCTGTCCCCGAGGTGCCACCATGGGGATCCCAGCTCCCCTTCCTCAGCCCTGAGCTCTGGAGCTGTCCCCAAGGTGCTGCCATGGGGATCCCAGCTCCTCTCCCTCAGCCCTGAGCTCTGGAGCTGTCCCCAAGGTGCCACCATGGGGATCCCAGCTCCCCTCCCTCAGCCGTGAGCTCTGGAGCTGTCCCCGAGGTGCCACCATGGGATCCCAGCTCCCCTCCCTCAGCCCTGAGCTCTGGAGCTGTCCCCGAGGTGCCACCATGGGGATCCCAGCTCCCCACCCTCAGCAGTGAGCTCTGGAGCTGTCCCCGAGGTGCTGCCATGGGGACAACACTTGCAGGGCCGGGAGGAGCTGGGGTTTTTCTGCCCCTGAGCAGAGGTTGGCATCAGTGCTTGGGGAGAGCTGAACCTGCTGGTTCCTGGCTGGAAGTGATGGGAACGGAGCTGGTTCAGGGCTCTGGGCTGCAGAGGTTCCAGGGCTCGTGCAGGATGTCTGGGAGCATCCCTGAGCACAAAACCCCAGAATCCCCGAGGCTGGAAAATCCCTGCAGAACCATCGGTTCCATCTTGTGCCCATCCCCACCTCATCCCCAGCCCGGAGCCCTGAGTGCCACCTCCAGCATTCCTGGGACACCTCCAGGGATGGGCACTCCAGAGCTCCCTGGGCAGCCCCTGCCGAGGCCTGAGCGCCCTTTCTGTGTGCTGTTAAACTGTTCTGTTTGGAGCAGACCCCTGGTCAGTGACAGCTTTCCACCCGTCCTCCCTCCCAGCTGCCCTGAGCTGCTGCAGGGAGGTGTTGGTGTGGTCAGGGATGTTCTGATGGAGGTAGAGAGCAGCTCTCCCTGTGCCTTGCACTGGGAGCTCCCAGCTCCTCCCAGAGCCAGCAGAACTGCTTTTCTGACCTACAGCAAGAAAAGAAAAAACTGGGAAATCCTTTCCTTGGTTGTAAAGTCATTTGAAAGCAGGGAAGAAATGCTTAAAAGAGGGCAAAGTCTTCTCCCTGCTGAAAGCCTCGAGTGAGCGAATCCCTGAGGCTGAGGAAAGCATTTTGTGCTTGTTAGAGCCACTCAGGGACCGACACTTGCATGAGCAGCCACAAATTTCCCATCCCACCGCAGCTCGGGCTGGGATTAGATGGCAATAATGAGGATCTGTGCAAACTTTGCAATTGAATTATTTGATTCAATGTTAATTCTTGGTCACTTTGTGCAGCAGCACGTGCTGCCCATGCTCCCACCAGGGAGGAAAGGACCCAGTGTGGATCTCAAACAGCTGAGGAACTGTTTTCATTAGGAGCAAAGTCCAGGGGGAATGCCTCTAACTCATCTTTTATGAGGCAAGAGCGTCTTAATATTCATCAAAGCACTAATTTGCTTAATTGTGAAACAAAAAGATGTGAAGAGAATTAGCAAATAATAGAATATTCCTGGAACATTAATTCCATTTCCAGCCACGGCTCTGCCTTGGGGACACTCCAGGAGCTGGGGGCTGTTGCCTCTCATTCCTTGCAGGATTTGCCACAGGATTTGCCCGTTGCCCTCGCAGCAATGCGTGCTCTGGGTCCCAAAATCCCAGTACCTGATGTATATGGATCCTGGCAGCTCCTGTGACCCCAGTGCCCCCATCCTGCAGGCTGATAGGCCAGCAAAGTGCAGCCAAGAATGTATTTTTCCCCAGCTCTCTATAAAGGAGGCTGATGATTGAAAAGGGTCAGAAGCAAGAGGAGGAGGGAGATCCAGCAGCTCCAGGGGGATGAGGCTGTGAATGGTGGGAGGTGCAGGAAGGACGGAGAACACACAGCAAAAAACGGCCTCTGAAGGCTGGAAATGGAGAACAAACCGAAATTTGCCATGGAGAGCAGCTGCTCCTAGCAGGGCTGTGCTGCAGTTAGGGTGGAGGGAGGATTGCCCAGAGCTGGGACAGAGCCAGGCCAGTGCTGTGCCCACACACGGCCCTCGAGGCACGGCTGGGGCTGTGCGATTCACCTGGGCAAGGTGCCCCTGACAGAGCTGCTGGCAGCTCCTGAGCCCCTCTGGGCGTGGGGACAGCGCTGGGACAGCCCTGGGAGGGGATCTGGGCATGGGGACAGCCCTGGGACAACCCTGGGACAGCCCTGGGACGGGATCTGGGCATGGGGACAGCCCTGGGATGTGGTCTGGGACAGCCCTGGGATGGGATCTGGGCATGGGGACAGTGCTGGGACAGCCCTGGGACAGGGTCTGGCCGTGGGGACAGCCCTGAGAGGGCTCTGGGTGCAGCCCCAGGAGGGCTCTGGGTGCAGCCCTGGGGCTGTGGGGATGCTTCCCAAAGGATGGAGGGAGCTCCTCGGCACGGAGCCCAGCTCCCTTCTGTGCAGGCAGCAGCCAGGACCAGCTTTGTGCAGAAATGCAGGGAAAAGAGCCTCTCCCTGCTCAGATCTGGAGCTGTGGCTGCAGGCACAGCCCTTCCCCATCCCCTGGCTCCTGTCCCAGCCCTGTCTGTGCTTTGCTCCAGTTTGTTCCTCCCTCTTTTTTTGAGCTCTCCCTGAGCCTTTCATGTCTGGCTGCCAACTCCTTCCAAAGCAGAATATTTGACATTTGATTTCACTCCCACAAAGCACAGAAGCAACAGTTGCACAGCCCAGTCTGGGGGAGAGAGGAATAAAGAAACTTTGCTTCCAGGCACTCAGAGCTCTTGAACCAGAGCTTAAGGGTGGTTTTAGGAGCTTTCAGGTTCCCTTCCCACAGCACCTGCTTTCAAACACTCAGAGGGGAAAAGAGAGGTGGTTCTGACAGTGTTTGAAGCAGGAATTAATTTCTCAGTGCTGGTGGAGCAAACAAAGCCCATTTCTGCACACAGGCTGAGCAAGGCTCGGGGAGAGCTGGATGGAGATGGAGATGATGGAGATGGAGATTGAGATGGGGACACTGCAGGAGCTTTGTGGGGTTCCAGGGTGGGAACAGCACTGGGTCTGGTGGGTGCTGGTGGAGTTAATCTCCCCAAAATCCCACATTTTGGGTCCTGTCCCCAAATTCACCATGGGTTTTGTGGTGGGGGGACCAGCACAGCCACAGTGAGGGGACCATGGATCTCCTCAGCCACTGCCCAGTGTGAGCTGCCTCACTTTTCACAGGCAAATTCAATTAACAGTCTCTATCAAGGAAAAAAAACCACAAAACACCCCACAAAAAATAAAATATTGACATGGAGTTGGTCACGTTGCTGCTTCACTGGTGAGACGTGGGGATCAAACAGCAGGTGAGGGGTTAATGGCAATGTTTGACAAATGTGGGGCCACCAACGCCCCCTGGTTTAAAAATTCCCATTTTGCCACTGAGTCTGTCACACAGCCCACACCAACAAGCCCTGCACGTGCAGAAAATCTTCTCTGCTTGCTCCCCTCCAGAGGGAAGGGCTGAGGCTCTCAGGAGCAGGGCTGCTGGTGCTGAGGAGAAGTGGCTCTGTAATTCAGCCCAGGAGCATTAATTGTCTGCGTGTCAGCGAGGCAGTTGGGTTTTTTCAGTGTCTGAAAGCCCCAACTCGATCAATCCTGGGTGATTCGATGGCCCCAAGGCTGCAGGAGCCCCTCTGCTCCCCAGGCAGCTCTGCCCTGGCTGCTGCTCCCCCCAGGGCTGTGGGCACGGGCATTATGTAAGCAGCACCAAAACTGGGGCCAAAGATTTTCACAGCTCTCCACAGAAGAAGGAGTTTGGCTATTTTTAAGGCAGGAGTGAGAGGAGCTCAATCAAACCTGGGGTAGGGACTGCCAGCTCCAAAAGATTTCACCACCTAATCAAGGGCTGCAGACGTGGAATTCACATCATCAGGATCAAAATGCTCACAGGAAACGCTGGCTGGAAGGAAAATCCTCGTGTTAGTGGTGAGGAAAACACCCCAGCTCTGAGGGAGCCCGTGCTGCTCCAGGGGTGCTGGATGTGCCCACTGTGCCTCTGGGGCACAGCTTTGTGTTCTCTGATGGAATCAGAGAACCACAGATTGGTTTGGGCTGGGAGGGACTTCGGAATTCGTCTCATTCCACCCCAGGTTGCTCCAAGCCCCATCCAAACTGGCTTTGAGCTCTCCAGGGAAGGGGCAGCCACAGCTCCTCCTCGTTTATTCCCAGACCTGTTGCTTTTCCACCGACTGAATTCCTCCCTCCCCCTCCACATCCATCACTCTGGCTTTAGGTAAAGAAATTGTCTTTTAGTCTGCTCTGGGAGCAGTGAAACATTTGCTTTGCAAGTGCCCCCTTGGCAGGAGCTGCAGCTCTCCGGGGATGATTTGTTGTGCATTCCCCTGTCCTGTAACCCCGAGAGGTTTCTGTGCAAACTGCTTTGCTTTGGGCTGAACTGCTGCATGCTGAGGGAGGGGGAGGCAGACAGGAGCCGCCCAGATGATTTAGGAAAAGTTGGATTGGAGTGAGGACTGAGAAAAACAGGGGAGCCCATCAGTCCTGGAGCAGCAGGGCTGTAAATACTGATGGTGTCCTGAAAAGAACTGAGAAAACATGATAAAAAATGCAGGAGATGTAGATAAAAGGGTCTGGAGTCATCAAGAGGGAAAAAATGAACTGATTAAATTTTTAACTACATTATCTGCTAGTTGAACAGCCAGTTAGCTGGACATAATCTCAGCAAACTTCGAACACTGGCACAGGGAGAAGGGCTCGGCTGAATCCACCAGAGGTGTCCAAAATCCTGCCTCCCTGTCCCCTCCACCTGCTCATCCTGTGCCCATGGGCTGGGACAGAGAGAGCTGGGATGGGGACAGGAGCCCCTGGAGGAAGGGCTGTGCCCCTGGGGTGTGTGCACAGCTCCTCCTCCACCCTCCCAAAATTCCCAACTCAGCGCCGCCTCTGCCTTTCCCGCGCTCAGTGAGGAATAATTAAGAAATTCCGCTGAAAACTTGTCCGTGCTCATTAATAATTGCCCGCTGATGAGGAGGATGTGTTAATTAACACCAGTTGCCCAGAAGGCCGCAATCCAGGCAGGTGGGACCTGCTGGGGCTCACTGCTGGCCCCAGTGCCCCCCGTGCCCCCAGACCCTGGGATGTCTGTCCAGACACAAAATAAACGCGGGCAGCTCGGGGCAGAACCTTTGAGGTGAGGAATCCTTGAAGAATGAACTTTCCTGGAAGAAGGGGTGGAAGAGGCTGCGGTGTGAGCTGGGGTCAGCGGGTTTGTTCTTCCTGCATGAGTTTTATTGCAGACTCTGCTCGTGTGCTGGCTCCTTTCAAGCGCTGCCTGCCTTTGCCTGCAGTTTGTTCAGTTTGTTTGTTTTGCTCTGCTCTTTCTTTGTATTAGGCCTGTTTCTTGCCCTGCCAGTCACAGCCACAGGGTTCCCACGTGTTTGCTTCGGCATTTGCTTCCCTTTCCAATTCCTCCTCTTCCACAGAGCCATTGTTTCATTTCCAGGCGAGCCACCACGGTGCTGAGGCATTTCTAGAATTTCCCTTACGTGCACATCCCCAGGCAGAGAGCCTCAGCTCCCCAGTGCTGCGGGTTTCTAAAGGGACCTGGGGCATCCTTCCTGAAGGGAGGCTGCAGACAGGTGGGGTCGATCTCTTCCACTGGGCAGCAACTGGCAGAACAAGAGGACACAGCCTCAGCTACATCAGGGAAGGTTTAGGTTGGATATTAGGAAAAAATCTTTCACTGAAAGAATAATAAAATACTGGAATTGTCTTCCTAGGGAGGTGGTGGAATCACCATCTCTGGATATGTTTAAAAAAAGACTGGACGTGGCACTTGGTGCTATGGTCTAGTTGTGGTGTTAGGGCACAGGTTGGACTTGATGATCTTAGAGGTCTTTTCCAACCTCATTATTCTGTGATTCTGTGTGATTCTGTGATCCTCAGGAGCTGGGGGCAGCTCTGGTGTCCCTCCAGATTTGGTGCCACCACCCCTGCTCCATCTGGAAAGCAGAAGAGTTCATGGAGTCCCAGAATTTGTTGGGCTGGAAAGGACCTTAAAGCTCATCCACTGGAAGTGGACAGGGACACTTCCCACTGTCCCAGGCTGTCCAGAGCCTCCTCCAGCTCTCTGGGGGATGCTGATGTTCAAGGCTGGGTTTGGAATGCTGCAGGATTTTCTGTCTGGATGGACAGACAGACCCAGGCCTTCCTCACCAGCAGAAAAAGGAGAGAGTGGAGTCCCCAGGAGGGAAAAGGGCTTGAAGGAGAGATCTGCAGTGTCACACTCAGTGCTCAGCTATAAAATTCAAAAGCAAATCTGGGTTCCTCTTCCTCTTTAAAGTTGCCCTCTTCCCATCCCCGTGCTCCTGGAACAGTTTGTGTCCCCAGCAGATGAATTTGGCGGGCACTGAGCCGGCGAGGCCGGGAATTGCTCACATCAAGCACCAACAGAAAGGAAACATAACTCACAATATGCTGAGGGGAGCTCTGAAATTGCACAAATTATTCTATTTTATACTTTAATTAGTTTGAATTAGCAATGGGAATAGATGCATAAAATGATCCAGCGAAGGGTGAAATGGAAAAAGGGCTGTGCTGTGGAGTAGTGCTTTATTACCGTGGGGTTTGTGCACACAGAGAGCAGGAGCTGCTCCTGCTGGATCCGGTCCCTGGGAAGACTGCCTGATCCCTGGAAGTGTTCTCCTCATCCCTGGCAGTGTCCCAGGCCAGGCTGGCCAGGGTTTGGGGTTTGGAGCACCCTGGGACAGTGGAAGGTGTCCCTGGGACTGTGGGAGGTGTCCTGCCCCTGGCAGGGGTGGCACTGGAGGGGGTTTAAGATCCTTTCCAACCCAAACCATTCCTGGGTCTGGCTCTGCCAAGTTCAAAGTTTATCCTGCAGTGCTTCCATTGGATCAGGCTTTGCCTGGTCCCCTCAAAAGCCTGGGACAATGTGGCATTTTTCTGGGGGCTGTGTGGGCTGGGAACCCCCCCAGCACTGACCCCTCCAGGCTTCCAGCTCCTGCTGGAATCTGAGGCTCAAAGGGGCAGAAGGATTTAAGAGAGTTCAAATCCACCCTGACTCTTAAACCCTTTGCCTTTTTCTCCTTTTCCCCCTGAAGGTTCTGAAAAATTCCCCAGATGAGGTGCAGCTTGACTCAAGCTCCTGCAGGTTCCAGATAGGTTGAAAATGATGGATGTGCCCCAGGGAAAGTGGCTGGAATGGTCTTGCAAGCTGGGACTAAATATAAAAGTTAAGGCTGGTTGTAAAGCAGAAAAAAAACAACTTTGGTGAGGTTTGCTCTTGCTCTCCCTCCTTCTCCTCTGGAAAAATATTTCCCATTATAACTTTGCTGTGGCAAAAAGTGTTGATATTTTCTGGAGTGTGGCTCTGGAGGGAGGTACACGGATTTGTCAGGGATGAGAGCACATTCAGCATCCCAAATGGAAATGCTGAGCACCAGCCCTGCGGCAGAACAAGAACCCCTCCAGCCTCGGGGGTCCCTCCATCCCCGAGGTCCCTCCAGCCCCATCCCCGTGCTGTTCCAAGGAGCCACTCGATGACTGTGGCATTTCTGCCTGCTGCTGGGGAGGGGAGGGAGCTCCATCAATAATCCTGTATTTATTTGAGCAGCGAGCAGGAATGTGCCTGGCAGACTAAACACTGCCTGCTCCCCCTGCCCCAGCCCTGCCCAGGGCCCTGCCAAGAGTGCTGGGGGCCAGACAGAGAGGGGGAGCAGCAATCCTGGCCTGGAGCTTTCTGTGTGGGTGTTAAAGAAATTATTTTTATTGTAATCAAGCTTGGAACGTGCTGCTCACACAGGAGGATTGTTGTTTTCCCTCTTTATTTCCCCTCTGCCTTTTTCCTGGTTTCTCTGCAGCCGCCGCCACTGGGCTGTGAACGTTTTGCTCTCCACTCCCAGATTTATCCTCCCTATGAGGTGGAGCAGCAATATCACGTTTTAATCAGGACTGAAGCATAGGGATGCTGTGTGACCTATCCTGGGAAAGCCCCCAGACCCTCAGTCCCACAGCCAAGGGCCATTCCTCACTTCCCTCTGTCCAGGTCGATGCTCCAGCGGGGAGAACGAGGGAAGAGAAGTCACTGGGTGTCGTTTGCAGTGCCAGGATGTTTACAGAGACCCCATAAATCCGGGCATCACCTTCCCAACTGCAGCTATTCCCGTGCACTCCTCGGAGTGACCCTTTAGAATGGGTAAATGTCCATGAAAAGTTGACTGCAGGGCACCAAATGCCCTTGGAAGCTGCAGCAGACGCCCCAGTGCCTGTCCCTGAGGCGGGGATGCTCCTGGCAGGGCACCCAGGTGTGCTGGGCACCAGGGCTGGCCCCTGGGAGCTGGGGCAGCTCCTTCCCTCCCTGCAGAGCAGCTGGAAGTGGCTGTGGCCAGCGGCGTTTCCAGGCTTGGCTGAGCAGGGGCTGATCCTTGCTGGCAGCCCTGCAGCTGCACAGCAGCTCCTTGGGAGTATTTATAGACCTTGGGCTATTCTACTCCCCACCCTGGGAGCCTCCTCTCCTTCCTCCCAACCTCCTTGAACCCTGCAAGAGCCAAACTTCTGGGTTTGAGGGCAAAAAAGGCAAAGCTCAGGGCGGGTTTTGCTGCTCCTGCCTGGGAGCCCCGGGTTCACAGAGCATCCTCTGGGCTCTGCCCCTCCCCAGATGCAAAGAGAACAGCACCCCTCACTCATCCCAGCTGCAGAATTTGGGGCTTAAAGCTGTGCTGAGGGCTGGTCCAGCAGCTTTGGGCTGTGCTTGCAAAAGGAACAGAGAGACAGGAGCACTGCACAGCACAGCCCACCCCTGCTGCCAGGAGGGCCCGTGTTGGAAATGGGGGGAACTGGCTGTTTTCTCCTCTCAGGAGGCAGGAAAAGGTTGGGGTTTTTTGAGGATGGTTGTCCCTGCAGCCCTGAGGAGCTGGCACAGGTGTTCTGGAGCGTGCTGGAAGCTGGCACAGGAGCTCTGCTTCATCTGGCCTTCAGCAAAACAAGGCTCCAAATGTGCATTGCTGAGGTCAGGGAGGCTGTGGAGGTCAGGGAGGAGCAGGGGGAAGGTTTTCAGGGAGCTGTTTCTCACATTGCACCGGCTCTGGATGGGTTTGGGGCTATCTCAAGGCACGAGCATCCTGCTGGAGTTGTGCCACCAGCAGCAGGGACACATTGCCTGCTCCCCTCCTCCCTGGCTCCACTTCAGAGCATCTCTCCAGCTCCTCCTGCAGCACATATTTATTTATCTGCTCCGTGCCCTTCTGGCTGTGTGGTTTGTGTCGGGTTTGCCCCTCGGGCAGAGGCTGTGCAGAGCAGGAGCTGCTGGGCCGGGCAGCGTGAGGGGCTGCAGGGCATGCAGAGCCCACCCTGGGCTGGCAGGGCCCCAGAGACGCTTTCAAAGCATTGAATTAGAAGACCCCCTGGGAATGCCATCCCAGCAGTGAGGGAACAGGGAGGTTTGGGGACAAAAAGGAGCCCCAGACACTGAGGGGCTCTCAGCTGCTGAGGTGGCTGGAGGTGCTGGAGAAGATGGGGCTGGTGGAGGTGGAATGAGATGAGATTTAAGGCCCTTCCCAAGCCAAGCCATTCCAGGATTCCCTGGTTCTCAGGCTCTCAGAGGCACCAGGGTGGTGCCTTTTGCTTCGTTAGGGACACCCTTAACGACCCTGCTCAGTGCCACGGCCTCCAGAGCCACATCAGAACCAAACTGGCCAAAATCCCTGGAGATTCAGGGCAGGATTTGGGCAGGGATCGCTGCCTGCCTGGTTGGGCAGTCTCTGGAGCTGAGGGGAGCAATTCCCCCCCATCTGCTGGAGCAAGGACAGCACTGGGATCGGGAAGGAGTTTCCTTTGCCCCTGCAGTTGTTCTGGGCCTTTCCCCATCCATTTAAGTGACTCAAGAGCTGTCAGTGCCCTGGGTGCTATTAACACCTCACTAAGAGCTGGATCTAAGTGTTTTTATTTTCATTTTCTTTGTGGAGGGAGCAGGGGAAGGTTTAACAATAACCCTCCCTGTGTGGCTTGGCCTTGGTGCTAGCGAGCAGACAGCGCTGCCCACAAAAACAATTTGCTCAAAATCCGTCCAAAAAAGAGCTGACCACACTTTTATTTGGAGAAGCTGTGCCAGAAACAGCATTCCCGTGCCTGCAGAGAGGAGTGCAGGCTCCAGTCAGTAAAAACAAGCTGGATTTTTCCATTTTAGGCCTCTGCCTGCTCCAGGCTGGTGGCCTGGGCTCGTCCCTGGCACCTGGTCCAGCAGGATGCTGGAGGAAATGTTGGATTTGTGGCAGAAATCTCCCTGAGAGGCAGCAGGAGGGGGTGGGGGCTGGGTTTAGGTTTTGTTTGGGCGATGCAGTGATCCAGAACAGCCGGATCCCACCCAAAAAGGACCTGAGCCCTCCAAGGGAATAAAGGGATCACAGAATTCCCCGAGCTCAGAGGGATCACTGGGTCCTGGCCCTGCACAGGACACCCCAAAATCCCACCCTGTGCCTGAGAGCAGTATCCAAACACTGAGTTTTGGTTATTTTAGGGGCGTTTTAAGGCACGAGCAGGATTGTGAAGCTGTAGCACCAGAAGCTCATTGCCCCCTGCCCTCCTTGTCCTCTCTTCAGAGGGTGCTGCTGGCAGTGCCCAGGGGCTGGTGGCTGGTTTCGGGGCTCTCCCTGCCCTCACAGGGGTGCAAGGGCACCACTGGAGCAGGGAGAGCCCCAAAGCAGCCCCCAGGTCCCCTCCTGAGGTGTCTGTGGGGATGGAGAGCGGCGCTGCTCGTCCAGCTGGACTGCCCAGTGGCCGGAGTGGCTCTGAGATGCCAACTGGCCATTAGCCATCCTTCCCTAAGGCACTGGGTGTGCTCCCCAGGGCCATAAATCCATAAATCCTCCTGCTGGGGCCAGGTCAGACTGGAGCCTTGCTGCCAGGCAGGGTTTGCAGTGGGTTTGTGGGGTCACAGTGCTGGAGGATGGGGGACACGAGGGACAGGGGCCCCTCCTGAGCTGCCCGTGGTTATTGCCTTTGGGTGCAGAGCAAGGCTCCAGGCTGGGCTGTGGAAATCTCGTTAGAAAGCCATTCCCAGCTAATGAAACCCTGGGAGAGAGGGATTTGGCTTCCCAGCCCTCAGCTGGGCTGGAATAAATCCATCTCCAGTTGTGTGTGGGCTGCTCTGCCCTCTCCCCCAGCATGGGGGTGTTCTACTGGGGCAGCAGCCCCAGCTCAGCAGCATTTGGTGCATCTGCACCTCCATAATTCCAGGTGAAAATTACCTTCTCTTTTAGGAAAAAAAAAAAACAAACAAAAAACTAAAATAAAAACTGCCACGCAAAGAAACCTCACCTGGCCTTTGATCCTTGTGCAGGAAGGGGGAGCAGCCATGTAAATAATTCTGTGTGCCCCTGCAGCCTGCTGGGCTCTGGGTGCTCATTCCAGGGGCCAGAGCTGTTTGGGGAAGCTGCTGGGAGCAGGGATCTGAGATAAATACACCTCAGCTCGCCTGTTTGTGTAGGCTGGGACGTGCCTGCCCCAGCCATGGGTCCCACATGGGTCATGTTTGTTTGGCTGTGCCTTTATTGCTCTGAGTGTGAATTTAGCAGCTCCTACCGGGTGAAATACGATTGTCTCTGTGCTCCATGGCCAGGCTGGGCTTTGCTGAGGTTCTGAGCACAGCTGCTGCAATATTTGGGTTTATTAACACCCAGACAAGGCAGACACACAACCCTGGGCTCCAGCTGCTGGATTTGTGCCCAGATTTGTCCCTTCTCTGCAGGTTTGGGGTGATTTGGATGCTCAGGGCTGGCTGCCATCCCCATCCCTGCAGAGATCCGGGATCCCTCCTGTCCCAGCCCGTCCTTGTGCTGGGCCTTCTCCTCCCTGCAGGCACTGAGGCAGGGATTGCTCTGCTCTCTGCTTTTTCTCGATTTATCTGCTTTTCCCTTGCCCATCTTGCCTTTCTCACCTGTATTTATCTATATATCCATAGATCTGTCTCCCCGTGTATTTATCCAACAAGCGAGATGCAAATCCAGCCATGCAGAGGCATCCAGGCCCATCTGGGACAGCACAGGCTGCTGGAAATATTTCCAGAGCTTTGCCTTCCCTTTCCCCTGCCTGTCCCAAAGAACACAGGGGTATCCTGTGCGTGTAATGAAGTCTCTGAAGGGTTGAACAATACTCCTTTTCTGCCTCTAACTAATCTTTTTTAATGCTTGACAGACTCATGTTCTGTAATTTAATGCATTTTATTTAGAAAATAACATTTAGTGCCACTTTGGATTTCCAATTATTCTTCAATCGGACTTTGAGGGCCTGATGTCTTTGTCACTTGGATGTGTGCAAGAGATGGCAACATCAGAGCAGACAACAGCAAATTATTTCCACTACTGATTACTAGGCTTGGGAGGAAAATATGCAGGGACAAATTTAGTCTCAGCATAAATGTATGAAAATGAGTTAAAGCATTGCAGCAGCAGCAGCTTTGTGCCGTGGCTCGCTGTGGATGGGGAGAACCAGCCTGGCTCATCCTTGGGAGGAAGAAAAGCCTCCAAGGAATGGGAGCTGCAGTGGTCCCAGCTGGATCTGTCTGTGATGGGTTTTGAGGGCTTTGCTGACACCCACGTGCAGGAGGAAAAGCCTCCTCAGCAAACCCATCACAAACCCCCAAATTTCCATCCCTTCAGGGCTCCTCTTCAGCCTTGAGACAAGTCTGGCACCTTATCACAGGGTGAGCTGCCCGAGGTTACCACGGGCAGGGCCAGCCCAGCTCTGTCTTCCCTATGGGAAAAGCAAAATGCCTTGTCAGAGGAGTAAACTGGGAGAACCTAATGAATTTTCCAGTCTCCAACACAAACAATGTGTTAAACTTCAGCCTAAACTGATTTCGTGTGCACAGGGGGGAGGGAGGATCCCCTCAGAGTGATCCAGCCTTGTGTTCTGGTGGTTCTCAGTGTTCCCTGGGTTTGTGGCCCTGGAGCTCGGCTGGGTTATCTCCTGAGATGTCTCCTCGGTCCCCACTGACGTGTCCATGGGTGGGGACAGACCCGTGTGCTACACCCAGCCACGCTGGGCCCCTTCTGTGGGAAAAGGGCTTAGAGCTCATTTTCCTCCAGAACTCGGGAGTTTGGGATATGCTGAGGACGGCTCGTTCCTCACGCTGCCCGTCAGGTTCCTAAATTATTTTTGACAGCCGCGTGTAATGATATACAAATGGGAAAGTGATGGAGTAGCAGAAAATTGACTGGCAAGGACAGCGTGATGGAGTTGGAGAGCAATCCCTGCTAAAAAGCCGTGGAGACTGCGGAGTGTTCCTGGAGCAAACACGAAGCAGGGCCCTGGCCAGGCTGTGGAAGCACGATGACACCTCTCTGTGACCTTTAAAGCTACTTAGGGCACTCAGATGCTTTGGATTTCCAAGGCTCTATAAAATTACACAAACCCACCACGCCTGGCACGTTCCTCCCAGGTTTCTGCAGTGTTTGAACAGTTTGAAGAAGCCTGAATGGCTCAGAAATGGGGAATTGAGGGCTGCTCGTGTGCCTGCCTGTGGAGAAGATTTGAGCAGGGTCTGGGCTGGCTGTGGTGAATGTCCCCAGCATTGCTACAGAGCTCACCTGGAAAGGCAGCATCCCGTGGGATGTGGGCTCTGAGGGATGAACCTTGTAGCTCTGCCGGCCAGGATTCATGGAATCCTCGAGTATGGAAGGGACCCACAAGGATCATCCAGTCCAAATCCTGCCCAGACACCCCAAAGTCCCACTCTGTGCATATCGTAAAAATGCAGCAAACCCTGGCTCAGGGAAGAAATGATGATGTCTGCTCCAGATCAGCAGGCTGAAGGATAGCTTTATTAAAACTATACTGTATTACATTAATATGCTATTTAAAGAGAGACTATCTATTCTACATGCTTACTTCTTACTTACCTAACAAAACACTCGTGACTCTGTGCTGAGAGCCCGAGCCACAGCGGGATCCATTGGTCACTGACCCCAGACAAGTTCACCAGAATCCAACCCAGCCATCCCTGCAGGTGACCAATCCCCACACCACATCCCACATGGGCAAAACCAAGGAGCAGAGGTAAAGATTGTTTTCTCTTCTTCTCCCTGTGCTTCTCCTGAGAGACAGAACTGTGTCTCTGTGTCCAGAGAGTGTGAATGCCACATGTGGAACCCTGGAGCGCTGTCCAAACGCTCCTGGAGCTCGGGCAGCCTCGGGGCCGTGCCCATGCCCTGGGCAGTGCCCAGCACTGGTCGCCCACTCTGGGATGCGGGATGCTGTGCTGGAAAAGCAGGCAGAGGGAAATGGGCACTGAAGGAGGCACCAGTGGGTGCCCAGCCCCTTCCCTGGGCAGAGCTGCAGCTCAGCGATCCTGCCAGGCACACGCGGGGCGCGGGGCAGAGCCGAGGCCGGGCCAGCGGAACGATGCCTGCGCGTGCCAAGAAAACAAACAGAAAGGGCCAGTCAAAGCTTTTCAGTGTCACTGACACCCTGGGACGTGCCAGGGCCGGGAACAAAGGCGGCATTGAGGCGCAGCACGGACGGGAGGCTGCTGGGAGCGGGCAGATGTGGGGCTGTGCCCACCCTGCTGCCCACCGTGGGCGGCAGGACACGGCCTGGGCCGGCTCCTCAGCGAGGAGGGCAAACAAAACGTGGCCTCCATGTCCCCCTGCGTGCCAGGGCTGGCAGGTGGCCAGGCACTGAGGGGCTCTGTGGGACAGCAGAACATTCCTGCTCCCCGCCAGGCAAAGGTGGAAGGGCATGGGGGGCTTTGGGACACTGGGCCGGGCGCAGAGTGCTGGCAGCGATTTGGGGCACACCTCGCCTGTGTGCCCTCTGAAAGTGCCAGCCCACAGGCTCTGGGGATGGACAGGGCACCCCACCCGTGCTGTGCCCCACTGCAGTGCCCTCCCTCGCCCAGGAGCTTGGATGAAGTTTCCTCGCTGCTGGCAGCAGCTGTGCCCTGCTGTGCTGTGTGAGCACGCGGTGCTGTGGCACTGTGATATGAAATAACTCACATACTTACTTTAAGATGTAAAAGAACAAAAGGAGATAATTTTATTTCTGACCTCGCAATTTATAGAATTTTAGAAGTGACAGTGGATTGGAGGATGAAATTGCTACTTCTCCAACCACACTGGTCAAATTAACAGTCTATTACTTCTGTCTTCTTACCAAGAAGAATATAAAATAATCATTATTTATATGAACACTACGTGAGAAACATTAGTAGAAATTTGTAAACATAAGAAAGGGTAGGAAACTTTTAAAAGAACTTTAAAACTTTTTAAAAAACAGGGTGGCACGGTGCCTGTTCCAGCAGGGCTGCAGCTCCTCTGGCATCTCCAGGACCACGCTGTGGGCCCGGGACACACACCCCACGTTGGGGACCGCCACGTGTGACCCGGGCCTGTGCCTTTGGCTGCTTTGCTCCAGCACAGGAACACAAGGGTTAAGCTCAGGGCCCCTCTGGAGAGGGGGAAATAACCCGGGGGACCCCGGGGTCCCTCGCTGCGCTCCAGCTGCCTCCGTGCATGTGCTGCTCATTTTTCATCCCGAGCACAGCTGCCGCCGGCAGCTCTGTCCGACCCCTGTTCCTGCCAGTTTTATGAGCAGAGAATAAAGAGGGGGAGCACATAAAGCACCGAGGTTCATCTGCCAATTGTCAGGCTGCTGGGGCAGCGGGGAGCCAGCCGTGGCGGGCACCTTTTCATTAGCAGCGTTCTTTATTCATCCCCGCAAGCTGCTCTCCTGTTCGGAGCGGGGACCCACTGCTGCTGCTGCTGCTGCTGCTCGTGTTTTCATCGGGTTTGGGCCCTGATTAGCTGGGTGGGATGGCAGGAGCTGCCTTCCCTGGGATCTCTACAGATCGATGCCATCAGCACAGCCTGAGCACCGGGGGCTGGCAGAGCCCCAGGCTGCCCCTCTTCCTCCAGCTGGGTAATGAGGAGCCCTGCAGAGGGGGAGGAGAGGTCACACGTGGAGTGGGACTATTAACCCGTCCCTTGGCAGCCAGCCTGTGGTGAGATGCCCCTGGAGCGGCTGCTGCGGCGCTGGCTCCCAGCAGGACGGCAGCTGAGGCAGGGCAGATCCCTGCCAGGGCCACTCGCCCCCCGTGGGAGGTTTGAGCTGACGAGCATCACGCCAGGGACCAAGTTTGGTCCAGAAGTGGTGCTTTCGTGTCTTTCACGTGGCACAAAGAGCCACCCTGGTGGGTGTCTGTGCCCTGCTCCCTGCCAGAGGCAGAAGGCACAGCAGGTCGTGGATCCACCAGCTCTCACCCTGGTTTTTGCCATTCCCACACGTCCCTAATGAACTGATCCCTGACAGCTGCTCAGTGCCATCCCCTTCCAGCCTCCTGGGGCAATAATTCCCCTTGTTCCCAGCCTCCCTGGGAGCTGAGGGCTCCCGGTCCCCACAGAAGTTGGTGAATTTTGTCCTCTGCAGCCCCTTCCAAGCCCAGAGCTTTTCCTGGAGCTCTCTGTAGGTAGGCTCGGCAGCAGCCTGCAGGATCCCCCTCGCAGTCTGTTGGGTCTGGTGCTGTACTGGCGCCAGCGATATTTATGGAAATGCATGCAGAAGTTCCTCAGGCTCCGGTGGAGCAGAAATAGTTTCGTGGCATTATTTGCCCAAAATGCCACCGTTCTGAGAGCCGGATCCGGCCACTGAGAGGCTGATGTCAAAGAACTGCTTACAGCCTGGGCTGAGGTGGCTGCCAGGGACAAGTGCCTCGGCGTGGCAGCCCTGGGAGCGTTAATGCAGCAATTCTGGGGTTTGTTTGGAGGTTTGGAGCTCCTGTCAGCCCTGCCTCCCACCCAGCAGCGCCACAGCCCCAGAGCTGCTCTTTGATTCCGCATCTCCCATGCAGCAAAACAGCAGCCCAAGGAGAAGCAGGTAAAGATCAAAGCTAAAGCCTTTATCCTGGCTACAAAAACCATCCCAGCTTTCCTTTCCCACACTGGGAGGCCCTTGGTTGGTGCTCCCACTTTCCCAGGGGCGCTTCCAAGCCGCAGGCAGCCGTGTTTGCTCTGGAGGGGAGGGGAGGGAAGGGCAGGGGGTGTTTAAAGAGCTCACTTGTGGTGGCACCGCAAATGAAGTCATGTCCCAAGGGCCGGGGATGTTGTGGGCAGGGTTTGACGGGGAAAACCGCCGTGTTGTGACTCGTGCCCCAGCGAAACCCCAAATTGTGTGTTTAAGAAAGCCCAGGCTGGAGCTGCTTCCTTTGCCTCCGTCCTGGCACGCTGCCCTTGGCTCAGGGCTGGGATCACTCATCCTGTGGTTAGGGCTGCTCAGGAGTCACCCCAGTCTTTAGGAAAGGAATGTTAAAGGGCTGTTGTGTAAACCCACCGCTGTCTGAGCAGGCCTTGTGTTCTGTGTAAATCTGCTGCAGGGAATGATTTAACCTTCATCGTATTTTTTTTTTTATTTCATTAAGTAAGATTTATGCAGGTATGGTATTGGAAAGGTCATCCATCCCTTGAGCTGTGGGAAGAGCTCTGGGCATTCCTCCCTCTCCACTTGGCTGTTTTACCCTGGTTTCGGCTGGGGAAGCACCAAGCCTGGGTTTTGTTGCCTCCTGGGAAGTGAATTTATCCCTGCCTGGTACACAGAGCCCCTGAGCCCTCCTGCCCCATTCCCACACTCAGAGAATCCTCCAGCAGCAGCATTTCAGCTCCCTGGAGCTGCTGGCTGGCCTTTCCCCGGGGGCTTGCATCCCAGCTGGGGGGAAGCAGGGAGTTATTCCCCTCCTCTCCTCAGGAAATCTGGGGTGTTGGATCTGCAGCAGGGACCTGGGCTCAGGATCTCTGGGTGCTTCACTGCTCCTGTACCCCTGAAATGAGATCTTTCATGTCTTTCTTGTTTACTGACATGTGATGAGGTTGAGTGAGGGTTTTTTTTTGCAGATATTTAAGATCCTCTAGCAGCAAGACATCAGTGGTTTGCCAGCACAGCCCGGGTGTGCTTTAGTGCTCTGAGCATCCCCAGCCTTCCAGGACACTCCAGCCAGGCATGGAGCCTCACAGGCTGAGGCAGCAGAGCTGGGAAGGAGCTTTTGCAGCTTTTCTAGCAGCAACCTGTTCTCCAGAGCTTTTTGAACCCTGAGAACAGATGGCTGGGCTGGAGGCTGAGATGCAAGGACAAGGGACTCGTGTTGACATTACCTTTACCAGAGTGCCTTTCATCATTAGCATGTAAATGCCAGCAAACACCCAGGAATTATCCATCTATGATCTCTTCATCAGAAGAGGCCTCTGATCAGGTTAATCTCACTTTCCCAGCGTGGAAAGGAGGATGCTGAGCAGCTGTACCCACCAGCAAAGGGAAGCAGTGTGCACCTCTGAGAGGGAAGGATGCTGCGAGTGTCGGGTTTGAAGTGGCTGTCAGTGATTGCTCTGCCTCCTGCACAGCGCTGCCAGGGCTGGAACAGCAGCTCTGAGGTGGTGCTTGAGCCTGATGGGGCTGCTCCCCCGGGCCAGGTGCCCTGAACACCTTGGCCGGGTGCTGAGCAGCTCAGCTCTCCCGTGGGCAGGGGGGAGCTCCCAGCCCGCTGCATTTCCCATCCTCTCAGTGATCTCCTCTCCCTCTGGAGAAGCAGAAGCCAAAGCAAGCATGGGGGAGGGTGGAGGAAATGTGTTTTAACAGTAAATACAGCCTTGTTATTTATCAATGCAGAGTAATTGAAGTAATTTCATGTCGGTTTTAAATGCAGCACCCAGGGATCTAATCTATCTGTCTAATATTAATGGGGAATATTTGCTTGCCTCATTCATTCATTACTGTTTTCATTAGGACTCCGGTCCCATTTAGGAGTCTGTTTGTCATTTTAAACTCTTCTGTTTTATCTTAGCCTGCCACAATCCTTTTTAAGGACTGAAGTGAAGCCGTGAGTTGCAGGCTGGCAGCCTGGGGGAAGGGGCTCTGCTGTCTGGCGTGTGCTTTTCCTGGGGAGCCAGGAGAAACAGACTGCAGGCACTCACAGCCTGCCTGGGATGCACAGCCTGGCATGCAGGGTTTCTCAGCAGAGCTGTGCTCCCAGCGTGGACATCCCTGCTGGGACACGGCTGCAGCTCCAGCGTGCCCACGCCAGCCCGGGAAGCTGCTCGGAGCAGGGATGCTGTTGATAAATGCTCAGGGTGCTCCCAGCTGCGTGCTCTGGTTCCTCACAGGGTGTGCTCCCCTCTAAGGCATCCCCACCTTCAGGGGGGCACAGAATCACAGAATGGTTGGCTTGGAAGGGACCTCAAAGCCCACCCAGTGCCACCCCTGCCATGGCAGGGACACCTCCCACTGTCCCAGGCTGCTCCAAACCCCATCCAGCCTGGCCTTGGGCACTGCCAGGGATCCAGGGGCAGCCCCAGCTGCTCTGGGCACCTGTGCCAGGGCGTGCCACCCTGCCAGAGTGGAATCTCCTCCCACTGCCCAGTGCCAGGGGTCTGTCCCTGGCCCTGCTCCCCTCCTGGAGCTGGGAGGAGCCCAGGGAGCATCACCTGCAGGGCTGGGCAGCCCTGAGCTGGAGGTGTCCAAGCCTAATGAGAGTCCTGGGGAAGGGGAGCTCTGTGCTGTTCACGCCTCTCTGGCAAAATGCTGGGAGTAAAACAGTAATTTTCATATGCAGAGCCCAGTGGTGAGCACTCATTGAACACCTCATTACATTGGTTACCGCTCCAAAACCATTCCGAATTCCATTTCTGCCGCTTTCTCGCCAAACAGAGAGGGGAAGAAGCGCACACTTTATAATTATTCACCTTAATTAATTTTCTGAGCTTCTGTTAAAACTTTTAACTGACTGCAGGGAGCACGCCAGGAGTTCCATGGCAGCCAGGCAAAGCCCAGGACGCAGAGGCCATGAGCTGATGCGAGATGAAAGTTTGCTGTGTTGGATTGATCCCCACCTGAGCCCAGAAATTTTGGAAGGCTGCCCCCCTTTTATCCTGATTAATTAGTTCCCCTGAGGCCCGGGCTAATCAAAGGGCAGTGCTCATCAGCTGGTGGCCACGGCGGGGTGGCATCAGAAGATGGTGCCAACACGTCCTGGAGCCACATGTGATGGCAGCAGTGATGTCCCCTGGCAGGAGCACAGGGATGTGCCCCTGGCTGCTCCAGAACATCATCCTGCAACGCCAGAGGGGCCTCCCACGGGAGCAGGGAGGCTGTGGCACCCTGGCAGGTGAGGAGCAGGGGAGCTCCCACCTGGATCACGGCTTCCAGGAGCTCCTTTGACCCTTTTTGTGCAGTCAGGAGTGAAAGAGCTGGGGCTGCCCAGGCACTCTGTGGCTGTCACACCGAGCCCGGGGAGGGTGAGGGATGGCACAGCCGGTGCCAGGCAGGGGCAGCTGCCCCTGTGCCCACCCTGCAGCCCCAGAGGGTCACTGTCACCTGCTGGGAGCAGAGCAGGGGCTGCCAGGGCGAGCAGAGCCAGCGTGCCATGCACGGTCACACACTGGGATGGGAACTCATTTCCCCTCCGTGCTGCTGCTGGAGCGGGGCTGGGATCTCTGCCTGGCACTTTGTTATTCCAACAAACCCCGCTCAGATGTTCCATATTGATGTGATGATTAACTCCAGCCGTGGTAAACCACAGGAAAGTGTTTGTCTGCAGGAGCCTGTGTGCCAGAACACGAGGCTGCTCCGAGCCCTGCCGCGATGCTGGGCCGCATGGAGGCAGGAAACTCTGGCTTGAGGACAATTTTCCTGCTTCAGCAAGCCTGACTTGGGGATATTTGCTATTTTTTCAGTCTGTCTTGCTTCCCAGAGGAGGCTGTCCCCGCTTTCATCGCCTCCCTCGGGGGCTGGCGGGGCACAGGGAGGGTCTGGGGGGGAATGTGTGCAGCAGATCTGATCCCTCGCTGGTGGAGCGATGGGGTCCCCATGCTCCAGCACAGCTTGTCCTCCTCAGATGTTAATGAGGTTCTTGTAGCAGCAAAGCCAAGGCTGCAAAGGCTGCCTGGATCAGAGTTGAAGGGGCTCTCTCGGTGCCTCTGCAGTGCTGTAATTAAATAATCCCCTCGTAGCCATGGCAACGTTGTCTCCGTGTCCTCTCCCACTCGCTGCCTCTCTGCCAGAACTTCCCGGCCTTGATTTGGTTCTGACAGCCCGGCGGGGGCTCTCCGACCTCCCTGCTGTGCTGGGGTGTGGGACAGCAGAGCTGCTGCCCCTCACCTGCCCTGGGCCTCCCTGTGCCACGGGGATGGATGCTGGAGCCATTCCCCCCTTTGGGAGCTCCACAGCATCCCTGGGATGCTCCTCGGTGATTTGTGCTTAAAATTCCCCTTTCCCCTCTCCTCTGTGGCCTGGCTGTGCCCCATGGATGCATTTCCTGCATCCCACTGGCTCCTGGTGCTTCCACTCTCTGGGTGTGTCTGAGATCTCCACCAGGCAGGAGCAGCAGTTTCAGGTAGAGATTTTCAATCTGGAATCAGTTTCCAGGTAGGGATTTCCAATCTGGAATCAGTTTCCAGGTAGAGATTTCCAATCTGGAATCAGTTTCCAGGTAGGGATTTCCACAGCCCGAGGCAGACTGCAGCCACGTGCCTTGCTCAGCAAAGCCAGAGCGTTCCCACCCTGCACACTGGGATATTTTTTTTTGGCAAAGGTGCCCAGCAGGATATTCCACCTGGAGCTCTGCTTGGAGGCACAGGAGGAGGAGCAGGGGGAAGAGTCTGTCAGACTTTTCACAGCCCTCTGGGAAAGTCTGACTTTATTTTCCCTGTCACCCTGACACATTAATGGCTGAGCTGAGGCGTCCTCCTTGCTCCTTCCCACACTTTTTCACGTCTCCTGCCCCAGCACAAAGCAGAGTTTGCTCATGAATAAAGGAAAGAATCAAACCTCATTGGAAAGTTCATCAACTTTGGGCTCCTGCTCAGTGAGTGATAGATGGCTTTAATTACACTGAACTAGTTGGCATCTCTACTCCACTCTCCAAAGTCATTAAAAATAGATTTTCTGTTTGAACTCCAGCCCCCCGAGGGGTCTGTGGGCAGCCTGCTGTGGCTGTGAGATGCTCCAGGGGCTGTCTCCAGCCAGGGCAGGTCACAGGCCTGGGCTGGTAGCACGCAAAAGCTGTGGAAACTTTGCTTTGGCTGTGTTTATTTATTCATTTAATATTTATTTAATATTTATTTGCTTGTTTGTTTATTTATATTGAATTGCTTTCTTACACTTTTTTGCTCCTGGGGCTGGCAGAGTTGAAATTCCTGTGTTTTGGAGAGTCTGTATTGGGGTTTTTTGGGGGGTTTTGTTTGTTTTGTTGGGGTTTTTTTCAATAGATTTTATTTTGCTGGTGTTACAGGTCAGGCAGTCAGGGACAGTAATAATGAGGCTTTATCATTTCATGGCTGAGCAGCAGGTCCATTTTGGCAGGGAGAGCAGGGAGAGAGGTCACAGCTGGGCTGGGGGAGCAGGGCTGTGCCCTCAGGAGCCAGGAGATCCCCAGCAGCGCTGGATCCTTGGCTGTTGTCCTTCACACAGATGCTCCTCCAGAGACCGTTCAAAACCTCTGTGTGGTTTTTAAAGAATTATCATGTGCAGAAGCCGCAGCTTCTGAGCAGAAAAAGAAACGAAGCGCTCAACATCAAATCATCTCTAATGAACTCTTATTCACATAATTCCAACCCTCCGTTATTTATAGAGCGCAGCGAGAGCATCCAGCTCCTCACAAACATGAAACAAGCCCTGAGCTGCATTTAAATCACGGGCACAGATCCTGCCAAGCCTCCCTTGGAGCAGTGGATCCGCAGTGCTGGGGGATTTTGGGGCTGTCCTGACCCCCAGGCTGCTCAGGGTGCTGGGCTGATTTTAGGGGAAGCCCAGCGGCATCCCTGGGTGCACCCTGTGCTGGCTGGTGTCTCCCACAGGGAGCTTTTTGGTGTGAAAAACCTGTGTTTGCTGCTGGTTCTCCAGCCAGGAGCTGCAGCACTGGTCTGCACTGGGACGTGCTGGGAGCTCACTGGGGCTGGGCAGTGCCGGGCAGGAATGAGCCCTGCTTGGGCATCCTGGGGGGCTCTTCTGTCACCAGGCCCCTGGGCTAGCTCCCACCCCATCCCTTTTTAGCTTTATTTTAGCACTGTAAAGTGGTTTTTGCTCCTTGGAAGGGGGAGGCAAAGCAGCAAAAAGCCCATCACCTGTGGCCAGCCCATTGCAGCCCCTGCCAGGGCACCCAGGCCCCTCTGCAGTCAAACCCCAGCCCTTCATCTGCCCCTCTGACCCGAATCTCTCCTCTCATTCCCAAAGCTCTCCCCATCCAGCTGAAGGCTCTCCCAGCTCTGCCCCTCACACCCCTCATTTCCAGCGTCCCAGGGCTCCACCTCAGCCACAAAACCCCAACCCCGGCGATCTCTGCTCCAGGAAAAGCTGTCGAGTGGGGCTGAGGAAACAAGAAGAATAGCAGCCCTATTGGTGTCGTGCTCAGGGAGGAACTGGGTTCTCACTGTGTCAACAGCACTCGGCGTGACAGCGGCCCTTGTGTGGGAGACACTGCTCCTTTCAGCGCGGCTGCTGGGAGCCGGGTGCTGTTGTGACGGACGCAGCCAGAGCCATCCAACACTTGTTGGAATTCCTCACAGGCAGCGCTCCTGGGGCCCGGGAGCTGCGGGGAGGCTGGCAGAGGATTATCTGCAGCACTTGGGAGAAATGGGAATAAAATCGCGGAATTATGGAACGGCCTGGGATGGAAGGGAGCTTAAAAATCACCCGGACGCCTTCCACTGTCCCAGGTTGTGCCAAGGTCTGTCCAGCCTGGCTTTGAACGCCTCCAGGGACAGGGAGTCCACAGTCCCTTGAGCAACCTGTTCCAGTGCCTCCCAACCTTACAGGAAGGAATTTCTTCCATATTTTGTAGAGGGAACACTACAGGAGCTGGAGATGCAAACCCACCCTGCTGCTAGAGGTGGCAAGGGATGGGCTGGAAAGGTCAAAGTGGTTAAAAACGCTGGAGGTGGCAAGAATGGGTTGGAAAGGTTAAAGTGGTTAACAACGCTGGAGGTGGAACGGGATGGGTTGGAAAGGTTGAAGTGGTTAAAAAGGTTACAGATGTCTTGGCTGGGGCCAGGCAGTGACCTGTGGCTAAAGCCTGGTGCTGTTTTGAAGCCTCTGGGGTTTTAAGGGCTGGTAAATAGGTCAGGAGGCGTCAGGCAGGACCTTCCTCGTGTGCTGTGGGTGGGAGAGGGTTTGGAGCAGCCTTTGGGGTTCTGCCACCTGTGGCATCCCTGCCTGGAGGGGACAGCTGGGTCAGGCCTGGGGGTCCCACGGCTGCTGCTGGAAGGGCTCAGAGTGTCCCACGCAGTGAAACACCACCCAGACCCCACAAGCTGCCACCATGCCAGTGATTTATCCCCTGCAGCAGCTGCCCCGGGTGTGGGGTGAGGCAGCAAAGTGTAAATCAGTAAATCAGGGAGGGGATGGCTCAGTTCCAGCCCCGGGGTCCCAGGAAGACCCGAGGAAGAGCTGGGGCTCAGCGTGCCCAAGACTCCCCCAGTCTCCAATAATTCCCACTCCTGGACGTGGGAACAAACTCATTTTGGGATCAGCTGCTGTGTGCCGTGGCTCTGAGGGGCTCTGGCCGTGCTGGGGACAGCAGCACTCAGTGTGTGTGTTCCTTGCAGGTGTCCCGGGTGCCCGTGGAGTCCTGTGAGCAGTACACGACCTGCCAGGAGTGCCTGAGCTCGGGGGACCCCCACTGCGGCTGGTGCTCCCTGCACCACATGTAAGTGTGGCCTTGGCCATTCCTTGGTGACAAAAGCTGCTCCCGGAGCTTCCCAGAGCCTCCCACGCAAAGCAAAGAGTCAGGCTGGAGTCCCTCAAATCCATTTTTCTCCCCTTTGGACATTCCCTGCATTGCAGCTCGGAGGCCAGGGGAGATCCCTGAGCTCCCAGGGAGAAAGAAGTGAAGGGAAATCAACTCAGGAGCTGCTCCTGGGACACGTCACGTCCCAGGGGGATGTGGACACGATGGAAAACCAGGATTTGAACTGGTGGCAAGGGAGGCCTGCTGGTCTGCACACCCCTCCTGGTGTTTGCACCCTCCTGCTCTTTGCCCAGCTGCAAATCCCAAATAATGTGGAATTTTTAATGGCAGATGTGACCCTGTGAGTGGGGCTTTGCTCGCAGCGAGGTTTCAGCAGCAGAGCAGAGCACGGAGCCCCTTTAAAGCCCCACAAGGGAGATTTCAACCCCGCCAGGGGAGCTCAGGGGGTCCCAGCTCCGGCTGCTCCGGGGGGATCCGGCAGCGGGGCTGGGAGCTGCCACAAAGGGCTGAGGGTGCTTTTCTGCAGGGATGCTCCAGGAAACCCTCTCTGCATTCAGGAGGTGTCCGTGCCCTTCCTTCCTCCAGCCTGCCATAAAAACCAGCACTTCCTAGGGCGGAAGGGAGCCCACCGGGCAGGGAGCTCGGGGAGGAGGCTGCAGCAGGGCATAGAAACGCCCCCGGCGCCGTGCCAGCTCTCTGAGCAGCCCCTCGGTGCCCGGGCAGCGCGGGGATGGGGGAGGCAGGGCTCAGGGACCCGGCTTGGCCCCTTGCCTGGGGAGCAGGTGCTGAGGGAGCGGGGAGCCGCAGGCTCCTGCACAAACCCGGCCTGGATCCGGGGCTTTGGGGCACAGCAGCTCCCCGCCACGGCTCTGGGTCCTGGCCACCTCGGGGACGGGCAGGAGAAGCAGCTCAGCTGGCCCTGAGCATCCCACAGGCTCCTGCCAGGGAGGGGCTGGGGGTACCAGCAGAGTTCTGAGCATCCCGCAGCACTCTGGGCATCCTTTGGGGTTTTTTGGCTTTTTTCCTTTCCAAGCGAGCCTGTCCAGCCCTACAGCTGAGCCACCCTTCGTGCAGCCGTGTCCCAAAGGCTTCCTCTGTCAGAAGGGAATTATTTCCACCCCTCTGTCAGAAGGGAATTATTTCCACCCCTCTGTCAGAAGGGAATTATGTCCACCCCTCTGTCAGAAGGGAATTATTTCCACCCCTCTGTCAGAAGGGAATTATTTCATTTCCATCCCTGGGGGCAGCAGGGCGGGCAGGGGTGCTGCAGCAGGAGCTGCACTGGGGGTGTCTGTGCTGCTCCTGCAGCAGCTCCTCTGTGAGGATCAGTGATCACTTCCCCCATGCTAATGAGCTGAGTCTTCACAAGCCACCTGGGAGGCAGGTAAAGGTTGTTATCTTCATTTTGCAGAGACAAAACCCTCGATGACAAGAGGAGAGAAAAGTGTCATTTCCTCTGCCCTTTTGGCCATGACATTTCAGCATCAACCTATTCCCAACAAGGGCTCTTCCCCATGGGATTTCTCAGCTCTCTCTTCAAGCATCTGCACTTTGGAGCAGTGATCATTTCTTAGCTTTATTTTTTTTTTTAACTGTAAATAATTGAGTTTATCTTGCCGTTCCTCGGAGCCTCTGTCAGCTTTGTTTGGAGGCCCCAAGTGCTGGAGCGTTTGGATTTAATTTGTCACCTCTCCCCTGTCATTCTCACCCATTCCTGCTTCCAGCTGCTCCGTGGAAGGGTGCTGGGTCGGGGGGTGATGCTCACACGGTGTTGAAAGGCTGAGGGTGGAGCAGGAGGTGATTTGTTCACCCTCTGCATGGACAGAAGGGTCCTTTGCTCCTCGGGAGCCAGCGGAGGCCTCCAGGGGATTGTTACAGCATCTCTCCAGCCCAGTGGGATGCGAAGCCTGCAAGACTTCCCCGTGCTGCTCTCTGCAAGTGTCTTATTGTCTCCAGGCCTATTTATCTCTGCTGGGGCTGTTGCCATAAATAGGATGATAAAAAAGAGCCATCCCAGCGAGTCAATGAGATAAAGGCTCCAGTCAAGAGCTCACTTTAGGGCTATCTCAGAGATTCACTTAAACCTCGATATTTCTTCCTTTGGCACCATTCATATTTAGCTCCTTTATGCTCCAAAGGAGAAGGTACAAAAGGGAGAGGGTGAGGAGAGCAGCCCCAGCGTTTGTTGGGGATCACGGGGGTGGTTTGGAAAGGGAGAGTGGAAACTTCACTTACCTCCATCTAAAGCAAACCCCCGCTGTTCCACAGAATCCCACAAGGGCTTCAAAGGGCCCTTAAGGGCCAATTTGTCATCTGCACCCATGCAAGGGGGCTGGAAGGAAAGGATTTTCCCCAAATGACAGAAACCAGGAAATCCTGCAGGGATGCCAGCCTGGCCTGCAGCATTGGCGTCCTCCCGAGGCTCCCAGTGGAACCAGCTGGATTTCCCCTGCTCCAGGGCCACCTGCAGTAAAAGCAGGGCTGAGGAGCCGTGCTGGAGCACGCAGAGTGCTCACAGCAGTCCCAGCCACCCTGGCAGCTCGGAGGCTCCATCCCTGCTGCTGGGAACGGGCAGGAGCTGGGAGCTGCAGGCACCAGAGGCAGCTGGAAGCTCCCATCCCTGGCTGGGTCTCACCCCCAGCTCCAATTAGTGAGCTGTGTGGTTTTAATTAGGACAGAGGCATCATCCTGTCCCTGCTGTAGCTGGTGTGCAGATGAGCCCATGGCTCACCCCACACCCCTGGCACCACCAGCACTTGGGATTGGCAGCTCTGGATGCTGTCCCAGTGCAGGAGTTACTCATGGGATACTCAGGCTTTGTTGGTTTTGCTGATCACGGAATATTTCTGGTCCTAACCTGGTGCCCATCACCTGCTCCCTACTTGGGACATCACCAGGTCCTTCTGTGGAACATCTCCCCGGGGGTTTGGGGTGTGTTCTGTGGCCTGGGTGGTGTGTTCTGTGCTCTGGAGGTGTTTTCATTGCTCTGGGGGTGTTTTCATTGCACTGGGGGGTGTTTATTGGTGCTCTGGGGGATGTTTTCAATGCTCTGGGGGATGTTTTTGGTGTTCTGGGGGTGTTTTCAATGCTCTGGGGGATGTTTTTGGTGCTCTGGGGGATGTTTTCAATGCTCTGGGGGATGTTTTCAGTGCTCTGGAGGTGTTTTCATTGCTCTGGGTGGGTGTTTTTGGTGCTCTGGGGGTGTTTTCAATGCTCTGGGGGATGTTTTTGGTGCTCTGGGGATGTTTTTGGTGCTCTGGGGGTGTTTTCGGTGCTCTGGGGGATGTTTTCATTGCTCTGGGGGTGTTTTCATTGCACTGGGTGGGTGTTTTGGGTGCTCTGGGTGGGTGTTTTCATTGCTCTGGGTGGGTGTTTTCGGTGCTCTGGGGGTGTTTTCAATGCTCTGGGGGTGTTTTCATTGCACCGGGTGGGTGTTTCTGGCGCTCTGGGGGTGTTTTCAATGCTCTGGGGGTGTTTTCGGTGCTCTCAGTGCTCCTGTGTGCCAGGTGCTCCCCGAGGGACCGCTGTGAGCGGGCAGAGGAGCCGTTCCGCTTCGCAGGGAGCATCGGGCAGTGCCTGAGCGTGGCCGTGCAGCCCAGCAGCATCTCCGTGTCTGAGCACAGCCTCACGGTGAGTGGGGACAGGGGACAGGGGACAGGGGACAGCCACCTCCAGCAGGGACCACTCCACGCTCCAGCTTTCCCCCTTCCCTCTGGCACAAATGTTTTCTCACGCAGTCACGCTCGCAGAGGGATGGAGGAGCCAAGGGGTCACCCGAGCCGGGGGAGAGGATGGAGGGGGGCGGCAGAACCAAATTCCCCTTCCCCTGGTGCCTCAGCTCACGTTTCCCTGTCTCTGGAGCTGGTGAAAGGCAAGGCTTTGTTTCCCAAGCAGCTCCTCTGTGAGCTGTGTCAGGCCTGGCTCTCCGAAGCTTCCCAGCTGTCGCTGCCAGAGCCCCCCACGCCCCTGTGGCAGCTGCTACCCCCAGCCCCCCGTGTAAAAATGGGGTGGGGACAGGGGCCTCGACCCTCCAGGCCCTGGTTTGCCATGGGGACACTCCCCAGCCGTGCTGGGGACACTGGGGACTCTGTCCTGGTGTCCCCCATTGGTGCAGGAGATGGAGGTGGTTTGACCTCAGAGGTTTGGGGATGGGCACTGCAGCTCTCAGGGTCCTGGCACGGGCACTGAGGGTGGCAAAGCTTCTGCAGAGCAGCCAGGGGACAAAAATCTGCCATTGCCACCCCTCCTGAGCTGCAGCACCCCAAGGTGGGTTTGTATCCACAAAGAACACCCTTGCCTTCCTTTTTCCTCCTCCTTCCCCATGGAAAGGCAGCTGGGTGATTTGAGGGGGTCGTTTTGAAGGGGAAAACAGGCAGGAGTGGGAATTTGAGGCGATTTGGGCTGCTCTGCCTGCTCACAGCTCTGCTTTGCTCCCTGGTGCCCCTGCTGCAGCTCAGCCTGCGGGTGAGCGATGCTCCAGACCTGAGTGCCGGTGTCAGCTGCATCTTCGGGAACCTGAGCGAGGTGGAGGGGCAGGTGTCGGGCAGCCAGGTGCTCTGTGTGTCCCCTGCAGCCAAGGATGTCCCTGCCATCCCCGTGGATCAGGGTAAGTGCTGGCTCCTGGGTGGTGGCACAGTGTCAGACAGAGCAGGGCAGCTCTGGGAGTATCGGCTGAGCTGAGCTGAGCCTTTGGGGCTGTGCCAGAGAAATTCATGCTGCTGTCAGAACCCGTTGAACCCAGGGAGCTTCATCCCCAGGAAATGCATCCCACGCAGGGCAGGATGGGCTGGCAGCAGTGGCAGGGGGGGTTTGCCCTGTCCACTCCCCCCCTGTGCTGCCAGACAGCTCCAGGGCAGGACAGGAGCTGTCTGTCCCCTCAGGGGTGGCCAGGAGCTCTCAGCCCTGCCAGGCTGGGTGAATCTGGGAAGCAGGAATGTCCCCTGGGCCTGGCTCAGCACCCACGAGTAGGTGGCTGCAGTTCCTCTGTTTTGGTGCCCATCTTTGGGTTGGCTCCTCATTAATGTCACCACTGTCATATTTTCTCTTCCTGTAACTGCAGCACCGCTGGCTTGGAGCTCATTTTCCCCTTGGCATCCTTCCAGGTGTCCACGGTGCCTCCCTGGTGATGCCTTTGTGGTTCTGAGGCATTTTCTGGAGCTGAGCCTTGGGGAACACTGCAGGGAGCAGAGCCCCGTGGCAGCAGGGCCAGGATGGGCTGCCCAGAGCAGCCCCAAAAGAACAATCTGCTCGTAATGAACCCAGAGCTCAGGCTCCTGAAGAGCTGCACTGCTGCTCCACTTGTTTCCAGCAGTGGCTCTGCTCTAGGAGATAACTCTGGGAGATGATACCCAGAGAAGCTGTGGAGCCGTCCCTGGAAGTGCTCAGGGATGGGCTTGGATGGGGTTTGGAGCCATCTGGGATGGTGGAAGGTGTCCCAGCCCATGGCAGGGGGTGGCACTGGGCTTTGAGGATCCCTTCCAACCCCAACCCTTCTGTGATTCCGGGATTGTGTTCCTGGGCTGTCTCTCAGAACTCTTTACACTGGAGAGTGAATGAGGGAACAGGGTGAGGGTCCGAAACCATCCCAAGGCAGCTTCACCCCTTGTCTCTGATGCATTTTGCCGCCAGGGCAGGTTTTTGGAGGCTTTGCTGGACAGAGGCACCCGGGGGGCTGCAGGGAGGGCGTGGGTGGGGTCCTGGGGGTGGGGGTGAAGCCCCGAGCTGCCCCAGCAGCGACGGGCTCTGCTCTGTCCCCAGACTGGTTCGGGGTCGTGCTCCAGCTGAGGTCCCGGGAGACCGGCAGGACCTTCGTCAGCACCGAGTTCAAGTTCTACAACTGCAGCGCCCACCAGCTGTGAGTGCCCCTTCCCGACCCCGGGCACTGCCAGAATCCAGCCCAAAACATGTGGGGAGCGGGCGCTGGACCGGCCGGGGGGTGGCACGGTACCGGGGGTGGCATGGTACCGGGGGTGGCTCGGTGCCGGGGGTGGCTCGGTACCGGGGGTGGCTCAGTACCAGGGGTGGGACAGTACCGGGGGTGGCTCGGTGCCGGGGGTGGCTCGGTACCGGGGGTGGCTCGGTACCGGGGGTGGCTCGGTGCCGGGGGTGGCTCGGTGCCGGAGGTGACCCGGTACCGGGGGTGGCTCGGTACCGGGCACAGCAGCACCGGGACAGCCCCGGGCTCCGCGGGGCTCGGGGCCGGGCGGAGCTGCAGCCCCGGAGGAGCGAGCCGGGAACAACCTCAACCTGCGGCTGCCCCCAAGCTGCGCGATCCCGCAACTGAGCGCGGCTGGAGCCGGGAGGGACGGGAACGGGATGGGGACAGGGATGGGGATGGAGATGGGAACGGGATGGGAACGGGATGGGAACGGGATGGGGACAGGGATGGGGATGGGGATGGGATTGGAAATGGGGATGGGATGGGAAATGGGGATGGGATTAGGGATGGGGATGGGATGGGATGGGAACGGGATGGAAACAGGATGGGATGGGGATGGGATTGGGGATGGAAGCGGGATGGGATTGGGGATGGGAATGGGATGAGAATGGGATGGGATTGGGGATGGGAATGGGATGGGAACAGAATTAGGGATGGGATGGGATGGGAACGGGATGCCAAACCAAACCAAACCAAACCAAACCACTGGCCTGGGTGGCCAGGGAGGTCCTCCTCCCCCAGAGGGGAAACTGGGAGTTCCACCAGCTCCTACTGGGAATGCTGGAGGCCAGGCCAGGTGAGGTGAGGTGCCACAGAAATGGGTCAGAAAAATGAGTAATTAAACAAGCTCGCAGCCCTGGTGCTCTCCTGAGGTCACCAGGAATGCCAGAGGGAGAGCACAGCTGAGTCATTGGAGCTGCTCTGGTGGCAGCAGCTCACACACTGCCCTGCTCCCTGTGCCCAGCTGGCACAGAGACTGCCCTGCCTGCAGAGCTGCTCTGCTCCTCTTCCCGGCCTCCACGCCTCGGGCCACGCTGCCACTTCCCTGGTGACATTTGTCTGCCTGCCTGGCCTTGCTCCAGCACGTCCCGGGCACTCCCCTCTGCAGGCAGCACCACGCTGCCCTGAGCCAGGCTATGGCACGGGGCTGAATCCAGGGCACAGCTGATCCTTGTGCCACCAAGAGCTGCCACGTGGCAGCCGGGGTGGCCTGGGAGATGGAGGAGGTGGCAACTGCCAGGATCAGCAGCTGTCACAGCTCCTGCATCTCTGTGGCAGCAGCAAGAGGGGAACAAAACCCACCCAGCCACTCTGCTGGCAGCTGGGTCCCCTGAGGCTGAAAAGGGTCTGTGTTCTTTCAAAAACATTTCATAAACAGTTATTTTTTTTCCTTGTCATGAATCAAAAGCACTTGCTGCACCCTCTGTGCTCCAAGGCCAGGCAGAAGTGTTGCTGTTGACTTGAAGCATTCCTGACTTGCAGAACAACTGATCCCATTTTTGCCAGGCTTGCCTTCTTTTCTAAAAGTAAAGCCCAAGCCTGGTGCCTGTGCAACACCCTGCTCTGTTTTACACCAACCCAACGATGTGCAATAAATCGCAGCTTGCATTTTGCTCTGGAATAAATTGTGAGGCTGCCCCAGCTCTGCCTTTTGACCGTGTGTGTTTTCCCAAACCTGTTTCTTGGTTTTTTTGTTCTATCAACACCACCCTGCCCCACAGAAATTATTTTCCCAGGAAGGCTGGATTTCTGGCAAGGCCTGGGGGTGACTGCAGCCCTGCCCAGGTGCTGAGCCCTGTGCTGACCCCTCCTTTCCCCCAGGTGCCTGTCCTGTGTGAACAGCGCCTTCCGCTGCCACTGGTGCAAGTACCGGAACCTCTGCACCCACGACCCCACCACCTGCTCCTTCCAGGAGGGAAGGATCAACGTCTCCGAGGTACCACACTGGGGTTTATCCTTTGCTCTTCCATGCCACGAGCAGCACAACCATGTTTGTGTGAGGTCTGTGGGTCTCTCTGGTGTCCAGAAGCGCAGATGCAGCTTTAAAGCAGGGAGGTGCTGGTGTCCCTGAGGTGCTGCTCTGATCTGAGCACCAGGGCTGAGCCCTCCCCTGCTGGGTGGGAGTGCCTGAGTTTGTCAGAATCTGTGGGTATTGGTGATCCCGAGATTGTAAAAGTCTCTGTCTGTCAGCCCCGCTGCCAAAGCAGAAGCCATAATTGGTCTGTGCTGTTTCAAGGCTGTTTATTCTGTTTATCTCTAACATGTTCTGCTGCCCTGCCGCAGCTCTGTCCTGCAGGGCAGCGTGTGGGGCTCTGCCCTCAGTGGGATGGTACAAACATTAAATACCACAAACTACCTGTGCTGGATTTACAATAACGTGCCAATATCTGTCACCTACGTTGGACAGTGTGTCCCCAGCCTGAACCAACAGAAAAATGCCAACACCACAGTGAAACATGGAGGGCATGAAGAAGGAGAAAAAGGACAAGGCACACCCAATTCCTCCATCTTGTCCCCTCTGAACCCCTAATCTAGAATCCAAAAATTTTACTTTTGCACCCATGCCACACTTAATTATTACTTATATCAAACACTCAGAGCTTGTAATTCATCCTGTAAGATTGAAAACTCTTTTCCATGGGCAGAGATCACAGCCAGTGTCTCTGGGGGCTCTGTCCAGGGGGGTTCCTGACCCCTGCCAGGGTCCCAGGGCAGCCAGGGCAGCCAGAGGGAAGCCCTGGATTCCCACACAGGTTCATTAATGAGAATAATTGGGGTGCTGGTTTCCCCCAGGGCTGCCAGAGTCTCCCCAGAGCAGCAGCTTTCAGCAGCTCTGCTTGGCAGCCCCAGCAGCAGGCTTTGCTCTGCCCGGGCTGGTCAGGGCCTGGTGCTGGCAGGGCTGGGATTTATGGCAGAGCCTGAGTGTGGCTGATGGAGGAGGGAATTACCAAAGGCACAGCCCCGGGCTTTGCAGGAGGGAGCTGGTTCGGGTTCCAGGCCCGGGCTGTGCACCCGGAGCCGTCTCTCTTAGCAGCTCATAAAAGGTGTGGGGCTCCCATCCAAAAATGCTTTTAACACTTGGAAAGGCACAGCCCGTGCAGGGCTCTGCCAGCTCTGCTGTGTGTCCCAGGGCTGAGGGATCCATGCAGGAAAGGGCTTTGTTAGCACAAATTGAACATTTATAACATCAGGAACCCTTGCTCTGGGGTTTCTGCACTCCTTGTCCTGCCTGCTTCATCTCCATGGGCTCCTGATGCTGGCAGGCTCCTGGTCTGTGCCCTCACTGTTCCTACAAACAGCTTTGTAGCACCTGAAATGAGTGCAGGCCTAAAGCTGCGAGGGGAAAATGGTTTAAAAGATGCTCTGGAAATCCTGAGAGTCCTGGAACATGGGAAAGGGAGCAGTGAGGACGTTACAAATAAGAGAAAAAGAAAGGAGAGGAAGGCGTGCCAGTCTCCAGACAAATCCTTGTCAGTGAGTGATGGGCACTGAGGAAAACAGAAGAGATCGGTCTGTGGTGTAAACCCTGAGCTGTCAAAAAGGAGAGACTGAAGGTTCAGCCAGGTTGCTGCTAAACCAGGAATAAACTCTCCTCTTGTGTCTCCCTGGCTACGATGCTGCCAGGAGATCCAGAGGGAAAGGAGAGTCACTTCTGAGCTGCTTGTGCAAGGAGCTGGGTGAGAATCTGGATTTCGTGCCTGGGATGGGGACGGATGCCCAAGGAGAAGCATCCAGCCCAGGAACAAACCAAAAGCTTTCTCCATCCAGTTCAAAGTCAAGAAACTTCCTTTCTGCATAGCAAGAGAAAGCAAAACCCTTTGCTTCTCCTCCTCTTGAGTGATGAGGGTAGGTTCTCCTCCACACTCCAAGCATCCCTGTCCTCCCAGGCTGCACAGTTGGAGCTCAGGGCTGGGGACCCAGAGACCTCAGAAGTGTCTGACAAGTCTCTGCTAAAGCAGGACAATCCCATTATCTCTGTTTTCCTCCTGGGAGCACCCAGGACTTGCCTGAGATCACACAGAGGGAGCGAGTGGAGCAGTTGGTGTTCCTGGAAGTTCCTGCTGGGATCACAGGGCTGCTGTGTCTCCTAAGAACTTCTTCTGTCATCTTCATCTTGCAGAGGTTGTTTCTTTCCAGGGATGTTTTGGGATCTCCCGCCTTCCTGGTGATCAGCTTTGATAAGAGCTGATGATAATGATACAAGTGCTCTCCATCATTTCTTCCTCAGACCTCTGAGCATGGGCAAAACCACCCCAAAGAAATGTGTTTGCTTGTTTAGGAGCCATGAATTTCCTCTTCACACACAGCATGGTGATAATGCCTTTGCTATGGGCCCTTCACCAACACAGAAATAAGGGAATGCCTCATGAAGAGTTTCCTCTCCTAAACCAGCTCAGATCACAACGTTCTCATTGTGTCATGGCCTGATGTATCAGGAAATTGTTTGTGCCTGGCCTGGCTGCCTCCCCAGCAGAGCCAGTGGTGTTTGGGGCGGGTGATCTCCGTGTCTGTGCCCTACTTTCAGTCCCCTGTGCCTCTCCTTACATAAGGTTTACACACGTGTTCACACGCGCCTGCAAATTTGCTCGCATCTTTATCTTTAATTTAAGGGAAAATATCTTGAATATTCCCTTTTACTCCTGGCCCATCAGAACTGGCGTCCCAGTGGGATTGGATGTGTAACAAGCTCCCTTTGATGCTCCCAGGAGTTGTCTGTCTGGAGGAGGAAGAGCTCAAAGCCTCAGCCACTTCACCAGGAGATGGGGGAGAGAAATTCCTTCTTCATGAGCTGTGCTCTTGCTCCTTGGAGCTTCTGCCCCCACTGCCAGGGCTGGGTGCTGCCTGCCTGCCCTGCCTGCCCTGGAAATACAGCCCAGAGAGCTTTTCTCACCCCTCCACCTGCCCTGCCCACAGGAATTGTTTGCTCAGATCCAAGGGCAGAGCTCAGGGACACGTGGGGGTGCAGAGGAAGCCCCAAAGGTGGGTGGGTGCTTTAGGAAAAGTGGAAATGTGGCCCATGTGGTTTGGGGTCACTGGTCAATGAGTACAGATATTTAACAGCCTTTACAGCAGAGGGATCCTGCAGGACCGAGCTGGCTGCTCCTGGTATCCTCCCTCTCGTGGGAATTTCTGAGATGGGGGAGCACAACTCCTCTGAGGTCTCCATTTCCAGGTACCCAATTCTTGAGGAGTTAAAAATCAGAAAAGCAATTATTTTCCCATCCTTTTCCTGGTCAGAGTCTTCACTGTCAGCAGAAGGTGCCTGCTCAGACCTTGCTCCCACTAAATCAGGATTTCTCCAAGAGATTCTTGTGGAGCACTGATTGTCCCACCTCACAAAACCCCAGACCAAGGCAGCGATACCATTTTGATGCACCTGATGTGGTTTGGTTTGTGTGTGTGAGAGATTTTATGATGTCTCTCTCTAAATGTCTGAAGCTTCCAGATGAGGAGGGATGTGGATTCATAAACATCCTTCCACCCCATCCCAGAGGAGAGCTAGAACCAAAGAAATCCTCTTAGCTCCCCAGAATGGGAGAGCCCGTCCCTCTTTGATGTCCAGCGTGTGCTGATAATGCCATTTCCACACGGGGGACAGATCTGGGGACAGAGAGTTTCAGATCCGGGGGTTTCAGTGCTCCTTTGAATTCCCACTGATTTTATGGCAATGCCCTCGCCCCTGGCTGTGCCCTTGGGTGCTGAGTGCTGCTCGATGTGCCTTGAAGGAAAGAAAACACAACCAGAAGCTGCCAATCCCAGGGCAGCGGAGCTGAGATGAGCCGGAGGTGCCTCAGAGCCCATCTCAGGCCACCAAAGCCAGCCAAGGGCTTTGCAGGGTCACGCCTGACTTTGGGGAGATGCCTTGGCCTGAAATAGGAACTAAAAGCTCGTTTTCAGCACAACTCCCTCAGCTCCGAGCTGTGGCAGTGCTTTTATCATCCGTGGTGGGTGTTTGGTGCTGGGAGGGAAGGAGCCGGGTGGGGAAGGGCTGTGGGGGCAGAGGGAGATGCTCCTGCCCAAATCTGTCCCCGTGCCCGGGCGCCACTGCTGCGCTCACCACTGGCACACAAGGGCTTGTTGACAGGAGGGACAGGGGGAAAGGCTCCCTCCGTGGCTGGAAATATCCATAAATATCCCCCTGCCTCCCAAATTGATGGAGCAGGCCCAGGTTACGGCACGTGCCCGCAGCTCTGGGCTAATGGTGTGGGGAAGGAATTTACCAGGCTGGGCTCCAGCTGCCTTCCTTTCATCTCTGGTTTCTAAGGAACAGGGTCTGCTCTCCTTTCCAGTGGCATAAATGAAGGATAATGTGTTTCCATGAGTGACAGGGACTGTAATTTATATCATTGGCAACACGACTGTGAACCGGGGGTTTACATTCACGTGCCAGATCGGGTTATGTTTATAACTCTAAAATATCGTGTAGCAAGTTAACATTTGTGGAGAGTTTGCGGGGTTTTTTTTGAAGATGAAAAGTACAAAAACAGTCTATTTATCCATTTGGGCTAAATCCCGTAGTCAGAAGAATTGTCTGCCATTTCTAGGCAATTTTTTTTCCCAAATAAGAGCAAGGAGGTTTGACCTACTAAAACTGCTCGGTTAAACACAAATAATAACCATGGGTGCTCTGTTCTGCTCCAGAGACAGCTGCAGAACGCGGGTCTTTAAGGTATTTATAGACCTTGGAGTCTTTGAGGCTAAAAAGTGTTGGAGAAGCATAAAATGTCTTTGTAAATTGTGTGTGCTGATACTTCACAGGCAGAATATTCCCCGAGAGTCTGTGGCACTCCACATCGGAGCCTTGTCTTCCTCCAGCAGATCTGATCCGTGTTTATTCTGGCTCGGGGAAGTCAAGGAGGATAATGAGAGGATTCTGCCTGTTTGTTTAGCGAGAGGAGGCAATAATGGCCTTTCTAACTCACCGCAGGATTTACCTCTCATGAATTAAAAAACAAAGCAAACTGATTATGGAACAAGTTGTGTATTCCACCGCCTTTATTCGGTGTTTTCTCCCTGAGAAACACCCAGGCTGAGCTGACAGAGCAGGGACACAGGGACCTTGGCCAGGGCCACACAGCTCAGCCCCAGGAGCAGGGCTGGTGCTGCCAGCCCCTTCCCTGTGCTCTGGGAAATTCCTGCCAGGGGAATCCGCATGGACAGAGACCCTGCTCAGCACCCCAATGAAATCATGTACCCGAATGCCCAGGGAGCAGCTGGGAGAGGTGGTGGAGGGACAGAGCGCCCTGTGGGATGGGCTGTGTGCGCAGGGATGTGGCAGTGCAGGGATTTGGGGACAGGGAAATGGGTTTTCAGGGATTTGGGGTGGCAGTGCAGGGATTTGGGGACAGGGACATGGATTTTCAGGGATTTGGGGTGCAGGGACATGAGTTTGCAAGGATTTGGGGTGCAGGGATGTGGCTGTGTAGGGATTTGGGTACAGGGATATGGATTTTCAGAGATTTGGGGTTCAGGGATGTGGCTGTGCAGAGATTTGAGGTGCACATCACTGAGGCAGCAATTTAAAAAACAAATTGGAAAAAGAAAAACCCTGAAAGCCTCCAGTGAGGCTGGAAATGGCTCACAGGATGTGCAGGGTCTGAGCTGACCCGAGCCCAGCCCCAGCAGCTCCTGCAGCTCCACTCGCTCAGCTGAGAAATTCAGCAGCCACTGCCCCAGCAGTGTGTTTGCCCACCAGCATCCTGGCTTTTCTGGAGTCTGGCATCTTCCTACGGATCTCTCCATGCCCAAATGTGGATCCCTCGTTAGTGTGATCACTGCAGCTGTCAGCCAGCACGGCGGGGCCGCCTCGCTCTGCTCAGGCTGCGCCTGCCTCGCTTGCCACAATCCCAATGTGACACTTTCCTTCCACTGGAACCAAAGGAATGAAAATAAATTTAAAAGTAAAAAACCTATTTTGCTCCACTCGTCTCTAATGATGGCAGAACCATTTTTGCTGCCAGCATTTTGAGCACCGCGGAGCAGATGTGGGGATGGAGTCCTCTCCCATTCCCTTCCCGGGGAAGGCAGGAGCCTTTCCTTAGCAGTCGCCTCACGGAGCTGGCCAGGAAGGATAATGGTCCATAACATATTCATTATTTTCAGGACTGTGCACTGGAGCTCTCCCACTGGTGATGCAAGCGGAGATTTTTTGGTTTCGGTAGTGACGGGGTGAAGGATTCTGCAGCTCCAGGCTGCTTTTCCTTCCAGCCCAGGGGCGTTCCAGGGGCTGGGCCCCTCTCCCTCACTCATCTCCTGCTGCTGCTCGATGGGATTTTGGGGTGCAGTGCAAACCTTCCATGCAGGCAGGTGTGGAGTGGAAGGTGGCAGAGGGGAGTGCTGCTTCAGGAGAGGAAGGAATGTGCAGAGTCAGCCTGGAGGAGCTGGATGGAAAATGCTGTGACTCCAGAGAGTTTGCTGGTGATGAGCTGGGTTGGATCCATGGTGCCAGGGTCAGTGGGAAGCAGGGAATGCCATTCCCTTCCAGCCTGTGAACCCACTCCACTGCAGGAAAGGGCCTCCCTTCCCTCCCCAGCACAGCTGATGGAGTCTGAAATCACTCTTGGCTGTTAATCCGTGAAAGTCCCTCTTAGAAATAAAATAAAATATATATACGGAAAAGTGCCACTAAAAAGGTTTATGAGGCTGCAGTTTAAGTTAGAGGCTCCTCTAGAGCAGAGCATCTGTTTCTCATTTACAGCTTGCTGCAGCCAGTGCTGAAACAACTTCCCACAGCCCTGGCTGGGAGCTGGAGGGGAACCTGCCCTGGGGAGGGGGATTTTCTCCTGGACACGCTGTCCTAGCAGGATCCTGGGCAGGATGGTGCCTGGCATTGCCAGCAGCAGGATTTCCTTTCATCCCCAGGCTGCAGGGCAAAGGGCTTGGGATGCCAGCCTGGGATTTGGAGAGGGAACAGAGACGGACGTGTTTGTTCTAAACTCCTGCTTTAGCCTGGGATTAATCATTCAGTGTCAGGTGCTTACAGGTACTTAGGTACCTTGTTCCATGAGATCAAAGCAAATTAGAGCTGAGCAGAATGTAAATACAGCTGATGGTCAGAGCCTTTGTCTCAGCGTGTTGCAGTCCCTGGTGTAGAAATTGAAGAAAAATTGTATTTCTCAGTGTGTTGTGCAGAGATAATGTTTGGGATGTTGAGATCTCACGGGAGGGATGGCACACAGTTACCAGGAGCTGATAAGTCATTTTTTGTGCTCTGTCTCAGGGTTTCATTTAGACGTTTGGTTTGTGCTTGGGCTAACTGGAGATCTGTGCAGTGGTGTTTCACAGAATCACACGTGGTTGGGATGGGAAGGTGGCATGGTTTTGTTTCCATCTCTGGGGGCCTGAGACACTGAGGTGTCCTTGATTCCCAAACATGGGAAATGGGGCCAAAACGGGAGAGCAGCAGCTCACAGTGTGCGTGGAGCTATACACTGCAGAACTGCGGGGTTACAAATAGATAAAAAACACAAAAGCTGAAATCCTAAGGCATCACCAGCACCTCCCACCTTCTCCCCTTGCCTCCCAGGACTGCCCCCAGCTCTTCCCCACGGAGGAGATCCTGATCCCGGTGGGAGAGGTGAAGCCCATCACGCTGAAGGCCAGGAACCTGCCGCAGCCCCAGTCGGGCCAGAGGGGCTACGAGTGCGTGCTCAGCATCCAGGGCATCGTGCACAGGGTGCCCGCCCTGCGCTTCAACAGCTCCAGCGTGCAGTGCCAGAACAGCTCGGTGAGAGCAGGGCTGGGAATCCCTCTGATCCCAAATCCCAGGTGGGAGAGTGCCTGCTGTCCTTGGCTGGGGGCTGGACAAATCATGAACGGGATGGGGCTGCTGAGGAATGCGTCTCGAGCTGTTTATTTTTTAGCTTCAGTCTCATTACAGGGTTATAACAATGGGAAGGTGCCAGCAGCTCACATCCCAGGCAGCAGACCAAGAACTTAATGTTTCAACTTGCTTTAAAAGCTTTTTGACCAACCACACAAAGCAAAAGCATATTGACAGTAGTTCTATCCAATCACTACAAATACAGTACCTTTGGTTAAAACAATGCTTGCTTATTTTCAATACCATGCCTGATTATAAACCCTAAGATACAATGCACAGAGCTCCATTATTAAGCTTAGAACTTCCTAATATCTCACCAGATATACTTTTCTGCAACTTAGGGAGTTATTCTGCCCAAGCATTAATACACAGACATTTGTTCTATTTGTCATTCCTTTCTAGTTCTTGTACAATTTTTTCTGCTGACAAATCTCAGAGCTACTGCTTAGCTCTAAATCCCCATCCTGCTGTCTCTGAGGCCTTTTGCAACGTGCCCAAACCCCTCTGATTTTAGGGAATCCCACACCGGGGGGAGGAGATGCCCTGGCTGCCATGGGGGGTCAGCCCGGGGAGGGGAGGAGAGGAGGAGGAGGGAATGCAGGAGGTGTTAGGGCAGGCTAATTCACAGCAGGGAGATAAGCAGAATCACAGACCCCTTATCGGGGAGCTGTCAGATCCCAGGTCACGGTGGCTGGATGAGCAGAGCAGCGGGGAAGGAGGGGAAAGGGAATCTGCCAGGGGAGAGAGCAGAGCAGGGCTGGGGAGGGGAATCCGCGGGTGATGTTGCCCGGGGAGCAGGGCACGGTGATCCCCACCACAGGACAGGGCTCAGCCTCGCCATGGGCACCCCAAAGTCACCCTGGTGGGTGCCTTGGGATGCCAAAACACAAATGGCAAATGCAGGCACCCCCATCCTGATCCACAGCCCAAATTTGTGTCTCCTGTGTCCCTTCACAGCTGGGGAACAAGCAGGGACTAACATGGTCCTTCCTCTGCTCACCATGTGTCGGAAAGGGCCCTGGGCAAAAAGGGCACAGTCAGTTTGTTTTAGGCAGCAGAATAGGGTCCACTTGAATATTCAGTGCAGATGGCCTTAAATTGTTAATGAAGTTTTGAATTTTTAAAAGTTTTGCTGGATATTTATACATCGCTGGCCATCTTTGGGCCTTGCAGCTTGGTGGATAAAAAATGTATTAATAGAATATAGTACTTTTCCTATCCAGAGTGATTTATAAGCATTAGAGAAGCACTTTTATTGCTGTTGGGCTGACAGGAAGTGAGGGTGTGAGGGCCATTCTGGACTCACAGCTTCTTGTTCCACACCAGCTTAGAAAAACCCAGGCAGGGTGAACCAGTACAGTCAAACGTGAGTTAAAACTGCACAGCTCCTGCCCAGGGACAGGAGAGCAGTCTGCCCTGCTCTATCCACCACTCCCTTGTCCCAGAGAGGATGGCAATGCTCACTCACCTCTTGAAGTCATTTTAGCAGCTCTTGGTTGACCTAAAGAGAGCACCAGAGTGAGGCCTGGCCAGTGCTGGGTGTGATAATGGGAATTTCAGGATTCACTGGGAATTCAGCTGAAGCATCCAGCCTCACTCAGCCATAAAAAGGGGAATAATTCAAGCCAGAGCTATCCCGGAGCAGGCTGAGATGGTGGCTGGGGCTCTGCACCATCTATTTTTGCTCAGCTGTTTCCTGTTCCACCTGCAAAGCTCTGCAGTGGGGTTTGGAGCTCCCAGTCACACTGGAGTGAACAAACTGGGCAAGAAGCAGCCTGAAGGCAGCAGTCCCAGTCTGGTTAACTGGAGGGGCTGTGTTGGTAAGCCAGAGACTGAGTGATGAGCAGCCGCTGCCAGTGGAATAATTAATCTGTTACCTCTCACAAGGACTAGATCTGATTTAATTATCTCCTCCTGATGAGGAGAAGGGACTCAAAGCAGAACCCTGGAGATGAAGTCTAAAAATGTGGTGTCTGAGGCACCAGCAGGTGTTTTTAAGCAGGCAATGAAGATGGTTTCTCTCCAAAAACCCTCTTTGTCTGGGAGTGTTGTCTCCCCAGGCATTTCACTCTGGATCTTACCCCGCAGTACCTCTATGATGGGATGGACATCAGCAACTTGGCAGTGGACTTTGCCGTGGTTTGGAACGGGAACTTCGTCATTGACAACCCGGAGAATCTGAAAGGTAAAATCTGCTTCAGCTGCCTTCGGGCCGTGGCTGGTGGGGGGCTGGAGAGGGGCAGAGACATCGTGGCTGCTGAGGGTCACCCTGAGGAGGAGAGCAGCTCCCTGCACTGCTGCTGCTGCTCTCTGAGCCCTGGCTTTGGGACCCACCTGTGCAGGGGCACTGCGGCTGGGGGAGACAAAGCTGAGCTTGTGCTGGGGTGGGCGAGTCCAGGAGCAGCTGTATCCCAAGGGAATGCCCCAATGCCAGCTGTATCCCAAGGGAACACCCCAATCCCATCTGTATCCCAAGGGAATACCCCAATCCCAGCTGTATCCCAAGGGAATACCCCAGTCCCAGCTGTATCCTGAGGGAATAACTCAATCCCAACTATATCCCAAGGGAATGCCCCAATCTCAGCTGTATTCCAAGGGAATACCCCAATCCCAGCTGTATCCCAAGGGAATCTGTCCATCCCAGTTGTCTCCCTTGGAAGACCCTCAATCCCAGCTATACCCCAAGGGAATGTCCCAGTTGTACCTCAAGGGAACGCCCCAATCCCAGCTGTGTCTCAAGGCAATACCCCAATCCTAGCTGTGTCCTGAGGGAATCCCCAATTCCATCCATGTCCCAAGTGAATCCCCAGTCCCAGCCATGTCCCAAGGCAATCCCCCAATCCCAGCCATATCCCAAGATGATCCCCCAGTCCCATCCATGTCCTGAGGCAATCCCCCAGTCCCACCCATGTCCCAAGGCGATCCCCCAATCCCACCCATGTCCCAAGTGAATCCCCAATCCCAGCCATGTCCCAAGGCAATCCCCCAGTCCCACCCATGTCCCAAGGAGATCTCCCAATCCCATCCATGTCTCGAGGCAATCCCCCAGTCCCATCCATGTCCCAGGGCAATCCCCCAGTCCCAGCCATATCCCAAGATGATCCCCCAGTCCCATCCATGTCCTGAGTGAATCCCCAGTCCCACCCATGTCCCAAGGAGATCCCCCAGTCCCATCCCTTTCCCGAGGCAATCCCCCAGTGCCAGCCCTGGGTCCCTGAGCCGTGTCCTGTCCCCGCAGTGCACCTGTACAAGTGCGCGGCGCAGCGCGAGAGCTGCGGGCTGTGCCTCAAGGCCGACCCCAAGTTCGAGTGCGGCTGGTGCAGCGGCGAGGCCAGGTGCACCCTGCGGCCCCACTGCGGCTCCCCCGGCGCCCAGCCCTGGCTCGACTGGTCCAGCCACAACGTCAAGTGCTCCAACCCGCGCATCACCGAGGTGAGCCCGCGCCCCCGCCCCCATTGATATCCCAAAATCCGCCCGGCCCCACAAAACGCGGATAAAACGCGGATAAAACACAGATAAAATGTGGATAAAACGCTCCGAAACTTTCTGGGATGGTTTTAGTCTGCAGCTTCCACCCCACCCACGCCGCGGTGACCGCCACGGACTGTGGCGGGAATGCTAATTAAACCAGGGAGTTAATTAGTCTGGAGTTGGTGGTTCTGATATTTCTGTTCAGCCCACTGAGGGATGCAAAATGTGTCCCAGGAGCATTTTCAGCACTGAAACTGCACTCGCTCCGTTAACGCTGCTGTGAGGAATGACGCTCCTGTCAGGTGGGAATGAAGGAAGGTTTGGGTTTCTCAGTTAATTAAATGTCCCCAAAAATGCCTCCCTTGCCCTGGGTGTGTGTCCACAGTGCAGAAGGTGTAACACAGGAGGAGCAGAGTTGTCTTTTACACTAATGCTGGTGGCAGCGCTGCTCAGCACCCAAAATCTGCCAGCTGGATCAGAACTCAAGTGAGTGTGGAAATCTCCTCTTAAATTAAATTAGTTTCTACACTGGTTTAACTAAACTGGCTCAGATCCCATGGGAGGGAGGCATCAACCTCCTTCTACGGAGGAGAGGAGGAAGCACAGAGGCTGCTGCTGTACCAGGGCTGTGTGGGGCTGGCAGGAGAACGATGTTGCTGAGGAGGGTCCATCCATCCTCAGGGACCTTACCAGACTTTTGGTATTTCTGCCTTAGGCCTTCTGCCCTACTTTGCTGGGCAGGTGTTTCTCCTGCAGGTGTTTCTCTTGCAGATGTTTCTCCTGCAGGTGTTTCTCTTGTGCAGTGTTTTGTGCAGGGCAGAGTGGAGCTGGTGGGATCTGCTGGGTCTGGTTGTGCAGGGATGGGAAAGTGTTAAAAAGGGTTGGAAGCCTGTCCTTTCCCTGCTTGCTTGGTCTCTTTGTTTTCCAAGTCTCAACTGCCCTACCAAGAGATAAAATTATCCTTAAAGGCTTCCCTGGATCCTCCCCTTGCCCTGCCACTGGGCAGAACCCAAACTTCTCTTGCCCAAGTGCTGTTCTGCTGCACAAGATTATGCTACAGGAAGCAAAACATCCTCTACTGAGATTTGCTTCCCCATAAACCATGCAGAAAGTTGTCAAGTCAAAGAAATCTTGGAATTATTTATCTGCCCCTCCTTGAGCTGGGCAGAGAAGGAGAAAAGCAGCGTGCTCCAGCCACCGAGTGAGTTGCATGTGAGCAGTGCCAGGCTGGCTCTGGCAGCTGGCTGCAGGCAGGGCACTGCCACCAAGTGTTTTATCACTGTCCAACTTGAAAGCAATACTTTTGGGCTCTGTCCAAGCAGAAAAGAGCAGAGCTCTGCTGTTACAGATTTCTTGACTCCATCTCCAGGTCTGTCTCAGCCCTCAGAGTGAGGCTGTGGAGGAGACCATGAGACCTTCCCAGATTTCCTCGCTGTTTCCCTCTGAGCTTTCTCAGGATTTTGGGTGCAGTTTTGCAGTGCCCAGTGCTGCAGAGCTGCACAGCTGGGAGGACACCCTGCCCTGCTGGGGCTGACCTGGCCCTGGCAGGTCCAGAGCTGGCATTGGTGCCATGTCCCACATCCCTTGGGTGCCAGCAGTGACAGGACTGGGGAGCAGGCTTTGCTCTCATGCTGCAGCTCACATTGCAGCCTGGATCACCCAGAGTAAAAGAGCCTTTAATATGGGCTGGTTTCCACTCCTCCTGCTTCATCTGGCCAGGTTCACTCTGTGTGACAAGCCTGAGGTCAAGGGCCTGGCCCCCAGGCGCCAGTGCCTTCAGGGGATGCATAAATAAGAAGAGATTGTGTCTTAATAGTTCTAAAAGTAAATGAGCAGGGGGGTATTTGCAGTCCTTGCACTGTGTGAGAGGCTCAGCCCTCCCCAGCAATGTCCCCTCAGCAGCTTAAAACTTCCACCCGGCCTGTGGCCTTAGCAATAAATAAATGAAAATCAGTTTTCTGGGAACAAGCGGTGCTCTGATCTCCTATTCATTTATTTGCAGGCCTCATTAATATAACATCAGCGCAACAAACAGCTGAAGGGGGGGCAGTGTCAGGCTGAATAATGGAGTTGCTCTGCTGAGATAACAATTAGGTTGTGAATGTGCCATCAGCTGAGGCAGAGACAGGAGGGATCATGCCGGGATGACAATGCTCATGTGCCGCTTCCCCGCTGGGCTCATCAGCTGGGATCCAGGGCTTGGAGCAGGCAGAAAAGCACAAAGAGGATGGAGGTGGATGGCCTGGGCAGGGGGCAGGGGCTGTGCCGTTGGTTGGGTGCAGACCCGAGCAGATGCCGAGGGCTGGCTGTGCAGGGCTCCTGGCTTCCTGCAGCTCCGCAGGGAAAGCCCCACAGCTCCCAGCCAGCTCCAGCTCCAGCTCTCCCCGGCTCCTCACTGACTTCTTCTGCAGGCAAAATGTTGCTTCATGTCAGAAATGCTGAAAGATTCAAACAGCAAGGCATGACACTGAGAACATTTATCCCTCGTTGTTGGAGCTGTGTCTTCTGCACGCTGGGGGGGTAAGGGTTCTGGCACTGGGCTGGGGCTCCTGGATGCCTGGGATCCTTGGATCCCAACCTTGGAGATCCTTTGGATCCCAGCCTCGGGGGTCCCTTTGGATCCCAACCTTGGAGATCCTTTGGATCCCAACCTCAGGGCTCCCTTGGATCTCAGCCTTGGAGGTCTCTTGGATCCCAACCTCAGGGGTTCCTTGGATCCCAACCTTGGGGATCTTTTGGATCCCAGCCTTAGGAGTCTCTTGGATCCCAACTGTGGAGACCCCTTGGACTCCAGCCTTGGAGATCCCTTGGATTCCAGTACGGGGGTCCCTTGGATTCCAGCCTTGGGGGTCCCTACCTTACCTTTCAGGTAAAAAGCAGCAATAAGAGAAGTGCTCTGTCACACCTGCGGCCCTTCCCTGATCAAGGGCAGGGTGTGAGGCTGACCGAGCTCCTGCCACCCCCTCATCCCTGTAGCCAGCCCGTTTTATGAACAGCACAGGGCTGCACCCCTGAGCAGTCCTGGCCAGCTGGGACAGACTGTCCAGACCTGTTCCTGTCCAGCACTGTTCCAGGGGCTGGGCCGGGCTGTGCCTCGTGCAGTGGGGAGAGGTGACCTGCTCAGAGTAATTCTGCCTCCCACACCCTGCTCAGCCACTTTCAAGCTGCTTCAGTTTAGCAAACAGCCTGAAAAAGCTTCCAGCAGAGGTGCAGATTCCTAAACAGCAAAGGTCCAATTCCTGGCAGTGGCCTTGCTCTTTCTCAGCTGCCTGTGCAGGCCCTTTTCATCCTCCACAGAGCTCTAAGTGAAAAGCCAGTCTAGTAAAGTGGTTTTCTTGAAACTGGAGAATATTTCTTGCTAATCCTGTCTGTCTCAGATCAGAAATGTGGACTGGCAGCCTGCAGCTCCCAGCACAGCCCAGCTGGGATTCAGGCAGACCAGGGCTGGCTGTGCTGGAGGTGCCTCATCCTCACCCCAGCGAGGAGCCCAGGATGCTGCTCGGAGGGTGCCCAGCTCTGGGTGCACCGGGACCTTTAAGACTTATCTTCTTTCTGCGATTTTGACTGAATCTCTCCAGCTGTAATTAATTGAATGCATCTGTTCTAACCCTGGGGCTGCTTTATGGCACAGTTACTTCAAAACTGTTCAATTAGTGGCCACTAAAATCTAGGTCGAGTGGAGCTCCATATTGGGGATTTTCCAGGTCAGGACATTTTTAAAATACAGCATCAGCTGGGCTTTGTTCGAGGAGGCTGCTCGGCCCCGCTGCTTCTGCTCAGGTCAGGAAATGGCAAGCGGTGACTTCTTTTTTTTTGAGCAGTGATGAGGCAACGAGACAGCAGAGTAAGTGCCCCAGTAAATGGATTTTAACTTAATCCAGAGCTGCAGAGGACAGTTGTAACTGTCAGGCAAGTTCAGGTGATTCCCCACCAGCGATGTAAACACTGCCAGGCCTCCAGGACTCGGTGTAACACAACCCAGCTTGGTTTTGTAGTGGGTTTATGGGCACGTCGAGCTTCCCCGAGCTAAATGATACAAGACAGGCCATGGTGTGAGTTACAGGGAACAGCAGCACAACAGGCAGCGTGTGGTGAATAAATTAAAAACCTCCATCAGGCGGTGCAGGGGAGAGGGAGGTGGGAATTAAAGGATGTGGAGGAAGGAGGGGGTGGCTTGGTGGCTCTGGCAGGGTGCACGGAGTTGGAATAACCTCAGCACGTGTGGCCAAAAATGGGACAGAAAGCCCAGGGAAGTGCTGGAGTCACCCTGGCAGCGTTCACAAACCAAGTGGATGTGGCCATTGGTTTAGTGGGGATGGTGGGATTCCTCCTGGAAGATCTTGGATGTCGTTTTGGAGCTGCTTTGGGGAGCTGGGAAGCACAGGAGTGATGGGGACAGGGGTGTCCCACGGGGGCTGCTGTGGGGCAGGTCTCTGGGATGGGGTGTCCTGGTGGCACTGCCTTCCTCACTCCTGAGAAGGTGGAAAAAACCACCCATCCATCTGGAAACAGCGAGGAAAACGTTCTGAAGAGCTCAAGTTTTTTGCCAAAGACAAGGGTGGAACAAAGAAGCGTAAACAAGATTTATCCATTAAATTAATTAAATTGCATTATTATGGATTGTGTTTATTTATTAATAACAGCTGCAGCACGGGGAAGATTAGAAACTCACCCAAGAGCAACAACAGAGCGGTGGCAGATTCAGGATAACTGTCTGAGAGTCCTGGGTCCAAATTTTGTGACCATGCATTATTGAAATTTATACTCCTAATTGAAGAGGAGATTGTCCTTAATGCAAGTCCGGGGAAGCAGGGATGATTATGGCTGAGGCAGGCTATAAACAGGCAGCTTGAAAGCACACACCTCACCCTTTAACAGTTTTAAGTCATTTGAGGTGCCAAGTCACTAATAAAATGTGACATTAACATTCAGAGAACAGCCAAGGCAGAAGGTAAAGTTCTCCAAGCACCAGGCTGCTTCTGGAAGGTGACTTACCCTGCTGTGGATAGAGACAGGAGCCAGGTTTACCCTTCTGCAAGGATTTCTGGGAATGGCACTGCCCACTCTTCTTGGCCAGCCCAGGGACCTTGGAGTCCTCTCCTGGAGCAGGGCACAGGCGGATTTCAGCCTCCCTGGGCTCCTCCAGGACATCCAGAAGAGCCATGAGGGGTGGCCCTGGCTGGTTTGGCAGCAGGAGCAGGAGCAGTGGCTCCAAACCGGGCATGGGGCTGAAGGGTGGGCATGGTGGGGACATCACCTCGGCTTCCCTGTCTCCCTGCAGATCCTGACGGTGTCGGGGCCCCCGGAAGGAGGGACGAGGGTGACCATCCGCGGCGTGAACCTGGGCCTGGACTTCTCGGAGATCGCGCAGGGCGTGCAGGTGGCCGGGGTGCAGTGCACGCCGCTGCCCGAGCACTACGTCGTGGCCGAGCAGTGAGTGTCCCCTCGCCTGTCCCCAGGGCCGGGCACCCACAGAGCTCCTCCCTGAGCTCCGGCCAAGGCTCAGGAGGCAAAAACCCACCCAGAGCCCGGACACCTGCAGGAAGGGCTGTGGAGGCGGGCATGGGAAGGGATTCCCGCGCATTCCCGCGATTCCCGCGCATTCCCACACATTCCCGCGCATTCCCGCGCATTCCTGCGCATTCCCGCACGCTGGACTCTCTCTGCAGGGGTTAAGCAGCCCTTTAAGCTTTCATTAAAGGTTCTGCTTCCTTGCACGCCCGTTCCTGCTTGGCTAAGCACCTTTGCTGATGAGCACCTTGCTGCTGCCGCCGCCTCCCCGCGCTCCCCATCCCACTTGGAATTCCGCCGGCGCCGCCGGCTGCACGCAGCCATTTGTTAGGCGGGCGAGGCGGTGACAGCCCCGGAATCCGAGTGGGCTCCACTGGAGTCAATCCATTTGTTTCACTAAGAAAAATGTCAGCCCAGAATTAGAAAACAGGCCTGTAACAGGGGACGGGCGGGTAGGCCCCACAGCATGGTGGCACCCGCTCCTCTCCTGCCCCTCGGGGCTGCGCTGGGGGAGCCAAGGTGCTGGGGGGTTTCTGGGGGACATCTGTGCTGGGTGGGACAGCAGAAAGGGGTGATGTGTCCCCTTGGGCTGGCTCATGCCCTGCTGGGGACAGGATGGTGTCCTGTGCAGTAGGACTGTGAGTGTGGGGCTGGCCAAGATGCCATGAGTGGTCCCAGCAGCTCGGATCTGCCCCAGCTTCATCCTCTGCTGGGAAATGCATTTGGTGGCTCCCACTCGGAGCCCAGCAGAGTCAGGGCCTGTCATCAGCAGCACGTGGTGGCGTTGGTTGGGTTTTGTCCATTCCTGGTGTTCCTTCCCCATTGCTGATGCCTCTGGAGCAGCGAGGGCAGGGCAGAGTGCCAGGGGATGTGGCATCACGGGGTGCAGGGCGCTTGGGGCTGCTGCAGGAATGGCTCCAAGCTCACTGCGAGCAGTTGGGGCTGTTCTGCTGAGCAGTACTTCGTTATATTTTATTTTTCAAATAAAGGATGGAAGATTATGAAATTATCCCCCTTTGATGGTATGAAACCCTGATTTTATAATCATGACTCTAATTACGGCTCTTGAGCTTTCAAAGTTTGTTAACATCATTAAAACATTTACCCTGGGCAGATAACAGCAAGCGTTAGCATGAGAGCTGCCTTTTAAAGATGAATACAGATAAAAGGACCCTCTTAAGGGTTCTGTGGGCAGACTGAATTCCAAGACTGTAATGACTCTGCCATATGCTCCAGCCCCGCAATCTATCAGCCAGCAATTAGGTTAATGTTGGTGAAAGGGCCACTTAGCCCGGCAATCAGCACCCTACAGCTCTGCCGAATGCATCATTTTGTAACAAGGTACCTGCTGGGGCTTTGGCTTCGAGCTGGACTCGGACCAGGTGTCCCCGGCCACTCGTGCCCTGTGCCACAGCCGGCCCTGCCCTGCAGGATTGAGGATTTGGTGTTCCCCTGCGGCAGGGAGAACCTCCCCTCTCCTCTCCTGCCCTTGGGGTACCAGGAGTCACCCCCCAGGCTTTGTTTGCCCCAAGCTCAGAGTGGCCTCCTCTCCCCGCTGCCAGCCTGCAGGAGGAGGAGGAGGAGGAGGGAGAGGTGAAGGAGGTGCAGGGCGATGTCTGGTTGAAAGGCAGAGCGAGGAGCACATGGCAGAGGAAGGCTCGGAGCTGAGACGCTTCAATCCCTGCTTCCAAAGGCAGCGTCTCTCCAGGCAGCCCCTTTTGATGTGCAGCAAGGAGGACGTGCACGTTCCAGCTCTTTACCAGCATGTGTGCATTTCATCGGCCCTCCTGGCATCACCTGTGCACAGCAGCTTCTTATTTCTTTCAGTTCTCGTCGTTTATTTTATTTTGTTTTATTTTATTTTATTTTATTTTACTTTTTATTTGCAGTGAATTTAATACTGCCGAAGGCAGCTCGAAATGCTGCCTCCCCAAATTGGGGCCTTTTATGTCTTTGTGTGTGATGGGCAGAGGAGTGAGCACTTCCCTCTGCTGCTCTGGCTCTTCTCTGGTCCCTCTGCAGGGTCAGATCCCCACAGGTATCTCCTCCCGGGTGGAACTGCACCTCCTGCCTCAGGCAGGTTACTCCTACCTCCAGCTTTTCCTCCCTGAGGCCAATTACCCACCCCCAGGTCTCCAATCCCCCCCTCGGATTTCCAGCCTGGGGCAGGTTCCTCCCACCCTCAGCTTCCCAGAGCCTGCAGGGATGCTCTTGAATTGATCTTCCCAGCATTGCTGTGGGAGCCAGCAGCATCCAGGTCCATCTGGAGAGCCCTGCCAGCTGATGCCCCTCTGAAAACCTCCCCCAGACCTGCTGGCATGACTGGCATCCGCTTGATCCCATCCCCAGCTGGTGTCACACATCCCCCCTGCCCTGGGATTTGGGGTTATTCATCCACAGTGATCAGCCGTGGTTAATCCCAGCAGCTCTCCCTGGCCCGGCAGCTTTGCCCTGGGATTTTGGGGTTATTCATCCATCACTTGTGGTTAACCCCAGCTGCTCTCCCTGGCCCTGCAGCTTCCCCAGCCTCAGGATGTGCCCATGGGGCTGAGCAGGACCGCGCCAGGAGCACGGGGACAAGCTCCTGTGACCACCACGAGGGCAGCCCGCCCTGTCCCCCAGCAGAAGCTGCTCTCCAGGGCTGTCTCTATCATCTCCCAGCAGGTTTCTCCACTTTTGATTAACTGGGAGTCTGCAGTGTGAGCTGTTCCCTTAATGAACTCATCTGTTACTCTGAGGACTTCGCACTCACTTTGCTACTGGCTAATATATTGCCATTAGTGCTCTGCTTTGCTCTGGAGTTTACAGCTTGTAATAATTATGTCTAATTTTGATTTTTTTTTTTCCCTTTAAATTACTACACGGGGTAAAAATAGACTCAGTAATTAACTTCTTCCAAAGAGGCAGATATCAAAGTTAAAAAGGAGGGGTGGGGAGAGAAAGGAGAAATAAAGGCGGTGTGGAGCTGTGCAGGGCACTGCTGGCACCTCCTGCCAAAGCTTCCCTGCGGCATTTCTGCTTCCAGGATCGTCTGTGAAATGGGGCAGGCGCTTCCAGGGATCAGCTCCGGCCCAGTGCTCCTGTGCATCGGGGAGTGCCAGCCCGAGTTCACGGCCAAGTCAGCACAGCAGTACATGTTCGTGGTGAGTGTCCTGCTGGGCACAGCCCCTGCGGCCCCTGTGGGAGCTGAGCCTGCCACACAGAGGGGCTTCAGCTCCAGAATTCTGGAATTCTGCTTTATTCTGGGCCTTTCCCCCTGGTGTTGCACAAGTTTTGGTGGCCCACTCAACAAGCGCAGCTTGCAGGATCGAGAGCTTGCCCTGTGAATAAACCACAGCTTTGTGGGGACAGTGAATTATGGAATTCTCAGATTGGTTTGGGTTGGAAGGGATCCTCAAAGACCCTATCCCACCCCTGCCATGGGCAGGGACACCTTCCACTAGCCCAGGTTGCTCCGAGCCCTGTCCAGGCTGGCTGTGGGCACGCTCAGGGATGTCCTGCACTGTCACAGGCAGCCACAGCAGGAGCTCTGAGCTGTCCTTTCCTCCCTGCAGACCCCAGCTGTGAGTTTCCTGAGCCCCAGCCGCGGCCCGGAGTCGGGAGGGACCATGGTGACCATCTCTGGCCACTACCTGGGGGCTGGCAGCCGCGTGTCCGTGCTCCTGGGCAACCAGACCTGCGAATTCCACGAGTAAGAGACCAGCACAGGCTCCTGCAGCACCTCCTGCTGCCCTCCCAGCACGGATCTGCTGGAGCTGAATGTGCAAAAATCCATCTGGGAGCCCCTAAGGCTCCCATTCCCTCTTTTATTGCATGAAACCATCTTCTCTTTTATTGTGACGGAGGCTTGCATGGCAAGGGAGGGATTCATCGGTGTCAGTGCAGTTCATTATTTCATTTTAATGCTGTTCCAATGGTAACTGCTCTGAAAATCACAGTGAAACACCACTGGGATGGAAATATGCTTATATTGGTCATCAGTACCTGCCCCCAGCCTGGCTGCCCAGAAGAAAATGGAACATTTATATGAAATATCTCCTTTCTCTTTTCACAGACCTGCATTGCTTTTAATGTAGCCACTGCTGCAGGTGCCTCGACCTAAAAATGGTCTGGGATCCTCAGGGCAGAGCAAGGCGAGGGTCTGCTCACACCTCCTGCTGAGGAACTTGCACAGCCATCCATCTCTGCTGGGATTTTGATGGCAAATTTGTTTTTTCCCCAGCAGTGTAAACACAGAGATGACATTTGCAGGGTTTAATGGGTTTTCCTGGGGCTTAGTTAAAAAAGAGGTGTGTGGTTTACATCTGTGTGTATCAGTACACAGCCCTGCCCGCCCTGCTGGCAGTGGGCACAGCCTGGGTGGCCACCTGGTCTCCAAAGGGATTCTGCTTCCCAGATCCTCACCACCTGGTATCCAAAGGGATTCTGCTTCCCAGATCCTCACTCAGGTTGCCCAGGAGGAGCTGAGGAAGTTTCTGGGCAAGCAGAGATCCCTGGAGGTGAATTTCTCATCCAAAAGCCTGAGAGGTTTTTGGATGTGGGAGCTGTGGGTGTTCAGGTGTGGGAGCACATTGGGTTATCAGCAGGGCTTGTTCTGGATCCATCCCAGGATGGTGCTCAGGACATTCCAGAACCTTCCAGTGCAGCTCAGCCCTCCAGGTGTTAAGCAGTGAAGCCACACCACCAATATTTCCTTCCACACCCAAAACAAAGGTGCCAAATTGCTCCCTCAGATGGAGACAGGGAACGGCAGAAGTGCAGGGTCAGCCCTGGAATGACATCCCTCAAATACCTGATCCTGTTCAGGCAACCTGCAGCTACTGACCTGCAAAACCTGGGCGAGCTTTGGATTCCCTGGCTGTGCCAAAGGCAGCAGGACAGAGAGCAGTGGCTGAGTGCCCCAAAGCTCACCTGGGGCCTTGCTGTGCACTTGCTTTGCCTCGGACTGTTTGGAGGCGATGAACTCCAATTGTACCCCAGGGCGTGGGGGGAGCCTGACGAGATGAAGCGGCTCCTAATGAGATTCCCTCTAATTACAGCTTCCCCCATTCTCCCCTCTCTGGTCGGAGGAGTGGGTAGATTCACCATGACGACACAATAATAGCACAGAAAGCTAATTAGCTGATGACAGGGAGCTGGGAGCTGCTCTGCCAGCAGCCCTGCGCCACTCCGAGCTCGTGCCAGCGCGGGGTGGGCAGCAGCAGGGCAGGAACCCGGCAGGCTGCACAGAACCACCCCGAGACTCGGCTGGACAATCCCATCCTCACACAGGGAAGATTAAAATTAGCCTTTGTGGCTAAATTAAACCAAGGTGGATGTGACAAAATCAAGTGAAGACAGGGAAGGGAGCAGGGGCAGGGCAGGAAGGGGTGGATGTGTTACTGCAGCAATGCTCAAGTGCAGTTGGTTTGAGGTGTCTCAGGGGGTTGTTTCTGTCCCCTCGGATGTGGGGGGTGGAAGGGCCAAGGTGTGAGCTGGGAACAATGTGGTACCTGCTGTTCATGCCCTCCTAAATGTCTGTGCTCCTTAGGGAGGGCAGGGGGTGTGTAAGGACCCCCAGAAGGGAGCACACGTTGTCCCCCTGGCAGGCACAGGCTCAGAGCTCTGCTGCACCTGAGCCTCAGCCACCCAGGCACCTGCACCCAGGCTCTGAGGATGGTGAGGGTGGTGAAGGGTGCCCATTCAGGAGTGCCAGGTTTTGATTTAAGTACCAGACTGGCCGTGAGGTGCTGCAGACCTGCCTGTCCTCTCCCCTTGGGGAATCCAAAACTAAAGGAGCCACAGAAAAAGCACTGACTTTCCAGCGAGCCAGGGTAGGTTTGGGCAGGAAGGACAACCACAGGTGGCCGTGCAGGAGCACTGGCCTGCCAGGAATGTCCCTCCAGCACTTTTTGTAGGATCAGTGTCCAAGGAGCCGTGTGGTCCCTCCCAGCTCTGTTCTGGATGCTCAGATCTCATTCCCCTTCTCCATCCCTCCACCCGCCGGTGCCTTTGTGCTCTGGCAGTGCCTCACTGCGCCGCTGCCTCCACCTTCTCTGGGGCTCTGGTGGCAGCAGATGGTGTGCTGTGTCCAGCCAGGCAGGCTGAGCCGGGGTCACCCCGCTCTGATGGGCACACAAAGGCGAGGCAGCGGCGCCCCTTCCCAGGCAGGGGCTGCACGGGGCCATTGTGCCGCTCACAAGAGCCTGGTGTGTGCACCAGGGTGGGGAGGGGAGGAATTTGGCTTTTCACTGAGCTTCTGCATCCCGTTGAAAAGGCAGCCATCTGCTTTCAGGGGCCCAGCAGACGGCAGCGGGTTCAGGGGGATGCAGGAGCTGCAGCTTGGCACAGAGAGGGATTTCGGGGAGCCCGTGCTGCTCTCACGCTGGGCAGAGCTCGGGGCAGAGCTCCCCACCCTTCCTTCCATGCCAAACCCCCCTGCCCGGCTCAGCAGCCTCCCAGGTGCCAGTCTGGGCTGGCTGTAGGCTCAGCCCTTTAGGAGCTGCCCCAGGACAGGACAAAAGCTGTTTCTGCCCCTGTACCACCACCCCATTAACACTGCCTGTTCCCCTCCTGTGCAGGCGGTCCATGAATGAGATCGTGTGTGTGTCAGCACCCTCAGCCCACGGCCTGGGGGCTGTTCAGGTCTCTGTCAGCGTGGACAGGGCTCAGCTGGAGAGAACTTTGCTGTTTGAGTACATCGATGACCCCAAGGTGCAGCACATCGAGCCCGAGTGGAGCATCGCCAGGTAACAGCTCTGACAGCGCCTCCTGGGCTCTGCCCTGCTCTGGGGCTCTCAGCACACACCCAGGCCAAGAAAGGGCTTTTTGGGATTGCACATCCCACCCAGCGTCCTGAACAGGTCAGGGCTGGGCGTTTGTGGGGTTTGCATTTAGCACAGCTCAGGGCTGGGGTTACCAGGGAGGCTGTGCTCAGCCAGGCAGCGACAGCAAACCCTGCACCAAGAGTTTGGGGGCTCGGCCAAAGCCCAGCTCACCCCCTCTGCTGCAGGAGGGCACAGCAGCTCGTTAAAGGCTCCTCCTTCTGGTCCTGGAGCACACCAAAACCAGCAGCCAGCAAGGAAGGGAAAAGCTGATGATAATCAAAAGGCAGAGTGGGGAACGAGACAGGAGCCCTGGGCTGTGCTCATCCTCTCGAGCCTGACCCTGCTGGCATCTTGTCCCTGGGCCCAGGCTCTGTGCACAGCCCAGCCCTGACCAGGCCTGTCCTGCCTCCCACAGCGGACACACGCCCCTGACTGTCACCGGCTCCAACCTGGACGTGATCCAGGAGCCCCGCATCCGCGTCAAGTACAACGGGAAGGAGTTCGTCAACGTGAGTAGGGCCTGGGAGCGTCGTCCTGCACCCCTGGGTGGGGGTGCTGCTGCCAGGGCTGCCTGCCTGGGGAGGTTTGACATGGCAAAAGCTGCTCCCAAAAACTGGGGGCACTGGGAGGAGGGAATTTGACATGCAAAAATGTGAAATTGCCTCCTTCCCCTATCTGTGTTCTCTCAGTCTGTGGGTGAGAAGCTGAGGTGAACCCCCAGCTAAATGGGGACTAAGAGAGGTTCCTGTGTGTGCTGCAAGTAAGAATTGTACTCCCAGGACTTCAGAAATTATTCTGGCCAAGTAAAACTGAAATATATTGTTTCTATGCAGTGATCCTCGTGACTGAGTCTGTATTCTCTTGGAAAGGGCAAATCACTGAGCGGTCTTTTCCTATTCCTTTTCTCCCCCTCAAGGCCTTTTTCATCTGAGCTCTTTTTAAAAAGACATCTAATTTTGTTGCTAGCACTTGCAGTTATAGCGCTACAAAAATAATTCTGAAGACACAAAATTGAGTGAAATTAAATCTTTCAGTTATGGAGGGAGGCCAAATGGTTGGGCTCTTGCTGCTTTACAAGGCAAGAGCCCCATAAATCAGTGATTTCCCTGCTTTGAGGGCTTGAGGAGCTGTGGGTGTCCAAGCCCAGCAGGAGATGACCTTCATGTTCCCTCCTGCCCACCAGTGTCACATTTCCTGGCTGGCATTTGGGAATGGCCTCTAATCACCCATTTGCAGCAGGGAACAGGTATTCCCTAGGGGTCTGCTTCAGAGCTAGAGAGGAGGAAAGTGGAAAGAAATGGGAAAAAGAAATAAAGAAAAATAAGTAAGAGCTGCTGTGTGAGCTTTTAGCTCCACTGAAACACGGCTCATTTTGGGCTCACCCTCCATCTCTGCCCCAGTGCCTTCACGCTGAGTGGAGGAGAAGCAAATTACCCCAAATCATGGCTGTAATGCCTCATGGAATCAGTAATGTTGGAAAAGACCTCTGAGACCATCAAGCCTGGATTAAACATTCCCAGCTAAGCATGATCCCACTGGGCTTCCCAGCCACCAGATCCTGGTGGTGCAGCCCGGGGCAGAGCGTTCCTGCTGTGTATCTGAAATCTCCTTCCCTCGGCTCTCCAGGTGTGCAGGGTGATGAACACACAGTGTTCCCTGCTGTGTATCTCTGAAATCCCCATCCCTCGGCTCCCCAGGTGTGCAGGGTGGTGAACACCACGGCCCTGGGCACAGCTCTAACCAGGGCAGAGTGTTCCCTGCTGTGTAACTCTGAAATCCCCATCCCTCTGCTCTCCAGGTGTGAACAGTGGTGAACACACAGTGTTCCCTGCTGTGTATCTCTGAAATCCCCATCCCTCGGCTCTCCAGGTGTGCAGGGTGGTGAATGCCACGGCCCTGGGCACAGCTCTAACCAGGGCAGAGCATTCCCTGCTGTGTATCTCTGAAATCCCCATCTCTCTGCTCCCCAGGTGTGCAGGGTGGTGAACGCCACGGCCCTGGCCTGCCTGGCGCCCCCGCTGAGCGCCGAGTACCGCCCAGGGCTGGACGCCGTGGAGCGCCCGGACGAGCTCGGCTTCATCTTCAACAACGTCCAGTCCCTGCTGGTCTACAATGACACCAAGTTCATCTACTACCCCAACCCCACCTTCGAAATGCTGAGCTCCAGCGGGGTGCTGGAGCAGAAGCCGGGCTCGCCCATCATCCTGAAGGTAAGGAGAGCTCGGCTCAGCCCGTGGGGAGCCCCGGGGAGGGAAGGAGGGAGGCAGGGAAGGAGGGACGGGGTGCTCCCCGCTGCGGAGGATGGGGTGCCCTAATCAGAGACCCGATGCACTGCATCTCTGTCGGTGTTGTGTCCCCTGTTCCCCAGGGCAGGAACCTGTGCCCGCCCGCCCCGGGAGGAGCCAAGCTCAACTACACGGTGCTGATCGGGGAGACGCCCTGCGCCGTCACCGTGTCCGAGACGCAGCTGCTGTGCGAGCCCCCCACCCTCACCGGGCAGCACAGAGTGACGGTGAGGGACCCCCTGTCCCGCCAGCATCCCCTTCCCCTCTCCTCCCCACCCTTCCTCCTCCTCCTCCAGCCCCCCGACCCGCCTGGATACACAATCCCCAGCAGGATTCTCGATTTTGTGGGTGTCCGATTGGAAGTTTAAAATACTGATGTGGATTAGCATGGCGAGACTTTGTCCTTCCCTCAGAGTCACTCCCTTCTAGAAGGAAAAATGCCCTTCAGAGCCTTCTAGAAGGAACAAATCTTTGTGGCAGTGCCTTTGGCACTGGGTGCCATCCTTCCTCTGCATGAAGTTGAGACCATTCCCAGTGTTCTCCTCCTGGAGGGATTTAATCAGCCCACGGAGACAGACCTGAGCTGCCAAGTGGATGGAAAGGTTTTGCCTTTTCCCGAAGCAGGAGCCAGGAACATCTGAAGGCTGGAGTGGTTGGATCAACACCCTCATCCAGGACAGCACTCAGTGCCTCCCTCTGCTCGGGCTTTGGGCATCGCTGCTTCCTCGACTCCTCTTGCAGACCCAGCCCCAGCTGCCAAATTGCCTGAGCAGAGCCCAAATGAGATTGTAATTGTGATTTATTTCCCTTGAAGTTCAGCATCCAAAACATATTCGGATTATCACAGCGTGACTCCCAGCAGCGCGAGCGGGCTGAGAGCTGCTCACATCTGTGGCCAGGGCACATCCAAGGAAAGCCTGTCCTGGTGTAAACTCCAGCCTGTTTGCTCCACAGTTCTCACGTGGGGCCTCCTGCTCCCTTCTCTGCCCTGCCCTTGCAGTCACTCTGGTTTCTTGTCAGGGGAATGATCAGGGGCTTGTTAACGTCCGTGGCTTACCAAAAGGAGTTGAAAGCTTATAAAATGAAAGTCAAATGGAGCCATCAGATAATAAGAACAAAGCCCAGATAGTGAAGGGCTGGCACATTTATCATCCCTTGAAGCCTCCCTGTGCTCGCACAAGCAGCCCCCTCGTGTTTGGGGTTTCTGTTCCTGAGCAGAGGTGGCTCAGAGCTTCCCAGGGACCTGCAGGGCCCCGTGGTGGGGCGGTGGCACGGGGACATGCCCCGAGGTGCTGCTCACCCACACTGTGCCCTACAGGTGCGTGTTGGGGGGGTCACCTTCTCCCCTGGCTCCGTCAGCATCGTGTCCGACAGCCTCCTGACCCTGCCCGCCATCGTCAGCATCGCGGCCGGCGGCTCCCTGCTCCTCATCATCGTCATCATCGTCCTCATCGCCTACAAGCGCAAGTCCCGCGAGAACGACCTCACCCTCAAGAGGCTGCAGATGCAGATGGACAACCTGGAGTCCCGCGTGGCCCTGGAGTGCAAGGAGGGTCAGTGCTGCCAGGGCCGGGCGTCTCTGGGGGCTGCAGCTCCATGGGCGGGGTCCCAGTTCTCCCAGTGCCCCGGGGTGTGCAGCTGGGAGCTGGGTGGGAGCTCCTTGGGGTTTTGGGGAGCTCCTTGGGGCTTTTGGGTGCTCCTTGGGGCTTGTGGGAGCTCCATAGTGTCTGTGGGTTTCCCATTGGGTTTGTGGGTGCTCCTTGGGGTTTGTGGGAGCTCCTTGGGGTCTGTGGGTGCTCCTTGGGGCTTGTGGGAGCTCCTTGGGGCTTGTGGGAGCTCCTTGGGGTCTGTGGGTTTCCCATTGGGTTTGTGGGTGCTCCTTGGGGTTTTAGGGAGCTCCTTGGGGTCTGTGGGACCTTCTTGGGGTTTGTGGGTGCTCATTGGGGTTTGTGTGAGCGCCTTGGGGTTTGTGGGAGCTCTTTGGGATTTGTAGGTTACCCATGGAGTCTGTGGGAGCTCCTTGGGGTTTGTGGGAGCTCCTTGGGGTTTCTGAGTGCTCGTTGGGGTTTGTGGGTTTCCCATGGGGTTTGTGGGAGCTCATTGGTGTTTGTGGGTTTCCGTGGGGTTCCCACCCCTGCCCCACCGCGGGAGGGTGGCAGCCAGCAGCGTGTGAGCAGCAGACATGGCTCTGATGTGCAGAGAACGGGATTAGAGCTTGATCCTGCTCAGGCACCATGCCTAAATTTTGGGTGGTTTTTGGAGCATCCAGAGCTGCTGTTTGATGGTTTCCACACATCCTGTCCCTTGCAAGGAGGCAGCTGAGCCCTCCTCACCCCTCAGGTGAAGGTGGATTTTTGGGGGTGCTGCTGTTGTTCCCTGCTCCTCCCACCTGGGAAGGGGCATAATCAAAGTAAAACAAATAACTGCACATTTCATAGTGGAGAGAGAGCATTGCACTGGATTCGCTCAGCTGAATTCAAGGACAGACTTGAAAGCACAGGCTCACAAAAATTGAGATGTATTTAGGAGAAGCCACAGATTCAGCTTGGCACAGCCCAGCTGGGTACAGAGGCTTCCCTGAGCCAGCGTGTCACACTTTGGAGAGGGAACACGAGGAGACACATCCAGCTGTACAACACGGTGTTGGGAGAGGAAGAATAAATCCCTTCCTGACCCCTGCAGCAGCTCAGATTTGATCTGCATCAGATTTGATTATCTTGGCAACTGTTGATAGAGGAGGAAAACAAGGAGGAAAATAGGGGAGGTGCCAAGTTATGAAAACAGATCCTTGTTTCTCTGCGCAGCCTTTAAAGGTGTTTTAGGTGTGTGTGCACAGGTGTGAGCCGCATAGAAATGAACCCCAGCTTTGTTCTCAGTGTCTGTGGGAGCAGAGGCTGCTCTGCCACCCTGGGCTGCTGACGGGGTCCCCGGGGGTGTCTGAGCTCCCGGGATCCTTTCCCGAGCTGCCCCTCCAGCCGTGCCCGGGGCAGAGCAGGCAGCCAGCCCAGCCCGGAGCTGAGGAGCTGAGCTCTCCCTGCCCCGTTCTCTCCCCCTGAACAGCTTTTGCAGAGCTGCAGACGGACATCAACGAGCTGACCAGTGACCTGGACCGCTCCGGGATCCCCTACCTGGACTACCGCACCTACGCCATGCGGGTGCTCTTCCCGGGCATCGAGGACCACCCCGTGCTGCGGGAGCTGGAGGTACCTGGGCTCTGCTGCGGCTCCCCCGAGCCCTGCAGCACCTTCAGGGCTCCCCACCAAACGTTATGGGGTGCCCTGGGGTCAGCAGGCTGAGCCCCGGGTTCATTTTAACTCCGAGCCTGGAGCTTCATCTCCTCCCACATCGCCGGATTCCTTTCGGCTTCTTCTCCCTGGTGTTGGTTTATTTTTATTTTATGAGGGTTTATATCCCTCTAGGGCAGTGGCAGAGCAGTTGTGGTGTGCGTTAAAGTCCTCCAAAGTCACTTGGTGGGGCAGGGGATGGATGAGTGCCCGGAGCATCCTGCCCGGAGCATCCTGCCCTGAGATCCTGCCCGGAGCATCCTGATGCTGTTCCCTCGCGTGTCCACAGGAGGGCAAGGAGAATGCCCAGCATTCCGGCCTCTCCAGCGCTTCCATCTCCCTGGTTTTCCCACCAGGATGTGCAAAAACATATTCAAAACTTTCACCGGGAGTAGGGAGGAATTGGGATGCACAGGGGTCCATCAGTGCACCTGAGAGATGGGCCCTGCTCACCTGGGAGGGGGCCAAAATAAGGATGGGGCTTTGTAAACATCACCTCACACCTGGGGTGGGGCTGCTGTCCTTCCTTGGGGTGGGGCTGTGATGCCACCCTGGGATGGAGCTGCCATCTTCCATGTGGGATCTCCAGAGGCTCAGCTCAGCTTTTCAGGGTCTGGGATTGCCCCAGAAAATCCTGAAATCCAGTTTCCTCCACACAGAGCAGGGTGGGTATAGGAGGGAGGAGTCCTGGTTGCTCTAGGGCTGGATTCCTTTTGCAGGCAGGCACACCCACCATTAAATCATCCAAATTTGGGTGAAAATTTGGGTTCCTTTCCTCGGCCACCAGCACCCAGCACTCGCTGTGAGCTGCTAAAACAGGAGCAGCCTCTCCCAGCCCATTCCTGCTCCGAGTTTTCCAGCTCCATGCATTAGGTTTGCTGTTGGACTTGCCAAAGAAGCTGACACTCCAGCAAACAAATATGAATGCTTTTTTTTTTTTTTTTACTCATGAAAAACAGAATTGCAGAAGTGATAAATGTGTTGCCAATTACACAGTTGCTTAATTATGTAACGTTAGTAAAACCAATACATAACTCTCCAAGATGTTTGGTAAAGAGTTGCTTCGTGCAGTTCATCATTTTCACTTGTAATGAATTACTTGAATCCGCAACTGGCTAAAAGCCTCAATTAATTTTTTACACTTGGCCCATAATAAAGCAATAGTCTAAATTAGTATTTAATTTACTTACAAGAGTGTCACTTTTTGTGCAGAACAAGCAGAAGTGGGTGTCATTTCTGGGGCTGTTGGGCTCCACGCTGCTGTTTTCTGGTGTGCAGCTCCCAGCCAGGGTTCAGGGCAGCTGTGGAGGGGGAGGTTTGCTCAAGATGGACCAAAAACCACGTCCAGGGATGCTGAGAGCCTGAGGGATGGGTGCAGACAGGGTTAAACCTTCCTGTGCACATTTCTGGTGCCCCCAGCGTGAGAAAGGCATGGAGCAAGTCCAGAGGAGGCCAGGAATTGCTCAGGAGGCTGGAACAGGCTGGGAGAGTTGGAAATGTTCAGTCTGGAGAGGAGAAATCTGTGTGGAGACCTCCCAGCACCTCCCAGGGTCTGAAGGGGTGACAAGAGAGCTGGAGTTGGGACTGTTCATCAGGAACTGCAGGGACAGGACAAGGGAGAATGGATTCAGACTGGCAGAGGGCAGGGTTGGACAGGATCTTGGGAAGAAATTATTCCCAGTGAGGGTGGGCAGGCCCTGGCACGGGGTGCTCAGAGAAGCTGTGGCTGCCCTGGATCCCTGGCAGTGTCTGAGGCCAGGTTGGAGCACCCTGGGATAGTGGAAGGTGTCCCTGCCATGGCAGGGGATGGGATGAGTAGATTTTTAATGTCCCTTCGCCCCCAAACCGTTCCCCGCTCCCGTGATTCCCCCGGTGCTGGCAGCGCTGCCCCGCTGTCCCTTGTCCCCCTGTACCCATCTGACAGCCACCATCTCCTCCTGCAGGTGCAAGGGAACGGGCAGCAGAGCGTGGAGAAGGCCCTGAAGCTCTTTGCCCAGCTGCTCAACAACAAGGTGTTCCTGCTGACCTTCATCCGCACGCTGGAGCTGCAGCGCAGCTTCTCCATGCGCGACCGCGGCAACGTGGCCTCGCTGATCATGACGGGGCTGCAGGGCAAGCTGGAGTACGCCACCGACGTCCTCAAGCAGCTGCTCTCCGACCTCATCGAGAAGAACCTGGAGAACAAGAACCACCCCAAGCTGCTCCTGCGCAGGTGAGGCCGGGGACGGGCGGGGGACGGGTCCTGTGGGCGGCGTGGCCACGCTGGTGGGATTTTCAGGAGGAATTCCTTCCTGGAAAGGGCCGCCCAGGGAGGTGGTGCTGTCTCTGGAGGGTCTGCTCTTGTTGATAAGGTGGGTCTCAGATTCAGTCAAAGAGAGAAACGGGAGTTTCTAGCCAGGCAGAAGCCTGGGGAAGAGTTAGAAAAAAATGTAAATAATTCTTTATCTCTCGTTTCACACATTGTTTAGAGTTAAGCTCTATCACTGTGTGTCAAGCACTTCACACCAATGGTGTGAATTGTTTTCACTTCAGGACCAATACAGTTGGTCCTCACGAAGCTCTGTATAAAAGAGCAGTGTATTTTGAATAAATCAGAGTTTTACTCTCAGCAGCCTTCTAATCAAAATCTCTTCATTCCCGTCCTACCTTGACAGCGACAGACAAGGTGGGCATTGGACACAGGTTGGACTCGATGATCTCAGAGGTCTTTTCCAGCCTAAGTAATTCCAGGATTCTGTGGTCTGAGGGCTCTACAGGGGGTTGGAAGAGAATTGCTGCTCTCCATGGATGATTCCCATCCATTTCCTCGCCTGTCTCCAGGATGGAGGCTTAGCCCTGCTCTGGGAGTTCACAGATGGCTGGACAGGGTCTCAGACCAGATCCTCTGGCTCTGCCTGGCTGGGGAGCAGCATCCGTGTGCCACAGCCGGGCCAAGAGCTCAGGATGGATTGAGCAACTCACCCAAGGCAGAGCTGGGAAATGCCAGCAAGAAAACAGGGAAAAAAAGCATTAATGTGGGGCATAACAGTGGGCACAAGGAAAAGGCTCCCCCTGTTCTCCACATCCTTGGGGCTCCTGCAGAGCCTGGCCTTGGCCAGTGCTGCCCCTCGGCTGTGCTGGGGCTCTGCTGGCATCACACTGCAGAGAGAGGAGGATTTCACAGCTCCAGGAAAATTTCAGGGGTCCCTGCAGCCACAATGAATATACTTGACAGGAAATTGCTTTAAATCTGGCTGTGTTTGCGGAGGCAATAACTCATCTTGGCAAAGGAAGCCGCCTTAATTTCCCCCGTGGTTTGACGAGTCACTGGGAAGGCGTCTTCTGCCTCAGCCATCAATAATGACTTTTCCTGGCGCTCCAAAAAACACAGGGATGGTGATAAGGGCTGTGCCCCTCCTGCCTGCACAGCCAGCGAGGAGTCAGGGCTGTGGGCTGTCTGTCCTCTGGGCTGTCTGTCCTTTGGGCTGTCTGTCCTTTGGGCTGTCTGTCCTGCACAGGGAACCTGGATCTTCCCAGGGATGGGGCATCTACCACCAATCTGGGCAATTTGGACCAGTGTTTCAGCACCCTTATAAAAAATCCTGCTTTATATCTAGTCTGGATCTACTCCCTTTTAGTTTAAAAGCTTTATTCCTTGTTCTCACACTGCAGGGCCTATTTAACCTCGGGCTGGAGCCCCATCCCAACCCTGTGCCCGGCTGTTCCAGCCCAGCCTGGAGCTCCTTACTGTGGCTTAATAAGGAGTGATCAGCCATGAAGTGAAACACTATTTTTAAAAATGTTTTGGGCTCTCTGGTGGCAGCAGTTGATAACTGACACTCAGTTCTTTCCCTCTTTCTATCTTCCTCACTTTCCCCTCTCTCTTTCTTCCACGACTGCCCCTCGCGGGAGACAGCAAGAAAGTTGATGTTAAATCAAACAGCTGCTCTGGTTGCTGGCAGCAGCAGTTTGGAGACCTACATAGAGCAGGGAGAATTAATAAAATACATATTTATTTTTTAGGTTCTCCCAGCTCGTTTTGTTTAGGTTTGTTTTCTTGCCAGAGCAGCTAAAGCTGGGCACTGGCATCAGGCTTCTTTGGAAAATCATCTCTGGATCCTTCTGTGGTCAGCACAGGAAGGGTTTGCTCCAAGTCTAGGGATTCTCTTCTGCTCTGGCGATCTCCAGGAGATTATTCTTTATTTTTGGAGCAGATCTTTAACAGCATCCAGAGGCCAGCAACAGCACAGAGTGCTCAAAACCTGTCAGCACATTTGGGGGCTTAGCAGATCTGAGGGCTCAGCAGAGCCCTCTGTGTGCAGGAGAAAGGCCAGGCCCTGGGCTGTGAGGCAGAATTTCCCATTTCCAAGGCAGAGAAGGGCAGGGATGCTCCATGCAGCAGTTCCCAGCACCAGGGAGAGAGCTGCCCCTCTAACCAGCACAGGGCAGTGAGGATGAACCCAGCATTGACTCCATTGCTGGCTGTCCCTAGGACTGAGGCACTGCACATATCTCATGGTCATCCCATCCCATCCCATCCCATCCCACCCCATCCCCTTCTCCCCTTCAGAATGCCCCAGCTTCTCTGTCACTCCACATTTCAGTGCTTTTTGCAGAGCTGGTGTCAGGCCATGAGCAGTCCACAGGGACAGGGCACAGCAGCTTCACAGGGAGGGCTAATTGGGAGACTTGCTGGTTCTTCATTTAATATTCTATTAACATAGTTTATTAAATTAATATTCCCCCTGAAGTCCTGAATGTATTATTTCCTGAGTTTTTCACCTCTTCTATGGCTTGTGTCACTGCCTCTCCGTTTTCTAGGGCTGTTTGGAAGGGCGCTGCTGCTTCTCCTCTTTAATTGGGTGCCTGAGATATTTCAAGCCGGAGAACGATGTGTGTGTCAATTTGTAGGGTGAATTTTTAGGCAGTTAATCAATTCAGCCTTAAATTCTTCGGGGATCTGCAGACATTTTCACAAATTCCTGACAGATGTTGCCATCCTAGGAGATGATGGATGATGCTACCCCAGGTCTGTTGGCCGGCTGGTGTCTGTTTTTGTTTGTTGAAATCTCTGGCTCCTGTTTATTCTTGATCTGCTTGGCTTTGGAACCAAGCCCTGTGCTTCTTCGGTGTGTAATTCCAAGCGCTTGGAATGCTGTGGGGCTTCAGAGCGAGAGGCAGTCCCTCATTTAAGGAGAAAAATGGGGAAAATGGGGCAGGAGTGAGATGTGACCCTCTCCAGGTCAGAGAGGAGGTCAGGTTCATGGCAGGGCAGAGGGGTCAGTCCCCAGAGGAAAGGAGGCAGGGAATTCCATTCATCCCTCTGCTTGCTGGAACCTGGACCTGATCCTGGTGTCCAGGAGGGGAAGGAAGGGTGGTGCTGCTGGGCCAGGCAAAGCCACGCTCACAGCTGGCCAGGGACGTGGTCACAGCTGGACAGGGATGTGGTCACAGCTGGACAGGGCTGTGGTCACAGCTGGCCAGGGTTGTGGTCACAGCTGGACAGGGTTGTGGTCACAGTAACCAGGGTTGTGTTCACGGTAACCAGGGTTGTGGTCACAGCTGGACAGGGTTATGGTCACGGTAACCAGGGTTATGGTCACGGTAACCAGGGTTATGGTCACAGTAACCAGGGTTATGGTCACAGGTAACCAGGGTTATGGTCACAGTAACCAGGGTTGTGGTCACAGCTGGCCAGGCTGCAGCACAGCAGCTCTCCCCTGCACGGGGCTGGGGCTCCAGTATCAGACACCCCAGCAGAGCCGTGCCGTGCCAGGAAAAGCGGCTGTGGAGCTTTAAGGAGAAGCTCCGGGTCCTGCAGAGGCAGCGTGCAAAGCTGCCATTAGGAGCCATTGTATTTAAATTAGAGATAATCTCGGGCACAAAGCGGGGAGAGGACACTGGGTGGGACTGGGGAGAAAGCTGCAATTTCCCTGCCATTGTCACTCGGCTGTCCCTGATTGCCAGGAGGCTGAAAATCCCAGTGATTTACTGAGCCAGGCTTTCATTTGCACCACGTGCGGGGAGCCGAGTGTCACCGGGCTGGGTGTCACCAGCCCCATCGGGCTGGGACGGGCTGGCAGCGCTGCAGGGATGGGGCAGGGACAGGGACAGGGACAGGGACAAGGACAGGGACAGGGACAGGGACAGGGACAGGGACAGGGACAGGGACAGGGATAGGGACAGGGACAGGGATGGGACAGGGACAGGGACAGGGACAGGGACAGGGACAGGGACAGGGACAGGGACAGGGACAGGGATGGGACAGGGACAGGGACAGGGATGGGACAGGGACAGGGACAGGGACAGGGACAGGGACAGGGATGGGACAGGGACAGGGACAGGGACAGGGACAGGGATGGGACAGGGACAGGGACAGGGACAGGGACAGGGACAGGGACAGGGCAGGGACAGGGGCAGGGAGTGGGACAGGGATAGGGACAGGGACAGGGACAGGGACAGGGACAGGGGACAGGGACAGGGACAGGGACAGAGAAAGGGACAGACACAGGGACAGGGACAGACACAGGGACAGCCCTGGCCCCATGCTGCTGCCCAGGGCGCTGTGCCAGCTGTGGGGGCTCCGTGTGTGATGTGTGCCCTCCTGCCTCCCCCAGGACCGAGTCAGTGGCCGAGAAGATGCTGACCAACTGGTTTGCCTTCCTGCTCCACAGGTTCCTCAAGGTAAGGAGAGGTGGAGCGGGACCCCAGCTCTGCTGTTTCACCCTCCAGCCACTCCTGGGGTGCATCTGGGGGTGCAACTCTTCTGTCAGGCTCCAAAAGACGGAGTAGCAGGGAAGGAGAGGTGGAAATTTGCTCTGGGGCTGCTGCTCCAAGCTCACAGCTTTCCCCAGCCTCAGGTCTCCCACAGTAATTCCCACTAAAGGAGGTTCTGTTACGCCTCTGTGGTACTTGAGGGAAATTCTCACTTCTTCATTCCTCGGCTTCCATAGTTTTTAACTTCATTTGTGGCTTTGGAAGCCCCACTGAGTTTGCTCCAGGGGAGTGAACGGTGAGATCGAGATCCCAAATTCCAATTTTTTACAGCCATGTAGGTTCAGCAGGGATTTCCCCTGCCAAAGACAGCACAGCCACGGAGCAGGGGAGCTCAGGGCTCTGGCTGAGCTCTCCAGGAGCTGCTGGGAGCCAGCCCTGGGCTGCACGTGTGCTCAGGACCGAGCCAGCGGGGCTGAGCTGCGCTGGGGCAGCCCTGTGCCCAACTGGAGGAGAGGCACCTCCACCCTGAGCGGGCTCGTGTCCTCCTGTGCCGCAGGAATGTGCTGGAGAGCCCCTGTTCATGCTCTACTGTGCCATCAAGCAGCAGATGGAGAAGGGCCCCATCGATGCCATCACGGGAGAGGCGCGGTACTCCCTGAGCGAGGACAAGCTCATCCGGCAGCAGATCGAGTACAAGACGCTGGTGAGTGACAAATCTGCTGTCCCCAGCCGGGCTGGCCTGGGAGCAGGGCTGAGGGCGCTGCCTGAGGTGTGAGCACCGCTGGGCACTAAGGACCCGTGTCCCAGCCAGGTGTGCCCAGTTTGCAGGTGAGAGGGGAATGTTTTATCTCCCTGTGCTCTGGGCACTGCCTGCAGCCAGTGGCACTGCACATGCAGGGCTCCTCTCAGCAATAATCATTACAGGTGCAATAGCAGTGATGCATTGGGGGCTGCAGTGGGGTGTTTATGTTGTGACACAGGGTTACACCTCTCCTTTAGAGCGTGGTGTGGCTCTTCTCTTGCAGATCCTGAACTGTGTGAACCCAGACAACGAGAACAGCCCAGAGATCCCTGTGAAGGTGCTGAACTGCGACACCATCACCCAAGTCAAGGAGAAGATCCTGGACGCCGTGTACAAAAACGTCCCCTACTCCCAAAGGCCGAGAGCTGTTGACATGGATTTGGGTAGGAGCTGCCCTGCCCGGGGGGAGGGAGGGGGTGATCAGAGGGGCTGGGGCCGTTCCTGGTGGGCTCTGCAGAGCTTGGCCCCCCCCTGACCCTGGCTTTTTCCTGTCCCCAGAGTGGCGGCAGGGCCGGATCGCCCGCGTGGTGCTGCAGGATGAGGACATCACCACCAAGATCGAGGGGGACTGGAAGCGCCTCAACACCCTGGTGCACTATCAGGTGAGGGAGCAGCCCCACTGAGAGCTCCCAGCAGGGAAAAGAGCAGCAGGAACCTCATTCCCAAGTGCCTGCTCTGCCCAGGCAGACGGGGAGGTCACGTTTGTGTGATAAACCAGAAGGCTTCCATGTGCTGTGGCATTAGGGGGGAAAGCAGCCTTGACACGGAGCTCAGAGGAGGCAGCAGGGGTGAAAATTGGCTAAATTAAACCTGCCAGCCATGGGAGAGAGGCAGAGGGAGCAGTGCAGGGGCTGAGCTGACACTGCTGGGGATGAGGGGCCTGGGGAGGGCAGCACGGGGCGCTCAGGGCTTTGTCTGGGCTCTGGGACAGCCTGGGGGGCAGCAGGGGAGGCACAAAGTCACAGGAAAGTGGAGTCAGGTGGTGAAATGCTCAGACAGGGTGGCTGAGAAGGCCTAAGAGATTCTTGTCATCTTCAGGATAGGGCAGAGGTTGTTGGACAGGGCTCCTCACAGTGTGAAAGGTGGGAAGAGAGGGAGCTGAGGAAGGTTGGGTTAGAGACAATCAAAGGAAAAGACGGGAAGAGAGGCAAGGAGGGGGCTGAGGAAGGTTTGGCTGCAGGGAAGCAAAGCTTTCCCTCCCTGCCTGTCTGCAGACAGGATAAGTGCATTAATTGGGACTGTAACCTACTCCTGTCCATCACCACCTCCCCAGAAGTGTTTAGTATTTAATCTGGCATCTCTCCCTGTTTATCCAGCATCTCCAGCCCATCAGCCTGACTCACGCTGGGGGACTTGAATGGGAGCCAGTATTGACAGGAGCCCTGCAACCAGGGAGCCAGGCAGGAGAGTGCCATCAATATGCACCGTGCATGTTAAAAAGCACCTCCAGGGTCAACTTTTCCAAGCAGCCCGCAGGATTTAAACACAGATTACCGTAAAATGTCAGAGGAGTTGCGCAGATTAATTCCATTGTTCCTAAAAATCTGTTTTACCTGACAGTTGCAAGGGATTAACCAACATGCAGGGAAGCAGCGAGACTTTATTATGCCTTGATCTTTGAAAGTCATCGTGAGGAAGTCACAAGTGAAAGCCGTGCTTGTCTGATGTGTGCTGGATGCTGGGGGAGGGAGCACTTTTGTTCCAGTGCCTGTGGGAAAACCTGAGCCAAAAGCTTCCCCTTAAAATAAACAAAATCCTCGCAGCACTCGAGATGCTGCAGCTCCTGCTGCCATTTGGATGTCAGGTTTGCTCTGGAAGAAAGGAGAAGTTGGCAGCCAAACATCAGCCAGGTAGGGACACGAGCCCGAGCTCTGCTCAGCCCAGCGGAGCCGTCTCAGTCACTAAAATTCTTTTCACTGCAGCAGAAATGCTGTCAAGGTGAGGCTTTTGCCAAAAATAACAGCAATACATATATATATATAAACTAACAGCAATACATACATACATACATACATATATATATATGTATTGCTGTTAGTTTAGTTTATATATATATAAACGAAATATCTTATATATATTTATATATATAAACCAAATATTTTACATATATTTAAATGAAATATTTATATATATAAACTAAATATATATATTTATATATATGTGTATTGCTGTTAGTTTATATACATATATATATGTGTATGTATGTATGTATTGCTGTTAGTTAGTTTGGGGTTTTTTTAATTCTTTTGGGGTTTTTTTCTGTTGGAGTAGAAGTTTTTATTAGGTATCAAAAACCAGATGTTCCAGGAATTCACAGTGAAACAGATCCCTGGGTAAAGGCCCGGCTTTAGGAGGGTGTAAAATCACTGGAGTTCCACGTGCTCACACCGTTGAACAGCAGTGTGACACACGAACCAGGTGTGGCTCAAACCATTAAAATAAATGTGGATTTCCGGAGGTGTAGTAAAGATGATTTCTAGATTTTTTTGGAAATAAATGCAAGCTGCTTTGCAAAGCTCTGCCCACCTTTTGTTCAGAGCTGTTTTCTCTTTATTCTGCCCTGGAGGCAGGGAGATCCCTGGGTTTGCAGGTGGTGCTGGGGATGCTCAGCCCAGGGTTTCCCAGCTCCACACCTGGATGCTGGATTTTGTTGCTTTTGTTTTCTGCATTAGAATCACAAAGATACAATAACTGATCAAATGCATTTTTCATGGGAAGCCTTCACATACAAAACCCAAATTGGAATTAAAGAGAAATGTTCACCTTCCTAATAGTTTTGAACCACTTTATGAAATTATAGAGAGCACTGTGCACCTCCTACTTATTTCTTCATTTATAAAAATAGATGTGTAGCTTAAATAAGTGTAATTCTTTGTTAAATTCTCCGGAGCTGTTATACGTGGCAGGGAATTGTATTACATTTGTGTCGTATCCTTTTGGTTTCATGGCTATTAAACTCCATGGGAGAGTCTTACCCCGTGTGGTTTCACTCAGGAAAAATGAAACACTGAATTTAATATCAAATGATTTACAGTGGCTCACGCAGGGTTAACTCAGAGGCAGCAGAGCATGAATACCTGTCAGCCCCTGCGAGTCTGGAGAGGCCAGGAGATCAGGAAACGGCTTTAAATGAAAAATTAGGAGGAGAAGGGGAAGGTTTGGGTGGAAAATGAGGCTTAGGAAGGGAGGGTGGTGTGGATGTGGCGCTGGAATCGCCCTCGCTGCCCCACGCAGACACAGCTCCCTGCCTGGGCTCCCTCCTCCCCCTCCCCAGGTCTTCTTTCCCCTGTCTTTGAGGCGTTCTGTGTTTCCAGCTTGTGGAATAATCAGAATATTTATAAAGTTGTAAAGCAGGAGGGCAGCTGGGAGCGCATCCCAGGGGAGCTGCAGGCACAGGCTCCACCTGAGGCTGCTCTGCAGCTGCTGGGGCTGAGCTGACAGAGCCCTTCCACCCAAAATTTACTGCCTGAGAGGGCTCTTGTGTGTGTGTGTGGAGTTTTAGTGCCTCTCTCCCACTTAAGCACAGCCCTGGTGGAAGCGGATCCGGCACAGCAGCACCCTGGGCTCGGGTTTCTCCCTGGTGAGCCGGAGCTGAAGTGGCAGCTAATAACAGCCTAAGAAAATAATATCAGCGCTGATCACTTCTTCCACTGACTTAATAAATTGGATGAAGTGAGGCAGGAGCAGCAAAGGAAATTATGGAGGTGTTTGGAGTGTTTTGCTTAGAAAAAAATCTCACTTTTGTGCCACGAAACACAAGTAACTATTATTTCCACTATCACCAGCAACAATAATAACTTGGATTTCAGTGAAACCTTTCATCTGGATGGGGCTGCAGATAGTGTTCTGAGCCCTGGAGCTGCTGAGGGAGCAAAAACCTCCTTTCAGAGGGTCAGTGCTGAGTCCATCACCAGACTCCCTGCAGATAATGCAGGGTTTAGCCCCAAAGGGCAATTCCTGCAGCAGGAAGAGGCATTTCTTTTGTGCTGAGCCTCTAAAAAATATCTGCTGGGCCCTGGCAAGACTCTCTGCTCCCTCGCTGTGCTGCACCACAGGTCACAAGTTCAAAATTAAAAGCTACTCAGGCCCTTTCCCTGGAAACCTGCAGCTCCTTAATTAAGGGGAATAAGTTAGAAAACTTCCAGTGACTACCAGATTTATAGGGAGGATAAAATTAAACATGGCTACTAAAATCTGCTGTAACAAAACCTTGTTAGTGCTAATGTTCATTTATAGTTTGACTTCCCAGTGTTTAATTCCTTCTCTGGAGCAGTAAAGGGATAACAATTAAATACCCTGAAAGATGGTTTTATGACTTGCTCCGCTGTAAATCAAACTTTTAAAGTTCGTAAAAATTGCTAAAATAAAAAATGGTTTAATAGGAATGTTTTATGGCCCATAACGTTATTACAGCCCTTTTATTCCCCCTGCATTGTTACTTTAATTGGATCACAACAATTCTTGAGATTCTCATTTTTATTGGGTAAGGCGTGATCTTAAATCAGAACGACCAAAAGCATCTTCTCCACATCTTTTGATTTATCCCTCATTTCCTTCCACGGGGCTCAGCCAGGCTGGGAGTGTGTCCTGGGCTCCTCTTCCCAGGATTTGCTGGATCAGCAGCCTGGGATCCCCCTGACCTGGTGCTGCCTTGCCTCCCCAGGTGTCAGACCGCTCCGTGGTGGCTCTGGTTCCCAAGCAAACCTCCTCCTACAACATTCCTGCCTCTGCCAGCATCTCCCGCACCTCCATCAGCAGATATGGTAAGAACTGGGATGGGAAGGGACAGCTCATGGGCTGACACTGGGGTGTAAGTGAGGAAAAAGCAGCAGCACCACCCAAAGAACCACCCAAAACAAATGTAAATCCAAACAGAAAAACGTCCTTGCTGCTGGTTTGGATTGCAAAGGCTTTTCCAGCTGTGAGAACAGCAAAAGGACCAGGAAAGGTGAGAGGGGGGAAAAGGAAATGCCAAGAACAGGAGCAGCCTTTGGGAATGTGGGGCCTGGGACAGTTCCAAGGGCTCAGAGGGGATGGGTGGTGCAGGAAAGGATCTTTGAACCCCTTTGAGCCCCTGAGCAGGGCAGCAGCACAGATATTATATATATATATATATATATATATATATTATATATACCTGATTTATCTGCCCCTCCCCTGCTCCTCCCCAAGTGCAGGATCCTGAGCTCTGAGCTAATGGGTCACAAATGGGGAAGGGCAATCTTAGCACAGAGTGCAGGGATGTGCACACCTGGGAATTCCTGATTTGCATAATAGAAGGGCTCAGCACATTCCAGAGGGTCCCTGAAGATGCTGCAGCCTGAGAAAATGAGCCTGCGAGGTGCCAGGTGCATGCTTGGAACACTAAATCCACAATAATTGTAATAATAGACCTCCATAAAAGGCAGCAGTGGCAAAATCTCTCGAGTGCTGATCTTTCATTATCGTTCATTTCACAGAGTGTTTTACCAGCAAAAAGTCTCCTGACAAACCCATCTCCTCCTCTTGTTTATAGCTCCCAAAATAATGTTGGTTTTTAGCTCAAGCAAGTGTTCTGAGGAGCCAAAACCAGAGGAGTCTTGAGGTAAAAACCAGGAGAAAAGGCATTTCTCCCTGCCAGGTGTAGGCCCACACGTGTCCAGCACATCCCATAGTCCATGGAAAATCCAGAATTGGGTCTCACAGCCTGAGCCCTCAGTGCTCATTGATCTCTGTCAGCTGCAAAAGCTTTTGCAAAGCACAAATACGAGCCATCATTGCTCATGTTGAGATTAATATTTCTAATTGTGCCGGCAGAATTTAAATTAGATACTTATTTACTTCCCCTGTTATATATCAGTGCAGAGATATGTTTAAAAATAGAATTACTGCATGCTTCCTGAGCTGTCCCCCTGTCTGTCTCCTTAATTATATCAGTTGGAGCACTCATTTATCTAAGCCTTAATCAGGGATGAAAATCCAGCTACTTTGGTAATGACTTGAGTATTTCCCTCAGCTGATTTACGATCGATCCCCACACTCCTGACGAGGAGGGTGAGCAGTGAATTGAAAGCTAAACTTGATAAAATGCACGAGATTCCCAGAGAACAAAGAAATGTAGCAGGATGGGAAATCCAGCAAGGCACATTTGTGCTCCTCCAGCCTCGTGTCTCGTCCTGGACACTCTGGGGATGCAGGGAGGGACATTCCTTGGGAAGTGAAATATATAAATTACTGTGCCACATCCCCCCATGGTTTCTGAGCAGTTCAGGGGCAGGGTCTGGTGCCCTTTGTGCTCTCTTTTCCCTGCAGGGACAGCAGGGACAGCGTGAGGCTGGACCTGCTCAGCCCAGGGATGGCACATGGTGCAGGACTGGCCTCAGGCTCTGTTGCTGATGCTCAGCTTGAGTCCTCACTGCTCTCCTGAAAGCCTCAAGGATGAGCTCAGCAGCTTCTCCTGCCCTTTGTGCTGCCTTTGTGCTGAGCAGCTCCTCATTATTTACAAAATCCTGAAACCAGGGCTCTGCTCCTGCAGGAGTCGGGGTCGTGTGTGTGCTGTGACTCAGGGAGGATTTTTGTGTCCTCTGCATGAGGAGTTCTCATCAGGAAAGTTTGCAAATGGGGCAGGAAAGGCCATATAGGGGAGAGGAAAAAGCTCAATTCTGAGGTTTTTTTGTTGGAGACCACCACAGATTTTGGGCAAACACCAAACTTTGACGCGCAGAACGTGAACACACACAAAACAGAACCATGGTGGTTTTCCATTTCATTTCCCCACAAAAAAAAAATAACCCCAAAAACCCCAGTGCCAACACTTTGGGTGTTTCCAGCCGTGGTGAGGGCGCTGAGGGAGGTGCAGAAGGGGTGAGCAGCCTCTCTCCCTGCCCAGACTCCACGTTCCGCTACACGGGCAGCCCCGACAGCCTCCGCTCGCGCGCGCCCATGATCACCCCCGACCTGGAGAGCGGCGTCAAGGTCTGGCACCTGGTCAAGAACCACGACCACGGCGACCAGAAGGAAGGGGACAGGGGCAGCAAGATGGTCTCTGAGATCTACCTGACCAGGCTCCTGGCCACAAAGGTAACTGAGCTCAATTCTCCTGGGGAGGCTCAACCAGGGGTCCTGGTGGTGCTCAGCTCCCAGCCTGGCTGGGTTTTCCTGGCATTTGGAAAGTCCAGCTCAGGTTTCCTCACACTCAAGGCAATTGCTGAAATTCTCCTTTTTTTTCTTTTTTGCACAGTGTTAAAACTGTTCACAAATTGGTGAATGAAGCAGTGCCTGGAAATATTTACCCATTCCCTCATCCAGGCACGGTTTTCTTGCCTTTCCCCACATGCTCATCAGTGTGGATAACATAGCTGTGTTTTGGAAAGCAAAAAAATTAATTATTTCAGGTTAGAAATAAAGAGTAAATGAGTGAGTAGCCAGGCTGGAGCTTTTCAAAAGACCCTGACCTTGGTTATTCCCATGGGATCTGTGGTGGCACTTTTTGGGGCTGGTAACATCTGGTGTCCCTTCCTGCCACCACTGCTTGGCCAGGAGAGTGCCTGTCCCTCCCCTCACCCCCTGGATTGCTGTTCCTGTCACCAAAACTGCAGGGAAAATAGAAACTCTCCAACAGCATCTTTTCAATATTAGAGAATTAGGTATTACTTTATTCTGGCCAGGATGTGCAATAGAAATTATTTCATCCACACGTGGCTAGGTTGTGCAGTGAAAATCATTCCATCACACATGGGCTTCTACCCCATTTTTCACCTATTTATACATGAAACCTCCAAAGAAATTCACATTTGCTGCTTCTAAATTGCCAAGTTCTTAGCATTCGATTTCCTATTGGTTATTGATCCTTTCAATGCTAACTTGGTCCTCATGCTTTGGTTCTGTTATCAATCATTTCCCAGACCAGGTGTCTCTGATCACACCAGGGGGTGATGTTCGTCAATGTTCATTTATCCCCTTTGTATCTTCTGGCTCTGGGAATCTCCTTTTTGTTGACTGAAGCCCATAAGGCCTCACCCAGAAATCCTCAAACCCTCGTTGTAACTGAGCCTTTTAAGATCAATTCAACTCAATCCAATTCCCCCCAACCCTGAGCAGAGGCAATAACAAACCCTGGATAAAATGACATTAAAAAGAGCAGTTAGAAGCTGTCTGATTTGCCGTCCTGCCATCAGGGCACGCTGCAGAAGTTCGTGGATGACCTGTTTGAGACGCTGTTCAGCACGGTGCACCGCGGCAGCGCCCTGCCCCTCGCCATCAAGTACATGTTCGACTTCCTGGACGAGCAGGCGGACAAGCACGGCATCCACGACACCGACGTCCGGCACACCTGGAAGAGCAACTGGTAACAGAAAGCTGAATGGTTTTTTATTATATCTATACTATAATATACTATTTTTAATATACTAAAACTACAGACCTGCTTTTCTAACTCCCATATCTAACTAACAACTCATGACCCTCTCTGAGAGCCCAGCCCCAGTTGGGTTGGATTGGTCACCAGGCTCAAAAAATCCTCACCAGAATCCAACCAAGCATCACCCCAGGGAAACAATTCTCCAAACATTCCACATGGGAAAACAAGGAGCAGAAATATAAATTGTTTTCTCTTTCTTTCCTCTGTGCTCCTCTGTGAAAAAGTCCTGAGAGAGAGAAGAATGTGCCTGCCACAGAGGGCAGGGAGGCAGGCTGGGTGTTCCGTGACTCTGGGCAAAAAAAAAAGGAGTGGGGAATTGTTTTGGGAAGGGCTGGGAGCTGCCAAGCCCCAAAGTGGGGCACAAAGCTGGGCTTTGAGCCTCTGTGGGCTGCCAGTGTTCACAGGATCCTAAAATCCTGATTTGGAAGGGAAGGGCAATAGCCTGGCTACTCCTTACTCCTGGTACTGCCCTCGGGCTGCAGATCTGCCCATCTGGACCTTGGGAAGAGTGGGAAGCGAGGCTCCAGTGCCTGCACAGCCCTGCTGTGCCACAAGTGCCAGCACTGGCTGCACCTTTCCCATCACTCTGGGAAGCACCTGGAGCATTTGGGCATCAGCAGGAGGTGGCACAGGGAGAAGGAGCCGGCTCTGCACACCTCAGGCATGGGCTGCAGCCAGGACCAGCCTCTCCAAACAGTGGGAGCTCTCACATCTCTGCCTCTGCTGCTATTTTAGGATTAAAACCTCTGTGGGTTGGAAATTTACCTCTGCGAGAAAGGAATAAAAAAAGCACAACGAATGGTTTTTCCCTGAAGACCTTGTATTTTCCCCTGAGTCCCTCGTGGTTTAAAAGGCCTCTAATCATCATGGCTGCAAAAGCTGGTTCCCTGCTAAGGCAGTAGGAAGTTCAAAACAATTCATTTAAAGCCCTAGAAGATGGAGTTATTGGGATAAAAACTGTAGAATCACAAGAAATTACGAGAAAAAAAAGAAAGCAATGACCACCAGAGTTTGGTCTGCCGGAGGCAACAGGCCCCACCAGGCCTGGGCCTTCCTTCTCCCCATCTCAGCTGAGCTCTGCAGCATTTCCAGAAAGGGAATTTTGGTGGGGATGTGGGAGAAGGCTGCCCCTGGAGCAGGCAGAGCAAAGAGAAGCTTGGGAGAGGGAGCTGGGGTGGCTGGGGCTGAGCTGCTCTCCTGCAGCACTGCAAGAGTTAAGGCTGCAGCCTTTCAGCGAGCTGGAGAGACAGAGAGAGCTGCGACTTGAAAGGTAATAGAAAGCAGCAGCTGCTTTTTTGATCCTGCTATACAGCCGAAGAAAAAAAGGAATAATAATTCCCCTTTGATTGCAAAGGCCCCAGGATCTGGGGACAAAGCCTGTGGTTCCTGCTGCCAGCTCGTGGGTGCTGAGCACCGCTCAGTGCCAGGGCTCACCCCACACTGCAGCCCTGCTCTGCTGAGCTGCTCCTCACAGGCTCCTCCTGCAGATGCTCCCCCAGTACCCCCAAACTGCCCAGCTCTGCCCTGCCCCTCATCTCCTCCACTGCTCCGTGTGGGATCCGAGCCCAGAGCAGCTCCTGGGCATGGCAGGATGCACCAGCATTCATCTGGGCAGCACTGGGCTGACTGGTGCTTGGTGGCCTTGGCCCAGCTCCTGTTTAAATTCTTCTCTTGCTCTTCCCACCATTGGTACTCACCATCCACAGCAAGCGCCCTTGCCTTGCCTTTGTCTTCTCATTTCCTCTCAATTCTGGCTTTGCCTCCCAGCCTTCCCCTCCGCTTCTGGGTGAACGTGATCAAAAACCCGCAGTTCGTGTTCGACATCCACAAGGGCAGCATCACGGACGCCTGCCTCTCCGTGGTGGCTCAGACCTTCATGGATTCCTGCTCCACCTCGGAGCACCGCCTGGGCAAGGACTCCCCCTCCAACAAGCTGCTGTACGCCAAGGACATCCCCAGCTACAAGAGCTGGGTGGAGAGGTGAGGGCAGCACGTGGGAGTGCGGGTGCAGGGTGCTCTGAATCCCCATGGATCTCAGGAGAGGACATCCTGAGTGGAAGGGAAGCACAAGGACCACCAGTGATGCTGCAGGGTGGTTCTCAGCCCCGCCAAGCATCGCTGCTCCTGTTTTCAGCTCATCACAGCCCAGATCCTCTTTTGCTGGATGTAACCACAAAGCAAAAAGATGTTCTTATCCCTGCAGAGCTTAGCTTAAATCCCAGGGGGAGCAGGGACATTTGGGGCGTTCCTCTTTGTCACGTTTGCCCTGGCCCTTGTTCCTGCAGGTATTACGCAGACATCGCCAAGCTCCCGGCCATCAGCGACCAGGACATGAACGCCTACCTCGCCGAGCAGTCGCGCCTGCACGCCGTGGAGTTCAACATGCTGAGCGCGCTCAACGAGATCTACTCCTACGTCAGCAAGTACAGCGAGGAGGTGGGTGTGGGCACCAGCATCCCCTGGGCCATGGTGGCCCCTGGAGTGGTGGTGTCCCCTGGAGTGATGGTGTCCCCTGGGCCATTGTATCCTCTGGGCCATGGTGTCCTCTAGGCAACAACATTCCCTGGACCATACTGGTGTCCCCTGGAGTGATGGTGTGCTCTGGACCATGATGGTGTCTCCTGGGCAATGGTGTTCCCTGGGCAATGGAGTTCCCTGGGACATGGTGTCCTCTGGGCCATGGTGGTGTCCCCTGTAGTGATGGTGTCCCCTGGGCCTTGGTGTCCCGGTGTCCTCTAGGCCATGGTGTTCCCTGAGCCATGGTGGTGTCCCCTGGAGTGATGGTGTCCCCTAAGCAGCAGTGTCCCCTGGGCCATGGTGTCCCCTGGGCCATGGTGTCCTGGGGGTGACAGGGCCCCATGGCAGGTGTGTGGGAGAGCAGTTGCAGTGCTGATTTGTGTAGGGATCCCTCTGCTGCCTGCCAGAGCTCCCTGCCCTCCTTCCCTGGATGCAGCCTGGCCGTAGCTGGCGCCGCTCCTGCCCCGCTGTTCTCTTCACTCACAGAGGGGTTTGGGATTGGCCCCACTTGTAGCATCCTCCCCAGGAGGACTGAGAGATAGAATATTGTGGGAGCAGCTGGATACCTCAGCTCTGGCATGCACCCAGTGCTGCAGAAAACATTCCTGACCCATCCAAGCTCCTCTGAAACCTCGGTGCCCTTTGGGAGCAGCACGGTCCAAATCCCCGTGGTAGTGGCACAGGCTCCTGTTTGCAAAGGCTTCCTGGCAGCCTGAGCTCCTTTAATGAATGCATCACTTGAAACCAAGTTCTCGCCATCTGTTCCACCCCTTCATTTCTGCAAGAAGAACCGATTTTGTAATTATGTCCGTGAAACGGAAGGGTTTTGTCATTGAACTGCATGTAGCCATTTGTGATACAACGCCACGGCTATTTTCCCATTAGGGTTGAAAAATCTCATCACTTTTGTGCTAAACGAGACAAGAAATGTGGAGTCCAAGGCACCAGAGTGGTTTTTGTTTGTTGGGTATTGAGGGGTCCAACAAACCAACGACAGCCTCGTTGCTTTGCTATTTTATTGGGATTTCACACCTCCTCACATGGAGCTGCTCACATCTCGCTGCCCACCCACCTCTCCCACCCCCTCTCTCACGCTGATTTCTCTCCCTGATTCAATTTTTCCCCCTTTTCCTGTTCTCTCCCCAGCTCATCGGAGCTCTGGAGCAGGATGAGCAGGCTCGGAGGCAGCGCTTGGCTTACAAAGTAGAGCAACTCATTGGGGCCATGTCCTTCGAGAGCTGAAGAAAGGTCACGGACAGCAAAGGGCAGAGGATCGCACGGACTCTCGGGAATTTGGAGGCAGAACAAGCAAGGAAGGCACTGGACACACCCCCAGGGCTCCTCTGGAGAGAGCAGAGCCTGGCTCAAGGACTGGCTGTGTTCAAAAATCATTCAGGATCCAGTTTGAAAGGGCAGGAAGGGAGGAAGATGAAGCATCTCAAAGTCCAAGCAAGGTGGACAAGGTGGATCATTTTTTCGAGTGTACACAGAAGGAAAGAACCTGGAAAATCTGGATGTCTCCACGAGTGCTGCTTTGCATGAAAATTGTTTCGTGTATATTAGAACTTTATTTAAAGGAGTTTTTTGTAAAAAAAAAAAAAAAAGGAAGAAAAAGGATAAAGTAAATAGAGCAAAAACCACAGAGGCCATAGAGATAATCCTGGCAAGAAGGATCAGCCCTGAATCATGTCCCTGAGAGCCTTCCGAGGACACAGCTCAGGCATTCTGCAAATGGACTCTCACGCCCACTGGAACGTCTGGAAAACCAAAATGGCTTTGTTTGGGATTCTTACAACAAATACGAGCACAAGTTTGCACCACACCTTTTCACACAAGCAAAATTGCAGTTTTGCCCGAAAATAGTCCCGTGGCTGAGTGACTTAGAGGCACTAGAAGGAGCTTTACCTGAATTGCAAAACCATCCGATCATCCGACCTGTCTTGAAACCCAGCTTTATCCATGTGTTTATATAGTGTCTATATATTTTTTTTTTTAAATCCCATTTACTGTCGAATGAGGGAAGATCTGAATTTCATTGCTCTTCCCTTTTCCACCTCCATCCCACCTCACTGGCTGATCCAGCAGTGTCCAGCAGTGTCCGGCATGGCCGTGGTGATCCAGCAGTGTCCAGCATGGCCATGGTGATCCAGCAGTGTCCAGCATGGCCATGGTGATCCAGCAGTGTCCAGCAGTGTCTGGTATGGCCGTGGTGGTCCAGCAGTGTCCAGCAGTGTCTGGTATGGCCGTGGTGGTCCAGCAGTGTCCAGCAGTGTCTGGTATGGCCGTGGTGGTCCAGCAGTGTCCAGCAGTGTCTGGTATGGCCGTGGTGGTCCAGCAGTGTCCAGTGGTGTCCAGCATAGCCGTGGTGATCCAGCACTGATCCACTCAATGTCCACTGCTGGCTCCTGCAGGTGCCACGTGAGCCAAGGTAGAGCTGGGCTGACACCTCCAGGGTTGGTTTTGGGGGTCTCCAGCAGCCACCTCCGATTTCTCGCAGCAAAGCCCCCAAACCCCGATGTTTACGGTGACAATACTTGAAGAGCCTGGACGCTGGCAGAGCAGATCTTTGTTTTTCTGCTGGATGTGCGGAGTCCTTGGGCACAGGCTCGCTTTGGGTGTCTCCAGCAGCCTCACCCAGTGCCAGGATTTGCAATTCCACTGGGAAAGGGAGAGAAATCTCTGCTCCAGGCAAGAGCAAACCTTAACCAGCACCCCCGGGCCAGCCAGCTCTGCTGTCGTGTCTCTGTGTCGGCGTCCCGTTGTTCTCTTCAGTTCCTTGCTGGCCCCCACGGCACACGTTCCTGTGTCCAGTGACAGGCAAATGTTTGTGAGTGTTATTCCTTTCAAAGACACCAAAGCTTATGTGTGTCCCTTTGTAGAGTGCCAGGAGGGGAAGGAACGCTGTAAATATCTCTCTCTGTAGTAAATATTGATACGCATGCAGGCTGCAGTGGGGAGGGCAGGGAGAGGAGGCCTGATGGAAATGCAAGAGTTGGCTGCAGGAGCTTAGCAGTGGCAGCAAAATAATTCCTGGTGTTCCCAGGCAGCGTCACACCAGACTGGGACCTTCGTTTGCAGCCAGTGTGTGTTGAAGGAAAATCCATTTCCATCTCCATCCCCCTCCTCCACCATTCCTGCCTGGAGGAGCCCAGCAGGGCTCCCAGAGAGCTGCTGGCTTTCTGTGTCCTGCAGTCCAGCACCAGGGGAGGGGAGAAGCACGTAGAGAAATACTCAGGAAACTTGGTTTAATTACCATTCAGTAAAAGCCATGCCAAGTCCACTTTCTTTTGGTAATCCACTTCTGTGAGTCTCTCTGAAAAGCAGAAAATACTGATGATAATAATGAACCTTGTGCAATAAGTTCTTGACATTTACAGCAGCCTGAGCACTGGATTTAGTGAGACAGGGGGAGAGTGGCAGCAACAGAGACTGAAAGGCAGAGCAGTGTTTGTACTGCCTGTTATCCGAGAGTTCCCTTCCCAGGGATCCTGCTCCTGCACGGTGAATCTCATTTCTGAGACAAAAAATGTGCAAAAATCCTACTAAAAGTCAGGCACTGCGGAGCCCAGCGCCAGGAATGGCACTGGAGCAGTCCCTGCTGGCCTGCCCTTTGCTGCAGGTACCATGGGACATGGCAGAGGGTCAGGCTTTCAAATCCTGCAGGTGTTTTGCTGGTTCTGTTCCTGCTGTTCACAGCAATCCATCACACAGCTTAGGTGAGGGATTGCCAGACCTGTTTTAGCTGTGGTTGTTGGTTTGGGTTCACCAAGTTCTCATGGTACTCTGAAACCCAAAGAGAGCGCTCCAAAAAGCTCCTGAATTATTTCCAAACACTTCCAAATATCAGTCTGGGGAGTTACCTCTGCAGGACTGACAAAATACAGCCCAAAGCAAAGGCCTGGCTGTGCATCACCTGGGCCTGGTGACGGTGTCCCTGCCCGACAGCCCTCATGGTGCTCCTCTCTGCGTCTCTTTGAGAGGCTTTTAATCCTGCTTTCCTCCTCCTGTTCTCTCCCCTCTGGCCAGGAGCACCCCAAAGCCAAGGCTTTGTCATTCCCCACTCTTCTGCATTTTCTCAGCAGAAGTGGAGGTCCCCACACACCCCCTGCATTCTCTGGGAGAACATTAAGGAGACAAGGGGACAGCTGAGTTCATCTTCTGTGCTCTGGGACCACTTGAGCAGAGAGAAAAAAGGGAGGAGCAGCAGGAGCACTTTGCAAACCAGTAAGCTCTTACACTTCTGACTGAATTCCGAAGGAAACAGCAAAAACACCTCTTCCATCATCTGGAAAAGCTTCAGGAAGATGGCAGAGGGAGCAGCAAAGTCCTGGCTGGAGAGGTGGCCTAGAAATACATTGCCAAGTATCTTCTCATGGTGGTTGACATTAATTATGGATCTTTACAGGCAATTATATGGATTGAAGCAACATATCCCCCTGGGGCAGAGCGCTGGGAATCTCTTGCCCTGTTTGCATCCAACGTTTCCATTCCTCCTTCGGGAAGAGGAAGCTTCAGATCTCAAAATGGCATTTTCTTCACACTCGCAGCAAACTGGACTGGAGGTTTGGTCAGGAGGGGGCACTTGCCTTAGATGAAACGATTTCACATCCCTCTCATTGCCCCCTTCCTCCTGCAAGGCCGCTCGGAGTTTGGAGTCTCCAGCTCGCTCCGTTTCAGGTATTCCGACATCAAAGTGGCAGACGTCACTTGCCGGGATCTCTCTGCCTGGTGTCACCGCTTGAATAATTCCGTTTAATCTTCTGCTCATGAGCTATCAAAGCACCCACTCCGAGGGGGAGCGAGGTGCTAATCAAACGCTTCTCCACCTTGGAAGCCTTTATTAAAACCCCACAGAGGAGAGTGGAGCTCGGGGCAAGGCGAGAGCCCCGCGGAGGAGCCGCAGCCACCACGGCTCGGAGGCTGTGGGCAGCGAGTGCTCCACGCTTTGCCATGAAGGGTGGATTTGAAGGGAGGCAGGAGGGATCAGCACGGCCAAAGCGCTGGAAGCCCTGTGAAATCCTGCATGGATATCCCTGGAAAGCCTGGGTATCCCGTCTGCAGCAGTGAGGGCACACCATGGGGATCAGCGCTGAGAAACAAAACTGCTGCCGCGGCCTCGCTGCATCCCAGCAGCATCCCAGGGGTGGAATTTCAGGTTTTTCCCTGAAGGATGGCCGTGGGACCAGCAGTGCCTCCCCACAGGGCTGGGGCTGTGACACGCTGGGGACGGTGAGCGCAGCAGAGACCTTCATCACAGCAGTGCCTTCCACACTCTGTCTTAAAATCCTGGTGGCCCATCCCCATGTCGGTGTCCCCTCCTACCTTCCACTGGACTCCACACAAAATGTCCCAGCGTAGGAAACAGTTTGGGTGGGCACGTGGAGGGCAAAGATGAGAGGGTTTAAGGCTCTGGGGTTGCATCCTGCACGCTGCTGGCTCCGAGCTCCTTGTGGGGGTCTTGGTGTTTAAGTCTGTGTGGAAAAAGGGTCAGAGCAGCCCCTGCTCCAGTGGGCACAGCCTCCAAACAAGGTCTCCTTCCAAGAAGTCCCCAGGAGCCAGCAGGGATGAGGAAGGCCAGGTTGGCACAGGGCAGAGCAGCTCCCAGCACGGTCCCTGTGCTGCTCCAGAGCCTCAAGCCCCTTCCCTGGCAGCAGCCCAGCCACGTTCTCCTGTCACTGGCTGTTCTCCATCCAGTTTCCTGTGCTGTCAGAGCTCACCTGTCACAGGGACTCAGCTCCCCAAACTAAATGAAACTAAAAGAGACTGACTTGAATAAGCTGGGCCATCAGGGAGAGCTCACGTGTGACTCTGCCCTGGAGAGAAGAAAAAATGCTCTGAGGAGGGTAAATAACTGACATCAAAGATGCATTAAAATGCCACAGAGCTTCAGCCATCCTATTCCAGATCCACATTTGTACCAGGAACTGCAAGGCAATAGTACAGGGAGCTGTGTGGGAGGAAGAGCTCGGAGCACAGTCCCGTCCTTGGTGAAAACACCCAGCCTGGACCCAAAACCAGAGACCAGCGGGTCAGAGGCTGAGGGCAAAGCTCTGGGGACAGCTCTGAGGCCACCTGCATGGGCAGGATGGTTTGGTTTTCCTGATGAGACATTCAGTAGGGAAACCATCAGAGTAAGAGATGCCCGTGTGCTGCTGGGGAGCTGCTGAGCTGAGCAACCCCAAATGTGCAGCTTCAGAGCAGTTTGGCCAGGTTAGTTTTGCAGGGGAAGAGGATGGGAGCCTTTGGACCAGTTTTGGCTGTCTGGAAGACTTTGTGCAAAGCCCCTTCACCCCAAAAACCCCCAGACTGGGGTGCTGGTCCTGTTCTGGGCAGGCAATGGAGCAGTGGCCAGAACCCCAGCTGCGGGTGGTGCCCGGTGCCTTCTGGAAGAAACCTGGGGGTCTGTGGTGTGTGTCCTGCACCCCGGGGTGCTCTGTGGGGTGCTGGGGCCGTGCTGGGGTCAGAGATGGGGAGGTGGAAGGGTGGGGCAGTGCAGGCTGGCAGAGCCCCGCTGCTCCATGCTGGAAAAGCCACTCCGTCCCTCCAGGGTGTCGGTGCCCGCCTTGCTGTGGTGGCACCAGCGGTGTTGTGGCCGTGCTGTGGGCATGGCAGTGTCTCTGTGCTTGTTCTTTCAGATCCCCCTTTGTCCTCGTGTTTCCCATCCCTCTCCTTCCTTTGTAACCGTGGAATATAACCCTGGAAAGATTGACCTTCCTGCAGCGCTGAGGAACGCGCTCAAAGGCCCGCAGGGTCCATCCGGTTGCACGGACAATATCCCAAATACCCCAAACTCCCCGGGCCTCCCGAGGCTGCCAGATCAAACAGGGCATCTCCTGTATGGCCTTTCCTTCGGGGTTTTCAATACCTCTCTTTGGAATAAGCTTGGAAGTTTATGCAACAGCTTCTCTAGCCGGCGTTCCCATCACGAGGAGCCGTGGGGAGGGAAAAAAGCTGATTTTGCCACGTTATTTCATGGCTTCAGAAGTGCAGTAAAAATGTCCTTCTCTTACTGCTGAGTTTTGGTGCTGATGGTACCGTGGGGGCCGTTGGGAGAAGCAGCAAGGGGAAGGGAATGTACAGGTACTAAAACTTCTGGAGTCCCCCCAAAAACGTCACAGAATGTAGAGGTATTAGCCATGGAACGGATCCTGATTTCTTCTTCCCCTTCTCCTTACAACCCCCAGCCGTTTTTAGGGGATTTGTGTATTGGCAGGAACAAGGAATTGATTTGTATCTGTGCCCATTCCACCGTATCGTTCTCTGGCTCCTCCCCTCCCCGTTATACTTGACACACTGGAGTTCTGTATTATATTTTTTTTTAAGATGATTGTCTGTTTTTTGTTGTTTTTACAAGTGTTGTGGAAAAAAAAATGTAAGAAAGTTTAAGTATTTAAAAATGTTCCAAGGAAATAAAAGGGGGTTTTGTTATTATTCTAATATATTATTGTGTACCTATTGTAAATATGAAACACTCCTATTTTGCAAGCCAAGGACTCACTTTGTACTGTTGTTATATATAAATAAAGTTTACTGGTTAAAAAAGCCCTCCTGAGTGGCTCCTTGTTTTCCAGCATGTGCTGTGTGGCATTTATTGTGTGAGGAATATTTATTTACTGAATCCCAGCAGCAAGAAAGGGGCGAGTGGAGATCCCAGACTGGTTTGGGTTTGCAGGGACCTCAAAGCCTATCCAGTGCCACCCCTGCCATGGGCACCTCCCACCATCCCAACCCTGCCCAACCCAGCCTTGGGCACTGCCAGGGATGGGATATCTGGAAATAACCCCTGGCTGGTGAAACTGGGTGATGGAGGCTGTGGTATTGATGATTCCCAGACTGTAGAAAGTCTCTGTCTGTCAGCCCCGCTGCCAAAGCAGAAGCCATAATTCATCTGTGCTGGTTTCAGGGTTGTTTATTCTGTTTATCTCTAACATGTTCTGCTGCCCTGCCGCAGCTCTGTCCTGCAGGGCAGCGTGTGGGGCTCTGCCCTCAGTGGGATGGTACAAACATTAAATACCACAAACTACCTGTGCTGGATTTACAATAACGTGCCAATATCTGTCACCTACGTTGGACAGTGTGTCCCCAGCCTGAACCAACAGAAAAATGCCAACACCGCAGTGAAACATGGAGGGCATGAAGAAGGAGAAAAAGGACAAGGCACACCCAATTCCTCCATCTTGTCCCCTTTGGACCCCTCATCTAGAATCCTAAAATTCCACTTTTGCACCTGTGCCACACTTAATTATTACTCATATCAAACACTCAGAGCTTGTAATTGATCCTGTAAGATTGAAAACTCTTTTCCATGGACAGAGATCACAGCCAGTGTCTCTGGGGGCTCTGTCCAGGGGGGTTCCTGACCCCTGCCAGGGTCCCAGGGCAGCCAGAGGGAAGCTCTGGATTCCCACATTGGGGTACAGCCGGGATGGGGGTCCCCAACACCTGCAGGCAGGAGCAGCCTTAGGGCCTGCATGAAATTCCACTTCTTTCCACTCCAGCTGGAGCAGGAGCAGCAAACCCTGCTTGTAAACACAAGCCCTGGGTGAGTTCTTCGTGCCTTCCCCTCGCTGAAACGCTCAGTCCTTGAGGGGAAACGCTTCTCTTCCATTTCATAAATTCAAGCCAACATCTCAGCAAACGCTGAGAGGCATCTGCTGAGGAGCAGGAGCAGCGAGTGACTTCTCCAGCAGCTGTCTGTCAACTTTAATGACCAATATGGTCGCAATTACAGCAATGAACTTTCTCTAACAGCCCAAAATTACTCTGGATGATGATAAGTGACAGAAAAACGGAGACCCTTAAGGAAGCATTAAAGAAGAAGCATGTGGATACGGAACAAGAGGTCTCACTGCTTTTCCTGGAGGATCTCAAGGGGTGGTTTTTCTTTTTTCCTTTCCAAATTAGGTACTAAAAAGGATAAATCTAAGGAAGAAGGGGAAGGCCTGGCACACTGTGGGTCACAGCAGGGAGTTCAGTGTTGCCCCAGGATGGAGTTTTTGACTCTGAATCCTCTGGTTTTAGTGCAGGGCTGATGGGGAGAGGGGAAGCTGCTCCTGTTTGAAGGGAATGCAAATCCATCATGTCAGAGCAGCACTCTGCTCCTCAGGCAGGCCATTCCAGCTTATTTCCTTCAAACTGAGACCAAGGCTTGACACGGACCTCAGGGGAGCAGTTTGGCCACATCCTGCTGTCTCCCACTTGAAACCAGCAGGTTTTAACCTCCCCAGCCTCCCATGGCTCTGCTGCTGGGAGCCCTGGAACCACTCCAGTGCTGTGGCCACCCAAGGTGGAGCGGAGTTTTCACATGATTTGTGAATTAAGGAATAAAAAAGGAGCCTCCTGTTTTTCACCTGTGCCTCAGGTAAGTCTAAATTTAAAGAATTAAATAGGAGCTAAGGTTCTCAGAGCTTTCCTAAGGGCTGGGGGAAATGCATTTTTGGTTTTTACCTTCAGTGATGCTGATCCTGTAGTGGCTTATTCATGGCCACTGCACTGTGGGACAGAGCCTGGAGGCAGGACAGCAGCTGCCAGGAAAATCTCCACTCCCTGTGACCCTTTGGGAGGTTATTGACTCCTTCAGCTCAGCAAAGGAGAAAGAAATTCCAACACGAATCGACAGCATCGACCGTGGGGGTCATTTGTATTCATCTGCACCTTGTTAATAGATGTAATAAGGATACTCAATTAAAAATTACATTTTATCTGGCGTGCACTTCACGGGCCTTTATTGGCACTGACAAGGTCAAGTGGTGCTTAATAAAGGTTATATAAAATGCAGATGGCTTGGGTCCCTCCATCACCCCCACACCCAGGGCAGAGGAGTGAAGAAAGAGTCAGGACAGCAGGTTTGGAATTTCCACAGAAGTTTGGGGGTGCCAGCACTGAAAGAGCAGCAGAATATCCTGGAGTTTCCCCTCACCCCCCACTTTGTCCCTGCCACCCCCTGCACCCCCTTGGCCAGCTCCTGCTCCACCTGCAGAGCGTGTGGGAGGCTCCTGGTTTTAATCACTGTCACTCTGCAGATTGTGCAGCAGATTTTGGACGTCCTGGTGCTGGCTTTTCCAGCCTGGTTATCAGGGCGAGCTAATGGAGGTGACACTTCCAATTATCAAATACAGTCGTGGCATTAATTTTGACCTGTTTAAATTTCAGCATCTTTTCCCTTCTGTGAGTGCTTAGCTGGAGGGTGACATGGAATTGTATGGAATCAGACAGTGATCTCAGACTGGCAATAATGGCCACAAAAACCCTGCTCTTTATTTATGCAGGGTCTGGCTATATTTAAGTGGCCAACTCATTTGTTATGGAAATTTAATTCTGTGTTATTGGACACTTCAGTGCTTAAAGTGGAGCAGATCACTAAAACCCACATTAAATCCCCCCCTCTCAACTCCAGACTCTTTCCAAGGGACATTTGGGACCCTTCACCTGCTGGGGCTATAAAAAATATAATTTAATTAAAATTTAAAAGTAATAATAATAAAACATAAAACATTACCCTGGCTGCCAGGTCAGCCTGGAATCTGCAAAATATCGATGTTGTCTCAGTCTGACATTGACGTGATGAAAACTCATTAATTAATTTAGAGATCCTTCTGAAGAGAAGTCTTGTCTGTGCTCCAGAATATTGACAGGTCTGCACAGGCAAGTGGATATAAAATAATGTGAAAGTATAAAACACAATATAAAATAGATGTACAGCATAATCCAACATGAACGTGTCTCTATCTATTTGGATCAAGAGTACACCCCGAGGTTCATGTTAAACTTAAAATTACAAATATTGATGCCAAAACAAAGGGGTTGTTTTTACTCCCAAATTACACTTAGGAAAATGGGAACCACTCAGGCTTTATTGTCACCTCATAATTAACTCCAGTGAAGGAATCTAATTACAAATGTTCAATGCTGCCCCAGGGCAACGTGTGTAGGAAAAGGGAAGGAGGATGGTCAGGCTTAAACAACTCAGGTAAAAATGAACTCCGTGGTAATATCTGATAATTAAGAATGTCTCTATCAGCTTGTCTGGCTATTAATGAATTGGGCTGTTCTTTTCACGTTTGATTACTGGAGTTTTATGATGCCTGCTCGCCTTTATTGCTCCTGGGAATGGGCTTGTCTGTGGGCTGAGCACCAGGAATAATGGTAGAGAATGAGTTGGGGTGGAAATGATCTTAAAATTCATCCTCTGCCACCCCTGCCATGGCAGGGACACCTTCCACTGTCCCAGGCTGCTCCAAACCCCATCCAGCCTGGCCTTGGGCACTGCCAGGGATGCAGGGGCAGCCCCGGCTGCTCTGGGCACCTGTGCCAGGGCGCTGGGAGATTTAATTCCATTTTAGAGCCTCAGCACTGCAGAAACACCAGAGATGGATCCATTCCTTAATCCTGGCTGGAGACACGGACCCCTCATGTCAAAGGGGTGGCAGATGGCCGGGGGTGCCTGGGATGCTGGACAGAGATGCCAGAGCTGGCTCTGGACACACAGACCCCCGTGCTGAGGTGGCAGTGGCTCTCCAGGAGCCACCAGGACATGTCAGAGCTGGCTGTGCACACACAGACCCCTGTGCTGAGGTGGCAGTGGCTCTCCAGGAGCCACCAGGACATGCCAGAGCTGGCTGTGCACACACAGACCCAGGAGCCACCAGGACACACCAGAGCTGGCTCTGGACACACAGAGCCCTGTGCTGAGGTGGCAGTGGCTCTCCAGGAGCCACCAGGACACACGGAGCTGGCTGTGCACACACAGAGCCCTGTGCTGGGTGCTGGTGGGTGGCAGAGCTGCCGGGTGTCTCCCAGCCTGGCATTGTCATTCCGCTCCAGCCGCCGCCTGCCTGCAGAGGAGAAGCGTTTTCTCCTTTGTTCGCACTCAATTAGGCTGAGCTTTGAGGAGAAGATGGGAATGCTTAAAAGTTCCTTTTTTCCGCCGCACAAAGGGAAGTGTCGGGATGCTCTCAGGGGAGAGGCGCTCCCGCACGCGTTTTTTAGGACTCTTTTGACGTTCATTTGATTTCTGCAGCGGGAACCTGCGCTGCCTCTGAGCTCCCCACAAAGGCATCGCCTCGGGCTGTACAGGGGTTTACAGCCCGGGTCAGGGACCTCGTGTGTGTTTTTTATGTGCTCAAATAACATCTCAGCCTTGGACGAGGCCGGGGCAGCGTGCCCAAACCCGTCCTGGGAGGGACGTGGCTCAAGGCAAGCGGAACAAATGCACGAAGGAGCAGATGAAGGAGCAGGGATGCTCCAAACCACCCTGGCAGGGAGCTCAGGGGATGCTGCGAGCCTGGCTGGGCTGGGATGTTTCCCAGGAGCATGGCTGGATGCTTCCAGAAGGACTGGGAGCGAGCAAAAGGATGGGATTCACCTCCCCTGCTGGGAATTAAGGAGATGCTGTAACTCCCTCCATCCCCTGTAACCCCCTGGGTCCCTGCGGGCAGGAGCTGCTGGAGCTGGGTGTGCCTGGGCAGGGTGAGGGTGTGGGAAATGCAGTGCTAATTGCAGGGCTCGAACAAACACCTCATTTACACACGCACACTAATGAATTGGCGGCCTTTTGGCGGGGAGCCGGGCAATGGGGCGCTCCCGAGGCTGCACCTCTGGAACAAGGCAGAATTCCCTCCCTCCCTCTGCGGAGGAGCTGCTGGTGGGGAGCCAATGCCCCCAGCACGAGCTGGAGGATTAGCAGCTTGGCAATGGATATGGGTAGAGTAATAATCTGTGGAGTGATTAATACGGAGATGATTTTTGGATTAATAAGGATGCAGCAGAGCTGTCTGCTCAGGAAAGATGTTTGCACTCTGCAGTGGGAACGCAGTGACCGTTACCTTAATGCCGTGATTAAATCCACATTTAAGACACCTCATTAAATTAGAGTGTAAGAGTGAATTCTTATAACCCACAGCAGGGAACACATTCAGGTCTGGGGGGTGAAGAATGCCAGAAGATGCCTGGAGCACCTCTGGGAGTGTCTGACAGCTGCCAGCCCCACCTGCTCCCAGGTGTGTGGCTTCACCTCAGCTCTGAAGCTGCTGTCCCCAGCAGGGATCCTGACCGTGGTGGCACTGCCACAGCCACCCCTGTGCAGCTGGGGCACCTTCGGTGAACTCGGCTCAGCTGCAGGGCGACCCTGGAGCAGAAAAATCCACTGCACAGCTCTGAAGTGCACTGAGCTCTCCCACCTCTGCCGAGCCCTGGAAACGAGGGGTTCTCACTTCAAAAAGGGGTTAAACGTGCAGGTGGATCCCTGACCTGTGTGCAAAGCACTGCCCTAGAAGGGAAGGAGACTTTCTAGTGCTTTATGGCCTCCCTGCGGCTCAAAGCTCGGCTCAGTCCCCCTCAATTGCCTTTCACTGCTCTGGGGATGAAAGCGGCCTTTGGCAGAGGGGATTTGAGAGCTGCAAATCCTCTCCTTCCAGCACACAAAAACGCTGCTCTGACCCTGCAAGGACTCGAGGGGCCCTGGGGGCCGGGGCCAGCCCTGCCCACGCGTGTGCCCGGCCCGTGTGCCCTGCCAGGGGCTGTAAAACATCCTCTCGCATTTTCCGCTCGCTTTGGCAGATCGCAGCTGCTCCGAGCTCTGAGCACATCTGCACAGGTCCCTGGTTCCACTCTGGGGGGATTTTCAGCTCCTCCTCGCCCTGTATTTCAGGGATAAACCCCCTGAAACACTGCAGGGACAGGGAGTGGGGTGTGGGATACACGGACAGCACACGATGGCACAGCCCGGGGTTGCTGCGGAGGAGGATTTCAGGAGGGTTTGCTCTTCATTTATTTTTGCTTTAACTCACTGGCTTTGCATTTATCAAGCCCGAGCCGAGGTGCTTGAGGATTAATTGATGCTGGCTGCTGAGCGAGGCTCATTAAACAGCAGCTTTGGGGTGCAAGTGGCCCCTCACAGAGGCTGTAATGAGCAGGACCAGAGCTCCCAGACTGGAATTTCTCTCCCCCAGCATCTGTTGCCACAATTCCGGCCCCAGAGCCGCGGGAGCAGCGCCCAAAAGAGCCTCGTTAGAACGAACGGCTCCGGCCGCCGCCTGTCAGAACTCAAAATGTCCCTCAGACATTTTCAGAGGTTTCAGGCCTTGGTCAGAAGCATTTTAGACCCTGGCAAGCAGCTGAAAACAGCTGTGATCTTGAGTTTGAGCCATGGAATGAGTTACCAACTTTGAAGGTGGAACAAGCGGTCACAGAGGGTTAGATGGTATAGTAAAAGTAGTCACAAATTAGAGGGGAAAATTTTTTAGTATTGTACAGGGGGGTTTTAACACCTGTACAGGGGGGTTTTACTTTGTACAGGGGGGTCAGGAGTTCTAAGATGGAGGAAAGTGGGCAGGGGATGCAGGAGGCACAGGGGGTGCAGGAGGTACTGGGGATGCAGGAGGCACAGGGGGTGCAGCAGGCACCCAGGATGCAGGAATTGAGAGGTGCAGAAGGCACAGGATGCAGGGGATGCAGGAGGCGCAGGGGATAAAGGAGGCTCAGGGGATGCAGGGGGTGCAGCAGGCGCTGAGGATGCAGGAATTGCAGAAGATGCAGCAGACGCTCTGGATGCAGGAGGTGCAGGGGATGCAGGAGGCACAGGGGGTACAGGAGCCGCAGGAGGTGCAGGACATGCAGCAGGTGCTCTGGATGCAGGAGGCACAGGGAATGCAGGAGGCACAGGGGGTACAGGAGGTGCAGGAGATGCAGCAGGTGCTCTGGATGCTCTCATCCCGCCGCTCCGGCTGCCATCTGGTGGCTTCCCGGAGTTTGTTTTTCCCTGGACGTTTTTCCCTGGGTGTTTTTCCCTGGACATTTTTCCCTGGATGTTTTTCCCTGGACGTTTTTCCCTGGATGTTTTTCCCTGGAGGTTTTTCCCTGGATGTTTTTCCCTGGATGTTTTTCCCTGGACGTTTTTCCCTGGGTGTTTTTCCCTGGATGTTTTCCCCTGATTGCACCACTCCTGGAGCCGGGGTGGGAGAGAAGCGCTGGCCAGGCCTGGGAGGGATCCCAAGGATTTGCACTGGGTGGGGACTAGTGCTGGATTTAGATCGGGTTGGTATCAGTTTGCTTTAGCACAGCACTTTCTGATATCGTTTGGCCCAGCTTTTGCCTGTTTATGCCCAAATGTGCTCCTGGCCCCGGGCACACAGACACTGCCATCAGCCCTCTCCAGCTCGGGAGATGCCGGGGATGAAGCCGAGGACAAGGTTTGGAATAATGATCTGGGATGTCCCGGCCTCCCAGCCCAGCTGGCAGCTCAGATCTGCATTTGGAGCAGAGCAACAAATGGTAAACAAATGGTAAGTGGTAAACAAAACCAAAGAATAAAAATCCTGATCTGCGTCTAGAGGCAGGGGATTGCAAATGGACTGGCTTTAAAATCTGAAAGCTCGTCCTCAGAATGTCACCTGGGGCTGGGACAAGGCTCTGTATCTTCCTGCTTCTGAGCTTTAAGGGGTTTTGCCTCATTTGGAAAAGAAGGGTTAAATTCAGTGGGAACTTATGAACTCAGGGGGATGGTTCTCACCCCAAAACGCTTTAGGGGATGTGGATCAGCCCTTTGAGTTGCCCTGATGCTCTGCAGTGCAGGAGTTGGGCTATGAGGGCCAGCAAGGGCTGGAGTTTGGAGATGTGATGGGAGCCCCCCAGAGCACAGCCACAACCCTGCAAGGACCAGCTGCTGCTGTGGCAGAAAGAAAACCATGAAATAACCGGGATAAATCCCCTGGAGGGAACATTCCCGATGAAAGCAGGAGGATCCTGCTCCCACCTGGCTCCCTGGTGCTGCTCACAGAGGCTCAGGGAGGCACATCAGAATAAATGTGACCCTCTTGGAGGCAGCTGCTGGTGCAAAGGTCAAAAGAAATGACTGACGGGGAGAAAAGTACATGCTAATATTTCTCCAAGAGGAGAAAGAATTACATATAATGGGTGTAATATTCAGAGAGAGCGAGCACAGCCTGGTGACTGATGCCAGCATTTTAAAGGCACTTAAGCCTTAAATTTCCCCTTGATAAAAGTTATGTCACGTCACTCTGACACGGGTTATGGGGGAAGTGTCACCAAAACAGAGCCAGGGGAGAGGAGTGCTGGGAAAAGAGCAGGAGCAGAGGTGCCACAGCTCCCTGCTCTTCCCCCCTGCTCCCTGGGGAGGATCCCCCTGAAAGGTGAGCCCAGCACAGCTCCGGCCACTCAGCCTGAGCCCCTGCAGGTTTTTGTTGTCTTTTTTAGTACCAAAAAAGAGCCCCCAGATTCCCCTCTCTGCTGCAGCAGCTGGTTCTGATCATCACCAAGAGCCTCACACCCTCAGCTTGGACACGGCCAAGGGTGGGACGTGCAAACCCTGAGCTTTGTCCAAGCTCACGGTGTTTGTGTCAGATTGTTGAGAAATGAGGAGCTGGGGCTGTCAGAGATTGGGGTTGGGCAGAGGATGCAGGGTGAGGATGCAGCACCCCAGGAACCCGCCCCAGCACCTCAGCTCTGAGCAGGGAGAAGCTCCTGCCCCAGGAACCCTCCTGATTTATTGATCTCCAAGCTGGGCACACCACAACCCCAATCAGACACTAACCAAAGTGAGCAACTTTATGCTTCTCTATCACAAAAAAAAAATAATTGCTCTGCCTGAGCATCATTATCCCAACATTTTTCTGCTCCTGTGTCACTTACTGAAAATAAAGGTTCGTTTCTCCCATTATAATGAGCTACACTTTCAATAATTCACAGGCAGTTTTTTACCAGGCTTTATTTTCCAATCTTCATCACAAGGACATAAAATTTGTGCCACTTTTCTGAGTGTTCCTGAAGGATCAGCAGGAGGAGAAGGGAAGTGCAGATTTGCTGCAGTTCATTTTGTGGGATTTTCCTGTATTCTTTTGGAACTATTATTATTATTATTATTATTATTATTATTATTATTATTATTATTATTATTATTATTATGTTTCCAGTACTTACTACTGAGGGAAGACTTGGAATGAAATTTGAGCCCAAAGATGCCCTCCAGGCTGTTGTTTTAGAGACAACATTTTCTATTCCTGATTACTTTGATACCTGCAGAAGTCTCTGAAGCAGTGAAATCCTTGCAAAACCATTCCGGGCTAAAAAAGTGGATTTTTTTCCCCCCTCTCTTTGTATTGCTTCTTATGGAGTTTGATGTATGATACCTTCCTATATGCTCTGTGTATACATATTTAATTTTCCATACAGAAAGTTCTGCCTGTCTCCAGGAACGGGATGAGGACTCTTGTGACATTAATCTGGAAGCATCATGAATTATGGTGCTATTTCTGAACTCCCTCTTCATCTATATGAAATGATTATTTGACAGAACAGCCATTCAATATTGTTGGAATAATTATTATCCTTGTTTACTGCATCAATTTGAGCTGTTATCATGGATTCTTTGAAATGCTGGATAATTACATAAATAATTAGGAAACAATCTATCAGTGCATTTTAGGGCAAAGCAGAGCTGCTGATCCTTTATACACCCAGGACTAAAACTTGGGAAAAGAGGAGGGAATCCATGGCACCGTGAATAGGTGGTTTTCCATAAATTCCCAGGGTTTGTTGGCTCCTCCTCATCCTCCCTGTGCCCTCAGGGCACTGCATATCCCCAAAATCCTGGGGTGATCTGGTTATTTCCACAACTTCAATGTGTTAAAATGGGTTTTCCTGACCAGAATGGTGCCTGGTGTCTGGCACAAGCCAAGAATTGGGGATTCCTTGGGATCCCATGGCCAAGAACTGGGGATTCCTTGGGGATCCCGTGGCCAGCAAAGCCACTCTGGGCCCTTCCCTCTCCCTGTGCTGCTGCCTGGCAGGAATGCAGCACCTCTATTGATCCTGAATCTCCTGGGGGGTAATTAACATATTAATTAGCACACCAGGACCAGGGGAGGTTTGCCAGCACCTTCACCTGCCATTCCCAAACTCATCACCTCCTTCTGCACTGGACAGGGATTTTTTTTTCCTCTTTTTAAGGAAGAAACCAGGGATGGGTGTGAAGAGTGGTGTGGGCAATCTGGAGAAGATGGAATTTCTCAGTTTGAGAAGGATGGGGGGAAGGAGGGACGTGTGTCACCTGTGTCACCTGTGGGGGGAAGGATGGACCTGTGTCACCTGTGTCACCTCTGGCAGCCCAAGGATGGGCAGGAGAGGCTCTGCTGGGCACTGGAGCTGCCTCAGCTCAGCACTTTGAACATTTAATAAGAAGAACTCAGGTTTGAATGAGGCTCCTTGAGCGTCGTGGGGAGGGTTTGAGCGAAGCTCTGTGCTCTGATTGAATTTTCCTGCCTTTGTTGGAACTCCTCTGCGCTGAGGGGAGGCAGCAGCACCCCCTCAGCTGTGAGACCCCAGCAGCCCTGGCCCCCTCCCCGTTTTGGGGACATCTGGTGCTGTCGGCTGAGCAGCTCCATCACAGCTCCCCTCCGCCGTCACTGGAGCCGCGGCGGAACGAAAACAAAAGACGTGACAAATTTGTCCTTTTCTCTTTTATAATTAACCAAAATATCTCGTTGTGTAGCAAAGCGTGGCTCCTAATTAACAGACAGGCGAGAGGCTATTTTTAAAATCCAGACCCCCAGTAATTATATTTGCAGCAGAGAATGATATTTCAGTCAAACGCGACAGACAGTGAGCCAAGCTCCCATGCGAGGCAATTAATATTTCACACCTGCCAAGCAAATCAGTGGCAGGGAGGGGAGGGGATGGCATTGATGCTGCACTGGGGGGACCCTGCCTGCTCATGGAGCACCAAAAATCCTTCACTTGGCTGTGGGGTGGCCGCTGTTGGGACAAAGAGGGTTGGCTAAAATGGCCAGCAGGGAAAAGAATGGGAGAGGATCCATGGGAAGGCTGGGCCCTGCTGGAAAAAGGAGAGAAATAACCAGGAGGTGCAATAATCCGCCCTGCCTTGCCCAGTAGAAAGTTATTTTTCTTCTCCTGGCCCCTGGGGGGCTGAAGCACACCCAGGCTTGGGCTCCTCACGGCTGGAGCTGCCCCTCTCCACACCAGCATCTTCCTCTTCCCTGTTTGGGAGACAAAAGCCTGTCTTTTCCTTCCCTCTGGTTGTGCAGCTCAGGATTCATCTGCCCCTTAATGGATAATCTGTCAGCCCTTGGATGCCCTGGAAGCTGGGAGGAGATTCACGGGCCTGTGATGCCATCTGCTTTATCGGGAGGGCTTGGAAACCTGACGTTCAATTTGTTCTGCAGGATTTGACGGTGGATTATTCTCCAGATTCCAAAATAATTAAGGGAATCAAAAAGCAGAAAGAGCGATGAGGAGGAGGAGGAAGCAGAGGGAGGGGAGCAGCTCTCGACCTGTGCTCTGGGCAGGACAGGCTGACAAACCCTGCCTGGGGAGGTTTGCTGTCCTTTGTTCCTGGCTTGGCAATAAAATTCCACAAGCAGGGAGGCAGCAGCTGATCCTGGAGAGCAGCAGAGCCACAATTATCCCGTATTCCCGGGTAATTGTAAAGCTTTTGTGTTTAACAAGGAGCTGGTCTGGGGAAGGGCTTGTGTGGGCCAGAGTTCCTCTCAAACACTCTGTGCAAGGTGCCCCGGGCACTGCAGCTCTGGAAATTTCCCTTCCAAATTACAGAGAAGTCTCGCCCAGGCAGGAGCCTCTATTGACCTCCTGCCACCTTCCTAATGAGAAAAGATGATGGTTAAACTCCAGGGGGAGGAAAAGCAAACAAACCTCCTTTCCTCCATACAAACAGACCTGCAAACCTGTAACAATTAATCCGAAACAGGCCGGGAGAGGTCCCAGGACGGGCTCTGCATTTCCAAGGCTCTCTCTGAAGCATTCCTGCTCAGTGGTGGAGCCTGAACCTGCCCACATCGATCGTGTGGCCTTTGCCACCCCAGAGCTTTCTGCAAATGATGCAGCATCACCTCCCATCACCAACCCTCCCCGAGATAACAGATGGGCTGGGGGGAGCTGTGTCCCACAGGAGGGAAGGGAAAGTCCTTTTAGGTGGAAAAAACATTCAGCTCAGAGCATTCCTCATCCCTAACTCCCCGTGTGGATTCCCTCAGTCCCACCAAAGCCACACTGAGCAGCACTCGTGACCCTGCTGTGGCCACCCAGGTGCCACCCTGGGCATGGAGGGGACACTGGGGCTGGGCCAGGAAAGCTCCTCCTGGAACTGAAACCCTCCCAGCTGCTCATCTATTTTTGCACCACAAGACTGAGAAGAAAAGTTTGGGATGGTCCCCACAATTTGGATGCCTTTTCATGGAGCCATGGATTCACAGAGTTATAGAATGGCCTGGTGGGAAAGGACATTAAAACTCATCCCAGCCCACCCCATCCCACACCTTCCACTGTCCCAGGCTGCTCCAAGCCCTGTCCAAGCTGGCCCTGGGCACTGCCAGGGATGGGGCACCCTGTGCCAGGGCCTGCCCACCCTCACAGGGAAGGATTTATTCCCAATATTCCACCCAAACCCCCTCTCAGTGCTCCTTCAGTCAGAGCCTGTGGGCAGCACTGCGTGAGACACGCCGTGCGTGATTTGTGGGGTAAAACAGCACAGTGACTTTAAATGCTAATTCTGTGGGATGTTCCCACTGAGTGAGACCCTCCTGTGAGTCCCACTCCTCCCGAGCTGCCCCTCACTCCCCTTCCCAGGAGGTTTCAGTGGATACCATCTACTTCCATATGCGCTTTGATTCCCAGCCATCCCGGGAGCTTTTTGTTCTATTATTCACCACGGGTCTGTGTTGTCTGCGCTTATTATGAGCCATCAGAAGGTACCTGGGAGTCTGCAGCCTTCCCAGCCACTCCTATTGTACAAACACATCAATAAATAAGTGGTGTCTGAATTTAGCTGTGACTCGTAACTGCTGGCAGAGCCCTGTCATTTTTTCAGGTCATCTGGCACTGCAGTTAAAATAGTTTTGCTGTCACATCCTTCCCTTCAGGAGACAAACCAAAGAAGTGGCTCTTAGATTCCTGTTTCTTTTCTATTTATCCCTTTAAGAGCAAGGACAGGACTTCAAGCCCCAGACTAAAGGAGGTTTGGGAGGCGGTGTGGGTGTGCAGAGCAGTGGGTCAGAGCAGCAGGAGTCGGTAATGACCGAGGATGCTCCGTCCCTGCATTTGAACAAATCCTTCTTTGAACACTGGAAAGTCTCGTCCCTCTGGGACCTCATTTCCCAGGTAGGAAGGAGCAGCACTTCAGCAGCAGCAATTGCTGGGGTGGGGCCCAGAGCCCTGTGCAGCCCCATTTTTGCTGGGTTTGCATCCCCTCTCTGCTGGGTTTCCATCCCCTCTCTGCTGGGTTTCCATCCCCTCTGCTGCTCCAGGAGCTCCTGGCACTCAGCTGCTATTTACTCAAAGCCATCCCTTTATTTCCTAATTACACTTTTGGTTTCTCTCTCAGAAACACCACCAAAGTTGGTTTTTTTGTTGTTTTTTGTTTGTTTGTTTTTTAAGGCTGTGCTTTCTTTGCATGAATTACAGCTGGAGGGGAATTGCCTTTGTTTCACAATGGAAGTGAGACTTTCTTTCCCCAATTCCCTGGGCACAGGGGATGCCCAGCAGGAGCCAGCCAGGCTTCTGGCAAGTGGAGACTTGGGATCAACAAGGAGACCCATCAGGTGGCTGTGTTTGAAGTATATTTGTAAAGACAATAAATAAAACACAGAAAAGCAGCCTAGAGGAGGCATTTTTTCACCAAAAGGTTGGTCAAGAATTGGAAAAGACAACCGGGGTGGAGTCTCCATCCCTGGAGGGATTTAAAAGGTGTGTGGATGTGGCACTTGAGGCCATGGCTGGGATAGGCAGTGCTGGGGAATGTTGATCTCAAAGCTCTTTTCCAATTAAACAGTTCCACAATTCCATAATTGCATTTAGAATGAGCAGCATTGCAAAGAGTGTTTATTCAGAATTAAATTTTAAATTAAACATCTCATCCATCTCAGACTCTGCTCACTTGGAGCATCCACAAGATGGACTTCATGCCCCAGCCATGAATCCAGCTCACATGTTCCTATGACACCCAAAAACGGAGAAATAAATTGCAATTAGCAGGCTGTACACCTGGATGGAAGAGCCAATCTTCGCCCTGAATTACCAGACTTATGCTTTAATGATTTTTATCAGTGTTTCATGGTGCTGCTGTTTATTATAGTTAAACATTTTGGAGGGGAAAGCAATCAATGAAATCAGGTTAACGAGAATCTGACATCATCGGAGGCTCTGACAGATGGGGACAGGAATGTCCAGCTCTGTCCTCTCCTCTCTGCCCTCTCACGTTCCTGCAGCTCCTTCTTGCTCCTGGGATATTCAACTCATTTTGGAACATTCAAACTAATGGGGAAATATCCAGAAAAATAAAATTTAAAAAAAATCAGATTTGGAGGGTGGCTTGGTACCTCAACACACAGAGAGTAGCTGCCTAAAATCACACTTGGTGCATCTGGTGGCACACAGGGGTACAGCTGCACCCTGCAGAGATGGATCATTCACTCATTTACTCTTCCCAAGAGATTATCATCAAATTCCAGGCTGCTTTGGGTTGGAAGGAACCTTGAAAATCCTCCAGCTCCACTCCTGCCATGGGCAGGGACATCTTCCATTCTCTCAGGTGTCTCCAAGCCCTGTCCAACCTGGCTTTGGACACTTCCAGGGGTGAGATAGCAATTGAAATACTGATTTTAGAATTAAAATCCATACATATATAAGGCTTATGTATTTTTTCTCTATTTTTTAACTTGAGCACACTCTTGCCTCTTCACAACCCTTCCAACTGCATTTAACTGTGTTCTGCTATTTATCACCCTCTTGCACAGCTACTACTCAGCCACTTACACAGAGCAGAATCATTTCTCCAAGAGAAAACAGCTGAAAAAAAAACCCTTCAGAATCTCAGACTTCAGCTCTTCAGATCATACATTTTATTCCAAAAAGCACTTGGAAATCTTAAAAAAAATAAGAAAGATTCATGGCTGCTGCAAGTCTAACACACTGTTAATAAAAGTGGTCTATTAAAACAAATTGCTCAGGATGATCATTCTGCTAAAATCAATATCTTCAAATAATAAAGCAAATACTCGGTGCACACACGACTGCAGCCAGGCAAACCATCTGCTGGTGAGTTTTATGGCTGGGACTTTCACTCTGAGGCTGCTGTGGGATGGAGGGAAGGCAATTCTCATTTTCTGCCTCCATTGGCAGCGCTTTAACCCCACTGCAGGGGCAGGCTGCAAATCCAGGCACCACTTGAGCCTTTTTCCACGCAACCCTTCCCCTGGGGAATATTCTCCTGCAGCAGGTCAGGAGGAATTGCCTGGAAAAACACCTGCAGCCTGCAGGGAGGGGATGCTTTTGGGTGGGAAAATGGAATTCTGGCACAGGATGGGCACGGAGGTGAGAGATGCTCGGCCGGAGCCACTGCAGTGACCTGGAAAGAGTTGGAGCAGCAGAGGCAGGAAACCAGCGAGGCTGCCCCAGCTCCAGAGCTAAATAAAGCCCTTTGTTGTCCTGGGAAGGAATCCCTCCTGGATTTGGGACGGGAAGAAGGAGGTCTGTGGAGATGCTATCTCCTCATCAGCACTGCAAAAACTCAGCTGAGGGCACAAGAAAATGCATCAACAGCCCTGAAACTCACCCCAAAACCCCCTCAAATTGTGCTTTTGGTGCTGTGGGGGGAAAGGCTCTCACTGAAGTCCTGGGAATGCCTGGAGGAGAAAAAAAGGATTCAGGATGAGCTTTCAGAACCTTTTAGCACTCCCAGGGCTCTTCAGGACACTCTGGTGCAGAAACTGGGGCAGTCTGCTGAGGGTTGAGGGCTGGGATGCAGAATTTGTGTCTTTTGGGGTTTCCCCGTGCTGTGGCCCTGCTCCAAGTGCCTCCACGTGCCTCTGGAAGTGCTGTGGAGAGTTATTGCTCACTACAGTTTAAGTGGGAAAATTATTAAAATGCTTTGAAAGGTGTGAGTGGCAAAGGGGAGGTGGGTGTAAGGCTGATTTATTTGATGTGCTTTTGCACAGAAATAGCCCTCAAACACTGCACATCCTCTGGGCCAGCAGTGCTGCTGCCTTGGGACGATGGTGGGAATGGGATTATTTCATCTGTCCGAAATAGTAACTTCTAAGAGGTGAGGAAATGACTGCACCAAAACCATTGTGTGCCATCTGCCTGCTAAAATACTTATAGAAAACATGTTTCCTGGCATATAGCTTCCCAGCCATATGTCTATTGCATCATTCACAATTAAATTAAATCACCCTTAAACGCTTGGACAAAATCCCAGCCCGTGTGAGCGAGCCTTCATCGCTGTGCTGCACAAATTTTGGACACTTGATCCCCAAAATGTTGGGTTGGAATTGGCTCAGGCGTTGTTAACCTGATACAGCTGATGCTGAGTGCTGCAAGATAATTTGAGGGCATGTTCCTTATTGTGGTCTTGCAATTTCTGGCTATAAAAATGTGTTGGGGCTCTGGGAGAAATGAAATAATTCTGCAGGATTTGCTTGCAACACGCTGGAGTCAGTTGTGTCCACAGGAAAAGCTCCCACTCATGGAATCAACAGAAGGGCTGGAGGGCCTGGTCACAGCTGGAGTTTTGGGATGTTTAGGATATGCTCAGAGCTGTGTGCACAGAAACACCCAACAACAAAGCCTGGCCTGCTCTGTGTTAGGCTGGGTCAGATTTTTGCCAGCTCTGGGGGGAGGAGAGTCCCACTGCCACCATCCTGTGCCATGTGCCCAGCACAGCAATTCCTGTGCCACAGGAATGGTCAGGATGGATGGCAGCATCCCTAAATCTGCCCTAAATCATCCCCAAATCCCTCAGAGGATTCCTATCCTCTGAGGGCAGTGCATTCAGTTAAAGGATAATCTTAATAAGTCACTTATTTTGTGGGTTTGTGGCTCTTCCTTTGAGGAAATGTTGGATTTCCCTGTGGTTAGCTGAGCCACTCTCCCAGAAGGAGTTCTGTGGGATGGTCTGACAGGGGTAGTGTGTAAATAGGAACAAAATCCCACATCTCTGACACAGGGAATGTCGTTCCAACCCAAACCAGCTTCCACTGGAACACAAACCCACGAGCTCCTCGTGCACAGTGTCTGCCAGACCCAGCCATGGCCTATTTTTAGTCCAGCTCTCTATTTCTGGGCTGGTTTTGAAAGGTGAAACAAACCCAGCAGCCAAAGCTGGATGATCCCGTTGGTTCCTTTCATCCAGGAGCAGCCTGGGCTGTGGAAAGTGTCCCTGTCCCCAGCAGGGTGCAATGGGATGTCTTTAATGTCCTTTCCAACCCCAGCTACTCTGTGCCTCTAGCACTCTGATTTTCAGTCATGCTATTCAACCCAAATTCTCACTTTCATGGACAAAAACATATCTGTTATTTAAATAAGAATCTTGTCTCGCTCTGCCTTTCACATTTCATCTCTGAATTCATTTTCTGGGCTGCTATGCAATGTAAAACCTGGTTACACACTGAGTCAGGCGCTTCCCAATGCGTGTGTCGTGTTTGAGGGAGGAAAAAGGGGAAAAAAGGGAAAATTCTTGGTGGGAGGTGCTGGAGTCAGCAGGGCTGTGCCCACACGCAGGATTTAAACCATATTTTACCTGGATATTTTGGCCTTTCATAGAGCTGTGTGTCTCTGTCAGCCACTAATAGATTACTGAACATAACAGAAATCTTTATATAGATGTTGGAGGCCTTTGCTGAGCTACAGATGTTTCCTTCCAAGAAACATTTTCCTGACACAGAATCAGAGAAGGCTTTGAATTGGAAGGGACATTTAAACATCATCTCATCCAACTCCTGTACTATGCTAAAAGCAAAAGCTACTGGAATTTTGTCCTACAATAAATGTTGAAATACTGTTTGAGGGTTTCTTTGTAGGTAACACCATCCTGTTCTTTTTTTTGTGTGTTTTTTAATCCTTTTCTGGCTGAAGCCAAATGATGGCCATTCCTGCCCAGGGCAGGGGCTTGCAAGGAGTTTTTAGGTCCCTTAAAACCCAGAGCAGTTTCTGTGGTTCTGTGACTGTAGAAGTGTTACAGAAGCATCCAGGAAAAGATAACACATTGAGTAAGAGCTTCCTCATCCTTCTTTCCACAGCTTTCTTTCCTGTCCACCTCATTTTTCAATTTCCTGTTCCCAATGACTCCTTTGGTCACCTCATCACCCAGCTATAAAAGAAAAGATGGAATTAATACTGAACTGGAGTTGAGTTTCCCAAGTGTTCATCTCCTATTTTTTTTTATACCCAAAGACTATTTGACTCCCAAACTCGTTTGGGTTGGAAGGGATATTGAGGATTCTCTCATTCCACCCCCTGCCATGGACACCTTCCCCTATCCCAGGCTGCTCCAAACCCCACCCAGGCTGGCCTGGAACATTGCAGGGATGGACAGCCCCAGGTGAGGACACAGAGCATCCATCCCTCCTCCCGCCCTTCCCGAGCTGCTCCCACGTGTGTCTGCAGGCACTGAGGACCAGAGCCAAGTTTCCCACTCGGTGAGGCTGAGCCTGGCAATAAAAGTGCAGCCAGAGCTCCGTGCTGCTCCCAGGGCTCCCACAAAGCTTTCCTGAGGAGCTCAGGGCAGTTACTGCCCTCCCATCCCGCTCCTGCTCCGGGTTTAACGCCAAAGCTTTCGCCTGTGGGTTTTCCTCTGCCCCAGACCTCCTCTAACCCATCTCGCTGGTGCTCCCTGTTTGGCTGGAGTTAATTTAGCGGAGCTAATGGAGTTACTTCTCCTCAGGTCAGCACTGATTTCACATCCTTCAGTTCCTTGCTTAATTCACTGAGAAAATTTCTGATTCTGAAGCCCATTTCCAGCATTGCCCTGTTTTCCACAGTGCCAGGACCACGCCGGGGGCTCGCTGGGCTGGACCTGGGTTTCCCCACATCCCTGCTCTCCTTGGCTGTGTTTGCTTCGCTCTGAGCAGGGCTCAGCTGCAGGCTTGGCTGCAGTTCCTGCATCCAGCTGCAGTTCCTGCATCCAGCTGCACCAGGCTGCCTCCCTGCCCTCCCTGGGACAGGAAAGCAGCAGCTCTCAGGAAAGAGTTAATCCCAGCGAGCCTTTGGGATCCTTCGCTGGGGAGAGGGCTGATCTTTTGTTTGTTTTGAAGCTGCTGGCAGGAAAGCGGGGAGGAGAAAATTACCTAAGTGATAGTGAGGTTGCCATGAACTATATAAAACTGGGAAATCAAAGCGGAGAAACTCCACCTCGCAGTCCTGAGCCACAAGCACAACCCCTGAAGTAGAAACCCACCCCACAAGTGAGTGATCTCAAAGGCTTGAACTCCAACCAAGCTGCATGAGCTCAGAGCTGCTGCGGGAGTGAGGAGCCGGTGCTCCGGGGCAGGGAAGGCTTTTGGCAATCCCCACAGCCATGAAGTGGAGGTTCCTCTGCATCGCCTGCCTGCTGGAGCTGGCTGGTGAGTACCGATGGCCCAAACCCTGCCCACAGCAGGCACCAGCCGTGGGGCAGCTCCTGGGAGCAGCAGCCGGGGGGAAGATGCTTCTCCTCCAGGAGTTTGGTATTCAGGGCCACCCAAAAACCTCCCTGATGCTCCGAGAGGGGCAGGAGTGGGGATGGAAACTCCTGCAAACTCCTGGATAACACCAGGGGATGGGAGTGCAGCAGGCAGGAGACAGTGCAGCTGTCTCCCAGCCCGCGCTGGGCTGAACCAGCCACGCTTTTGTTTTGTGGTTGGAACTAAACATTTGCTGAAAATCAAATGAGTCGCCATAAATATTAAAATCTCCTATTGCAGCTCTTCAAATATTCATCATATGAAGCAATGAATAGCAGCACTGAGATTTTCTCTAGGTGCTGCTTTTTAAAGGGTTATATTTTAGGGAAATATTATCATTTTTGGTCCCAAACTCAACAGCCATGAGGTAATAAAAAAGGACTAAAAACGTGAAGCAGCACTCTGTGTGTTGCCTGGTGTGCTGGGACAGGAGCCAGGAGCCTGCGGGTGTCTCCTCAAATGTAATTTTTTCTTACTCACACAAATGTGAGTGAAGAGATCTATTGCAGGAATTCACTGGGTTTTGTTCTCCTGTTTCACAGAGCTCCTTTCATGTTCCCCTGGCTGCCCAGGTAAATTGCTCACCTGAGCTGCTGGCTGAGCCTCCAGTCTGTGTTATTTTTAAAGGAACTGAAAAAAAATCCCAATTTTATTTGAGAAAAATGACATTCAGGGCTGTGTGGAGTGTGTGAGGGTATGAGACAAAGGTGTGAGGCAAACCTCGAGCTTCAAACCTCCAGTTCCAAACCTCGAGCTCTTTGTGCAGAACAAAAGTGATGGAAAAGTGATAAAAAGCTGGGATTTTGGAAGGACAAAGCCACTGGGCAGCCGGGGCTTTAATGCTTTATGCAAAATGTGCTTGCACAGCCCATGCCCATCACTGCTGCAGGACATCCCTGCCTGCAAGGTGGAGGAGGAAGGTTGGTTTCTTCTCAGTGTAGCTGCTGGGAACAATCATCCTCGGGGCTCTGCTTGTTCCTCAGCTCCATGGGGAGTCCCAGAGAATCCATCAAGGAGAATCCATACAGTTGTGCAACTCCCATGGAAGTCCCAGCTCTGCCTTTGGGCTGAAGTTGCTGCTGGCAGCGCTGCCGAGGGTGGGAGCAGCGGGCTCCTCCTGCTCCCAGGACAGCTCCAGCCAAAGGCACGTGTTTTATAGGAAAAATCCCTTTGTGCCACACTGGGACACGGCAGAAGTCCTACAGATGTGGGGAAGAGGGAGTTTGGGGTCTGGGATGCAGAGGCAGGAGCAGCCTGGTCCAACCCCACGGGAGAAAATCCCCTGGGAAACCCAACTCAAATCCCTGGAAATGCTCCTTGTGGTCTCTGCCTGGTTCTTTGGGGCTCTTGCCGAGTTTCAAGGAAGGGTTTGCAGCCAGCCCTGCTCTGCAGAGTGGGCTGCAGTTCCCAGACCCTCCCAAGCCCCTGGGAGGATGCTGTGAGCAGCTTGTGCTGGAAAGCTGGGGATGGATAAAGCTGGATCAAGCTGGGGATGGATAAAGCACATGGAGAGCTGTCCTGTGCCTGTCTCAGAGTGAACATGGAAAAGGCAGGATGGATTGTATTTGTACCTAATAAAAACACTTAATTTCTTTCACTTCACCTTTCATCTCTGTTTTTTATATGTTTTTCATTCATCTCTGCCGAACTTGATTTTTAGAAAAATCTCTTCTCTTGCCATTTTCACACATTCTTTCTTCCCTCCACTCCTTTTGCAGCACTTATGAAAGTTCTGAATATCAGGAATGGAAAAAGAGACTTTAAAACTTCCAGCTGCTCGGGTTTAACATCCTTTAGAGGCTGCTGCTCCAGCCAGGAGAAATCTCAGCCCCGGGAAGGTGCTGGGCTGCCCAAGAGGCCCCAGTCCCAAGCAAGGCCAGGGAGCAGCAGCTGGGCTCTGGTGGGGCAGCTTGGGGGGCTCCCCCAGCCCCCCACCCCCGGCCCCACACCCACATCCTGTCTGGGCGAAGGAAAAGGGGGAGGGAAGGGACTTTTATCAGATATTTCCAGAGGGAAGAGGGCTCCACCCGCTTGAATTCCTGCCACATGGCTGAGAGCTGTGGAGCTGGGAAGGCGTGAGTAATGCCGGCTGGAGTCCTTGGAGGGGCTGCTGGGGGAGCCGGGGCTGGCTCCGGCCCCAGGGCTCTGCATCCCCCAGCCCAGAGCTCCCCTCCTGCATCCCAGAGCTCCAGAACGCCTCTGCTGCATCCCAGAGCTCCCCTCCTGCATCCCAGAGCTCCAGAACGCCTCTGCTGCATCCCAGAGCTCCCCTCCTGCATCCCAGAGCTCCAGAGCTCCCCTCCTGCATCCCAGAGCTCCAGAACGCCTCTGCTGCATCCCAGAGCTCCCCTCCTGCATCCCAGAGCTCCCCTCCTGCATCCCAGAGCTCCTCTCCTGCATCCCAGAGCTCCAGAACTCCTCTGCTGCATCCCAGAGCTCCCTTCCTGCATCCCAGAGCTCCAGAGCTCCCCTCCTGCATCCCAGAGCTCCAGAACTCCTCTGCTGCATACCAGAGCTCCCTTCCTGCATCCCAGAGCTCCCCTCCTGCATCCCAGAGCTCCCCTCCTGCATCCCAGAGCTCCAGAGCTCCCCTCCTGCATCCCAGAGCTCCCCTCCTGCATCCCAGAGCTCTCTTCCTGCATCCCAGAGCTCTCCTCCTGCATCCCAGAGCTCCAGAGCTCCCCTCCTGCATCCCAGAGCTCCAGAACTCCTCTGCTGCATCCCAGAGCTCCCCTCCTGCATCCCAGAGCTCCCCTCCTGCATCCCAGAGCTCTCTTCCTGCATCCCAGAGCTCCAGAACTCCTCTGCTACATCCCAGAGCTCCCCTCCTGCATCCCAGAGCTCCCCTCCTGCATCCCAGAGCTCCCCTCCTGCATCCCAGAGCTCCAGAGCTCCCCTCCTGCATCCCAGAGCTCCAGAACGCCTCTGCTGCATCCCAGAGCTCCCTTCCTGCATCCCAGAGCTCCCCTCCTTCATCCCAGAGCTCCTCTCCTGCATCCCAGAGCTCCAGAGCTCCTCTCCTACATCCCAGAGCTCCAGAGCTCCCCACCTGCATCCCAGAGCTCCCCTCCTGCATCCCAGAGCTCTGGAGCTCCTCTCCTTCATCCCGGAGCTCCAGAGCTCCCTTCCTACATCCCAGAGCTCCCCTCCCGCATCCCACAGTCCCTTTATCCTCCTCTCCACCTCCCATGGCCCCTTTACCCTCCTGTTCTCCATCCCACGGCCCCTGGCCCCCCTCGGCAGCCCTGGCACCGGCAGTGCCCTGTGCCAGCTCCGGGCAGTGATCGCTGTGCGAGGCAGAGCTGGAGGGGCTCCCCCGGCCCTGGGCCCATGTGCCAGGTGCCCAGCCAGCCAAAGGCTGAGCTGGAGGTTTGCCAGAGGTGAGGCAGGAGATCTGAGGCAGGAGCAGCTCAGGAGGTGCAGGTCCTGCCCGCAGATTCCCAGTGGGATTCCCCTCCCTGGGTTCTGTTTGCTGTGGGTGCAGGATTGGGATCCAGTGGTGGAAACTCCCCTCCTCTTTCCTGAACCTTTGCCACCACAGAGCTTTTTTGTGGCCCTGGCATAGTGCTCAGGGATGAGTCTTGGAGCAAGTTTAACATTTATATTGTTGCCTTTTCTTTATTCAATCTAAGATCCTTCCTAAGCCCCATTATTAAAATATCTTTAAGAAGTCATTTACTTTTTAAAACCTAGGTGAGTGAACACAATGGGTGCTGGGAAATACAATTTTCTTTCCTATCTCTGCATGGTTTTGCTCCTGCACATGCTTGCATTGCCAGGTGAAGATTTCTCCCAGGTTAATAAATAGCTTGGCTTAAACTCTAAACCCTCAATCCTAACAAACTGACAAAGTTTAATAAAGCCATTAAAAATGTATGGTGCAATAAATAACCCTCTTTAGCTGAGCACCACGTGGATTATCCAGCCCACATCTGGATCATTATTTATCTCACAAGCCCAAAGATTTTGAAAAAACCCTCATCCATGTTTTGTGGGAAAGCTCCTGCACATGCTCCGAGAAAGGCAAGGAAAAGAAACCCCAAGTGACAGCTCCTCTCGCAGATCACACCAGCCAGGCCTCCTGGCCAATATTCAGCATTCTGCATGAAAAGGCTTTGATCAGGAGCACCTCGGGTGCTTTGCAAACATCTGGAGGAGTTCAGAGGTGCTTGGGCTGCTGTGGCACCAGGGGAGCTCAGGGCCAGGTGCTGAACTGTTCTGGGATGTGAAGTTTCCTGCTCCTGGCCACAGAACTGAGCTCTGCCTAAATCTGCCTAAGGCCTGACTCTACTAAATCATGGCTTTGCCTAAGGCCTGGCTCTGCCTAAATCATGGCTCTGCTAAAGCCTGGCCCTGCCTGAGGCCTGGCCCTGCCTGAGGCCTGGCTCTGCCTAAATCCTGGCCCTGCCTAAATCCTGGTTCTGCTAAATCCTGGTTCTGCTAAATCCTGGCTCTGCCTAAATCCTGGCTCTGCCTAAATCTTGGCCCTGCCTAAATCCTGGCCCTGCCTGTGGCCTAGCTCTGCCTAAGGCCTGGCTCTGCTAAAGCCTGGCCCTGCCTAAATCTTAGCCCTGCCTAAATCTTAGCCCTGCCTAAATCCTGGCTCTGCCTAAATCCTGGCCCTGCCTAAATCCTGGCTCTGCCTAAATCCTGGCCCTGCCTAAGGCCCGGCTCTGCCTCTGGGCTGCTCCTTACTCTGGGCACACTGTGCTGCCTCCTGCTTTTCATTTGTTAAAAGTCAGCAGGAAAACTCGGTGACTTAACCAGCTGGAACTGAGTTGTCCTGGAGAAGAAGGAACTTCTCCCCCTGAACTAAAAGCTGTGCCAGAACCCAAATTCCAGCTCCAGACACCTGCACTGAGCCTCAGCAGGGCCCCCCCAGATCAGCTGCAGCCCGGGATGGGATGGGATGGGATGGGATGGGATGGGATGGGATGGGATATGGGATGGGATATGGGATGGGATGGGATATGGGATGGGATGGGGTGGGATGGGATGGGATGGGATATGGGATGGATAAGATGGATAGGATGGACAGCACCACTGTGGGCAGCCCCACAGGACCCGTCTGAGCCCCACATTTCCCCTCCAGCCCAGCCTCCCCCAGCAGGACCAGCAGAGCAGCTCTGCCCCTGCCACCCACGGCCAAAACCAGCCCTGGTGACCTCGGGCTTTGCTCTTCCCAAACCCTGCAGCCCTGTGGAGCTGACCCAGCCAAGAGCAGCTCCTGCCAGGCCCATGCCCAGTGCCCAGTGCTGTTTTCCTGGCAGCAGGTCCTGCTCAGGACCTGCCAGAGCTGCTCCATCTCTCAGGGTGGTTTGGGAGGATGAAGTAACTTTTCTTGGAGCTGGGGTTCCCCTGGGCAGAGCTACAAATGAAACAACACATTCTGTATGATTTTCTCCTTGTGCCTGGATAAGAATCTTAAACACCAAGAGCCCTGGGGTAGAGACTGGAGCTGTTTGTTAAAAGTGGGAACAGATCTTAGGGAGAGACGAGTTAAGGAATGGGGAAAAATGCATTTTCATTGACTCACACAGCTCATTTCAGAAGGAAAAGCTGGAAGTGTCATCTCTGCAAGGCAGCAGGAAGCAATATATAAACTTTAAGTTAGAACAGCAAACCACTCTCCAAACATTCTGCTTTACCTCCAAAGATGTTTTCGCTCATGAGTCAGGGCTGATCCCAAGCCAGTGGGAATGTTTCTATTTACTTTGAGATTGTGCCTGCAACTGTAAATCCAACTTATCTATCCTGAGGCACACAAGTGATCTCTTCCAAGGCTTGATTCTTCCCTCCCAGGATTATAAACCCAAACTGCTCTGAAATCCAGCTTTGTGCATCCACCAGTGAGCTGAGGATGGGGTGGGGTGAGGGCAGAGCCTGTCCTCCTCCTCTGAGAGCCCCTGGCAAGGGCTGCACCAGCCTCTGCTGCTTGCCAGATGAAAAGTTTCACCCCTGAGCCTCTCCCAGATGTGTCCCCTGCCATTTTGGGGCCAGAAAACGCGATTTTGGGAGAGCAGCTCAAGCTTTCCTGCTTTCCCCCAGGGGCTCAGGGCTGGGCTGGGGGTTCAGCAGCCCCTGAGATCTCCCTGTTCCCTCAGGCTGCACCTCTGGGAGCACCACGGCCACCCCCAGCCCGGCAGACACGGCTGTGGCAGCGAGGGACAGCGGCACAGGGACAGCCAGCACTGCCACCACTGCCACCACAGCCCCGGGGGACACCAGCAGCACCATGCCAACCTCTGGTAACCTCTCCCTCTCTTCCCTCTGTCATTCTCTGTCCATAATTAGATTTATTAAGTGCACTGAGTATGGTCAAAAGCTTTAATTCCATCCCAAAAAATCCCACCTGGGGACGCCCAACCCAGGCAGCTCGGCCCCATCCTGGTCAAAACAAAGAGCTCAGTAATGTTCATCTCTCCACACATGTTGGAAGAGACACGTGTGAGAGTCCTTTTGGGAGAAGAGGATGAGGGGGAATGGATTTAAGCTGGAAGAGGGAGGTTTAAATTTGATATTGGGAATTAGGAATTGTTCCCTGGGAGGGTGAAGGGCCCTGGATCCCTGGCAGTGCCCAAGGCCAGGCTGGACAGGGCTGGGAGCACCTGGGACAGTGGGAAGTGTCCCTGCCATGGCAGGGGTGGCACTGGGTGGGATTTTTTAGGTCCCTTCAACCCAAACCAGTGTGGGATTCCATGATGGGAGGCCCAGCTCAGGCTCTGAAGGGATGGGAGGATGCAGGGAGCCTTTCCCTGCTACTCTTTGGGATCAGAGCCTCCTCGGGGCCAAGGAAGAGCTGGTGGCAATGCCAGGGGTGGGGTGGCCAGTGGCACCTTTGCCGTGGTGGCCTGGAAATTATCCCGCTGTCCCCCTGACTGTGTAATTAGTGTAATTAGGCAGCAGAACCAGGGCTAACGAGGGTTCCTCAGAGAGCCAATGGCTCCTGCTGCTGGCTCTGACAGAGCAATGTCCTCACTGAGCTTACGGGGTTCAGCTTTTCTCCTGTGCCCTTCTCTCTGCACAGCTGAAGGCACAGCCGGCTCCGTGGCCACCAGCCCGACATCGCCGGGGCTCCTGGGGCAGCTGAGGACGAGCCCCCAGCCCAGCCCGGCCCCCACATCGCTGCCGGGCTCCTCCCTGGGGCCACAAGGGAGGTCGGGGGTCCCCGGGAGCCAGAGCCCCCCGACACAGCCCCAGGATGGGGCAGACACCCCCGGTCCCCCCAGCTCTGCGGCCACCCCGGAGCATCCCGCTGTGCCAGCCACCAGCACGGCCCCGCGGGCCACCAGCGCCAGCCCCCAGGTGAGGAGGGGTGCCAGGGGAGGCTGGGCTGCCCCCAGCCCCAGCAGGGCGCTGACACCCCCCTGTGCTCTCCCTTCCAGCCACCCATCCCTGCCATCGACTGCCACTGCCACCCCGGACAGGAGGGGGACAGCGGGGCCATCTGCCTGCGGCTCAACGAGTCCAGCACCTGCGTGAGTGTCCCTGAGGAGTGTCCCTGCATGTCCCTGAGTGTCCCTGCATGTCCCTGCGTGTCCCTGAGTGTCCCTGCATGTCCCTGCATGTCCCCGCATGTCCCTGAGTGTCCCTGAGTGTCTCTGCGTGTCCCTGAGTATCCCTGCATGTCCCCGAGTGTCCCTGTGTGTCCCTGCGTGTCCCCAGGGGCTCCTCGGGGTGGGGGGCTCCCAGCAGTTCCCCCTGGGGCTGCTGCAGGAGGGGATAGTGCCGGGTGGATCCCAAAGGAATAGATCCCAAAGGGGTGGAACCCAAAGGAGTGGATCCCGAAGGGATTGATCCCAAAGAGATGATTCTCAAAGGGATGGAACCCAAAGAGATGGATCTCAAAGGGATGGATCCCAACACAATGGATCCCAAAGGTGTGGATCCCAAATGAGTGGATCCCAAAGGAGTGGATCCCAAAGGAGTGGATCACAAAGGGATGGATCCCTAAGGGATGGATCCCAAAGAGATCACAGCAGTTCCAGGGGAAATGAGACCTCCTGGCTGCACAAATCCTCCTTTTTCCTTTGAGCTCGGGTCAGCTCAGCTTCCAAAGCATCTCCCACCGTGTCCAACAGGAAGCTGCCTTTGTTCTTCTTCTTCCTCTCCCCTGTTAGAAACAAAAGTGCCTTTTTTTTGTCTTGCCAAGTGGCCTAGGAAAGAGCACAGGGCATTGCAAGGAGCTGCTCAGCGTCCCCAACAAGTCCTGAGGGAATCCCAGGCTCTCTGTGACCGGCCTTGGCCTTGTGCACCACGAATGGGGCGTTTGTAGCAGCAGAGGGGGGTCTGCTGGGGTGGGAGGAAGAAACCTCTCCCCCTGGAGGCACAGCCTGCCCCAAAGGTGGATGCTGCTGGGTCTTGTGAGCCAGCAATGCCCTGGGTGCGAGATCTATATAAAACATGCAATTTAATGTCATTGTGCCGTGCTGCTGCCCCTGGGATGAGTGAGGCTTGGCTTGCAGCTGTGGATGAGTGATTAAACTCATTTAGGCTGGTTCCTGTTCACAGGGAGCAGCAACCCAGAGGGAAACCCCTGCAGGAGCCCGTGGTTCCCATCAGCTGCCATGCAGTGGGCTCTGCCCCGGCTGGGCACGGTCTGTGTGTGTGAATGGATGCCACAGCACCTCAGAGCATCCCACAGCAGCACAGCTCACACTGCCCAGCCCTTCCTCCTCATGGAACCCCCCGAACACCCCCAGCTCCCTGCGGGGCTTTCTGGAGGCTCCCACCCCACAGCAGAGCCTCCCCTCAGCACCCTGGGGTGGGACCAGGGGCTCAGGCTGCACCTGATAAAGGAACCAGATAAGAGCAGTCCTGAGTGTCCCTCTGTCCCGCTGGCCTTTCCCGAGGCAAATGAGCAATCAGCTGGCACCGGCGCCGCTAATTGCAAAGGGAAACTCTGACACTGCGATGAGTTCTTTCCACAGCACAGAAAGGAAAATACACACTTGGGTCTCTTGTTCCATCTTGGCCTTCCTCCCCCCCGAGCCAAGCTCTATAGAAACAGCTGAAATCCCTTTGTTTGTTGTTCTCCCGTGGAGGAGTTTCTGCGTTTTTGCACTTTCAGAGGATGGAGGGACACAAGGATGGTCCTGGGGCAGCTCTGGGCAGAGGGAGGAGGGCACTGAGCCCTTGCCAGGACAGGGGGGCTCTGTCTTCCACAGCCCCAGGGGGGGATCCAGCCCAGTGCAGGGCCCAGAGGGGCTCTCTGTCTCTGGGGTGGGCACAGCCACGGCTCAGGAGGGGTCGGGAGGCTGAGCAGGGTTTTGGCAAAGCTGGGCTCTGTCTGCGAGCCTGGCAGTGGCTGAGAATAGTCCTGAGGAGAAAGCCCATCCTGTCTGATCCAGAAACTGGCCACAAAGGCTGCAGCTCCTCACTCCTCTTCCTCTCCCCCCCGCCCAGAGTCAGTTCAGCTCTAAAATGTGAGAAATGTGGTTTTTTACCTAGCCTTTGATCAGCAACCTAGCAAAAACATTGAAGACATTTCCTAAACAGGAAGGCTCAATGCTTCTTTGTTATTTCCCTCCTTTCCCAGCCCCTGCCTGGGACTCTGAAACAATAGGGCTCTTCAGTTGTTCCAGGCCAAAAACCGGGGAGACTTGCCATGCGATTCAGAGCCTAAATTTAGCTTTGTTTAAATGCCATTTTCAGGAGTTGCTAATAACACCTCCATTTAATCTATTTTCATTAAGACATGAGAAATGAGCACCTCCACCTCCAAGGTGTTGGGGGTCTGGCAGTGCTGGAGTGGGAGGAGAGGGTTTGACACCCAGCTCAGCTTTGCAGGGCACAGAGGAGCCACCAAAATCCAGATGGGAAAGCACAACAGCATGGCCGAGGCAGAGAATTGCTCAGTTTTCTTGGATTAATGGCTGTTCTTTCTGAAAATTTGGCAGGAGCACTTTTTGCAGAGGAAGGGATCGGATTTATGGCAAGCACTATGTGAAAATAGAACCCACACCGTGGAGTCCCCCTGCGAGATCCAGCTCACGCCATCCAGCCTGGACAGGGACTGTTTGCTCCTCATCCTCAGAGGAGAGAAAGGTCAGTGCAGAGCATCCCCAGATAACGGTGTGGGCAGTGGGACGGGGGTTCCTTGTGGGGAAGGGCTGTGGGGCAGATCCTGGGAGCAAAAACCTCTCTGCAATTCTGCTCTTTCTTCTGGGGTCCTGCTGGACCTCTGGACCTGCCTCCAGGAGCAGCCTCAGCCCAGGCAGGTTCTTTGGTGTGCCTGGTCTGCAGAGTGTGTGGTTCGTGTCTGGAATGTGTAATGTGTGTGAAGAACACATTTCATGTGTGTAATGTGTGTGAAGAACACATTTCATGTGTGTAACGTGTGTGATGTGCTCTCCTGCTTCAAACCTTGCAGATCCTGACAAACTGTTGAACATGCTCCAGAAGTCTCACTGGGAAAAGGTAAATCCCTCAAGCAAATTTGGCTGCAAAAACTGCCTGGCCAGGTGGCTGGAGGGATGAGAGCTTGAGATGGTCAGCTGAGGCTGGGGGACATGCTGAGATGTGGACCTGCCAGTTTGGGGGTGCCTGATGAGTGTAGAGACCCCTGAAGTGTCCAGGGACAGGCTGGACAGGGCTGGGAGCACACTGGGGCAGGAGGTGGAGGAATTTTAAGGTCCCTTCCAACCCAAACCAGCCTGGGATTCTGTGATGCAGCACAAGAGAGGCAGAACAAGAGAAGCAGAACTTTCAGGATGCAATTGGCACTGGAATTCTTCACGAATTCCTCCCCCAGCACTCCCCTGAGGCTGCCACAGCCCCAGCTGTGTCTCGGGGTACAAACAGCAGAGCTGCAGTGCTCAGACAGATCTCAGCCAGTGCTCTGAACCTTGTGCTCCAGAGGACAAAATTCCCTGTGCCATGGAGCCTCCAGGCTGGAAGGAGCCAGTGAGGGCTCCCAGGGCTGGGGCAGGGCTGGGGCAGCAAAGCCCAGCTCTGCTGACGTGCGCTTTCCCAAGGAGGTGGCGAGCAGCATTGTTTGAAGCCTGTGCAGCAGATGCAAACATTTCCTGTTTGTCCCACTCCCAGCTCTCTTTGGTGTTTTGTTTTGGATTTTGTTTTCTTTTTTTTTTCCAGTTTGGAATAGAATCCCTTCAAAAGGAGGGTGCGAGGAGCCACCGGGACTCTTCTCCGAAGACCCTGATCGCCCTGGTGACATCTGGGCTGCTGCTGGCGTTCCTGGGGCTGGCTGGATATTTCCTGATGAGGCGGCGCAGCTGGAGCCCCGCGGGCCAGAGGCTGGTCAGTGCTTACAGGTGGCAGAGCCGCAGGTAGAGAGGAGCCCTGTGGCTCTGTACTCACCCCGCTGTGCCCCCAGGTCGTGGGGCAGCCCGGGCAGGGCAGGGGCATTGCACAGGGGAGGGGGAACCTCTCTCCTCTTCCAAAATCAGCTCCTGCAGCAGCACCACCCCGGGTCTAACTAACACTTCTTTTTGCTCAGCAGTAAGAGCTCATCCAGCAAGACCCCTCCAGAGCCCCTGAAACCTCATGAGTCTCTCATTAAAAGTGGAGCCCTTTAATTCCCATTCCTTGTGTGAGTCCCGTGTCTGTGCCCATGCTGTAATAAAGGCAATTTCTCCCCAACAGCCATGGTAATAAAACATATCAAGAAAGAAAGAGGCAGAAATTTCCTATTTCCATTCTCCCCCTTCCAGGCAGGCTGACCCTGAGGACTCCTCCCCTCCAGCAGCTTTTGGGGATGTGCCCCTGTGTAAAGTGAGGCCGGGCCACGATTTCCCCATCAGTGCCCAGCGTGGGCAGCGGTGTCCTGGGGGGCATTTCCTGGCCAGGAAGGATGTCCCCAGAGCACACAGCTGGGAAATGCAGTGGCAGAGGCAGGGACACTGCCTGCGTGCCCCTGGTGCTGGCAGCAGTGGCAGTGTGTGCCGTGGGAGCCCTGGCAGTGCCAGCCCCAGCTGCAGGTCAGGCGTGTCCAGCCCACCCACGGCAGAGACACTGAGTGAAGCCCAGTGCTGGAGGCTGCTGAGGAAATTCCACCTGGGATTGGCAGTTCCAGGGCTGCACAACATCTGGGGAATTCTCCTGGGGCACCTGCTCCTCCCAGCAACAGCAGCACCCAGCCCTGCTGAGCTGCACTTCTGCCACACCTGGCAGCCAGCTCTGCACTTCACAGGAAGGGCAAGGGAAGGAAAAAAGAGACAATTTCCATCATTTCCATCCGATGGTGATTTTTCCTTGGCCGAAGTGGCCGGCAGAGCTTCTGTCCCAAGGCAAGGTCGTCTCCAAAACCTGGTTAGGAGGAAACAACAAAACCTGACGCTTCTCTTGCAGGTGCTGCAGGAAAAGCTGCACTTCCTGGGTGGTTTCTTCTTCCACATGGGTTCAGGCCCTCTGCTCCCCTTCTTGTCAGCAGTGCCCTGCCCTGTGGCTGTTTGTCGCTCCTGCCTGGGCACGGTGGGCACCTCTGCCCCCAGCCCAGCCCCTTCCCCTCGCTGACTCTGTCCCTCGTGTCCCTGCCAGGCTGAAGACCCCTACTACACGGAGAACGGCAGCCAGGGCAACACCATGCTGATGTGCCCCTCGCAGGAGCCAGCGGAGCTGCAGGAGAAGCCCAACCTGCCCAACCTGCCCAACGCGAACGGGGGCACGCAGGAGAACGGGACGGGCTCCCAGAACGGCCGCTCGGGCCGGCAGCGCGACACCGACACCGAGATGTGACCGCCCGGAGCCCCGGGCACGGCGGGACCTCTGCGCCCCGACAGGGAATTGCTGACCTCCAATATCGTCATTCTTGTCCCTGTGAAGGACTCCAAAATCAGCCTAAAGCACGTGGAGGGCCAGAGCTGCCAAAGAGCGGCTTCTCCTCCTCCTCCTCCTCCTGCTGACCACACAGGACACTTCTTTTGCAGCTGTTCTCTGCCTTTGTTGTCAGAAGAACATCAGGACAAATGCCCGTGCCCTTGGCCCTCCCCAGCTTTCAGGCAGAGGTTGGCTCCAAGCAGCCCAGATTTCTGGGAGCAATATGTTAGGCTGACTAAAGTAGTTAAATTGGGATTGCAGTGACAAAAGCCTCTCAGGTTTCAGATAGTTTTGGTTAACAGAGTTGTTTATAATCTCATCTTTATGTTTAAGTGCAGGATTTCTTCCTCTTCTGAGACCATCAGGCATTTAACCCCTTCCTGTCTTTAGGGCTCCTCTAGTGTTTCCTACTCCAGCAGAATTTGCTGAAGCTGTGTGTAAAACTTTCCACGTGGAATGGAAGGCTGAAATGTCAACTTCTTTCTCTTTGAATCCTACCAGGACCGTGTCCTGAAGGTCTTTTTGGAGGGGAAAAAGCCTTCCCCAGCCTCCCCCTGCCAGGGGCTGGGGGCTGTGACAGGCAGAGCCAGCAATTTATCCCTTGAGTGAGATGGAGAAGGCTGGGGAGGGCTGTGGGGCTCTGTGGGTGTCCTGGGGCAGGAATTTGGGCAGGAGAGGTGCCAAAGGGCTCCAGAGGGAGCCGTGGGCCATGGGAAGTTCAGTGTGGGATGTACCAAAGCCAGGAGCAGGAGCACTCTGAGCTCTCCTGCTCCTCCTGCTCCCCAGGGAAGCGCTGCTGGAGCCACCTCGAGCTCCTGGCAGCTCGCTGGGTGCCAGGGACCCGGGCCAGGTTTGTTCCCCATCCCAAGCACATTTTTAGGGAGCCAAGCCCTGATTGTGCCACCCCGTGCTGCTGGTGCCAGCCCAGGCGGGCTGGTGGTTCACGACAACACCAGCAGCGACCTCCACACCCCAAATAAGCCCAAAATTGGCCCTTGAAGCTGATCCACCCTCTCACGAGTGAATTCATCCCAAGCTTCTCTCGGTGCTGAACACTGAGGGGAAGGGGTTTTTTTCTGGTACAGCACTCAAAGCAACGACAGCAGCACCCATCACCACCTGGGGCTGTTTTTTGTGGGTGCAAGAGTCGCTTTAACACAATTAAAATATTCCAGGCTGTTTGCTTTGGTGTGAATTGCTTCTCCCAAATCTCACTGTGAATAATCCTGGTTGAAAAAGAAAAATAATTAAGTACTAAAAACCGGTTTCTCTGTTGTGTCCTTGGAACAGCAGCGTGTTCATCCCCGTGGGATGCGTGGCTCTGGCTGCTGCCAGCAGGATGGGAGGACAACGCCTCACGGAGAGGTTCTTTCCCAGCAGAAATCCCATGACTAAAGGCTCTGGCTTGCTCTGAGCACATTCCTCTCCCAAAAAACGTCTGCAGGATGAGTGACTGACGTGCAGCAGGCTGTTACACCTCGTTTGTTTGATTTGGGGTTTGTTTTTGATGTTTAAGACACGCAGTTAATTCCTGGAAAAATAAAAGAGTGATGTGCAGGGCTGGGGTTTGACCTGGCAGCAGGGAAGCTGCGCCAGGGGAGGGGCAGGGTGGCAGCAGCAGGAATTTCTCCATGGAAAGGGTGGCCAGGCCTTGGAAGGGGCTGCCCAGGGGGGTTTGGAGTGCCCATCCCTGGAGGTGGCACCTGGACGTGGCACTCAGTGCTCTGGGCTGGGGACAAGGTGGGGATCCAGAATTCTGGGGGGATTTTCCAGCCTCAGTGGTCCTGGGATTCTGTGAGGGCTCTCTGCAAAAACCAGCAACATTTCCTGCCCCAGAAATTCACGGGGGGCACAGGGAAGCCTTTGGTGCCTTCTCTTGTGGAGCTGCTCCGAGGGCAGGAGCTTTGGGAGTGGGGATCTGTCCTGATTCCCTCTCCCCTCTGGCATGCCTGACCCTCCCTGCTGCTGCTCCCCTGGATGGGCACACCAGCAGCTCCTCAGGGGCACTCCCCAGCTCCTGGCCCGTGTTTTGGGGCAGCCTGACCTCTGGCAGCGAGGGGAACAGATGCAGGAAAAGCAAATGACTTTCCCAGGGAAGGTTTGATGAGCCTGGGAGGTGGGACAGGAGCTGGGGCCAGCTTTTCTCCTGGCAGTCCTTTATCTCATCAGCACGAGGAGCTGCAGATGGAATCCAAACTGTCAGGTGGACTTTTCACAGCTCAGGGGACGTCCTACAGCCAGGCAGGGACAATAAAGTTACACTCAAGTGCTCTGGCAAAACAAAAGGTTCCTCCAAAGCCAGATTGGGGAAAATGCCGGAGCAGGGCCAGTGCTGAGCCAGTGGAAAAGGCTGGAAAAAAAAACTGGGAAAGGCTGGGAAAGGCTGGGAAAAGCTGAGAAAAAAAGCTGGGAAAGGCTGGGAAAGGCTGGGAAAGGCTGGGAAAGGCTGGGGAAAGCTGGGAAAGGCTGGGGAAAGCTGCACTTCCAGCTCAGGAAGTTTTTTGCCTGTGTGTAAACAGCCCTGGCCCAGCCAAAAAGGTTTTTCTTATTATTCCTTCCTTATCAGCCCCCTTGCATTCCTTCCTTGCCCCTCCTCTCACCATCCCCTGCAGCCTCACAGCTGCTTTTTGGGCCATTTTGGGGGGTCTGAATGCATTTCAGCTTCCAGGAGCAGCCTGATTTCCCATAAGGTTGGTGCAAGTTCTCCTGCCTGGTTCATGAGCTCACACTCTGCTCCCACACAACCTTTAGCTCAATCTTTAGCCTGGGGAGCCTCATATTGAAAGGGACCCTCTAGAGGAAAATAATTGGCTTGAAAACACCCTCTGGGGAAGAACAGCAGGGGGGATACAAGGTGCTAACTATAAATATAAACACAAAAAAATAGAAATAGAAATACAAAAATAGAAATATAGAAATAGAAATAGAAATAGAAATAGAAATAGAAATAGAAATAGAAATAGAAATAGAAATAGAAATAGAAATAGAAATAGAAATAGAAATAGAAATAGAAATAGAAATAGAAATAGAAATAGAAATAGAAATAGAAATAGAAATAGAAATAGAAATAGAAATAGAAATGCAGCACTGCCACTGGATGCCATGTCTGAGTCCATTCTCCAGCCTACCAAAGCAGCCCCCAAATCCTTCAAAGATTTTTCCCAGAAGCGAGGGGACACCTTCCTGTCTGATCTACCTCACAATTCTACTGTGAGTTGAAGGTGGCTTGCTCTGTGCATTGCTGAAGCCAAATTCTTGACGGAAAACAAGTTTTAATTCATTGCTCTTAACTGCATCCCTCAGTTGGATGTTTCATCCTCCCCCAGTAAAACCAGGTGAGAGCACACCTGCCCTGCACTGGCACAAGCCAGGCCAACAGCCGATCCTGGGGAAAAAAAAAAAAAAAATTCTATTTTCTTTTTGCTGTCTGTGATGGAGCAGAGCGGAGCGGGAGGCGCATTTCTGCTCCGATGCTGCGATCTGCTGGCGGCTCTTCTGCAGAGCAGCTGCGAGCCGGGAGCGCTGCTCTGGCAGAAAGGGAAGTGAAACCCAAGTTAGAAATGCCACGGTGGATTGTGGGACTCAGGTTCAGTCAAAGAAAGAAACTCAGAGTTTCTAGCCAGGCAAAAGCCTGAGAAAGAGCTGGAGAGAATGTAAATAATTCTTTATCTCTCTTGTTTCTCACATTGTTTATAGTTAAGCTCTATCACTGTGTGCCAAGCACTCTGCACCAATGGATGGTTTTCACTTCAGCACCCATGGATTTGGCTTTTGCGAAGCTCTGTATAAAAGAGCAGGGTATTTTGAATAAATCGGAGTTTTACTCTCAGCAGCCTTGGAGTCAGAGTCTTCTCAGTCCCGTCCTGCCTCGACAGTGACACAGCTACTCCCAAAAATTGGCTCCTGGGTGCTGCAACCCAGCCCCGGGCTCAGCACAACTGCGGAATTCCAGAAGGATGATGTGAGCAGCGGGACTTGGAGCTCAAATTCCAGGAACTGGGAATATCCACTGTCGCTGGACGGGAATGAATAGCCTTGACTCAGAAGCTGCTGAGAGTAAAACTCTGGTTTATTCAAAATACCCTGCTCTTTTATACAGAGCTTCACAAGGACCAACTCCATTGGTGCTGAAGTGAAAACAACCCACAGCATTGGTGCAGAGTGCTTGGCACACAGTGATAGAGCTTAACTATGAACAATGTGAGAAACAAGAGAGATAAAGAATTATTTACATTCTTCTCCAGCTCTTTCTCAGGTATCTGCCTGGCTAGAAACTCTGAGTTTCTTTCTTTGACTGAACCTGAGACCCACAATCCACCGTGGCGTTTCTAACTTGGGTTTCACTTCCATTTCTTCCCCATCTGCTTGCTCAGTGTCAGGTCCCGCATTTCTTTTTCTCTGTGGGAGCTCCCTCAGTTTTGCTGCTCCATCCCCTCAAGGTCACGCAGGATTTCTGGTCTGAGCAGGGAATTCAGCAGCACGGGAGGGCTCTGCTGCCATCCTGTGCCCCACCTCAGGGGCTGATGGAGAAGAAGCTGGAGAAGCATCAGTGGGGCCAGGACTTCTCTGGAATCCCAGCCAGGGAACCAGCTGGGCTCAGTCCCTCTGAGCAGCAGCTTTGAGCCAAACCTCAGCCACCATCAGCTGGCCACAAAGGCATTTCCCACAGCTGGAAACGGGTGATGATCCAAGCTCATTTTGAGTTTTTTTTTTCCTGCTTTTCCAACCATGGTGGTGGACCTGGCAGTGCTGGATTAGTGTTGGACTGGATCTTAGAGGTCTTTTCCAGCCTTAAAACTTCCATAATCCTGTCTTTGCTTTCCAGGTAAAAGAGCAGCATCTGTGTAGGGCTTTTCAATCATCCTCTTTAAAAAAACCAAATTATATTTACAGCTCTTTGCATCACAGGCACTTCCCATGTGTTTGGAGCCTTTAATCTTGGCCTTCAGATCCATTTAATTTGCTGCTGTTTTGATTTGTAGTAACAGACGTAAATGAGATTATCCATCCCTTGAGACTGACTGTGGGAGGCAAACGCTGAGGAATTGGGGTCTGAAAACATTTTAATGTGCTGCAAACCCTGAGATGGGCAGAGGTCCCAAAGTCCCAGGCTGTGGGAGCAGCACCCCGGGGTGCTGCAGAGCTGTCCCCAGACTCCTCCTCATTCCTGAAGGAGCCACAGGGAAGGAGGAAACACCTTCACAGCATGCAAAGAGCATCCCAAGTGCTGTGAGGCTGGAAATTTTCTTTTTCAGCTTAAAAAAGATGAGGATGGATGGGCCAGGGGTCCTGTTTGTGGGTCAGTGTGGAGCCAGATGAAGAAATTCCTTGGAGTTAAATCTTCCTGGTGAAAATTCTTTGAATTTTTGAATAGTTTTTATGTTAATTTTCTAATGGCAACTTCTGGTGTTGGGGAAGATGGGTTCCATTTCTGGTTCCACTGCTCTGACTGCAGAAAAACAAAGGTCTGAAAAGTCCTGTCCCTTTTTGTCCTGTGTAAGACACAGATACCCCAAGGGCACATAGGAAATTGGTTCTCAAGTTACTTTTTATTCCTATAAATTAAGAATACGCCACATTTCTGACTCTTAGTTATTTATTTGCTATTTCTGGTTCTTTTGATTCTTTTTCTTCATGTTTTTTTTTTTTAATCTTCATGTTTGCATCTTCCTTCTTTCCTTATCTCCTGCCTGCCCCAGAGGCTTATTGCTGCTTTGGCAACATGCTAACGTGTTTAGGAATGATAATACCCCTAATTAATAGTTTAATTAGCAGTACAAGGTCTTAATAGCTTATTAAAGGAAATACATTCAGAAAATCCTTTTCCTTTCCTCGCGCTGGTACAATATAATTTACCAGCAAATGACAAAACGGTTTGAAACGTTCAGATTTTAGAGAGGGACGTGGGGCTGTGCTGGTGATTTCACGGGGGATTTCACACCACTAATGCCACTATTTTGTTGTTGTTGTTTTAAAACAATTTAAGAGATTAAGCAAAGCGATGGGGAAGGAGCAGGGAGGGCAGGCAGGAGCCTGAGAGAGGAATTAAGAGCCGCTGCTCTCCCTGCTCGTGCTTATAAACAAATCCTGCGGAAGGCGAACTTGCTCTTTAAGAGGCTCTGGCTGAAATGTCAAGCGCCGGGGCAGCGCTGCCTCCTCCCTCTCCTTTCCCACTAAATGACTTTAAAATCTTTATTTTCAACCGAGGCATCCTTGGCTCACAAGCCCCAGCAGGGTCTGGGCCAGCCCTGAGCCCCGTGGCTGCCCCGGCTGGGACCGGGACCGGGGAGCCGCTTCCCCGCCCGCCGGGTTTTTCCTCTGACCCGCACAAAGATTTCTTTCTAAATTTATCGCAGCCTTCATCGGCAGTCCCACTTAGCGCCGATTAGGAGGCCGGGCAGGAATGAGGGCAGGGGAGCCTGGAGAACCGCTCGGGGAGGGAGGGCGAGGGGCCGCATCCCTGCGCCCCCAATTCCCCGCTCCCCGGACCCCCTCTGCCCCCAATTCCCCTCTCCCCCAGACCCCCTCTGCTCCCAATTCCCCTCTCCCCCAGACCCCCTCTCCCCCAATTCCCCGCTCCCCCAGACCCCCTCTGCCCCAATTCCCCGCTCCCCCAGACCCCCTCTCCCCCCAGACCCCCTCTCCCCCCAATTCCCCTCTCCCCCCGGTTCCCCGCTCCCCCAATTCCCCTCTCCCCCCAATTCCCCTCTCCCCCCAATTCCCCGCTCCCCCAGACCCCCTGTACCCCCAATTCCCCGCTCCCCCAGACCCCCTCTCCCCCAATTCCCCGCTCCCCCAGACCCCCTGTACCCCCAATTCCCCGCTCCCCCAGACCCCCTCTCCCCCAATTTCCCGCTCCCCCAGACCCCCTCTCCCCCCGGTTCCCTGCTCCCCCAGACCCCCTCTGCCCCCAATTCCCCTCTCCCCCAATTCCCCGCTCCCCCAGAGCCCCTCTCTCCCTGATTCCCCACAACCCCAGACCCCCTCTGCCCCCAATTCCCCGCTCCCCCAGACCCCCTCTGCCCCCGGGCTGCGGAACCCGCGGGCGCAGGGGTGAAGCAGAGCTCGGGGAATTCGGAGCGGGGCTTTGCGCGGCCGAGCATCCCTCCGCCCCCCCAGACCCCTCGTGTGCCCCCCGGGTTATACCTGCGCCTCCTGCCCGGCTCTGTGCCCCGGGGAGCCCCGCGGAGGGGACACGGGCGGGATTGGAGCCGCGCTCTCTGCAGAAGCCCTGCCCAGGGAGTCTGAGCCGTGCTGGAATCACGCGGGGAAATTATGCAGTTCCAAGGATGGCATAATTGGGAGAACGCTTGACTAGCGCAATTTTCTTGTGTGCCTGTCAGCAAATCGCTTAATGTGCGCTGTGCCAAGTTTCCCAGCCGTTAAATGGGGAATGATTATCCCACCACTTCCTGCGAGGGAGTGAGGACCAAACCCACTCATGACTGCGGAGGTCCTGGAGGTGGTCCCGGAGATGTGCAGCGGCACTCGCAGGGGCTGCAGCCCCGCAAGGAACACGCAGCACTTTAAACCCGACCGCCAGACATTTATTTCTCCTCACGCTGCTTGCTTTTTTTTTTTTTTTTTCCCCTTCAATCCCGAAATAGATCCGTGTCTGCTTGTGCCGGATTCTCAAAAACTGCGCTGTCATCCCTTGGGATGGGACATCCCAGCTCCGATGGGGGAGAAGAGGGAAGTGCTGGGGGAAGGCGGCTCGGAGGGGTCTGGAGCGGACCCCTCACTCCTGCCCCGCTCCCCCCGGGCCTTTTCCCGGCATTTCGCTGCCTCCAGGGAATTGCGGGGTGACCTTGGTCCCGCGGCCGCCGCCTCTGCGCGGGATCCAGGAGGGCCGGGGGGGCTCCGCCGCCTCCTCCCCGGCCCATCCCGCCGCGGCCCCCCGGGACCGGGCCGGGGACGCTGCGCCGGGCGAGCACCGCGGGCGCGGAGCGGGGGGATCGGGGCCGAGCAGCGCCCGAGCGCAGCCCGCGCACATCCCGCGCACGTCCCGCTCCATCCCCGCGCACACGGCGCGCACGTCGCGCTGGATCTCCGCGCTCATCCCGCGCACGTCGCGCCGCATCCCCGCGCACACCCCGCGCACGTCGCGCTCCATCCCCGCGCACATCCCGCGCACGTCGCGCTGGATCTCCGCGCTCGTCCCGCCGCATCCCCCCGGACCCCCTCCGCACCCGCGCTCACCCCGCTGCATCCCCGCGCACATCCCGCGCACATCCTGCGCACATCCAGCTGCGTCCCTGCGCACATCCTGCGCACATCCTGCGCACATCCAGCTGCGTCCCTGCGCCTCCTGTGCGCATCTCTGCCTGCATCCCTCATGCACATCCCCTGTTCATCCCCTACTCATCCCCTGCTCGCCCCTACTCATCCCTTACTCATCCCTTACTCATCCCCTGCTCACCCCCTGCTCGCCCCCACGCCCCCCACTCCCGTCCTTCCCCCCCGCTCCTCGCTGGGGCCGGGACCCCCCCACCGCCCCCCCCCCAGAGTGAGGAGGATGATTTAAAATCATGATAACGCTGATAATGATGATGATTTCTATAATAGCATCAATAGGAATAATAATAAATAGGAATACTAGAAATAATAGTGAAAATAATAATTATAATGATTATAATGGTGATAATGCTAATTATCATCATGTTAATAATGATAACGATAATAATATCATAATTATGTTGCATTCAAATAGGAGTAATAGTAGTAATAATAATAATAATAATAATAATAATAATAATAATAATATAAAGGATCCAGGTGGATAAAATCTTAGGTAACTCTGCCCAGGCTCTCTCCTTCCCAGTGGATAAGTGGGAATGAGAGCCCCAGGCCAAGTGGGAACATCAGGTGGAATTTAAGGGTCTCTCATTCTTCCTGTTTTAACCCACGGCCACGGGGGTGGAAGGAGCTGCTTTATAACTTCGTATTTTCCCTGCTTTTCTATTTAGGGATAATTGTTCCACACAGCATTGGGACTCCCATGCCATGGGCTGGAATGTTCTTGCTCCTTTTTTTCCCTCCCGGAATATCCAATGCAGGTTCTGCTTGTGGACTGCTTTAATAGCAAGGTGGCTGAGACAAAGTTTACTCAATAAACTTGCTTTTCCCTTGAGCAGCTTTAGCTCAGATAAACGGGCTTTAAAGTCCCGGCCTAGCGTGGGACTAGGACTGTTTACCATTCATCATTGTTAGTTAATTGCTGTTTGCTTAAATATTTAGTTTGGATTAAGTTCTTTAATGCCCTTTTCTTAAAAAATAATAAATAAAGGTGTGTTTAGCCATGTGGTAAAAGGCTTTTTAGAAAGTTTTTAAAAGACACTGCAGGGGGGAAGCTCCATAAAGTTTTTTTTTATTATTTTGCATTTAAATTTCTTTATTTTTAGTCTGCTGTGTTGTTATATTCATAATTAGCCAGGCTGAAGCAGCAAGGACGTTTCACTGTTTTCTGTAGAGGCTGCAGACAGTTTTATCCCTTATTTCAAAGAGAAAAAAACCCATTGAATCGTGGAATGTCCTGAGCTGCAAGGGACCCACGGGACCATCAGCTCCTGCTCCTGCCTCTGCAGGGACAGCCCCAGGTGGAGTTTTCAGCGTGGGTTAAAGGCACCAGATCCAGCTGGGGGATTGTGTTCCATGGAGGAGGACAGGGGGAAGGGCGCTCCGGGCAAAGGCAGCTTTGGGAAGGGCACCAGGACTGGCAGCCCTGGCAGGTGGAAAGGAGCAGCAGGAGCTGCAGCAGGAGGTGCAGCAGGAGATGCAGCAGGAGCTGCAGGAGGAGGTACAGCAGGAGCTGCAGCAGGAGCCGGGCTCAGCCCCGGAGCAGCTCCCAGGGACCAGGTCCTGCCCCTGCCCAGGACAAGGAGCAGCAGGAAGCCGTGGGGACAGGCCTGGCAGAGAGCTCCAGGGCAGGGCCTGCTGGAAAGGGCCTTTTTTGGTTCAAACTCCCGTGTTCCACAGCAGCACTGACCCAGTCGTTACGTAAACAAGGTTTAATTTTGGAACTTTAATATTTCACGGCTTAGGTTTCCTCCGCTCGCTCTCACACAGGGCCTGGCTGACAGAAGGATTCTCACCCCCGTTCCCAGTCCCAAAGTCATGTCCTGTGCTGGGCTCGAGGTCCATTAATAAATATTTGGTTTTGGGATAGTTCTGTGCCCCAGCAGGGCTCTGGAGGCTGGGGCAGGGTTTATAGGGTGCCCTCACCCTGGGTGGCTCCTCTGAGCTCTGCCAGCCCTGCCCAGGGAGCACAAGGAACACCAAATGCTGCTACTCCTTTTCTGCACCCTCACAGTGAGGGTACCACACGTGTCTCCTGGGAGGGGACAGAAGCTCTGCCTGTCCCCTGCTGCCAAAGGCAGAGCTGCTTTCTCTCCTGTGGTCCAGCCCTCCAGCCTTGAGGGCTGTTCCAAACCAGCAGAGAATTCAGAACATGGAGTAAATTGCATCGGAAGTGCTTTGAAGGAAGGAGTTTCCATGGAGATGGGGACTGGGTGGGTTTGTTTCAGGTTATTAGGAGGCAGCAGGTCCTTCCCAAATGAACCTGTGTGGTCTCCAGCCCACGACTTCTGCCTTTCCTCCCCCTGAGCTGTGCTGGCTCTGGTGGTTCCCTCGCTGCCATCCTCTCCAGTCGTGGAATGACTGCAGCTCCAGCCTGGGAACCTCCCCGGACCATTCTGAGCATCCCCTCCCAACGCCAGCAGGATGGATTTCCCTGCCTTGTGTCTGTGAAAAGGATTTAGAGAAAGCTTTGGGTTGGGGGCCATCAAAGGGACCTTAAAACTCACCTTGTTCCACCCCCTGCCATGGACAGGGACTCCTTCCACTATCCCAGGTTGCTCCAAGCCTCATCCAACCTGGCCTTGGACACTTCCATGGATTTCCAGAAGTCAGTTTTTGGTTTTTGTGCTGCAGGAATAACCTTGGTACTCTGGGAAAGAAATTTCTGCCTTTAAGCTGCAATGGAGCATTTCCCAGTATTTTCCTACCTGGGTCTCCCTGCTGCAGCATTCCCAGCCAGCTTGGGGCACTGGTAGCTTGGATTTTAGAAGTTACTGGTGGTTTTCAAATGAGTTTTTCTATGGAAGTACAAAACACCTGTCCTAAATTTGTGAACCTTTTTTTTATGAAAGGTTATGGAGAGAACTGATCAAGAAAACACATTTTTAAAAAAATCTTGGCAGTTTGAGGCCAAAACAGCTGTGAAAGGATCCTCATCTTGCCCCCTGTTTTTTCCAAGTATTTTAAAAGATAATAGCTTAGAACTCCTTATTTTTAGAAGCCTCCAGAAGGCTCAGCTGAGACCCAGAGGCCACTGTGGCTCAGCGCTGCACAAGCAAATTATTTAGGCCAGTTTATCCCCAGCCAAAATAATTTCCAATCCCAGTTTCCAGGCTGAGACAAGAGGCAGGGAGAAGCTCCGGCAGCGCTGCCAGCACCAACCCCAGCAGGAGCAGCAGAACAGCCCGGCCAGCGCCAGCCAGGCTGATGAATATGATCATCCCAAATATGATAATTTTCGGTAATAAAAAGCACTTCAGGATTTTTTTTCCCTCCATTTCATGGCAGCGAGCTCTGGCTCTGGGCGTTCCCCTGGCAGCCGGAGCCGCTCCGTGCGCGTCTGGCGGCTCCGAGCACCCGTGGGTGCTGAGCCGGGCTGGGAGCGGGGCTGCAGCGCGGGGATGAATCACGGTGCATTTCCCAATCCCTGCTGAGATTGGGGAAAAAGCAACAGCAGCAGCTCCAGGCAGAGCACACACAGGCAGGGATGTGCCCTCCCAGCCAGGAGATGCTCACCCTGCCCAGGTGATCCCGGCAGCAGCGGGCACAGGGTCAGGGATGCTCCTGGCCACGCTGCCAAGCTGAACGAGCTGCTCAGGAATGCCCCAACAGTTTATTTTCCCCCTGTTTATTCATTTCCCAATGGGAAAATGTTGCTTTGTTACATTACAAGGTTGGCAGAACCTTTAGTGGGAGGTTTTTGTGTACCCAGGGTGCAGCTCCAGGCAGCTGGGAGGTGACAGCAGGAGGGACAGCCAGGGCTGTGGGACAGGCAGAAACTCTGCCCTGGCATCAGGAGATTGGCTCCGTGGGATTCTCTTGGGGAAGCAAACAGGGCTGTGCAGGGGAATTTCTGCCCAGCAGCCCACGGGTACCAACCACTCTGCACTGGGTCAGCAGCAGAGTTCGGGTCACTATCAGATTTTGGGTCACTATCATAGTTTGAGTCACTATCAGAGTTTGGGTCTCTATCAGAGTTCGGGTCACTATCAGAGTTTGGGTCACTATCAGAGTTTGGGTCAGCAGCAGAGTTCGGGTCACTATCAGAGTTTGGGTCAGCAGCAGAGTTCGGGTCACTATCAGATTTTGGGTCACTATCAGAGTTTGGGTCACTATCAGAGTTGGGGTCACTGTCAGAATTCGGGTCACTATCATAGTTTGAGTCACTATCAGAGTTTGGGTCACTATCAGAGTTCGGGTCAGCAGCAGAGTTTGGGTCACTATCAGAGTTTGGGTCACTATCAGAGTTTGGGTCACTATCAGAGTTCGGGTCACTATCAGAGTTCGGGTCACTATCAGAGTTCGGGTCAGCAGCAGAGCAGATTTGCAGCAGGGAACAGAGCTAAGCTGTGCTGGGCAGCTGGAGCGGCAGCCAAGACCAGCAGGAGAGGACACTGCCGCCACTGCCACTGTCACTGTCACTGTCACTGTCACTGCCACTGCCACCCTCCGAGCCCCCGGGTTATGCAAGCACGGGCACCGAGTGCCCCCCGCCCCGCTGCCCGGGCACAGAGCCCCTCTCCACTCACCGCCCGCTGCACGCACAGGGAACAGGGACTGGGGAAAGCAGAAGTGTGGCTGTAATTGGGATTAATCTATTTTTAGCAAGCTGTCTGCTGCCCTGTCCACGCTCCAGCTGAGATGTTTAATTCTGTCCAGCTCGACTCTTTCTGCAGTAGCACCCAGCACTGATTTTTCTTTTCTTAAAAACCCTGAATTTGTTTGGGTTTTCTTTTGATTTTTTTTTTCCCAATTCATTGTTATTCCTTGTTTTTTAAAAAAATCTTTCCCCCCCCCCCCCCCGTACAATAACTGGAAAATCCAGCACTGAAGTAATACAAAGGTTGGTGTATTAAAAAAAAAAAAAAAAAAAAAAAGTTATACAACATTTACTATCATTATTATTCATTTTACTATGGAGTTTGGAAACCTCGTCATAGATCAGGAATGTGTTGTACCCTGTGCTGCACAAAGAGTACAGAAGGAAAATTGCCTCTTTCAAGCTATATTGGATAAAAACAAGCAGTGATACCAAAAGGATTTCTGTTCAACAGCACCAGGACAAGCTGTTAAAGCCATCTCCGAGCACCTCACCATCCACTGACCCCGCATTTAAATACCTGCCGCGCGTATCTGTAACCTTTTATGAGGTATTTGCAAAGGGAACTTCGAGATTAGCACTTGGGAAAACACCCTGAACACAGCTGGACCGACATCAGAGGCTGCTCCGGCCCCGCTGCCCCCGGGAATGTTTGTTTGCCTTTCCCAAACGCCGCTGCCCGTGCCAGAGCGGGACCGGGGCAGGAACCTTCAGCAGGGCCCGGGGCAGGCAGAGAGGCTCCGGGGCTTTGCCTCAGGCCGGGGAGATGCTCCGCAGGGAAAACCAGGCTCCGGTGCAGAAATCTGCCCCGCAAACACAGCCCGGGGCCGGTTCTGCTCGGTTCGGACCCTGTCCGGTTCGGACCCTGCTCGGTTCGGACCCTGTCCGGTTCGGACCCTGCTCAGTTCACACCCAGCCCGGTCCGGACCCAGCCCGGTCCGAACCTGCTCAATTCGGACCCTGCTCAGTTCAGACCCTGCTCAGTTCAGACCCTGCTCAGTTCAGACCCTGCTCAGTTCACACTCAGCTCGGTCCGGACCCTGCTCAGTTCGGACCCTGCTCGGTTCGGACCCAGCTCGGTCCGGACCCAGCCCGGTTTGGACCCAGTCCGGTCCGAACCCTACTAAATTCAGACCCTGCCCAGTCCGGACCCTGCCCGGTTCGGACCCTGCTCAGTTCAGACCCTGCTCAGTTCACTCCCAGCCCGGTCCAAACCCTGCTCAATTCGGACCCTGCTCGGTTCGGACCCTGCTCAGTTCACTCCCAGCCCGGTTCGGACCCAGCCCGGTTCGGACCCAGCCCGGTTCGGACCCTGCTCAGTTCAAACCCAGCCCGGTTCGGACCCTGCTCAGTTCACTCCCAGCTCAGTCCGGACCCAGCCCGGTTCGGACTCAGCCCGGTTCGGACCCAGCTCAGTCCGGACCCAGCCCGGTCCGGACCCTGCCCGGTTCGGACCCTGCTCAGTTCACTCCCAGCCCGGTCCGGACCCTGCCCGGTTCACACCCAGCCCGGTTCGGACCCAGCCCGGTCCGGACCCTGCCCACCGCAGCTGTGCCCCCCGGGCCGGGCTGACTCACTCGGGAGCTGCGGGTGCTGATCTGGAGCGCGGCTATTTCCGTGCCCCCCCTGCAATCCCCGCTCCTCCGGCTGCGCTGTCAGGCACCTCAGCACCCCCGCCGCCTCTATTCTTAGCAGCTAATAGCTGAAATAATTCCTTTTGTCTCCGCGCTGCTGGCTCCTTGCATCGGGAGCGCAGCGAAAGCTGCCCCCACAGCCGCTGCCGGGGGTCCCTGTGCCAACCGGGAATTCTGGGGGGGCTGAGGATCCCAAATACCCCGACCCGACTCCAGCACAGGCCATTCAGCGGTGCTTTGAAGCGGCTGGCATGTTAATGCGGTGCCACCTCTTTGAAAAGGATCCCGGCTCTTCCAGCTGGGTTTCTTAGACTTCACCGGAAAACATCCAGGTTTTCAGAGGGAAGGCCAGGTTTTCACCTGCGGGCTCCCATTTCAGCGCCTGCTCTGTGCCGTGGGCTGGGTTCCCACCGAGAATGCAAACGCGACTCCCCAATGCCAGCACAGCCGTGCCAACACATCCCCGACTGCGCCGGGAACGGTCCCACACCTCTGGCAGCGCCGGCTTTCCATGCCAGCACCAGCTGCTCCACACAATCCCCCTGAACCACCTCCCGAGGGGCACTGGGAACCCCCCACCCGCTCTCTGTGGGACTCTCAGCTGTGCACACCCAAACAGATGCACGGAATCAGCTTTGAAACTGTTTGGGACGGGGTTTGCTGCTCTTTATCTGCCTCTGCCTCTCCTCCTGCTGCTTGGGACCCCAGGGAGGGCAGCTGAGTGTTCCAAATGGAACAGGGTGCCCAGAGCAGCTGTGCCTGCCCCTGGATCCCCGGAGGTGTCCAAGGCCAGGTTGGATGGGGCTTGGCACACCCTGGGATGGTGGAAGGTGTCCCTGCCATGGCAGGGGTGGCACTGCATGAGGTCCCTTCATGAGGACCCTTTAAGGTCCCTTCTAACCCAAACCATTCTGTGATTCTGCTGGGCTGGTGAAGAAAGGAATCATTGGCCATTTCTCTAGAATTCACTAAAGAAGATTGTCTGGAAAACAATAAACTTTTCGAAAAAAAAACGAAACCTCAGTGTTTGTTGTGACTCTGCCCCTCACTGAGGCTGTTTTGTAAGGATGAGGTATCACTGACAAATCCAACAAGAGCTAGCCCACATCAGCACTTGACAAACTGACTATTCTGCATTTTAAAGCAGCTTTTAAGCCTCTGGGTTGGTAAAGTGAAGAAACTTTTCCATTGCCCTGTCCACCTTTGCCCGATTCTTTGCTCCTTCCGTTTGTGCCCAGCCACTCCCGAGGGGATGTGCCAAGACTCCCCTTCCGTGGCTGCGAGGTCGAGGGGTTACAGATTTACAGCTGCCCAGACTTGCTGCGGCCCGGGCAGGAATTCGCTTGGCATAAACGAGGCCTTTGGATTATTTATCTCAGCCTTTCGTTAAACAGGAACATGCCCTGATTTTAACAATCGTGCTTCCTGCGCGGGGGGAAGGTGTGGCCGATGGCATTTAAACCCAAACCCGAGCCAAGGCTTCCCCAGCAGGAAGCTGGAAGTGCGGGCAGGACCACGAGGGTTTCCTCCAGCACTCCAAACACCAAGGGCCTCCCTCAGGTTATTTTATCACCCCCAGCAGCAATAATGATCTGCATGAGGGTGAGATTTGGGGAGTGGCAGACTCTGTTTGTTGTTGCTATTAAGGTCATCGCAGCGTGACAGCAGAAAATTGCACAGAAGACGTTGGAGAACTGAGGATGAACCTTCAGGTACAACCTGGAAAAGAAGCAGTGCAAGTCCAAACTCCCTCTGGAAGCTGAGGAATCGTTCCCTGATCCTTTCGTGGTGCTGAGGGAATTGTCAATGACAGCCTGGAGGGTCAATCCCCGCCCTCTCTCCTCAAAAAAGTGGTACTTCCCCCAAATATCCAGCCCAAACCATCCCAGTTGCAAGTCCTATAATCTTGTTAGAATGCTCAGCACTATAAAAACTCTTAATTTTATTAATCAGCACTGCAAGCTCTCAGGGCCCAGCTGTAGTCAGCCATGGGGTCACTCCCAGTTTTGGAAGAGATTCCAACCCTGCCACGTTCTGACAATGACACTGATCTCCACTGTCTCAGACCACAGATTATGGATTATTCCCATTTTCCAAGCCTGCTTTCTAGCCCAGGACTTTGCACCCTCATAGGCAGTTCTTACAAAACCAAAGCTCTGCCTCATACTTTTAAAGTCTGGAAGGAAAAAAAAAAAAAAAGCTGAAAAAAACCCAACCCAAACCAGTAGCAACACATGGAAATAGGCTCCAGTTAAACCAGAAAAGCAGCCTAGATTTTTATAGTGGAGTGTCAAAGATGTTCGAACCAGAAAATGCGAAATCCTGCCCAAGAGTGTCAGAAAACGACTTCATGTTTTCAGGCCTCATCACTCAGTTCTGAGGGCTGAAGTTTTCCACTGCCCCAAGACTTTTCACACAGTTGATTGTTCCCCAGTGCAGCACAGCTCTGAGTTCTTCTTGGGAGCCTGAGTGCCACCAGCGAGTACCTAGAGCCAGGCAGAGACAGAAACATTCCAGGGCTGGTGATTTTCAAAGCAAAGCAAAGCGTAAAATAAACGCTGCATTTCCCCTGAAAGCAACCAGAAAGAGTCATTTGGAATAAATCAAAGTTGGTTTCACCTTCCTACCGCACCACAGGCCTGACAAAAGCGGTGTGAGCCGAAAGCATCAGTGAAGTGCCTCCTTTCTGAGGCTCCCAGCTTTCATCTCGCTCTGCTGTTTCATCTGGCACCTCTGGAGCTCCCTGCATCTCGAGGTGGCCTCTGCCTGCCAGCACAGCGTGCAAACCACCAGGGAGAAGTGGGAACACGGAAAATCCAGCCTGGCCCCGTGTGCTGGGGCTCCTGAGAGACTGGGGGTGCTGGAAGCAGCGCAGCAGCTCCAGTCTCAGCAAAGCCCGGCCTGCCCGGGGGATGGATGATTCATTTCAGGAGCCTGTGCTCTCTCCCAGGCATTAAGGAAGGAGTTAATCCCTGCAGCTTTGGCCACAAAGTGGATGTGTAAGGCCTGGAGTCCCATGGGCTCGATTGCATAAGAAACCATGTATTGTGGCATTTAGTTGATCATGCACTACTTCTTCTGGTCACATGGAGGCTTGATTTCCCCTTGCATCAGCTGCTACAGACTTTCTACATTTCTCATACTGGTGTGTGTTCGGTTCACCGGGGTCATCCCCTTCTCCCCACGGCAGAGCCCGTGCTGCTCACCCAGCCCTGACCCATGGGATCTCACCCAGAGGAACCAGGCGCTTGTAATTTTTCTCATTTGTGTCTGTGCGTAACAGGTGTCATTTTCAGTGTAGTACAGACAAATCCCAAAATAGCTCAGGCTCTTCAGACGCTGCGAGGAGAAAAAACCGTGGTTACTTCAGCTTTGGTTGTAGTGAAAAACCCAAGGCTCGCAGCCGGCTCTGAAGTCAGAATTAAGATGGCAGACGGAGGAGTGGAGCAGGGATCTCTCTGCATTCCGTGTTTCCTGACGGACTGCTCCTCGCTGCTCTGTGTGTGCACATCAACTCCCTCCCAGGCTGCCTCTCCATCAGCTTCCCTGACTCCCAGGAGCTGCACCTACCACGGATCCTCCTCCACACTTCCCGGAGCTGGCACAGCTCTGCTTCCCCTGCCGGGTGCCGGGGCTGGCCGGAGGCACCGGAGTTATTCGAGGGATCTGGGGGGCAGAGGCGAGGAGAGAGCGTGCAGCTGCAAAAGGCTCCTTGCCTGGGGATGGTGCCTGCTGTGCTGAAATGCAGAGCTGCCTGTGGACTGTCTTTGTCGGGGATTATTGGATTCTGGTGACTCCAGGAGCGCAGTTATTAGTTCCCCTGCCTACGCCGAGCGTTTGGAATCTGTGTGTGTGATAACACTTATTAATGCTGTTCAGATTAAGAAGACCCTATGGCTTTCCAGCACTTTCAGCACCTTATCTCACGTCACACATCTGCCCAGCAGCGAAACCATGCTCAGATCAGTGTCTTGTGGCCAGCAGAGCAGGGGCTTGTGGGGCCAGCAGCAGCCTCATGCCCACAAGTCCTGCATTTGTTCACAGCAGCAGCTCCTCTTAAACTGCCTTGTGCTTCAGAGGATCTGCTTGCTGAGGATTTGTAAGATGTGGGCCTAAAATATTTAATTTCAGGAAGTCAAGAAGTGGTTCCTGTCACCGAAACAGTTAATCAGAAAGCACCAACTCTCCACTGCAACGTGTGTGTGCGTGCACATGTTTTTGTTTTTTAGAGCCAGCAAGATTTGCTTTGGTTTTTTTAAAGCAGAAAACACCAAAAAAGTTGGCTGTGGTTTCAGCTGCTATCGCTCGAGATTTGTACTGCTGACTACCAATCCTAAAAGAGTTAACCTGCTAAGTATGACTCAGAAGCAGAGAAGGAGATGCGAGGCTGAGAGCCGGGGAGGAAGCGCAGAAACAGAGGTGAGGAACAGAATAATTGCCAAAAAAAGGTGCAGAGTCCAGGAGCGACGTTCCCTCCGGTCTGCCTGGCCCTGGCACCGCTGGCACGGGCTCCCTGGAAAGCTGCAGTTCCGCTCTTATAACACAAGGAGCAGGCTGGAGAATTTAGAGCTGCGTCACAGAGCTCAGCGAGAGAGTGAGAGAGCAAGCTCCGTCGATAGGTCTACCAGCAACAGCCCTGCTGCAGCAAGAGGGGAGAGAGGCAGCAAGAGAGGCACAGAGGGCTCCAGGAAGAGAAGTGGCACCAACACCACGGACTGGGCTCCTGCCACCATCCACTGCCATTTGCACCTTGTACTCGGGCTCGCTTGGCGTAGGAGGCTTCGCCCATTGACGATGCTGGAGACCCGGCGCGCTTAATCCCACGGGGAGGGAGAGTGGGCAGACACCGAAAGGGTTAACGGGAAGGAAATTTCTGGAACCTTCTCTTCTGCGGCGCTCCAGAGCGAGCGGAGGGCTGAGGACTGCGCAGATGGTGCACGGGCACGGCTCCTCGGTCCGGTTCGTCTCCCTCACGTACGTACCCTTTGATCAGGATGGGGCTGGAGCTGCAGCTACGTATTTGGATTATTTGCAGGGCGTCCCTTTCCCCCGGCGTCCCTAAGTTCGGATCCCAAAGTGCCTCTATTATTATTTTGGCTGGGTAGGATTGCTCTGTTCTGCGTCAGAGCTGTTTTCTCAATGGAGCGACGGCACAGGTTGTACTAATGTCACTCCTGCCGGCATTGCTGTACTGCAGAGGAGGGTAGTAGTCGTGGGGGAGAGATGACAACTTTGCAAAGACTGCCGTTTTCCCGGTTTGTCTGGGCTTTTTATCCCCCCCCGTGTCCCTGGAGGCTGGCATGTCAGCGAGGGGTTGGTGTAGGGGTTAACAGGCGCCCCGCGATTCAGAGCTCGGAGGTTTGTCACTGCGTAGTTCGCGAAGTGGCAAACAGTGACGCAGTGATCATTGCAGGGCACGTCGTCCAGTTTTTAAAAGCACTGGGGACAGGTAGTCGGGTGCCTTCCAGACGCTTCCACACCAGCTGAAAGGGGTTAAAGATGAGTCGCGCCGGGAAGCCAGCATTTAGGGATTAAATGTCATCATTTTGGCGTTGGAAAGTTGTTTACCTTGCTCTCTCGGTGTCTCCATGCTGGCAGGCGGCCAGCTCACATGTGATAGTCTTCCCTGGACTGCTGCATCATTAACGAGAGCCAGCGGCGGCTCCCATTGGCCGGGGCGGGCAAAGCGCCGGGGCCGCGCCGCCATTGGGCGCGCCGGGGCCGGCAGGTGGAGCGGCCGAGCGCATTGGCCGCGCGGGGAGAGGGACCGGGACCGGGACCGGGGAGAAGGGAACGGGGAACGGGGAGCAGGGAACGGGAGCGGGGAACGGGGAACGGGGAGCGGGCACCGGGCAGCGGGGAGCGGGGAACGGGGAGAGGGGACCGGGGAGCGGGCAGGTGGAGCGGCCGAGCGCATTGGCCGCGCGGGGAGAGGGAACGGGGACCGGGAGCGGGGAACGGGGAGCGGGGAGAGGGGAGCGGGGAGAGGGGAACGGGGAACGGGGAGCGTGGAACGGGGAGAGGGGAACGGGGAGCGGGGAACGGGGAGCGGGCAGCGGGGCTGCCTCTGCCTGTGCCCCGACACTTCTTCCTATTCCCTGCCTGCCCCCTGCCCTGCTTCCTATTCCCTGCCTGCCCCCTGCCCTGCTTCCTATTCCCTGCCTGCCCTGCTTCCTATTCCCTGCCTGCCCCCTGCCCTGCTTCCTATTCCCTGCCTGCCCTGCTTCCTATTCCCTGCCTGCCCCCTGCCCTGCTTCCTATTCCTTGCCTGCCCACTGCCCTGCTTCCCATTCCCTGCCTGCCCACGGCCCTGCGCGGTGCCAGCGCTGTGGCCAGAGCCCTGTGCCCTGCCACTGCTGCTGCCACGGCCACTGCCCTGCTTCCTATTCCCTGCTTGCTCCCTGCCCTGCTCCCTACTCCCTGCCCACCGGGGCTGTCAGCGCAGCGGCCACAGCAGCTGGAGCAGGGCTGCCTCTGCCCTCTGCCACTTCTTCCTATTCCCTGCCTGCTCCCTGCCTGCTCCCTGCCCGGTCCCTGCCTGCAAGTGTCAGCAGAGTGGGCAGGAGCAGGGCTGCCTCTGCCCTCTGCCACTGCTTGCTGCCCACTGCCCACTCCCTGCTTCTATTCCCTGCCTGCTCCCGGCCCGTGGGTGTCAGTGGAGTGAACTGCCCACTGCTCACTGCCCTCTCCCTGCTTCTGTTCCCTGCCTTGCTCACTGCCCTGCTCCCGGCCCGCGGGTGTCAGCAGAGCAGCCAAGCAACCAGGGCTGCCCACTGCCCGCTGCCCTCTGCCCATTCCCTATTCCCTGCCTGCTCCCTGAAAGCCGTGCAACCAGGGCTGCCCACTGCCCCTGTCCTGTTCCCTGCCTGCTCGTTGTCTATTGCCTGTCTACTCCTCCTGCTCCCTGCCTGCTCCCAGCTCCCTGCCCACCACTCCCTGCCCGCTGCTCGCTCCGTGCCCACCTCTGATCCCGGGATGCCAGGCGTCCCTCGGGCAGGAGCTGGTCACTGCTGGGTGTGCTGGGTGTAGCCCTTCACCCATGGGTGCTCCCAGGAGGTCTCGTTTCGCCGTCCAGTCGCAACAACGATGTGTCAGAGCTGCAGCCCACAGTGCAGGGGAAAGTACCGGAGTTCAGGGCTTTTCTTCTTGCTTCCTTCTCCCTTGTGAGGTGCTGGAGTGTTGGCAGCACTGTAAACTGCTCAGGGCAGGGATTGCACCTGGAAATTATGTTGTGGGAATAGTTAAAGAAATGAAAACGACTCTTGCCCAAAGTCAGCTTTTGTTTGCACAAGTGTGGGTTTGCCACAGGCTCGGTAACATCACAGAGAGATGGAGACTGCCCTCAGTGAGGGGTCTATAAAAGTTTGCAAAAGAGTAACAGTGTTAGAAAGCAAGGATGGAAGGACTGGGAACTGGTTAAGGATGAATGGGAGACCGAGGGCAGAGAGCAGCTCCAGGGAGAGGATAAGGAAGTGAAGGGGAGAACACCTTTCCCTCTCAACCATTTACTATACTATTCTTTCACCTCTCTTCTTAAAGCGCCCAGCAAGGAAGATGGCAGCTCTGCCTGGAAGTGCTGAGGACACAGCCAGCCTTGAGCTTGGTCCTTCTGGCCGAGGAAGTCTCCCGATTATGCAGTGGAGTGGTAACTTTGCTTTCTCATACAAGAGGGACCATTATTCCATAGCCTTTCATCATTCTGAGGCTTACCCAAGTTTCAGGATGTGCTAGCAGAGGAGTTTAATCTCCGTTACTCAGTGGCTGCCATCTCCAGCATCAGGGTTGGTTGTTTAGCAACAACTGCTGGGCTCAGGCACCGCGCGGCCGCCGTCCCCATCGCCTGGGTTGCAGCCTGGCCTCTGCAGGGTGCTCTGGGAGACAGGGAGAGAGGGAAGGGCTGGATTTACACCCCAAACGGAATTTCGGAGGTTTGGTCGCGAAGGCCGCAGGCGCTGCGGATTTTTCGCGACGCCGTCCTTTGCGCAGGGCCGCCATTTCCAACGGCAGTGCGGCGCAGGGACGGGGAGGGAAGAACCCAACACACTGTACGTGCCACTCCCCACTTTCTTTCCCTCCTTCCCATCTCCATCTTTCCTCCTTCCCCTCCTTTCCTGCCAGATTCCGTAGGGAATTTCAGCCTCTTACTGCAGTCATCACAACCCCTCCTGACTCACTGAGCCTTCGCTGGCTGTAGCTGGCTCCCTCCGAGCATCCTTGCCTCCCGCAGCGCCAGATCCGCAGAGCAGGGGAACCACAGGAACAGCAGCGACAGTGGTGGTCCCTGCAGCCAGACAGACAGGCATAAATACAGACACACACACACGAGAACAGTCCCAGGCAGCTGTGGAGGGGGTTCTGTATGGCCAGGAGCTGGACTAAGGCACGATGCTGGGTTGTGTGGATGGTGGGTGGGTTGAGCCTGTTTTGCTGAGACAACTCTTTGTGGTTTTCCCCATCACGGCTGTGGGGTGGAGAAGCCCTGACTTTGTAAAGCTACTGCTGTTTCATGGCTTTCAAGGAGGTGCCACTGACTGCTGAGTGTGTTCAGAGCAGGGATGTATTTGGCTTAATTCCTTCTGCCACCATGTTCTGGCTGCAGCGATGGTTTAACTGTGCCTAAACGCAGGGAGGGTAAGGAGACGGATAAAAGAGGAGTTATTTCAATGTTAAACTCCAGCTGTAAATCTCATTACCCAGGAATTGAGGTTACTGTCAGCAGGTAAATCTGTAGGACTGGCAGGAAACAAGGCTAAGAAGGGGACATGGCACATTTCTGTAGGACAGCAGTGATTGTGTGCACAGCGGTGGCACTGGCACCGTGAGCTGTACCTGGGTAACTGTTCCGTGATCATTTTCTGCACAGTGCCACAATAGGACTGGGGAAAGCTGTGATTTCTCCCTCCCTCTGACACTTGTGTGTGTGGCACTGTATGAGCTGATTCATTTCCCTGTATCTGGGTTTCCCTGCTCTGGGGAGTGGGGTTTGCTCTGCCTCGGCCTTGGTGCAGCATCGTGACGCAGCGTTCGGTACCACGCCGACAAAACACACGCAATTTTCTCGGGCGTTCTGACCGCTCGGGGACCGCGGGATTCGGGCAAGGAAGGGCAGGATTTCACATGCCCGTGATAGAAATTTAGAAGCATTACCTCTTCTTGTCTGCTAGCAAAGGCAGGCTCTGTGAGGGACGAGGCAGCCATGATCTCCTCCTGCTCTTGTTTTGCCGATGGTCATGTTACATCTGTGACGCAGACGAATTTTGCTGTTGGTTCCTGTCGGTGCTTTAGGGAGTGGAGCTGATGGGGGCAGAAGCTTGAATATGGTTAGAAACGTTCTTTTCATACTGATGTTAGAGTTTGAGCCACACCCGAAGGGTCAGGGGTATCAGACCCACCTAGTGACCCCCCAAATGGTGAAGGAATTCGGATGAGCCCCAGCACCCCTGGCCATTTTGCTGCTCGCAGAGCAGGCTCGGAGCCTGCAGCTCTGCTGCTGCTGCTGTTCATTTCCATGTTATACAAATACAGCATTGGGCTCTGTGTCAGGAGCTTTCTGATGCTGTGAGAAGCTTAAAGTCTACAAGCAAATGTTTTTCTTTTCTTATTTGGGAACATTCATTAAAATGTCTAAATGCCAAGTGTTCTACCCTCTCTCCTCTGACAAATCTCTCCCAGACCTATCAAGAAAATTCAGTGCTGCTGCGTAGGATTTTTAAAACTTTATCGTGGTGTTTTCTTACAGTTTAATATGGTTATGGCTGGGAGGGAAAGATTTAATTTGGTTAAATATCTGTAATGCTGATGTTAATGGACAAGGATGTAGGCAAGAGTTGTCCATGTCCTCTTTATCTCTTTATATAAACAGTCCCAAGCCCAGGCTGTGAGGATTAAAGGGAATACTCTATCCCATTCCCACCCACCCAAACAATTTCGGTGCAAAGGCAGCAGTAGAAAAGGCCAAGCTGGAATGTCACAAAATGGTTCCACCAGCACTCAGAGATGCCAGTGCCGTTTATCCTGGCACAGCTCCGAGAGCGGCACCGTGAGCCGCCTGCTGCAAGGTCATTCCCCTGACTCATGGTCAGCAACCAGTTGGTTCAGGAACTCCCAATCTACTTCTCTTGCAACTGTGCCCATGCCTGAACCTGGAGGGGAGGCCTGAAAATTAACATTACTGCAGCAGTGGGGGCACTGAGCCCAAAACTGTAGCTCAAAAAAAATCCTATGTGTCTGAAAGACTTTAAAATCCATATCTGTAATTTGTTTCTTGCCAGCTCCAAAAACTTTCCACTAGTTCCCTCATCCCCTTTTCCCTCTGCACTGCTGGGAACCAGGAGTGACACGTATTTAAGAGCTCACATTCTGTTCTAGGAAGAAAATCTCTGTGTACATTTGCATTTCTGTGGCTATCAGGTGCACTGTGCAGGCTCCCCAGAGCCTGTCAAGCCAGGGGTGTCTCTCAGGTGCTTCCAGTGTCAGATACCTCAGCTCAGGAGCTGTCTTGTCCCCTCCCAGGTTTCCCCATTTTTCCCTGGTCTTCCCGTTTGCCCATCTCACTCATATTTTCAGTTGTCTCAGGACAACAGCAGCCGTGGATATGCTCAGGGCTGGCTCTGGCTCTCTCAGCCTCCCAGGCAGCAGAGGAGTGGTTAATTCCTCTGAGCAAAAGAACTTATTTAGTGCCCAAAGTTCAACTGGGGGGCAGGTTCTGTGGACAGAGAGGGACAGGGGGAGCAGCCCCCTACTGCTCCCAGAGCTGCCAGCCCACCTTGCCAAGCCCCCAGCCTGACCTGCTCACGATGAGCCTTCACCTTCCCCACGGTTATTCCCTGGTTTCCAAAGGGACAGAACCTGGCTGCCAATCCCGGTGCCAGTGACGGCTCCTCGCCTACAGGGAGGCAGATGTGATGGCTCGTCTGCTAAAAACTGAGCCAACACACTGTGATTCAGCCCTCCAGCTTTCCAAGGAAGAGCTATTTCTGAGTGAAGCTCATCTCTCCAGCTCCCCCCACAAACACTCACAGCACTCAGGAGTCCAACAGCAGCCACTGTTGCATTTGGGTATCCAGCTCAGATGTTTCTTAAACACTGACAATGGCTCTTGGACACACGGGGATGTTTCAGGGATGGAATGATGGAAACCCTGGGAACAGGGACAGACCAGCAGCTCACATGCCTGGGGGAGTCAGCCAGGAGTGTTTGGTCAGTGCTTTTCTCCTCCTGTTTTGCAGGTCCTTGTACTGCAGGTACTGTTAAACTAAAGGCTTGTTTTCAGATGTCTGGTTTAAAGGCAGGTTATACTTCAGTGAACATCAGGCTGGGTTTGTTTCCTTATGCTCCTCCCTGGCACAGGACATTCTTTTGTCTCTAGAATGACACAAAAGAAAAATATAACTTCCCTTGCCATTACCTGGAGGAGCTGGAGCGGTGGTGTTGGGGGAACACCATGTTCCTGAACTGACTGTACAAATCACAACAATCATCTCCCTGTGAGAGCTTTCAAGCCCTGCAATCAGTACTTTACATTCTAAAGTGATGCTTAGGTACAGGAGTTAGGAATAGAAAATGGCCTTTCTGGTTGCAGGTGCCTAGGTGGATCATTTGTTTGAGTGGAGTGAGTTTTGCAATGTGCTGCTCACTCAGGCTGTGTAGGGCTAAATTTGATGAGTTTTCCTTCCTACTACCCTCCCCTGACCTCTAGCCATGAAAGTACAGTGTTCTTCCTGAGTTTGCCCAGTTTCACCTCACTGTTCCCTGTGAAATCTGAAATCCTCCGCAGGATCCAGGGCTCAGCAGTTCCTGTGCCCTCCAAACAGGCTCAGGGTTTGCCCAGGAACTCTCCTGAGAGCAAAGCTGGGGGAGAACTGGATGACTCCAGGCAAGCCAAAGAATTTCAGATGAGCAGAGGGGATCACAAGATGGGGAAGTACAGCACTAATATCTAAGCACACCTCTAATGGTCACCATTCTAAAACAGACACTGCAGTGTGCTCTGACAGATTCCCCTTAACAGGAATTGAAATCAGTGACTCAAACCAAGCAGGCCTGACTGTCCCACTGCTCGCAGTCAAAAGGGTCACAAAGCCCCACAGGCTTTTACCCCCATCCTGTCCCAGTGTTCAGCCTGCCTTGGGTTTTGGGGGGTTTCAGACACAGAGTGTCTGAGTTTTAACTCCATTTGTACTGCAGTTGTAAGGCTGCAAGAGGAGGACTGAAGGAATAGGCTACATTCAACTCAGGATTGTAATGTGGAGTTTTTATTGTGGTCTTAATAAAGGAAAAAAGTATCTCTCTTATGCTTTAAACTCGTGAAGGAAGTACCTGCTTTTGCTGCCTGTAACAGCAGTGGCCTCTCCAGAGGCATCTCCAGGCACAAATATCAATTTTCCGCAGCAGTGCAGCCCCTACTCTGCCTTCCCTCAGCCCAGGCCGGTGCTCTGACACACCAAGGGCTCCACACTGAGCACTGGCCCTCAGTGCAAGTCACAGCACATTTGTCCACAGCTGACCCACGCAGCACCAGACTTGCACAACAAAGAGATGCAGTTACAGGCTCCCCACGCTGAGGAGGCCTTTTTTTGAAACCTTAGAAGTTCATTCATTTCCATTCCCCTTACAGGTCACCACTTGTACTGTCACACCCCTTGTCCTGCACCTGGCACTGGGCTGATTCATTCCTTCACTGGGAGGATGATGCATCAAGCTCAGATTCTCAGCATGTAAAACAGGGATTATTTTCTCCAGGGGAGAGCAGAGCCTGGTGAACCACGAGTTTCACCCTGTGATGTGAAAATGGAGGAAAAAATTTATGATGCACACTGAGATCTGCTTTGCTTTCTGTAAAAGCCCCGGAACTGCCTTTCTATAGAAGGTGCAGCTTGTGCAAAATCAGGTCTGTGACATCCAGGCTTGCCTTGTTCCTGCAGACTGAAGGGCTCAGGGTAGGGAGGAAGTTCCCTTTCACAGGGAAGGCAGGGATTCCCTTTTTGTCTTTGTCTCCTATGGAATGTATAAAGCAGTGTGAAGTCCATTAAAAGCTTTGAGTTGTTCCCCTGAAAGAAGCTACAGAACAGCACTGCCACTAAAACATCTGAAAAGGAGGCAAACCCACAGAATATTGTACTTTCCCTACTGTTATTTATGGGAAAGTCCAGACCACTGTGATAAAGGCAAGCCCAGGTGACAGTATTTGCTGCTCTCCACACAGCAAAAGTCTGAGAACAGCACGGCTTCATTTTCTTCCCTGTGACAGTATGGAGGGGCTGGGATGGAATTCCAGAGCAGCTGCGGCTGCCCCACCCCTGGGAGTGTCCAAGGCCAGGTTGGAGCAGCCTGGGACAGTGGAAGGTGTCCCTGCCCGTGGCAGGTGTGGCACTGGGTGAGCTTTAAGGTCCCTTCCAACCCAAACCATGCTGTGCTCCTGTTTTGCTGCCCATGTGCACATTCCCAGCATCCTGAACTGCTCCTTCCTCCTGCCCAGACACATTGGGAGCCTTGGAAAGGAGAGCACAGATGGATGTACCCCTCCCAAATGTGCACCTGCACCTTGCCAAGAAGGGCTGACACCTTCTGGGGAGCTTGTGAAGGCAACAGGACAAACTCCAGGTACCCTGGAGGAGGGGCAGCAGCATCTTAATTATGCTGAAGTGAAACCTGGTTTTATCAAAACTATAAATAATAAATGAGCCATTGGTCTTCATCTGCTGCATGATATTTCTGGAAAGGTTGGTCTCCTTTGCAGGGGGGGAAGATGTGTAGAGGTGTTCAGTCCTTCTAAGTCTCATGCTTGGACACAAGTTCCCATTTTCAGCAGCACATTAAGTGACATTTCCTCCAAGTATTTTTCAAAACCCTAATGAAGATTTGTTGTAATGCTGAGGCAAGGAAAAACCAAAGCAAAGCTCACTGTGAGCCCGTTTCTCAGAGATGCTGCTGTGAGTCTGTGATCCTGCACCTGCAACTCCTGGTGCAGCTTTTCAGGAGTAAATCTCACCTGCTAATAGAGGGTGCCTCCTAAATAACTGTGCCACACGGCAGGCACTGGGGAGGGAACCTGCTTTCCACTCGTCTTTCACCCTGTTGCCCCAGATACTGGATTTAGAAACGTCAGTAAATATCCAGACACAGGAATCTAGTCCAGTTATTTCCCCTTCCTCCACCCCTCTTTCTTGGAAGGACAAGCTCTGGTCTCTGAGCTCTCCCTCTCCTGCCTGGGAGTGTGCATTAGGATGGAGGCGCCGGAGCAGATTTTTGGATGTGGTTACAAGAGGAATACACAGAGCTGCCAAAACCCCAGGGCATCAATAAGTGGAACTGCTGCCTGCAGTTGTGCTTTGTTCCATTTCACATTGGCCTCTACTCCAGCACAGGTCAGACACTTATCCAAGGGTTGATAGGTCCTGAATTATGCATGTGTGGAGTTCAGAGGCTTCTCAACACCCCCTCTAGTCCCTCTGCTCTGAGCTGTGGACACTGCAGGTTAAGTGCTCAGCCCTGCTGCAGTTCCAGGAACCATCAGCCACTCATTTTCACACTCTCCTTCCTCGACAACTTCCACTGAACCATTTACAGTTCAATTTGTGAACGCTCCTTTTTCGTTCTGACCCATACTCAAAGTGCTTTCAATCCAATTTATTTTCATTCTGCCTGCAGAATTTAAAAGTTGTCTCACAAAAGTCTGCAAGTCCTTGCTTATTTAAAGCACAGGGACTGCTGGCAGAGGAAGTTCCATCAGGACACTCACATTTCCCTTCCCTGTCACAAAAAGCACCTGATCTGTCCTGTTCTCTGATCAGTGAGTGACAGAAAGCCAGAACACTCTCTGTCTTGGACAGAATGAGGTTTATAGCCTGGTTTCATCTGCAGTGAAATGGAAAAAGTGTTCCTGTACCACACAAACTTCCCACACTCACCCCATTAGCATTGTGCTCTGCACTAGCAAGAAATAAAACCTTGATCATCACTTGCTGGGAAGAATTTGAGTGCATTCCACCTGGCTAGGGCAGGAAACAACACTCACTGCCAGGCTGGGGGTTTTCCTCACCACATGTTTAACTTCTCCTACACCAGCCTCAACCATCCACCAGATGCCACAAAAGAAGTGTATCCATAAAGTAGCTAAGCCCAAGGTAACTGTCTTGCTATCTAATAAAATTAAATAAATGAATTTTTCTCTAGGTACGGTGGAGATGAAGGATTTTCTCCCTCAGCCTGCAGCCATGCACAAGATGTGTCTTCCTCTGGAAGCTGGTTTCACATGGTGGCTTAGATTTTCCCACTTTGTATCTAGCACCATTTGAAATCAGTGTTCTAGGAGCAAGAATTACAGCGTGGGAGGAGACCAAGCACCTGCTCACTTCAACATCCTCTGCTCCTCAAATCAGCCCCTTTTCCAAAGGTTATTTTTTTGCCAGCCATCCATTTTGTAACATCATCTGATTTCTAGACACTTCTCCAACCACTGTATGCACCCTCCCAAGCCAGGGCCACACCAGCACAGCCTCCTGCTCCTGTACTTCTGCTTAATAAACAATGGATATGAGTTCAAGTTGTCCAGAGTAAAGTGATCCGCAAGTTGCATGAAAACCAACGTGGTATCTCTTGTACCTTGACAGGCAGAGTATGTTTGATACCCAAAAACTAAGATCAACCTTTAATTTACTGCCTTACAGCAAAAGGATTTTTCCACCCTCTGCTTGGGGACCCCATCACCACAGGATTCTCATTCCACAGCTCTGCAAACACAGAAATTCCCCCCAACCATTTGACCTCAGCAGTCAGACACAGAAGTGCCTTCAGCAATCCCAGACTGGCTTGGGTTGGAAGGGACCTTAAAGATCATCCTGTTCCAAGCCCCTGCCACGGGCATCATGAGGATGCCCCACAGCACACACACAACCCACTCCTTTTTCCAGAATCACTTTTCAGCACACACAGAACCCGCTCCTTTTTCTACCATGATTTTCCAGTTTGCTGCTGGTACCTCCTAGCAATATTTCACTTCTCCAGCCCTGCATCCCAACCTAGAACGAAGCTGAACTCTTTGTTTGCCCTCCCTGCTGTCCAGCGTGTTCCCAGACACGGAAAAGCCGATCCCTGTGTGGATGAAGGTTTGATCAGAGCACTGAGTAGTCATCTTCTAAAGAATGCATAGCTGTCATCTACAAGAGGATCCTTCTCTGAGCCAGGAAAACGTCTCTTACACAGGCTGACCGATTTCTCTTGGTGTTCAGAGTCTCAGTTTTTGTCTAGCACCATTTGAAATCGGTTATGATGTAGGGGGAAAAGCAACAGCAATGGGAAACTTCCTTCCCTCACCCCCCAGGCCACAAACAAACACCATCCAGAGCACGACCTGGCCTCCCCAACACCACTGGCTTGCTGTTCTCTGACCTGAAGTTCCCCACACAGGCCGAACATCCTGCACACAAGAAGGACAGTCAGCATCCCCTTCAAGTGAGGATGGGATGCTTCCAGACAGAGAGAAGCATCTCTTCAAACATAACTCAGCTTCTTCAACTCCAGCAAGCCAGGGCCTGGGTGTGACAGCACAGCCACCCAGCCTTCTGACCACTTCTACTCCATGTGCTGTTTGTTTGCCTTAACCTGTTCTTTACACAGATTTTTTTTTTTCCTTTTAAATAAAATTGTGTGCTCTATGCTCCTGGGCTCTGTCTCAGGTAGAGAGATCACCTGATTCCCTGCTGGACAACACCTAAGTGCTGCAAGTCTCTTCATTTCAGCCCCCAGCTCCATTTTCACCACCCTCAGAAGTATTCAGATTCAGAGAATCAGAATAGTTTGGCTCGGAAAGGACCTTAAAATCACCCAGTTCCAACCCCTGCCATGGGCAGGGTTTAATTTATACTGATTTTAAGTGTGACACAGAAAACCCACCAAGCACTGTCACTTCACATTATTTAACCCTAAACCACACAACTTTGGATCTGTTTTGTTACTCCCACTGCCCCTGTCACCAGTAGATGGCAACAACACATTTTTATTCCATGCAGCCTTTCCCTTAGCACAGAGTTCACGTCTCTTTAATTATCAGTTCCAGACTCCAAAAGGAAATAATTCATGCAGCACTGAGTTTTAAAAACACAGCACAGGACTCATGACAATTAGGCCAAATTAATTTGTAGTGTTTAAGTCAGATTCACAGAATCACAGAGCAGAATCCCAGAATGGTTTGGGTTGGAGGGGAGATTAAAGATCATCCCATTCCTAGAAACTTTGCTTATCCCCTCAATGCTCACGGCAAACCTGAACTCCACAGTGTAAAGTTGTGCAGCCTGGCTTCATTTCCACACCAACTCACTCAGAGGATCACAACCACAAACTGCAATGAAATACAGCATATGAAGTTATTTTTTCTGAAAGGCTTCGCTCTATCAGGCACCTGACTCCACACATGGAAGTTCAGTACATTTCAAGTGTGAAATTCACACAATTCCTAAATCCACTCTCCTTCACAGGTCACCTAAACCCACCAGAGCTGTATTCCCTAAGGATTGCATTTCTCACACACTGGACAAAAGGGTCAAAACACCCCCTGGGCTTTGCCCCAAGTACTCCACCAGAACAGCCCCAAGATAAACTTCCTCTTCTCCATCAACTTTTCACCAATTTTTTCAGGAGGCAACACTGTAAAATTTTGGAGGTTCTGGGAAATTTTCTGCAATTCTTAAAGGAAAAGGTGCTCAGCAAATTAAAACCCATCCCCTACACTACCACTGAGTAACTCTGTGCACAACCTGCAAACTTCAATCTCAGCAGTTTCTACCTGATATTTGGGACGTGAAAAATCATCTGGATAACAATGGGAGAAGAGCTGCTCAGCACAATGATGAATGAAAGACAAACACTTACTGCTAAATAATTTAACATTTTTATTTGGAATTTTACAAATAATCTCTAATCTTTACATCCAGAAAGAAGAGCAAACACACGGCCACTTTTTACAGTGATTTCACTTCCCAAGTAAGTACATTCCAGTGTATATCAGCACGTTGCAGATGCCACAGAAAGCAAGCTCAGCTCCTGACCAGCACCACACTCAGTCCCAGTCACACATCCCAGTGTTTACAAACTCTCAAACTGAGCTATCAGCCAGGCCACGAACAGCAAATCCTTCTGCAGAGCCAAAGCCCCTTTCTAATAACCACAGCCTATTATGAACTCCAACAATAGGACTGCTGGGATTGTCCCAAAAAGCCCTATAAAGCCCCAAACAGTTCAGCGCCACGCCAACAATCTGTTGATGACAGGGAGAGCAGTGCCAAGCAGCCACAGACAAGCCAGAGCACTTTCAATGCTGCCTCAAGCATCTGAAGTGAGGTTATTTGGGTTTTTGAGAAAATCAGGAGCTGCCTGTATGCTGATAGTGAGATTCATGGAGCTAAAACCTGTTCTAGTTAAGATTTGGGGTTTGCTGAGGAATTAGAAGTATCAGTGACCCTAAACTAATGGCAGACACCGTGGTGGGGGCTCCTGCAGTTGGAATTTGGACTAAAACATTTGATTAACAAGCAGCAAACCAGAGACCACCACATCTACTAGTGCTCACACAACTGAACTGGTTTGGTTTTCCTTTAACATGAAAAGTGAGTGACAGGGAAAAGCTTCTGCTTCTAAACAGGAATCTGATGCTAAATCCAGCTTTTCAGAGATTGATTTAACATCCCAGTCTGCAGCCAGAGGTTAGAAATGCGGAATATGTGACTTCAAGTAAAAAAGCAAGGCAGGTGGATCACACAGCACCCATTTCCACCCTTGAAAGCAACAGAAGATCTCCAGAATTGCCATCAAGGCTCACTAAAATCGAGAACTCTAAGGAACTTCCACTGTGCTCACAACAGGACAGAGCCACCACTGAGCTCTCAGCAGCTCGTTTAATTAGCGACCCCCTGTCAATAGGCAGGGGATGCCTTTGCTACAGAATCCTTCAGTTTTCAGTTCCAACAAATCCACTGCAGTCTTTGGGAGATTATAGCAAAGAATCAGAAATAAATATGCCTTTTTTCCTTTGTAAAAGCAAAGGAAAAGCTATAAAACTCTGATTTCAAGGCACACTTTAATTCAATATATATATATACAGCAACCAACTTTGGCAGACAAAGAGGTAGAGTATATAAGGTCTTAACTGTGATAGCTTCCAAAAGACATCGCCTTCAGTGGCACCAGACTCTTCAGGGAATGAGCAACAAGACATTTCAGAGTACAAAGGAAACAACAGAACCATTTACACCACCTCTACTGCAAAAAGGGATGGGAAGGTTTCAGTGAGCAGAGCTCTGCAGGAGAGAGGGGAATATTGGACATCTTCTGCAAGCAAAGAGGTGGCACTGAAGGCAGCAGGCAGCAGCAGCTGGCACTGGGACAGGGACATTGCAGCACCCCAGACTCTGCCATGCTACAGGTATTGCCTTTCCCCCAGCTCACGTGCACAGAGGGACAACGAGGGGCCCAGAAGGCAAAGCAGCATCTGTGTTATCTATATGCACACACACTCTTTATCCTATCAAGCACCTCCTCCTCCAGTTCATCAGCAGACAAGACACAGCACAGGGACCTCATGGACAGGGCAATCAGTCTTTGTGCAGCTCTGACAGGGGTACCCCACTGCAAGGTCCCCCCCACCCCCCAAAAAGGGCAGTCATGCTTTACACATCTTATATTCGGCAGAACTGGGAGTGCTGTCACGTTTCCTACAAACAAAAAAACAAGTCAAATCAGAGGTTTTACATTGCAAGAGGTTTTACATTTACACTGAAAGCACATCCTAAGTTTTGTCATGAAAGCTGCAGGTAAAGTCACAAACTGGGTCATTCTTTAGCCTCTCTTTACCAAGCAACTGCTGGACTGAGGAGATTTGAGCTTCATTCAGCTACTGAACTGTCAGGAGTGACCCAAGGAGCAGCAGAGCCTTTGATCCAAAGGGATCCTTTCAAGTGATGACTGGTATTTCCAAAAACTAACCAAGATTCCCATCATTCCACCAGGTGCACCTTGGAATTCATTTTAATTACAACGTGTTGTTTAGCATATATTTTCCGACCAAAAATTAAATATTAGTTTGTGTGGGTTTTGATTCTGCAGTCTACAACAGCAACCTTACAATACTTAAGCATACAAGAATTAAAATTCACAATGACATTCTTATATACGTTCTTGAATAATTTCTGGTTTGCTTCAACAAAACCCATCCCATACCAAACCTCAGTGCTATTACTCCAAGCCTCTAAGGAGTTCCACATTCCAAAAGAAAACCTCCAGAATTATCAGCATTTTGACACACCAGACCAGTAATTTCTCTTATCATGTGTAAAGGTTAAGATTGGAATGAATAATTCTATTCTATCTGCTGATTAAAATTTTTCTCCCCAAAAATAAGCAAAATTAACCCAGAAAACAGATCCTATCTTAATTAGAAACATCTTTCTTTAGAGTGAAGATGATATTCCTCAATCTATACATTATTTTGGAATAAACTCCAAGCTTAATGTTCATATAAAAACTCATCAAAAATACTGAAAATTCACTTGTCCTTTACAAGTCAATAAAATCAAGATTATGCACAGGAAAAGACCTTTGCATTAAGCTGGGATAAGAGAACCCATCACCACCTCAGAATTTTTTGCAATGGAGAAAAGCAACAACAAAAAAAAAGAAGATAAGATGCTGATTTAAAAAAATATTTGTAGTTCCAGCTCTGTTGAGATAGGAACAACAAAACACTGGCAAGGAAGAGTGAAACTGAGCTGCAAGGTGCTCTGTTCAAACAAGGTTTGAAGAGCCAGATTTTGGAAGAGCTCATTTGACCCTACAAAAGTGCAGGAGGAACCCCAACATTCACCATATGCATCTCACTGGAGTCAGCATTAGGTTAAAATACAGGAGAGGATATCAGCTTCAAAGCAAGTTTATCTTCATTCTTTTCAGGGCTACAAAACTCTGAATTTGAAAAAGAAATCACCTTTTCATAAGAAGGTTTCAAAAGATCCTTGTTAGACCCTTCATTTATTCTCTTCTAGAAAGCAAAAATGCAGATTAATCAGTAATTGTGAGAGATGGGATCTGGTTTTCTCTGAAGGGATGCACAACTACCTTTAGAGTTTTAGTGCCCAAAGGTGGTTCCAGCTTCTAATTACAGGGAATTAAACTATTAGCCAAGAAAAGTAACTCACCACTGGGATGGGTGCAGACATTCTTCTGAGTATTGTAGGCAATATGCTACTCATTCTTCAAATACAACACCAATAAATGTGATTTACAATCATTGGAAGCCCTTACTGACACTGCTAAATGATAATTCTCTATAAATTATATCCTCTTCTCCCAAAATGAATGAAAAGTTAAGATATTCTTTCTTACAGGAAGCCAAAGCTCCCAGCTAGATGGATTCCACACTCCTGAAATTCTAAGCAAACCACAGTAAAAAAGACAGTTAAGCTGCATTGCAAGAAGTCCAAATGAAGAGGAAAGTTATACCTTTTCATTAATTCATTTGTGCAGTTTCTTCCATCTCAGCTGGGATATTAGTTTTTAAAATACAAATGTCCTTGCAACTCTCATCAACTGTGTACGAGCTGAACAGCAGAAAGGGAGAAAGGTCTAATTGAATGTCCCATCCAAGTGCATTTTACACAGACAAGAAAGAGAGGCAAGGAAAGATCTGCTGGCATTTGGAGGCTACAAACCAGCAAGGATCAGGGGCTGGAAGCACAACAGCTCACAAAGGCTCAGCTGCATCAGGAACTCAGAACACCAAACAGGGAGATGGAGACTTTCATGAAAGGAGATGAGATCAGGGTTTTCAGACAAGAAAGAGCTTTAACAGTCAGATGCTCACAGAGAGGAAGATGAAGGGAAGCACTAGGCACAATAAGGCTTTTCATGCTGTTAGATATTCAGGAATGTCACAGTCTTTAATTTTTGATGATGCTGCTTTAGATCCCTCCTTTCTACGCCCTGAGAAGTCTCTCCACGGGCAAAGGCAGCAGGTGCTGCCCTGAACTGCCAAGAGCTCTTCCCTGGTCCATCCAGGCTGCAGAATATCCAAGCACTGAATAAATGCAGCGGCTCAAAAGCACCAAGTTGCTCAGCAGCACACTCTGGCCCTTGGGTTTTTGAGAAAATCCCAATGTGATACTGCACTGCCTATTTAAAAGCCAAAGGCTAAAACCTCACTGGATATAAACCATCTCCAGGGCTCTCCCAAGTCCTGTGTGTAGACTTAATTACAACTATGAGCCACAGGAATAGGCTGGTTTGCTTCATTTAAAACATCCCTTCATTTGTTTCATGTACTCCAGATAAATCCCAACAGATTCTGGAAAAAGACAACACTGCTCTGATGAGATGCTCACCCTGACACTGTGTGTGTACCACCTAACCTGCTCTGGACTGTCAGTGTTTTGCATTTTACAAAATATTTCTCTAACAAAAAGGTTTTTTCCAGAAGATAAAACCAGACATCAAAGCAAAAATCAGTGCACAAAGAGGAATTTAAATCTCCTGCCCCTCCATCAAAAACCACACATCAAACTCAGCTGGTTTGAAGGTAAAGTTTAAAACACCCTACATGTCTCATTAAAAACAGAAGACTAATTGCTTATGCACAAATCTAGTATTTTACAGTTGATTTTGCAGGTCTTTAACACAGGGACACCAACACTGGGGCTGCAGGAAGAGAAGAAAAACCTGAAAACCTTCTGGCAGCACAAGCCCACACAACCAAGACTCCCCCTGGCTTTAGGAGATAAACTGAAACGTCTGAAGCAGATGGACAAAATACTTTCCTTGGCACGTGGACACTGCCAAACACAAGCTTGAGAACAGGGTTTTTCCTTCCTTGAAATTAGTGCAAGTGTTAATTAGCAGCTTAGCTGAACAGCAGATCCAAAACCAAAGTGAAATTCATGGTTAGGCTTTAGCTTCCATCAGCTGCTGAGAGGAGCTCACACAAAATCAGACATTTGAAAAAGAAAGGGCACACAAAGCTCAAGAAACTTAAACATCAGCACAGCTTTGGCTCAGTCATTTGGGAATTTGCAGTATTAATAAAAAGAAAGCTTACTCACCCATTCTGTGAGAAGAATTTCTTGTAGATCCAGAAGCCTGCCAGGAGCACCACAACTACCACAATCACTTTAGGAAAAATTAAAGTGAAAAAAAAAAGGAACTTAGAGTGATAAAGATCATCTTCAGTGGCCAAGTTGTTGCAAACTGCTTTTGAAATGTGATCTCACTACGTGAGAAAATACACATTTCACACTAAATTAAACTATAATAGCTAAGCAATCTTTTTCTGAATCATGCGGCTTTAACCAGAACTCCAAAATCACCCTGTTGCAGTCACAGGTGATTGGAATAAAAAATGGATTTTCACATAAAAAATATTATTTGTATTGTATTTTTTTAAGGCTTTAGAAAATACTTACCACAGATGATGGCTATAACATATCCACCTAAAAACAGAAGGAATCAATATCACAAGAGGAACATAGGTGCTTTTTACTCAAACATTGTTATAAAAATATTCACAGAGCTATTTCAAGTTAAGCACTTCTATCTAACACAACCTTTGAAGCAGACTAATTTAAATAATAACATTTAACTTAGAATATTAATATTTTAATTAATTTTAACAAACCCTATTTTTCACATCAAAGTAAAGAAGGAAGCTGCAATAAATTATTTCTCCTGAATATAAAAGGACTGTTCTCTCAGGTGTATTTTCATGCCAGTGGAGTTTTTGCAGCCCATACTTACTGAGCTGGCAGGTTGGCACTGCAGGCACCCACTGGTTGTTTCCAATGTACTGAATTCGAGACTCCCCATGCAAGGTGTACCCCGTGTAGCACTCAATGGTAATGAAATCCCCCACATGGTAGGAAGGTTTTTGTCCATGTGTCACTGTCCCATAACTTATGACTGGAGTGGAACCAGAACCTTCAGCCTCACCTGGAAAGAAAAAAGGGGAGAAAAAAAAATTTAAAAATGTATTACTACATTAAAACTCGTCAGTCTGCTCCTGCTTTTAGCAATTTTACTCACAGGCACAGTGCTGTAAAGCACCCCAGGAGCTCTGTTCTTGACAGGTCACTGTCACCTCTGCAGAGCCATCAGGGAAGGAGCAGCCAGCATTGCACCTGATCTGGACAGATTCTCCTTTTCCATAGGCAGGTTTGCTTGGAATCAGGACCCCATTGGGGATCTTCGGGGCAGGACACACATCTGCTGTAACTAATGCAGGAATTTCAAACAAGTTTAGTGAGAATAAGGTCTATTTCCTAACACAGTAACTCATTCCACAAACACAAGCTGCCTTTATGTAAGAAAAACAGCTCAGCACATGTCAGAAGTTTAACTTTACCCCAATTTTAAGCACAAATATTCCCTTTAGAAAACTTAAACATCACTGTAGATATTCATTAAGATCATATGATGTGGCAGCTCAGAAATCCTTACTGGTTCATTAGTCCTCTGAGCTCTACAATAATTTGTAGAAAGTAGGAGCTGAAGAGCTGCATAAAAATAAACACACAAAGATTTCAACTGCTCCAGAAAGATACCACAGCTTTCCTCACTGTGCATACTCCTAATTCTCTGTATCAAGTATTTTCTCCTGTATTCCACATCTTTTCTCCTGCCTTCACCCATGAAATCACTAGAACACCAGAATGCTCTGCTTTAACTAAAACACTTTCAACACACAAGAGAAAAGGGAATTTTACAGAAAAAGTCTTACTTTTCTCACAAGTTGGTTTTGGAGGAACCCAGGTATTATTTTCTTCACAGGTAATAACCATTTCTCCAACCATGACATAGCCTTGATTGCACTCAAACACAACCGAGTCCTTGTATCTGTAGGGAAGTGCAAATCCAGATGTTTTTCTCCCATTTTCAACTCGAGGGTCTTCACATTTGACCACTGAAAGAGGCGAACCAACAAACATTTGTTAGCACATGAAAACAAAGCTCGGAAACATCTGTTAACACAAACATTGCACCAAACACAACATCCTTTTCCCTACGTGCCAATTTTCCCACATTTTTTTGGAGAGACTTTGTAAAACATTGATTTCTGCACTTCCATAGTGGCTGTGCTTTTAGGAACAGGATTCTTCCTTAGCTTTTTACAAGTCCTACTCCAACCCCCACATCATTGCCCTTGACACAATTTTTCTGCAGAATTTGTGGTCTCCCAGTTCCTTCACTTTGGCCTTGTCACTTCTGCCAACAAGACACTCATACAGGTATTTTTCAAGCTTTAACTTAAATTTTAGTCATATTCTGTCTCCTAATCCATCAATATCCACCACGCTGATGTAATCTCCACTGGAACTGTGCCAAACTTTGTACCAGAGCATTCCTAGAGGCAAAGTCCATTCTCCCCACCCCATTTCCAAGGAAAGGGCCAGTGAATAAAGACTAATAATAATAAATAAAGAATGAAAAACATAAGGAATATAAAGAATTAAATAATAACAACAGAATAATAAAATTATTATAAATAATGAATAATAAATATAAATAAAGAATTAAATATAAAATAAAGAGTATAAAGAATAAATCATTCATAAAATAAATAATAATAAAGAATGAAAAATCCCAACAACCTCGACATTGTGGAGGTGGCCCACTCCAGACTCCATTTGAGTGTGCATCAGCTGTGCAGTGAATCGTGTCTGGGCCAATGAGGGAGAAGGGATCACTGCCCCTGGGCACATCCCGACACCTGTAGGTCACTGAGCTCTGGTACACGTAGCTGGATCTTTCCTCGTAGTCCCCGTTGGCTATTTTGGGAGGTGGCTCACAAGGAATTTCTGTAAATAAAGCATAAAAATTGGTCAAATTGGTTTTGCTGTGTTAGCTGGTTCATCTCAAAAAGCAAGCCTTGATTTTCCAGTTGTTTCACTGAAAATCTGTCACAGCCACTCGAAGTCACGCTACAGAACCTCAGCTTCAACAAGAGGCTGATTTTAATATGAGAATTACCACAAAACTGACATTTTTCAGTGGTCATTCCTCAGGCACATCCCAAGTAGCTAGGAAAAAAATTATCGCTGTTTTCCCATCATTTTTTTGTACTGGAAAGTTGGTGGCACAGCACTTTGTAAATGAACTACCCCCCCTGAACAGAAAATCAAACAATAATTTACTTACTTTCACAGTAAGGCAGAGCTCCACTCCAGCCAACACCTTCTTTCACGATATCACAGGAAATCTTTTCCTTACCCTGTATTCTGTATCTAGACACGTAAAAATTTTGAAGAAGTGAAACTTAAATTTCTCATTTCTGCAATAAGCACCAAAAAATCACCTCTTATCAATAATTCTGTTCTGTGATTACAGGGGCATAACACAGCAAAGTTTTGTTATAATGAGAACAGAATCTTGTTTATTTGGTTGACAGTCTCACTTTGAAAACAAAACAGATAAAGAGACATCACTAAGGAACTGTGGAAATCTTACCATTTTCAGAAATACCCTCTAATATTAAAATTACTAATTACATTTTAAAAATACCCTCTAATAATCCTAAAATTATTAATACTCAAGGAAAAGGTGAAAAAAAAAAACCCTCCTTAGTGTTGTTGACTTAATTATTCAATAATGAAGGATGATCAATATATATCTACTTCCTCTGCCACAGGAGCATTAAAAGAAGTCACCAGAGGTAACACTGCAGATCTGCAGAATCTCACAAAAAAACTTAGGGTTGATGCAAAGAGTAATTAAACCAGGGAATCAAATTAAATTTAGCTGTAATTTCATTTTCTAGAGGTAGAAGTCAGATTTCAGATCAGAACTGGAATAGAAAACTTGGGTACCAAAACACTTACCCTTCATTACAATAAAATGTCAAAACTGAACCAAATGTAAGATCTGTTGCATCAAAGTGACCATTTTCCAACTCTCCTGGGTACTCACATTTTCTCGCTGGGGGAAGGGGGGAAAAAAAAGAAAAGAAAAAAAATCTACATTTTTATAGTTACATACAAAGACAAAATCTTTGACACTTATTGCTCTTACCCACACCAGTGTTTCACAAGCTTCGTTTAAAATATGGCAAAACCCTAATTCAAAACTCTAGTTTCAGTTGCAAGCCAACTGAAACTGCTAAAAATAAGTGGGGAAAAAAGGGGTAGGAAAAATTACCTGTACAGAACATGCCTGGGTTTGACCACTGCAAGTCATCACCACATGTCCAGGTCAGTGACATCCCTGAAACCCTCACATATCCAGGCCGGCAGGTGAAGGAGATATTGCTCCGAGGTGGAAAATTCTGCTTTTCCCTGAAGGGCTCGTTGAGCTCTGCGTACTCCAGCCGCTCTGGCTTGGGACACGTGCCTGGGAGAGGAAGGAAAAAGCAACACAGCACCTTAGCAACAAGAAGAGAAACACAGTGAGGTGTAACAGCACAGGAGACGGAGTAATTCAATAGCTTTTTAAGGATATATTTAAGTCGTTCCCAATTTTTTAATTTAGGTTTTAACTGTGTCCAGCTCTACACGTGTATAGGGCACGTTACTCATTGTTTCCTTAAGTTCTTTCGTCATTCTACCCAAGACAATGCACTTCCTTCCAGATCCTATCTTCAGATTTTTGCCTGTTTGCTTTTTTTTTTTTTTTTTTGTAGTTAAACACACGACTTCACTCACTGTACACCCGTTTCGTTTGCTGCATGAAAAACAAAGAAGCCAGCCCCACTCACAGAGCTCATTGTCCTTCCTTAAGGAAAAAGGAGAGCGGGTCTAAGGGACAGAAAGCGGGGTTTAAACCCAGCCGGACAGAGGTTCCACAGCAGGTGTCCCTGGCCAGGGCAGGGTGGGATGGATGCGATTTGAAGCTCCCCACCCAAAGAGTGCCTCAGTTGTGCGATTCGAACCCGCCCAAAGCACCGTGCTCGCACCTCCGCCCCGGAGCCATTTCCTTCCTGCCGCCCTCGCCCCCCGGCAGGCCCTGAGGGCTCCCTCAGCACCGCGGGGACCGGAGGGGGAGAGGGGCACGACCCCGACCCCAACCCCGACCCGGACCCCAACTCCGATTCCGATCCGAACGCCGATCCCAACCCCAACCCCTCCCCGATCCCAACCCCGATCCCAATCGCGATCCCGATCCGGATCCCGATCCCAACCCCAGTCCCGACCCCGATCCCGACCCCGATCCCAATCGCGATCCCGACCCCGATCGCAACCCCAATCCCGACCCCAACCCCGACCCCGGTCCCGACCGCTCCTCCCAGCCGCGGTCCCCCGAGGGCTCCGCGCCGCGCCCGCCGCTCCGCGCGCCCCTTCCCCACCGGCACCGCCCGCTCGGGGCAGCACAAAGCGCGCGGCCGCTCCTCTCACCCTCATCCTGGGCCCCGCCGAGCCGCCACAGCAGAAGCACGGGCAGCAGCAGCAGCGGCGGCGGCGGCACCGAGAGCCGCCCCATCCCCGCCGCGGGGCCGCGGCCGCGGCCGCTCCGCTCGCTCCCGGCGCCGCCGGAGACGCAGCGCGGGGCCGGCTGCGCATGCGCGGCCCGCCCGCCCTCAGCGCGGCGCCGCCATGGCCGGGTCCGCCCGCCGGGCGCCCTCAGCGGCGGGGCGGCACCCTGGGGTGTTTGTTCGGGGTGTTTGTTCGGGGTGTTCTTCTCCCGGGGATCGCCGATAACCCGCGGGCCGAGCTCTCCGTGCCGGTGTGACACTCAGCGCTGCAGGGCTGGGGCTGTTTCCGGGCACAGCCGCTCTGTTGTGGTGAGTTAATTCCCACACGGATGACGCAGTCCCGGCTCAGTTCAACGCATGCTCAGGGAAGGCGCTGTTTGACCCCAAAGTGGGATTTTTAGCAGGATAATAATCTTTGTTTAGCTGAAGAATACATGGGCCTCGAGTATTTTGCCAAATACATACATCAGCACCTTGATTTCTTTCCTCCTTAAAGCTAGTTTATTCGGGATGCCCTTGACTAAGGTATGCTTCTTCCTGGTCCTTTTTTATGGATTAGGATTGAAAGTATACAAAGCTCTTCCACCAAAGGACACCCTGACTTAAAGAAATCTTGGGATATGTGGATATATTGCACATTTTACAACACCCTCAGCACATTACATCCCTGGCTGCAAGGAGATTGAATCCTTTCATGGGCAGCTCAAGGAAAGATGAAAAAAAATCTAAGCGTATTTAGGTGCCACACTTGGAACATCAACAGGGATTAATTAAAAATAACAGCCAGCTCAGGATGGACACCCTGCTCGCCTTTGGTAGTTAAATCCTGTGTTTGGCGGAGCAGCATTAAAATAGAACAGCCAAAAAAATTTTAAAAACCAACAAAACAGAAAACACTTAAAGTTCTGGGTAGGCCTAAATGAAGACACAGGATTGTTATCATCAGCTTTTATTAGGTTAAGCATTGGTGGAGGAACACTGCATGTAAGCGTTGCTGGAAGGAAATAAAGATGTAAATACAGCTGTAATTAAGACATTAATTAACACATGGTTACTCCCACCCTTGTGCAGGTATGTTTTGGTGAGCACAAGGAGACAGGGAATGGGGGCTATGGCCAGTGCATTATTCATTTTTTCTCCCTACCAAGGCTTGGGGTTATCCACTTGGTTATCCAGTTTTTTGGGGATAAAGGAAATATTCTTCATCAGGACCTGCACACAGAATTCCCTCTGAGGCAGCACCCGCACTGTGTGCAGTCTGAGCCTCATTAGATCCTTTCAGTAACTACTGAGAGCAGAAGAGCATTGAAGATTTACAGTAAAATGTCCCTTTTTTTTGCCACAGAATTCCAGTCTCCACGTGAGCAGCACTTCCTCACTGCAGGGAACGAGCCCAGTGCCCGGTGAGCAGCAGCAGGGATCCCAGCCTAGGAAGAGATGTTATCCTGGTGTTGAAATCAGAGTTTCCTGCTTTTGTACTGGTGTATAGAGATTCCATCGCCACCCAGAGAGGGAGGAGAGAATTTCTGGGAAATGCTTTGTTTCAAAAAAATATCAGTTTCCAAAACTGATATTTTTACATGTCCCATTTTGGAGGAGAAGTGCTGCTAACAGTGAAAATTCATTGCTGGTTACAACAGATCCACCACAGAAAATAGATTCACTTGTAAATAAAAATACCTATGTAGCAAGTGTGAAAGCAATAAAAAACCCTGGGAACCAAGTTCAGTCCTTTTCTGACGCTACTACTGCTGAGGTAGTTTTCCATCTTTTTCATTATCCATACAAATTAAAAGCAGCTTTAAGTCAGAAGAAAGGACTGGTCTGGAAGTCTGACCTGTGCACACCAACCATCCAGATTGTGGAAAAGGAAAGACACACTTTGAGGGTGGTGTCAGTAAGAAAAAATAGGATGTTTTAAAACCCCAATATGTTTAAAACATCTTCTATTCAGCAAAAGAAAATATTCTATCAGAAGACAAAAGGGAAAGAGGTTTCTGCTTGAATTATTGTGTTAGGAAAATACTCAGTCAAGGAGACAATGCAGTCAGCAATATAAACAAGTGACAGTATAGTTATTGCAGCTCTAACTGGTATTTTGTGCTGAGGAATATAAATCCATACCTCCTATGGCAGACACGAGCCTCTGTGTTCAGAGTCTGGGTTCAGGGGGGTTCTGTAATTATAGTTTTCATACGTATGATAATAGCTATGTGAAAAAAGAAAACAATTAATTGCCTTGTAAAAGAACACTCAGTTTGGTTTCCTTTAAGAAAGAGAGGCTTGAAATAAAATGACATAACCACACCGTGAGTTGCAGGTTATATCATTTGCAAGCCTGAGCGAAAGGTACAGAGTTACAAGGCCCAGACACACTGAGGCAAATATTTCAGATGTATCAAGCATACAAAGCTTGGGACTTGGCACCAAGCAACAGGAACAAACAGCCAGAGCTGCCTTACCCTTCCTTCTGCTTGGAAATTATTTTCCAGACCACACCTGCCCCCAGGAGCAGCAGAACTGCTGCAGCTGCCGCTCCTGAGGGAGAAGAATCCAGGTTATTCTCACTATGTGTGTAAAGTACACAAAATGCACGACAGGGTGTATCTGCCGTGTAAGCAGGGGGAGGCTGTGCCACTGGGGCCACTGAGCTGGGGACAAAAATGTTTGTAAGCTGCTTACCTAGGCCTAGTGACCCGGACTTGGGGGATGCTGGAGGGAAGGGGAAAAAGGAAAATCAGCAAACTGTTCTACCAAAATACAGCCTCTCAACTGTCTTTAATCACATAGGATGGTTTGGTTGAGAGGATCTTAAAGCTCATCCAGTTCCACCCCTCTGCCATGTCAGGGACACCTCCCACTGTCCCAGGCTGCTCCAAATCCCATCCAACTGTGCTTGGGCACAGGGGCAGCCACAGCTTCCCCATGCCAATGTCTCACTGCTAAGACCCACAACACCACATTTCTTCAAGCCACACCCTTGTATACTTCCTTTTAAAAAAAATACCTACAGAAATTTGCATGTTTAAAATGCCTTTGTATGCTTCAGTTTGATCTTTGCTTTGTTTATATTCCACTCACTCAGTTTGCAGGCTGGCACGGGAGGGTCCCAGCTGAAATCCTCTTGGCACTGGGTGTGACTGATGCCTTCCAGCATGTAACCATCGTCACATTCAAGAGTGATGTTAGTGCCAGAGCGATAAGTATTTCCTTTAATGGCTTTTTTAACACCTTGGACATCCGGGAATTCACATCTGATCTCTGAATTGGAAACAGTAAAAAGAGGGAACACAAAATATGAGAAACACAGCTGTGGGTTATTTAGGACATCGCTCTTGAATTCCTTCTGAGGGTAGCCAAGAATTAATTCTCATTCCGCATTCTGCAGAACTGGGAAGGTGCCTCAGTCCCGCATGGAATTCCAGACAGCAAAGGAGCACAGGCACACCTTGGCACCGCGGGAGGGGCTGGCTCCAGGATCCTGACGCCGTGCAGGTGATGGAAGCGTTCCCAAGCAGCGAGTAGCCAGGATCGCAGCTGTAGGATACAGCGGCTCCGGAGGGAAAGCTGGCAGAGGTGTTGCCTTCCAGCCTCCCATTGGTGATGTTTGGAGGCTGCAGACACTTCAGAGCTGGAAAGTCAGGGAGGGACAGTCAACGGGGTGCTGGAGGGTGGCCAGGGAGTGACTGAGGCATTGTCCATCTGCAGCCTCAACTGCTCCCTTTCAATTTCTTCCCCTGCACTCAACAGCCCGGACCCCTGTAACTCCAGCAGGCTGTGGAAAGGCTCAAAACTCGAGCTTGTTCTTACCACACATTCTGTACTCAGATTTAGACTTTCTACAGACCTTCCCCCAAGGCAAGACTTGATAAATGTCCTTTATTCTTCGCTCTCTGCAGCCAAAACACACCTTGACAGATGGGAGGGGGATGGCTCCAGGCTCCAGATGCTGTGCAATAAATGGATGCTGTCCCCAGGAGGGAGAAGCCAGGCTCGCAGATGTAGTTTACAGATGTTCCCACAGTAAAAACTGCTTTTGCTGGGCCGCGGAAAGACCCGTGGGTGATATCTGCAGGCTTGGAGCAGTGCAGCACTGAAAACAGAGATGTGCAGATCAAAGCAGAGCTCAAAGAGACAAGAGGGAAAACTTCTGAGCAGCTGGGGAAGGCTGAAGCTCCCTCCCACAGCACTGACCCCAACAGCCCTGCCCAATCCTCTGCAAAGTTCCCTCAAAAAAGCAGGACAGGCTGGGAGGAGGAGTTAGTGATTAGTAAATCAAATCTTGCCTCTTCTGGTAAGAGACCTACCTGGCTTTCTTGTGGTATCAGGGTGGTGATAACGTTCTGACACTCCATCTAAATGCAGCATTAAGAGTTTAAAAACATGGTTGAGCAAATAAAATGTACACATTTACCTTCATTTCCCATCATCCTGGTGTTACATTTCCAGGAAAAAATTCACAGCTCTCTGATAGTCAGTGTCCTCCAGCTACCAAATTCCTCATTTCCAGGGAATTAAGAGAATGCAGATTATGGATTGCAACAAGCAGTGTGAGAAAGTGCAAATCATACCAGTACTTACAGCATTACCCAAGCCCTGGCTCATCTCCTGTGTGTGAAGAGAGGCATAAATGAAAGGAAAAATTTCTGGGTTCTCCTTGAAGTGGTTGGAATAAACAGGAAAAATAAAAACAACTTTGGCTTTGCTCAGTGGGCAGGAGACACCAGGAGGAATGTGCAATCCCAACAAGGCCAAGAGCTGATTCTTACCCTGCTCACAGACAGGTACGGGTGGGTGCCACCTCCTGTCACCTCGGCACCGGGACATGGGGTGGCCTCGCAGGGTGAAGCCTCTGCGGCACTTAAAGGTGACAGAGTCCCTGTAGGTGTAGCGGGGCTTGGGGACAGCCACCCTCCCGTTCTGGATCTGTGGGGCTGGGCACAGCACCCCTGAAAGAGAAACTCCTATTTAGGGATGCAAAGCTGTGTGAGTGCTGTAATGAACACATCATAAAGTCCATTCTCAGCGTGCTCAGAGGAGGTTCACAGGTAGGACTTAGAGATTCAGGTAAGAATAATTCCAAGAATTGAGGGGTTTTAGTTCTTTTAGGTACCTTAAGGGTACCACAGTATTTTATATATAAACATAGTTTTATGCCCATAAACAGAATAGTGTGAATATATTCTAAGAAATACATTAAATGGGCTAGAAATACTGTCATTCTCATGAATGCTTTACTATCCCAAGCCTCCCTTCCAAAGCAATTCCATCTAAAGAAAAGACTAATTACAGTGATCAACCCCTGCAAAACATCCTTGTGCTTCAGATACAGTACAGGGTTTGGAAAATTCCATTTCAGTGGTACTCAAAATATCACTCTTCTACTAGAAAACACATTTTTTTACTTGGTTTCTTATTTATTGTTGTGAAACAAAAGGGACAAGTCCCTGCAGGCACCTCACAACCCTTCAGTCTGCATTGCTGTGACAGATCAAAAGCCTACATCTGGAGGATTTTTAGAAGAAACCAAACATACAAGCATAAAAAAAAAACTATCCCAGAGGAATACCATGCTTTAATAGTCTTATTCATTTAATTCTATTTATTTAAAGGAAATGCTTTTTTAATTTTAAGGACTTAATATGGCAATTGTGGCCCCAATATAGTGGTGACCTACTTTGACAGATGGGAGGCAGACCAGTCCAGGCAACACCTCGTCCCAAAATCTCACATCTCCTGTGGGGCTGTCCAACCAGTCTGTACCTGGAGGTACAGAGCACAAATACCAGTTCATACCAAGTCCCTCAGCTTGTGTTTTTCCCTCCCCAGAGGTTTCCTTCTGCAGCCTCCTGATTCCAGCTGATCACCAAGGGCTCTCTGCTGGTTCGACATGTGGGAATGAAGGACACCAAGTTCCTCCTTCCCAGATCCAAGAGGAGCAGCACTGACCCCATAACTCTGGGTTAGATTGGTCAGGTGGTAAATCAGGACCCAAATGATTTCCAAAGGGCTGGAGCCTCCTTGCAGCACGGCCTTGCTCCCACTCTGAGCTCCTGCTCGAGGCCATCTGAGAAGGAAAACTCAAACTGGTTTGCAAATTAATCTGCTGAGCACAGGAGGGAAAAATGAATCAATTTTCCTTTTCTGGAGCAGGCAACTACGGCGTAATTGGAACCAAAATTCCAATTCAGATCTGCTGTGGGAGAGCAGCTGTGCAGAGGAGTGGGCTCTGATCCTTTACCCAGCACCAAACTCGGACACGGACTCAGCAAAGGCAGTGTGGGACTCACCCTTCGTCACACGTGTGGCTCACGGTTGACCCAAAAAGGAGATCTGTCAGAACAACAACTCTGCCATTCCTGGGGGGTTCTGGGTGTCTACATTGCTTCCCTGGGAAAGAACAAGGCTGAGTTTAAACTCCTCTCTTGAGGTTGTGTAGCACACTATGAGAAGGTACCTTAAAGCTCTGTCCAAGATCTGCCACCAATAAAGATGTGATTTCAAAACGGCCCAAAGCGGCCCAGACCATGTGACTAGTAAAGCCATGTACAAATCTTTCCTTCAAAAACCCACAGAACAGACAATTTCCAATAGCCAACACCAAATGGATGGAGCTATTCACTTTTACAGAACTCTAGGGCTTCAGACCACGAGTGGTTTTGGAGGCAAGTCAGAGTTTGGGGCACTCCATGGCGTCTCGAGTGTCCCGGCCGGCAGCTGTAGTGCACAGTGTCCCCAACAGCAAATTCCAGCTGATTTTTGTATTCCCTGGTTAACTCTGCAAAGGTGAGGTTTGGAGGTGCACCACAGCCACCTATCAGGGGAGAAAACAAGGAGAAACAGAGATGTCAGCTACAAAAATAGGTTTCAAATATATTTTGAGTACGTACAGCTTAAAATCGTTGTGCAAAGTGGGTAAAAAAAGGGGGAGGATAAAGGATTCAGAATTTTGGGAAGGGTGAGGATGAGTCCTACAGGCAGAAACTCCCAGGCTATCCATAACTCCAAGCTTAGAACCACAGTGTACCTGCACACTGAGGGACAGGGAGGCTCCAGTTGCCAGAGCTGGTGCAGTAGATGGATGCCTCTCCCCGGAGGCTGTAGCCAGGGTCACAGCTGTAGTTCACAACCATCCCAGTGGGAAAAACCTCCAGGTCCTGGCTGTCGTGCTTTCCTTTCTCAATATTTGGAGGTGAAGGGCATTGCAGCACTAAAGAGAGAGCACAAAGCAAAACTGAGAAGAGGGCAGGGCCGTGATGCTGGGACAGGCTGGGGAAGTTGGGGCTGTTCAGCCTGAAGAAAAGGCTCCAGGGAGACCTTAGAGCCTCTTCCAGTGCCTAAAGGGGCCCCAAGAAAGCTGGAGAGGGACTTGGGACAAGGGATGGAGTGGCAGGAATGGCTTCCCACTGCCAGAGGACAGGGATGGATGGGATATTGGGAAGGGATTCCTCCCTCTCAGGCCGGGCAGGCCCTGGCACAGGCTGCCCAGAGCAGCTGTGGCTGCCCCATCCCTGGAAATGTCCAAGGCCAGGCTGGACAGCACTTGGAGCAAGCTGGAATACTGGAAGGTGTCCCTGCCCGTGAGAGGGAGCTGATTTTGAGCTTCTTTAACTCAGTGTCATATGAAAAGAATCACTATTTTCAGGAGTCTGCCCAAACCCTCCAAAGGAGGGAGTGGTGAAGGGGAGATTGCAAGGCTTCAGTGCACAACAATTTAAACCAATTAGAAGCAGCTACAAAACTTACTTTTGCAAAACTCCTGGGCTTCAGACCACGTTAGATTTTCAAGACATGTGATAGTTGGTGATATCTGTGGCTGTTCCACAAATCCAGGCCGACAAGTGTAGTTCACAGTCACCCCAACAGGAAACTCAGTCTGATTTTCATATTCCTGGCTTAGCTCAGCAAATAGCAACGGTGTTGGTGTGCCACAACCAGCTGCCAAGAAACAAAATGGGCATGAGAAATACGTCCTTGGCTGCGAAATGCAGGTAAAGAGAAACAGGTGCATTGATAGGCACTGTTAAACCCCAAGTTATTCATGCATCTTCTATGTAGTCTGACATTTGTCTGCATCAAATAACACTCAGCCTGTAAGGACACAGGCACCTAATTTATGTGGCCTTACAAAAACAGGATAAAACAATGCCCAAAATGTAGTTTGGTCAGTGTGGTGCCTTCACATGACTCTGGGCTGTAAAGTACAGAAATCTCTAATTTCAATATTTAAAACACCCAAGACCATCTCTTTTTGGGAAACTTGAGCAATGCCACCAGCTTATTCCCAGGGCCACCAAAGTGAGCACAGCTCCTGCTGTGGTTCTCCCTGTACCATGCAGTCCTGCAGGTTGGCAGGTTTGCTTGAGCCAGGGTGAGCCTGGCACGGATTGGATGCTGAGCCTGGCACGGGATGGATGCTGAGCCTGGCACGGGATGGATGCTGAGCCTGGCACGGGATGGATGCTGAGCTTGGTACAGATTGGATGCTGAGCCTGGCACAGATTGGATGCTGGGCCTGGCACGGGATGGATGCCGAGCCTGGCACAGGACGGATGCCAAGCCTGGCATGGGATGGATGCTGAGCATGGTACAGATTGGATGCTGGGCCTGTCACGGGATGGATGCTGAGCCTGGCACAGGACAGATGTCAAGCCCAACACGGGATGGATGCCGAGCCTGGCACAGGACAGATGCCAAGCCTGTCACGGGATGGATGCTGAGCCTGGCACAGGACAGATGCCAAGCCTGTCACGGGATGGATGCCGAGCCTGGCACAGGACAGATGCCAAGCCTGTCACGGGATGGATGCTGAGCCTGGCACAGGACAGATGCCAAGCCTGTCACGGGATGGATGCCGAGCCTGGCACAGGACAGATGCCAAGCCCGGCACGGGATGGATGCTGAGGCAGCCCACCTGCACAGCGTGGGTAGGGAAGGCTCCAGTTGCCCCAGGCCGTGCACAGCACGGAGGGGTCCCCAAGCAGGGAGAAGCCGGGCTGGCAGCTGTAGCTCACGGAGGTGCCACTGGTGAAGTTCATCCCCGGCTCGGCGCTGAGCGTGGCGTGGGCGATGACGGGGGGCGGAGGGCAGAGCCGCACTGCCAGGGCAGGAGCAGAGAGCAGAGCTTTAGGGGTGTATCCAGAGGAGGAGCCCTGGTACCACGGCAAAGCCCGTCACAGCTGGCTCACCTGGCTGGCAGGTGGGCACAGCAGGCACCCAGTGGCTGTCGGGCTGGCACTTGGCCCCACGGCTGCCCCTCAGCACGAAGCCTGGGTGGCACTGGAAGGTGACGTTGTCCCCAGGGTGGTACACAGCCCTCCGTCCCTCAGCCACCTCTCCGTCCTTGATGCTGGGGCTGCTGCAGGTGATGACTGGGAGGGAAGAGCAGCAGAGCTCAGGCTGGGGCTTGGCTGCCAGAGCTGAGGGGTCCTCCTCTGGTTTGGGAGGCTGTGTGGGTACAGCGCTCTCCCTTTGCACTGAGGGTAACAGAATTTGCAGCTCACCTTCACACCAGGGGTAAGGGATGCTCCAGTCTCCCGATGGCAAACAGGAAACGGTGGTTTTCCCGGTGAGGACGTAGCCCGGGTCACAGTGGTACTTCACTGCCATGCCAGGGATGAACTCTGTCACATCCTTGCTGTCATGGTGGCCATTTCTGATAGTTGGAGGGGAAGGACACGAAGGCACTGCAAGGAGGGGAAAACATCCCAACTAACCAAGAGCTGGTACCACAAACCCCCCCTGCAGGGTGAGGCAGCCTTTTAACTTTGTTCTTTCCCATTAACCTCTGCCCAACATCAATGATGGCTGTCACTGAATGATATTTCCATCCCAGCCTCTCTTACCTTCCAGCCTTCATGTTTTCTGAGCTTATTGACATAAAAATGATAGTTTCTCACTATTTGGGCAACTACAGTGGTTAGTTTCCATCTGTGGCCCTAATAACCTGCTCTGGAGTTTCTGTGGTTGTGAATGATATCAGGCACCAGCCTGGATTCTGTGGATTCATTTGAAAAGCCCTGCATTTACCAAGGGTCTGAATCACAGAAACATTAAGGTTTGAAAAGCCCACCACTACCCCACGTCCCCAAGTGCCACATCCACGTGTCTTTGAAATCCCTCCAGGGATGGTGCCAGACGATGCCCACGCCTCTCCAGGCAGCCTGTTCAGGGGTTTGGATGGGGATTAGGAGGATGGCAGGATGTACATGTGCATGTTTTTCCTTTCCAGCCCTTGAGAGCAGCCCCTGTACCTGCACACAGAGGATCAGAAAGCAGCTACCACACTGTCCCTCATTCACACTTACACTTCTCACAGGTGGGGACAGGAGGGTGCCACTTGCCCCCAAACTGGCACTGAGACTCTTGAGAGCCCTTCAAGGCATAACCAAAGTTGCACTCGAAGATGACGATGTCCTCCAGATTGTAGGTGGTCTCTGACCCTGTCACTTTTCCATTCTCCATCTCTGGCCTGGTGCAGCCAATTGCTGGAAGGGAAGAGCAGGAGGATGTGAAGAGCTGGGGAAGTGAAACCCCTCCTGGCTGTGGAGGGGCACTGGGCAGGGACAGCACCTGCTGCTGGGCCTTGCCATCACTGTCACGGGCATTTCAACATTGCTGACTCTTGTCCTTACACAAATATCATTATTCTGCTGCTCCTGAACCTTTGTACTCAGAAAGGGAAACCCACAGGGGCACATGGGGCTCCTCCTGCCCCTGCACCTCAGCTCTCTGCACTCCCTGGGGATTTGGTTGCAGTGATTAAACCAAGAGCCAAGAAGGAGGAAGGAGCCGAGGACAGGCAGAGGAAGGAGGAGAACACACCTCGGCAGCGGGGCTGGGGCCGGCTCCAGGTTCCCTTGGCCGTGCAGCGGATGGAGGCGTTCCCCAGCAGGGAGTAGCCCTCGGCGCAGGTGTAGAGCACCAGCGAGCCCGGGCTGTGCCTGGCACCGGGGCTGGCACCGTGCTGCCCGTTGGCAATGCTCGGCGGGGCAGGGCACGTCACCTCTGCCGGGAACAAGGAAAGGCAGCTGAGAAATAGGGCAGGGCAAGATAACCACCAAAATCCCCAACCTTCTGAAAGCAGAGGAGGGACATTGCACAAGTGCAATCAGTCAGGACAAGGTGATATGTAACTTTTCCAGGAGCTTAACTCTTTTCTCCATCAGAGACCAACATCCTGGTTTTTAGAGCTTTTTCAGAAGTAATACATCAAACTAAGTTGTGATGGAAACTGAGGCAGCATCAAAAAGAAAAAGCTGTTCTAGTAAAGCACTACCAAATAAGCATTTGATACGTAGAAAAATGTTGAAAAAAGTGTAAATTCTCCGAGTTGTTTTGAACACTGACTGTGAAGGAATAAAATCCGTCATGTGAGCTGCCTCCCCATGGGTGCAGGCCCTGCCACAGCCGTGGCCTCCCTTGTGCCAGGGACAGCCAGAGCTGGCTGTGGGCACAGCCGAGCCCTACCTTGGCACCGTGGCACTGCCCCGCTCCACGTGCCATGCTGCCCGTCCACAGAGGTGCAGGACAGGGAGGCTCCTCCAGCCAGGGCCAGCCCCGAGGCACAGGTATAGGTGACCACGTCCCCGAGGGAGAAGGAGTCCCTGGAGCCCCCACTGTGTGTCCCGTGGGGGATGGCCGGAGGGGGAGCGCAGGTGAGACCTGTGGGCAGGACAAGGGGATGGTCAGCACTGCCCACACACTGCCCAGGAAGGGCACTGGTGGAGGGGAAACCACCTCAGCAGTGACACAATGACCTAATGCTCCAGGAACAAACTTTGCATGGAAAAAAATCACACATGGGAAAGAAAATCTGTCCCCTCCTGTGAGTCACTTCCTTGCTGCCCGTGCCTGGAGGTGCTGGGACAATTCTTACCTCCCTTTCCATAACCATTGATGCACAGAGACTGGCCAGTGAGAAGTACTCACCCACTAACAGGTAGTTTAAAATATTAATGTTTCTTCCTAGTTTGGATCAGAATAAATAAAAGACCTTTGAAACCATTTTCAGAAGCATATCCAAAAGAAAAGGAAAAGAAAAAGGAAATATTGTACACATTCAGTGACTTGAGAAATCTTTTGCAATAAAACCTTTGGCTTGAAAGAAGTTCCACTTTATCTTGTAAACCATCTCCAAGGGCCTGTTGTGGTGGCCTACTTACGCTGGCAGACAGGAGGATCCCCACTCCACGAGACATGTGTGCCAGAGACCTCACAAATTCTCTGGGAGCCTCCCACCAGCTTGTACCTGGACCACACAGAAGGATTAATTATTTTAACAGTGAGATTTTTCAACTTGAGATTTCTTTAGCCTTGCAAGTGGCAGCCAAGAGTTCTGACCCAGGGGAACTGGGTTGTGTAAAGCTGAAAATCCACCTCACTCTCCCCAGGGCAAGACTCACCCTTTGTCACACGTGTAATTAATTTTGGAGCCGAAGAGGAGATCTGTCAGGACCACAGCTCTGCCGTTCGCTGGGTTCCCGGGGCTGGGGCACTGCTTCCCTGGAAGGGAATGCCAGCCTCCCTCAGCCTCAGCTCTGCTGGCATCCCAGCCAGGGCTGCCAGCACAGAGCAGGAGAGACACCCACAAAGCTGGGGAAGCACGGAAAAGCAGCCAAGCCTCACACCTGAGGCTTTCAGCACTTGTAGGACGTACTTTTACAGAAGTCCAGCGCTGCAGACCACGTCTGGTTCCTGAGGCAGGTGATGGCTGCTGACACCCCCGGGAGCTGGGTGTAGCCAGGCTGGCACACCAATTCCACCCTGCTCCCCTCAGGAAACACCGTCCGGTTCCTGTAGGGCTCCTTCAGCTCGGCAAAGCCCAGCCTGGCCGGGGCTCTGCAGCCAGCTGCCAGGACAGAGACAACCCAGCGTTAAAGAGACACAGAAGGTGGATTTGGGGAGCAGGGGAAGGTGAAGCCCTGCTGGGACACTTGCCCTGCTCGCAGACGGGCACAGGCGGATCCCAGGTGTTGTTTGGCTGGCACTGGATCTCTCTGTGGCCACGAATGGCATAGCCTGGCTCACATTCAAAGGTCACGGTGTCCCTGTGAGTGTAGGCAGACCTGGCAGCCACGATCCTCCCGTGCTGGATCTGTGGGACAGGGCAGCTCGACTCTGGAAAAGAAAGAGGTGCAGGTGCTCAGAACAGGCCCTCAGGCAGAACTGGGCAGCTGTGAAGCCACCAAGGGTTGCAATTTTAAAACAAAAGCCTGGAAATCATTCTCCCTAGAGATGATGTTGTGCCTGCATCCTGCATTATCCAACATCTCCAAGGGCAAAGGGGATCCTGGGGCAGCGGGGTGACCCTCCAGCCTCCCCTGCTCTGCGTGGCCTCAGCCCTTGGTGAAAATACTGGAGCAAGAATTCCAGCAGGCTGGAGCTTCCCGGTGTTTCCCAGCAGCGGTGCTGGGAGGGGTGCTGGGGGTCCCTGGCCCTCAGCCCACCTCCACAGGCCGGCAGGGGCTCGCTCCAGACGCCGCTGTAGCCATCACGGGTGGTGCAGTGGATGGAGGGGTGCCCGTGCAGGGGGAAGCCGGGCTGGCAGCTGTAGGTCACGGCTGTGCCGTAGTGGAACTCGCTCAGCAGCCGGCCCGAGTGCTGCCCGTGGGGGATGTCCGGAGGGGGCTCGCACGGGATGCCTGCGGAGGTGCACGAATGTTCTGCCTATTCCAGCCAGGTCCTGCAAGCTCTCATAGACAAACATTGTATGATAGCTCAGCTACCTCAGGGGCATAAAACCAGCAGGATGGCTCCGTGGCAGTGTTGGAAACAAAAAAGTTTTAATAAAAAAGCTCTTTACAGAGAAAAACCAACCCAGGGCAAGAGGTTCTTGCTTCTGCTAAAACATTTCATAAAAGCGATTTACTTCTTTTGTTCTCTTCTTTTCTAGGGAATTGCTTAAGCGGGACTTTTTGGTTTCTGTCCAGTTGACTATCCTTAAGTTTGAGGTGAAGTCTCTAAGTCTCTATGAGGTGTCTTTTAACCAAATTGAGGAGAGAAACTTCTGGGCTTTTGTCTTTTTTAAGGAGACAAAGGGTAATTTGTTTACTCCATCAGCAGGGACACATTCCTACAGTGCAGAACCTCAACTCAGCCCCAAAGCACCTTCAATCCCTCAATTTGTGGGGCACACTTGTTCTAAAGATGGGATGAAGTGACCTCCCGGGTGAGAGATTGTTGGGAGCAGGATCCCACCCCCCAGCAGCTAGAAAACAGAGCAGTAATCAAAACTCTCTGTGGAGGAAACACCTGCATCATTTGCATTTTCTACTTTTTAAGAAATAAGAAATCGAATACTTATTTTGCATCACTTGTATAAAACCCTGGTGCCAGGTTGTGCAACAGGCACAGTCTGTGTGCCACTAGTGGTTCACACCTTCCTGGAGAATCTGGGAAATGCTTTAAAACCCCAGAATATACCAATAAATATTTATTTCTTCATATGAAACAGCCGTGATCAGCCACTCTGCTTGGTGGGATTGCTGAGGAGCAGCACAGCAGCTCTTGGGCACTCACCAGTGGTGGAGAGAGGAAGCAAAGCCACGGTCTGGGATTTTGGGATTCCCTGCTGGCCCTGTCTCTCTTTAGGACTGACCCTTGGTCTCTCTGGGTCTGACAAAACAACCCCTGAGCTGAGCATATTTTCCCTTCCTCTCCTGCAATGGGCTCCTGGTGTCAGTCAGGACCCATTTCCTGCCCACAGAGGAAGGAAATTGCCTGTGAAAGCTTTGATTGGAAAGATGTGGCAGTCTCTGCTGGAAAATATTTCCCAGATCCATGCAAACCCCCAGAGCCATGAGCTACTTACGCTGACAGAGGGGAACGTGACCAGTCCATGCAACACCTCCCCCAGAGATCTCACAGCGCCTGCTGGCCTGTCCGATTAACCTGTGCCTGGTGGGGAAAGGATTGGTCATTTCAGCTGCAGTTTCTGCTCCTCCCCACCACCTGGCATGTGGGATCAGCCCTGCTGGCAGCAGAGCTGTGGCCCTGAAGGGGAAATTCCTTCCTTGCTCTGCCTGACCCATTTCCCAGCATTTATATATATATATATTTATATGCATGTACACACTATAGTGTATAGGCACAATAGGTACAGAACCCTGTACGGGGGCTTCTGTACAGAATCCATCTACTGGGAGTGAATGAACAGGGCTTAAAAAGGATGACGCTTACCTAATCCACCTCCAGACCAGGACTTACCCTTCTTCACATCTGTAAACCACTGTGGACCCAAACTGGAGGTTTGTCAGGGAGATAATCTTGCCGTTCACAGGCTCACCAGGGTGACCACACTGTTTCCCTGGGGAAGGAGAGCACCCTTATTTTGGGCTCCTGTCTCTCTACATCACAGTCCAAAATATGCAATCATTCCTCCAGTCCCCTGCCCGCATTCCCAGTTCCCCCCAACACGGGTATCCAGTTTCAAGGAGTTACATGGCTTTACTAGTCACATATTCAGAATAACATCAATGTTTTGGCAGCATGGACAGAACCTGAGACCTGTTCCTCCTGCAACAACAGACACCAAATCAAGGAGCTATTCACTTTTACAGAACTCTAGTGCTTCTGACCACACTCCACTCTCAAGGCATGTCAGAGTAGGTGACATTCCTGGGACTTTAGCATATCCAGGGAGGCAAGTGTATTGCACAGTCTTCCCAACAGAAAAATCAATGGCATTTCTATGCTCCTCATTTAGCTCAGCAAACTGTAGCCTTGTGGGAGCACCACAAGCACCTAGTGAGAGAGAAAAGAGATGTGAGAAGCAGGCAGGGCAGGCACATCAGGGGCAAGCACACAAAGAGCACTGTTAGGAGGAAAGGGGTTTAGTTTGCCTTGCAAAAATGTTCATTTTGATTAATATAGCCATTAATACACAAACACATTTTCCCAAAGGGTTGCAGAGGATTAGGTTCTTTTCCCAGGATAAGCTTAAATCTTCCCCTCAAAGGGTTTAACAATATTTTTTAAACAGGATGAGGGGACATAAAAGAGCAGTGTACCCTGAGGGTTGTGTCACGTACCTGGAGCCGTGGTGAAGGAGCTGTGGTGAGGTGGTGCTCTGGCACACACAGGAGCAGGGGGCTGCCAGCTGCCATCCTCCTGGCAGGACACGCTGGCACTGCCCTGCAGGCTGTAACCATCGTGGCACCGAAATGTCACCGTTTGCCCGGGTGCAGAGAGAAGCCCGTGGCCACCAACTTGCCTTCCATTGTCTACGACTGGATTGAGGCAGACAGTCCCTGGAAATGAGGGTGTGCAGGAGGAGTCGGGGCAAAAGAAAACACAAAACCACAGGCTGTTAATGTGGGAACCACAAAATCAGCGTGAAGTCCACACAAACCTCCCCAACCGCAGGAAGGCTTGGCATGAATTGATTCTATGATACCCTTAACGTGGAATGAACCCTCTTGGAGGATCTGTTTGCACTGGTGGGGATCTCCCCAGTGCTCAGAGCCACACTGAGTCTGTCCCTGCTGGGACAGAGCCCAGACTCACCTGCACAGCGAGGGCGGGGCTGGCTCCAGTTCCCCGATGCTCTGCAGGACACAGCGGCGTTTCCAACCAGGTAATAGCCAGGATCGCAGCTGTACCTTACAGCCATGCCAGCGGTAAAAAACGCTTTGTCCTGGCCGTTGTGTTTTCCATTGGCGACCTCCGGAGGCATCGGGCACGGCCGGACTGCGGGAGGGAAATGGAAATTCAGCTCAGAGGAAGAACGGGGAGCGAGGGGAGGGCAGGCAGAGTGATGCTGCACGGGTGGGTTCAATCCCCGCCTGCACCCCCCGTTCCTGGGCAGCAGCCGCACTCACCCCTGTGGCACACGAGCACCGGCGGGTCCCAGGTGCCCCCGGGCTGGCACCGAGCCTCGTCAGAGCCCTCGGCTGCATACCCAAGGTGACAGTCGAAGTGCAGCGTCTCTCCAGCTCTGTAGGTGCTCTGCACGTTGTGGACCTTCCCATTCTGCACCTCGGGTGCCCGACAGCCGATCGCTGCGGGAGCATGAGAGCATCCTTTAAACTCCCCTGCACCAGCCGGACCCCGCACACACAGAGCCCTCCCCGCAGTGCCATAACCCCCTGCTCCGACCCTCCAGGACACCCGGCCCCCTTCTGCCCCCCGGCCCGGGAGAGGCACCCACACACCTTGGCAGCGGGGCAGGGGCCGGCTCCAGAGCCCGGAGTCCGCGCAGGTGACGGACGCGTTGCCGAGCAGCTCGAAGCCCGGCCTGCAGCTGTAGGACACGGTCACTCCCCGGGAGAAGCTGCCCGAGGGGTGCCCGCTGGGCAGCCCGTTGGCGATGCTCGGTGGCCGAGGACATGTCACCTCTGCAGAGGGAGTGAAAGAAAGCGTCCTGTGGCTGTGCCCTGGGCTGGTTTGTGTGCTGCTGGCACAGCTCGGGGAGCAGCAAGGTCATCTCTGAATTCTGCTCTGGCTTCCATTTGCTGGGCCAAGGCTTTAGTCCACTCAAAGTGCAGCTGCAGCTGGAAGAAGTCGCTGCCAGTACTGAGAGTCCCGACAGCACTGCGGACACATCGCGGGGTTTGGGGAGGATCCACACTGACGTGGAAGCAGCGAGCAGTTGTGATTACTTTCCATTCCACAATGAATTGCCCCACTTCTGCCCAGAAGCAGTGTCAGAAATCCCCCGGGACTCAGCTCCTGCCATCCCACGGGGTTAACTTCTCCCCATCCCTCTCGGAGCCCCAGGCAGGGCACAGCCTCCCCATGTCCCACCCAGCGTGTCCCACGTTTCTCTGCCAGCCAGACCTGGGCAGGGCAGCCAGGACAGATCCATCCCAGAGAATGTCAGAGGACACAGAGGGAGCTTTCCCCTGGGACACTCACCTTTCCTGCACTGCGGCAGAGGGGGGTCCCACCTGGAGGCAGCCCCGCAGGTGCTGCTGAGGGAGCCCCGCAGGGTGTAGCCCGGGCTGCAGGTGACGCTCACGGTGTCCCCTGTCCGGTAGTAATAGCGGCGAGGGGACACGGTGCCGTGCCACACACGGGGGAACTGGCACAGGGCAGCTGGGGAGGGAGAAGGGAGATGCTGACCTGCAGAGCTGCGGGCTCCTGCCCTGCTGCAGGGTGTCTGTGCCACCGAGCAGGGGGGGCTGCAGCTGGGGTGGGGGTCCCTGGGGTGCAGCACCCTCCCTGTGCTCCTCAGGGACCCCGCTGCCACCTCAGCTGACAAAATCTGCGTGCCCAGGGTTTCATGTCAGCCACCCAGCCTTTCCTGGCCTTTCTGCAGGCTCTGAAGCCCCTCCTAAGGGCCCAATCCGACCCGGGAGAACACGGACAGGGCAGCTCAGGATGGACCCAAAGGCACCCCAGGGATCTGTGCTGTGCCAGGGGGCTGGGGAAGGTGCCCAGCCTGGGCTGGGGGTGCCAGCTGTGGCTCTGATGATGTGCCAGCTGTGGCTCAGATGATGTGCCAGCTGTGGCTCTGATGGTGTGCCAGCTGTGGCTCTGATGACCCCAGAGGGTCTCTGCCATCAGCAGAGGAGCTCAGGGGCTCTGTGATCCCTCTGCTCCAGGACCAGGGCAGGGCTCCCGTTTGCCTCTGCAGGGAAGAGCCCAGCGAGGAGAGGAGCAGCATCAGCGATGAGGAGCAGGAGGCTGTGGGAGGAAGGCCCCAGAGGAGCAGAGCTGCTGCTCTGCCTTACCTTGAGCCCCGGGCGCGGTGCTGAGGAGCAGAGCGGAGCTGCCCAGCAGGCAGAGGGTGAGGATGGGCACCATCCCTGACAGTGGCACCTCCCGGGGGCACGGGGCAGATATGGGCACCCCAGTTCCTCCCACTGCCCCGGGGGAGGAAGGAGACGCTGCTGGGGGACTTCCCAGGACCGTGGGACAGGAACCAGTGGATTCCCCAGGATGTGCAGGCACAGGCAGCACCCCGGGGAGGCTGCAGGTGCCCCAGGCTGCTGCTGCTGCTGGTTTTGGCAGGGGAGGATGTGCAAAGAGGGGTTAAAAAGGTCTGGGTGCAGGCAGAGGTGCTGTAGGTGCACTTTGCCCATGGTGCAGAGAGCCCCAGGGGATGGTGGTGACACCTGAGGGACACGGCACAATTCCCCTGCCCAGGAATGGGATGGACAGTGGGGAATTCCCTCCTCCCGTAAAAAAGGGACACAAATCCTCCTGACCTGACCCTGGGCTCATCCCTCCCCACTGGCAGGAGGAATAAACCCCCAGCCAGGACTTTTGGATGGAGGAGCAGCCCCAGCAGCTCCAGCTCCCCAGCTGACATGGGTGACACTTCCTGAGCCTAAAGCAGGCAGCAAGACATGAACTGCTCAAGTCCTTTTATTTCTTTCATTGACCGAGAGCTTCCAACACTTACAAATCCAACGTTCACACTTCAGAATTGCACTTGGTCATTTGCACTCAGATTACAAAGAAAAATGATGTACAGTTGATTACAAATGCAGTAAATAAACCCTCTCCAATGGTAAATTTTGGTGACCACACCTGTAAACAATATTTCAGCATTCACAATTCCTTTCATTTGGTAGTGAGGGGGGTAATTCCAATCTGATCCCCAAATCACATGTTAAATCATTTGGAAAAAATCACTTTGGGCTATACAGTAGGAATAAATGTGCTGGGATTAAAATAGCAAAACCAAACACAACCCAGAGCTGTGAGGTTTTAGGTTTTATTTTGTCCATTTAGTCACTCACACGGCTTACGTGAGAGAGAAGTAAAAACAGCCAGCAATGTGCAAGTGCTTGTTCTGCAAGGCTGAAAAAACAGGATCTGCAGTGCCCCTGTGACAGCTGAGCAGGACAGTGCTCTGCTGGGAAGGGAGAACCTGGGGGTCTGTCTGGAACAAGGCTGATGTGTGGATGGAAATGGTTATTTGTGGGTTTCCTTCTTACCAGAGGCGTGTTCCTGCTAGCAGGGGAGAATGGAGAAACCAAAGGTCTGTAGTAGACACATTTTGGACAGTTCCTGTTCCCAGTGTGAATCTTGAGAAGCTCCCAGATGAGTGATTTACCTCTGCAGGAGACAAAACCCCAAATCTCAACATTTTGCTTTACCAGCAGCTGAAAGTCTGAATGTCTCAGGTTTAGGCAATCAGAATTCCACCACAGTGGTGTTTCCCTTCTAAACAAGAAATCTTCCAATGTTAACTCCATTTTATGACACCTCTTCAGCTTGCCCGGTGATCTTTAGCCAGCTGAGTTACAGCCAGGAAAGGACAGCGATGCCTCAGCGTGGCCTTTCCACCAGCCAGAGAAATCCAGGGCATTTTGCCATTTGCCCTCCTCACCTCTCTGCACACTCACACACATCCTCAGCACAGCCACGAGTGGGTCAGGGCAGGCAGGATGAAAACAACGTGCTCAAAAGCTGTGGGGTCGTGTCCTGCTCCCCACGGAGGATTTGGCTCCACGTCCATCTGCACCTACCTGGGATCAGAGCAAGAGCTGTCAGGGCAAGAGCCCCAAATCCTGCAGGACAAGGTGGTGTTTGGCCAGAGGCTGCACTCGGTGGTCCTGGGGGTCTTTCCCAGCCCTGAGCTCTGGGTGGGTTTCAGTGCTGTCAGTTCTCAGAGGGAACTCCCACATCCCCCTTGGACCAAACCTCACCCTCAGGGGCACATTCCCTGCTGATCCTCTCAGCAGGGGCTGCATTTCCCACCTCAGGACCCTTCAGAGCCCCCCAGACCCAGCCAGGCTCAGGCTCAGGGTGCCCTCAGTGGTGCTGAGGAACCCAAAACACGGGGAAGCCCAAGCACAGGAATTTCTCCAGCTTCCTCTCTGGCAGCATGAAGGTCTTTGGCATCTCCGTGGCTTCACACAGGGAGAGCTGCCCTGAGTTCTGAGCAGCATTCCAGAATTCTGAGCATCATTCCAGAATTCTGAGCAGCATTCCAGAATTCTGAGCAGCATTCCAGGTGGCTTCCAAACCACTCCAGTCCCACACAGCAGTGCCAGGGATTTTTTCACTGCTTCAAGGCCACTTTCTCAGGAGGGAAAAGCAGAGCACTGCCCCACCTCCCTCATCACAGTTCCCAGGAAAGCTCAGGCACTGGACACCAGTGCAACAACAGCAATTAAATGAGCAGAAGCAGCTAATGAACTTGATTACACCTGGCAAAGAATGAGAGTGCAAAATCATTTAAGCCACTCTATGTGCAAGCAGATGACCATGTCAAACCATGTTTATCTGTTTTTTCATATGAATTTGCCTCTGTCAATGGTGACATACTTGATTAGTATGAAATAAATATGAAATAATATGAAATAATAATATGAAATAAAATATGAAATAATAATATGAAATAAACCCCTGACCAATATTTCTTATTTTATATTCCTTTTATTTACAAAACAGTTTTACTATAAATACTGTAAATTTTGTACTTTTGTCCACACACTAGGGAAAAAACCTCAGTTAAAAAGAAGTCATTTAAGAAATACAAATAAATCTTGTAAGATTGTGCAAAGAGGAAATTCTTTTCCTTGCGCAAAGAAACGTTTAGTGACGTTTTAAAGTCTCGCTTTAAGAGCTGCAAAAATACTTTGTTCATACAAAAATAAACAAAAAAAAGTGGGCATTAAACCAACACAGAGGTGGGTTTGAGGAGTGTTTGTTTTTCTGCTCCTTGCCAGCCCAGGTGAAGCTGTAGCCGTGACCTGGGGTGGTTTTATTGCACTCAGAGCTGAATCCTGCCAGCACCGGGGTCCTGCTGAGTTCCCTTCCCTCCTCAGCTCCCGGATTTCTCCTGCAGTGGCAAACAAGCAGGAATTGGGGGAGCCCCAGGGCCTGGGGAGGGATGGAGGAGCCCCGTGCCCCTCCCCAGGGACCCCGGGGTTTGGGGTGCAGCTCCTACCGTGGGTGCCAGGCGCTGGGGCTGGCACAGGTGAGCGTGGCTGGGCACTGAGCACACGGGGCACAGGTGGCAGCCGGGGCTGTGCAGAGGGACCAGGTGGGTCAGGGTGCCCTCCCCGGCCAGGGGACACACGGGGCTGCTGGCTGTGTCCCCGTGGACAAGGGACAGGAGCTGCCTGTCCGTGCAGGGCGGGCAGACGGGGCCCTGGGGGCTGTGGGGACAGAGGTGAGGCTGAGTGAGGGTTGTGACAGGACCTGTCCCTCTGCAAACCACCCTGCCCAGGCTCCAGCACCCACAGCAGCTGCTTTCCTTCCCCATTTCCCTCTGTAAGCTCCAACAGGCAGCGGTTCAAGGATGCAGAACTGGAGCAGCTCCCCCACGACTGGGGCTCACAGCCAGTGGAACGGGCACCCCCAGGAATAAATGGAAAAACCCCAAAGCAAATGCAGCAACAAGGAGTTCACACTTCCCAAAGCCAAAGCAAGCAGATGCACATGTCCAACCATGTTTATCTGGTTTTTCGTACGAGTTTGCCTCTGTCAATGGTGACTCTGTTAAGGAAGCTTTGGCAGGCTGAGAGAGCACCAGACTCGCAGAAGATAAATAAATAAACTGAGCAAACAGCTTCACCTTACCACTGCTCTGGCCCCAAACCTTACCTTGCCACAAGCAAATGAACCACACCCACAGGTGGGAAAAACACTGGGCAGTGGGTGAGAAGAGGCTCCCACTGCAGGGTCTCACCTGGGCTCTTTGCTGCTCAGCCAAAACCAGAGCTCCAAAGAACATGAGGTGAGCACAGGCTGCTCCAGAGACACCCGGGGAAACCCCACAGCATCATCTGAACAAAGCTCACCCAGTTCCACATCTCTGCTTCAACAGGCACCACACTTCTACCCCGGCACAGGGCAAGGAGCAGCCAACAGCCACATGCTCACCTACGTTTGTTCTAAGCTGGGCAGTGACCTCTCAGCTTGGAGGGCACTGGGCACACACTGCAGTGCCAACAGGAGCTGGACAGGAGCTGCCTGCACTCACCCCTTGTCCCGCCACTCCCCCGGTGTCACAGCACTGCTGTCACCCTGGCCGGTGTGGGCACGGAGCCAGCTCTCACAGGTGGGACAGACGTGGTCACTGTGGAGAAGAACATTGAGGATGGGCACTGGGAGTGTGGATGTGCCTTCCAGGATGTGGCTCTGGGGCTGGGAACAACCTGGGACAGTGGGAGGTGTCCCTGCCCATGGCAGGGGTGGGATGAGATGAGCTTTAAGGTCCCTTCCAACCCAAACCATTCTGGGGTTCTCTGATAAGCACAGTTCTACTCCATTCTGAAATGTGCTGATTTTGTCCATGCCCACCTGGGTATTTTTAGGTGGAAGACTGACCTTTGGTGGTCTGTGGGCTGCTCTGCCTCACTCCACCACGGAGCAACTTCTACTGTGCCATCTGCCCTCAGCACATCCCCAGCTTTGGCAGGAGAGCTGAACACAGAGAGAGAGAGAGGGAGAGAGAACACAGCCTGGGTGTGTGGCCTCCCAAAAACACCAACTGCCAAACAGAGCCACTGTTCCCTAATATCAAATCCTTGCTCCTGCCAAAACAGAAACCACACAAATTCCAGCTGCAAAACTTCATTTTATCCACACAAAGATGCTTCCTGCCCCTTTCCCCTTGTTTTCCTCCCGTGTGCCCTCAGCAGGGGAGCAGGAGCTGTACCTGGTGCCCGCTGCGCTCTGGCTGTCCCCGTCACCAACGCTGGGCACCGAGTAGGTGCGGGGTTTTTGGGGCTGGGAGCTCAGCCAGTCCTGGCAGGCGGCACAGCCATGGCGTGGGGGCTGTGAGAGAGGGGCCAGGTCACCGTGGAGCTGCTCCTCACAGCTGGGACACACGTGGCAATTCCCTGTGTGGCTGTGGGTGAGAGAGACGGGGGAATCCACCCAGAGAGCAGCCAGCAAACCCCAAACCCCCTGTGCAGCACCCTTTGGGCAGCAGGCTGTCCATCGGGGCATTTGAAAGTCAAAAAGTGCTCAAATATCTTCAGCACAGGTGAGCTCAGCAGCAGTGAGACCCCTGGCTATAGCCAGAAGTCTGGCACAAGTTTTTGGGCAGGTGAACAAGCAAACCTACCAAAAATAGGAATTCCAGGGCTTGGGCTGCTTCTTCTCATCTGTAACCTCCAGGTGCATCGCTGCATCCCTTCCCTTCATCTCCTGCTTTTGTAAATTCACATTATAAGAGCTGGAGAGACAGAAAGGGGAAATTTGTAGAATAAAAAGAAACTTCACAACACAGAAAAATCGTGCTAACCATGCAAATATACTGAAGGTATAGGGTTTGAAAGGAAAAATGCCCAGGGAAAGTTATTATTTGCAAGGGGCAGCTTACTGCTTTTCACTCTCTTTCCGTCTCATGATGATACCAGCTACAAATCCAAGGGCTATTGGGGGAGCTAACAAAGAAGGGAGAGTGAAATCAGCCACTGACTCCAGGAATTTAACAGCAAACAGCTTTGGGGTAGGAAAATACATTTTCAGTTTTAAGCTGCTTACCAATGCAACTCGGAATGAGGATACTTGCTGGGGAGGAAAATAATGAAAAGGATGTTAAAAATACGAAGGCCAAAATGTGGTGCAATTACAGCAATTAACAGGACTTCTAAGAAATGGAGTTCTTACCCAGCCAGTAAGGATTCTCTTCTGAGGGCTTGGTTTGGTTTGTCTTTGCTGTGGTTTTAACTAGGGAGAGACAAAGGAAAAACACTCAAAATGTGATTTTGTATGGTGCTCAACTTGTACATATATTATGTAAATAATAAAATAATAAAGAGAGGAGTAGACATAAAATAATTCAGAGAGGAGCAGACATCACACAGGCAGGTGACTTGTGCATCTCAGGCTGTGCAGGGACCTCTTGTGCCACTCCCGGCCTTAAGGACAGAGGGATTCTGCTGTTCCACTTGGCTTTTTTGCCTGGGTGTTGCTGGACACGAGACATAAATAAATCTTTTCTAAGTTCCCTCCAGCAGCTTTGCAGTCACTGATAATTTCACACATTTTTCATTACATTTCTGCCCTTGAAATTGTAAAACCATGTCTGGTTGTGCTGCTGGGGCTCCTCAGCAGAGCCTGGCACCCAGCAGGGCGCCCGTACAGACAGGATGGGTGTCACTGTAGGACACGAGAAAGCACAACACGAGCCACCTGCTATTTCGAAGGTAAAAGAGGGAGTTTATTTTCTGACTCCAACTTTTATACTTCTCCAAAGGTGACAGTGGATTGGAGAGTGAATTGGCCACCTCTCCAAAGACATTGGACAAACCACTAGTGGATCAAGTTTCTCCACCCCCATGAAGGAATGCAAACCAATATGTTATTTACAGAAATTGTGAGGGAAAGTTTTCCAACAGAATGTAAACTCAGAAGGCTTTAGAAAAACTTAAGAATGGGGCGACAGATGGGGTCAGGAGCGATACCAGCCCAGCAGGAGCTGCTGGGGAAGGGGATGGTGTGAGCAGGGGGTGGCTGCTCACCCCGGCAGGTGGGCAGGGCCCCGCTCCAGGTGCCACTGTCGCCGCTGTCGCCGCTGTCGCCGCTGTCGCCGCTGTCGCCGCCCGCCGTGCAGCGCAGCGTGTCCTGCCCCACCAGCTCCAGCCCCGGCTCGCAGCTGTAGGTTGTGACGGAGCCCAGCACAAAACCCTCCGAGCTGTTCCCGCTGTGCTGCCCGTGGGGGATGGCTGGAGGAGGGGGACAGGAGATAACTGGGGGAGAAAGAGGAAAGAACTCAGGGGGGGAGCCCTGGGATGCTCTTCTCAGCAGGCACTGCTTCTGTCAGGCTTTCACAGGCAGCAGGAGCCACTGATGCTCCTGGGGACTCCCTGCTTGGGACAGCAGCTGTCCCCTTGCAGAGGCGCTGATCTGACTTCACTTAATGAAGTAAACCAAAAATTTGGAATTTTTAAGTTGGAATATTTGTTTTTTCTAGACAAGCACTGGACAACTTCACTCACCCTGACAAGCTGGAAGAGGACTCCAGACAGCTTTGTCTCCCTCTAGGAGACATGTGATGGAAGGTGATGATCCCTTTAATCTGTACCTGTGGGGGCAAAAGGCACATCCCAAAATCAGCTGTTGCCACCAACCAAGAATGTGTCACCACAGAGGTGCTGAGGACTCTGCGTGGGCAGAGCCCCATGTCCCAGTTCACACCCCAGTGACTCTGGCCAGGCAACTGGGAGGCAGTGGGCAGTGGCTCCACACTCACCCACGGTCACAAACCACACTGGCTGTTGCACCCAGCTGATGATCTTTCAGGATAACTTGACCATGTTCTGGACTGGCTGGAACACCACAAGATTTCTCTAAAAAAGAGTGAGATTATCCTTAGGACACTACTGAAGCTGGGAAAAACCCCACAGGCTTAGTTTTCATGGCAGTATGGCAATTAATGGTATTTCAAGCTAAATGTCATTAGAGAAGAGCAATTTTAAAATACAAGTGTGTCACTTGGAACACAGTGTTGGAGAGAATGAAATAACATGGTGACACTCACTCTGACACAGTTTAGGGACTTCTGTCCACGTTAAGTTGTCCAGGCAGGTGCTGGTGGGGGGCTGGGCCGTGGTGTTTTCATAACCTTGGCGACAAATGTACCTCACCGTGGTGTTAACGGCGTAAAAATTCTGCATTTTATCTTCTGGTGATATCGCAGCAAATGACACAGATCTGGGTCTGGGACAGCTGCCTGGCCACCACAGAGACACCCCAAATGGCCGGTTACAGAGAGAAAATAACAATGCTTTGCTTTCAGCTGTAAACATAAATCCAGTGAGCAGGAGCCTCACTAAGCACGGGCATACCCCAGGCAGTGCCCTCCTCCTCCCTGGCCACTTCCACCAGGGAATTGTCTGAGGTGGGAAAGCACAGCCAGTTCTCACTGGAGAAGCTTCCAAATCCACAAAACCAAACCTCCCTGCCTGGTTAACCTTTGGTCACCCAGCGCTCTGCCCCTGCATTCCTTCCCCTTTTCCATGCTCTTCCCAAGCTGTTCCTGTTTTCATTAACACGCAAGTGCCACACGAGTGGCTCCAACGGCCTCGGTGGAGTGTAGGAAAAAGGGGCAGCAAGCGAAGTGGCCAAACCACTTCATCCTGTGTGATGAGGAGGCCCCTGAGGCGGCGATTGCCAAAGCTGTGGGTGTTTCCACAGGCAGCCCGCACCCTCCTTGTGTCAGAGAACGGGAAACACTCACGGCCGCAGAACTCCGGCAGGCTGGACCAGCGGGAGTTCAACAGACACCGGATGGTGTCGGGGAGAAGAGGGAGCTTGGTGTAACCCGGGAGGCAGCTGAAGGTCACTGTGGAGCCCACACTGAAGCTCTGCTGCTGTTTGGTGTCCCCTCGGGGCTCGGCGTGGCTGATATTTGGCAGCGGCCCACAGTCCCCTGTGGGAAAATAAACGGGGATTTAGCGGGGCTCCTTCTGCTGCTTTTGTACCCTGGGCAGGGCACACATGGACCCGGTGGGAAAGGGTGGCACAGGGAGCACAGGCAGGGACAGGGATGTGGGGCACACACAGGGATTTGGGGCACACGGGGCGCAGGCAGAGAGCACACTCAGAACACACTCAGAGCACACTCAGAGCACACTCAGAGCACACTCAGAGCACACTCAGGGCACACTCAGAGCACACTCAGAGCACACACAGCCACAAAAGGAGCACAGAGACCACACAAGGAGCACTCAAGGAGCACAAACACACACGGAGCACATGCACATGGATAACACACACTGCCATGGATAACCCACACTCCCATGGATAACCCATATTCCCATGGATAACCCACACTCCCATGGATAACCCACATTACCACAAATAACCCACATTCCCACAGATAACCCACGTTCCAATGGATAACCCATATTCCCATGGATAACCCACATTCCCATGGACAGCACATGGATCACACACTCCCATGGATAACCCACACTCCCACGGATAACCCATGCTCCCACGGATAACCCACACTCCCACAGATAACCCACACTCCCGTGGATAACCCACGCTCCCGTGGATAGCACACGGATCCCACACTCCCATGGATAACCCACACTCCCATGGATAACCCACACTCCCATGGATAACCCACGCTCCCGTGGATAACCCACCTCCCGTGGATAACCCACGCTCCCGTGGATAACACACGGATCCCACACTCGCACACCCCACCCGCGGCCGCGGAGAGCTCTCCCGCAGCACCCCGGCAGTGCCGGGCTCCCCGCAGCCCCCTCCCCTCCGCAGAGGCTCACCCCACGCCGCGGGCAGCACCAGCAGCGCCGGGAGCAGCAGCAGGAGCGAGCAGCGGCGGCCGGAGCCCATCGCGGGGCCCCGGGACTGCCCGGGCAGCGCAGCCACTCCCGCGGGGCTGCTCCGGGCTCCGCGGAGCCCCCGCCCGCCCCTCCGGCCAGCCCAGCCCCGCTGAGCCCAGCCCGGCCCCGGGAAGGCTCTGACGACAGCCGGGAGCGGGGAGCGGGGCTGGGTGTGGGACGCGCGGGGTGAGCGGTGCCAGTCACGCCTGGCATCCCATGGAGAGGCTGTCCGGGAACCGCTCCTCAGCCTCTCCTTCCCCGCCTTCCTCTGCACCTTCCAGGGAAGACCCCCCTCCCTCCAAAGCTGCCAAGTCCCAAAGGAAAGGAAAATACCCAAACCAAAAAGGGCAGGAAGGGCAATGTGTCCTCCCGGTCCGAGGAGAGGGCAGCCAGCAGCAGCCGACCTGCACCTTCCTGTTTCCCCTTGTTATCCAAGTTAAACATCGCTGTTTCCACTGAGCAGCACACTTTTACTTTAGTATTTTTTTAAATTTCCACTTTATTTTCCTTTCCAACACAATTTAAGTTCGAATCAGATGTAACAAAGACATTTGCAATGAGACGCGGAGGTGTTTTCCTAAGGAAGGAATCCAGCACCTTGGATAACGTATTCCTATAAAACGCTTCCTTGTGAACACGACAAATTTCACGGAGATACCTTGGCTGCATTTTTACAGCTCACCGGCCTGAGTGGGGATGGTGGCTACATAAGACAGAAGGAATCTGTTAACAGGCAGAAAAAACAAACCACCTTCCAATTCTGGGGAATTCTCCTGTATTAGCTTGGGGCAGTGACCTTGGCACGGGGCAGGAAGATGCTGAAAAGCATTTGGCAAAGACTCCCCCGCAGGGAGTGGCTGCGCTCACAGAACCAAGAGCTGCAGCTTCAGCTGGGTGAAACGCCCTTGCTCACAGGCTGAACCTTTGAGCCAGGCTGTTTCTGCCTGAGGAGGGAACAGGAGAGATCTGTGCCCCCTGCCCGGGCACCGGGCTCAGCCGTGCCCCTCTGCACCCACATCTGCTGCCCCGTTTTGCCGCAGGAGCTGAAGGAGCAGCGGTTCCTCCCGGGCGGCAGCTGAGCCCCACGATAGCAGCTCCGTGCCCGCCTGGCCACCGAGGGCCACCGCCTTTATCTGCCCGGCCACCCGGCACCGGGAGCAGCCTGAGCCTGCTGGGCTGGGCAGCGGGAGGGGGCCGGCAAAACCTGCCAGCAAAAACAGCGCTGGAGCTTTTGGGAATTCCACAGGAACTCAGCCTCAGCTCCCAAAACCTCCCGGGACCGAGCCCTGGGTCTGCCTGGGCTGAGCCTCAGCTCCCAAAACCTCTGGGACTGAGCCCTGGGTCTGCCTGGGCTGAGCCTCAGCTCCCAAAACCTCCTGGGACCGAGCTCTGAGTCTCCCTGGGCTGAGCCTCAGCTCCCAAAACCTCCTGGGACCCAGCTCTGGGTCTGTCTGGGCTGAGCCTCAGCTCAGGGGCTGCAGGGCTCAGTCTCGGGGTGGCTGAACAGGATTAGGGGAGGTTTAACTTCCACTGCCTTTTCCAGACCACTTCCCACACATTCCTGCTTTCCTCCTTTACTACTTTGTAAAAATATGTAGCCAAGTTTAAATTGCTGTGGATGGCATTTAGAAAATAAATGTTCGGAGTGATAAAGAACCGACAGAACGTTGAATCTGAGCTCTGCCAGGATATACCTTAAAGCTTCTTGAAAAAGCGAGTAAAATGTGATGAGAAAACAGCGGGGGAGTTGAATTCACAGAGTGCCCTTTATAAACAATTACCTTTTATTACTAAATAGAAATAAAAATCCAGAAAGGCTTTGGGAGTTTTAGGTCTTTACAGGATAAAATTGGGGTAGGCAGCCAAAAGAACACACATGACTTTTCCAGTCCCTGTGTTGCAGGCTGACAACGCTGGGGAGGATATTTAGGAGTTGTGTTTCTGTGTCTGTGCGTGTTTGATGTGCTCACAGCGGGGCTGGGCTGCCTCCCTCCCTCTGGAAAGCAGAAGTGCCTCCTTGAGGTTACGAGATCAGAGATGCCCGGCCCACACTGGCTTTATCTTCCTGTGGTAGAAATTAAAACTGCAAGGAACTTTGGGCTGATACAAGAAGAAGCTTTTGCTAAAGAAAGGGCTTAAACCACTCAAGATACAAAGATTAAACAGTGTAATATCCCAAGTACCGTGGTTTCCTTAAAGAAATGAGCTAAAACTCTGCAGGACAGGGAAGTCCTTGCTTTGCTTTTCCCTGCTGGCAGCTGGATCCTGCAGCCAGGAATTGCAGGGAAGTTAAGGGAGCAGCTCAGCCCCGCAGGGAGGCTGGGACTGTGTTTAGGGTTTGTTGTGGTGTTGCCAGCGAGGAGAAAACCTGGAAACACAGCGTCAGGCTGGGCGGGACAGCCGGGGAATTCTGCAGCAGCTCCGGCGGTTCTGGGACAGCGCAGCCTCCAAACCCTGGTGGGATCAGCAGGAATCACAGCTGGCTCAGGATGCTGGGAGGCAAGCACTGAAAGGAAAACTCAAACGGGAGGAGCAAATGTGGAAATCAGCCAATGCTTTTAGGAATAATTTTCCATCGATTTCTTGGGATGTTAAAACATCATCTTTAAAAAATTGCATCTTATAGGTGGGACAGACCTGATTTAGGTCATCCTTTACCTTAAAGCAAGGTGAAAGAGTCCTAATCAGTGTGACCACTTCTGGAACAGATCAGGAATGGCAAAAGATTTTCTGGTTTTGACCCAAAGGCAAAACTCAGGGATAGGCAAAGTCAGCTTGACCCTGACACCAAAGGAACACTTTTCACCATCCCGCAGTTGGGTTTTGAGATCCTCCAGCGGGTGTTGTGTCTTCCTCACTTACAGTGACACAATTGCAGCTCCCAGCACTTCCCACAAAACCACCACTCACCCTTTTCATGGATGAAATTATCCTCTGCAGCGGGTGGGGAATTTGGAGGGCCAGAACTTCCACCACGTCCAGCTTCTCCTGGCTGTGCATGACCTCCCTGTGGGGAGCAAGGTTGGCATCAGCACCTCGGAGCCCTGGCACTCCCAGGGCTGTGTGGTACAAAGTTCTCTCTTGCTTTCCAGAATGCCCAAAAAATGAGTTAAGAAAAATAAATCTGTGATACGTGAAGGCAAGGAAATAATTGATAAATTAAAACGTATTTCAAAGCAAAGCTTTTTATGAGGAGGTTGGTGCAGTCAAAACTGAGCTGTGAACCAGATGCCCAACCAGCAAAATCTATAAATTATAGAGAGAAAACTTACAGAAGAAAAGAACATGACAAGAAACCCCACTCACTTCCACAAAATGATGGAAATTTGGGCCATTTTAACTTCTGAAAGCAGCCAGGTGGGGGAAGGATCCCCATGTACTTCGGAGGACACATGGATCCTTTGCTGAACACAGAATAGGATTTTGGGGATTTGTACAAAGGTAGAACAAATCTGAACTCTGAGGCAGCCCAGTTCGTGCTCACTGGAGAGAAATATGGGGGGAAAAAAATGAAAATTCCAGGTTTTGGGGATGGGAATAAGCAGGAAGTGGCACTGATGTTGTCCCTCCAGGACTGACCTGGTTTCCTGAGGAAAGAGGAGGACTGGGAGGGGGAGATGGTGTTTTGGAGCGCCTTTTTATGGAGGCTGAGCTTCCTCTCCCACGTGAGAGCCTTTTTAGAGGGCTGGGTTCCATTTCCCTGGGGACCTGAGAAAATAGAATTCACGGGGTGAGATTCACAGGGTGGCCTTTCCTAGAAATGTGATAAAGGAGTGAAAGAAATGGGATGTGGTTCAGTGTGGAGTCATTCGAACTCACTTTTGGGAGGAGCTCTCCTCTCCGTGGCTTTTGCTCCAGGTCTGACAGCTGAGCTTTTCTCTGGGGCACAAAGAGGGAGAATTGCTGGGGCACCCCTCCTTCCTCCAGAGCCCCTCAGTCCCTGCCCAGCACTGCCTTTTTCCCTTTGAAATTTCCTTACCACTGACATTTGACCCCTTCTGCCCTTCCTACCCACAATATTTTAAGCTGGTTCACCCTGAATACCAAACTAGTACTAAATACTAAGTAGTAAATAATGAGTAATAAATGCTAAGTAATAAATACTAAGCCATAAGTACTAAGTAATAAACAGTAAATGGTAAACAGTAAATAATAAACATTAAATAATAAACCATAAATAATAAACAATAAATATCAAATAATAAACATTAAATATTAAACAATATACATTACATAATAACTAATGCCTAAAATTAATTATTAAACAATAAATGATAAATAATAAATAACAGATACTAAATACTAAATATTAAACACTAAACACTAAATACTAAATATGAAATACTAAATATGAAATACTAAATACTAAATACTAAATACTAAATACTAAATAATAAATAATAAATAATAAATAATAAATAATAAATAAATAACATCAGCCACTGAACTGGGATGAAACCACCTTTGCACTCGGGCGTGGCTCCGCTCCAGACCCCGCTGGTTTTGTCCCTGCTCCCACACTGGATGCTCCCATTCCCGACCAGCTGAAATTTGGGATCACAGCTGTAGGTCACCGTGGAGTTATAAGGAAAAATCTCAACACCTTCCCCATCGTGTCTCCCGTGGCTGATTGGAGGAGGTGGAGAGCAGGTAATTACTGCAGGAGGGAAGGACAATGTGCTTGCTAAATCTTTGTTTTTAATAAAAAATACAAAATGTTTGAGTCTGCCTAAGGTTCTTGAGGATAAGCTTTGGACAGTGCGGGTGGGTAAAGCACGGCTGCCTGCCCCAGTTCTCTCTGGTTTGTTCCCCAAGTGTTTCTCTCCTCACACTTTTTTCCCTCTCCCTCTCTTTATTTGCCACGACAAATAAACAGCAGCTTGCCACGCTCAGGATTCCTGGAAATCTCACCCCATCCTCTTCCGTCATGACACAAATGTTGATTTTGTGGGAACAAAGCTGCTGAAATAGCAGCAGAATGGGCATTTCTCAGCTGTGCTCTTGGGGACAGATCAACCACAGAGTAGCAACAAAAACAATCCAAAGAGAGGTTTGGACTGGACATCGGGATGCAGGATCTGCTGGGGTGAAGTAAAAAGGTTTAACCTCACAATTTAAGATGAATCTCACATTCACAAGTTGGAAGTTTGCTCCATTCAACATCGTTTCCTTTCAGCTGGCACCAGATGAAATTATTCCCAACTAATTTGTACCTAAAATACACGAGAGAAAATCAGTGTAAGTATCCAAAGCCTGGGAATGTTTCCCTCCCACCTCCAGCACAAGCATGATCAGGAGTGTAGGAAAGGCAGTTTTAAACCAGCAGTGATGCTGACACTGCTGGTTAACAGCAGAACTCCTGTCAGGATCTGTGTTCATCTATTTTTGGTGTTCTCTGCTCTGACTCTGCCTTTCCCATGGCAGGGAAGGGAGAATTTGGAGCTGAGGCTGGCAGAATTCTCTGGGAATGCCAGACAGGGCTGAGCTGAGGGATGGATTCCCACAGGGATTTGCTGACCAGGGGCTCCATCCCTGCCTGCTCCTGGCCCACAGCAGGGCTGGGATTGCCCCTGTCCCCATCCAGGGCCTTTCCCTTGCTGCTGTCACCTCGGGGGTGAGGTGACACGGGAGGAGCCACCTGAGACAGTGAGAGGTGTCCCTGCCACGGACACCTCTCCCTGCCAGGGGTGGCACTGGATGAGTTTTAAGGTCTCTTCCAACCCAATCCAGTCTGGGATTCTGGGATTCATGGGATCCTCCATGTGCTCCAGGAGCAGCGAGGGGCAGCAGGGATCAATCCACATTTAATTAAAGTGGCTCCTGCATGGTTTGCTGGAAGCTCAGGGATCGTGTTCTGACAGCTGACACCTTCTCCATTCTGAATCACCCTCCTGTGCAGAAACCCTCAGCATCTGGCCAGGATGGATAATATCTGATCTAACTCACATGAGCAACATAATCCTCCACCCTGAAGTGGGTTTCCAAAGTTTAGCTCAGCCCCAGCAGGGTGGGACACGCTCTCGTTTCCTCCAATTACATCCCAGGGGAGAGACAAAACCCCTCTGCTGCATTTGGAGCTGGGCAGCGCCAGCCAGATGATGCCAGCTGCTTCCTGCTGGGAGGGAGGGACACTGGCTGGAGTGGCAAGAGATTAAAATGTCAGGGCTGTTCCCTGCATTTGGGCCCTGATTGAAAGCAGGCAGCAGCCATGAGTCAGCTCCTGACTGTGGAAATTGTGCTTCACTGTGCTTTTCCAGCTGAACTTTAATGGATTTTAGAAATCCCAATGTAACCCCTTTTTTTTTTCCCAATATGTCTCAACTATCTTAAGCTGAAATATTTTACATAACTTGTATTGAAGTCTAGAGTTATCAGCAGAGAGTACAACCAACTGCTCCTGTTGGGATGGACACTCAGCGCTCCTCTGGGTGGCACTCAGAGGAAAATGTGACCCTGAATCCTGACCCTGGTGGCCTCCCTCCAGCTGTGTGCCCCTCTGGAGCCGTGTTCCAGCACTCACCCAGGCTCACAGAACACTTCCACTCGTGCTCCCAGCTGCAGGTCCGTGAGGGGTCCCATCCTGCCCCCGGGCAGCGCTCCCGGGGTGCCACAGGACCTCCCTGGGGGCACAGAAAAGGCTGAATGGGACACGAGACACAGGCTTGGAGGGGTATTCCCAAAGTATTTTACTCCGTGGGCATGACAGCCAGGTTGGCAGGAGCCAGACTCAGCTGTAGGACAAGGTAGGGATCCCCCAGTGCTCCACATCCACAGAGGCATTTCCATCTCAGTGGATTGGAAACTCGACTGTGAAAAAATATTCCTGTCACATCACCAGTCTCAATATTCCATGGGTGTCACCAAGAGAATTCTTTGCCTTCATGTTGAGGTTCAGTGTTAGAACAGCAAATGGGGATGTGTCCTGTGCCTGTGCCATGTCCCACTGAAAACATCTTTAGGACCTCAAAAAGGTTGGAAAAGACCTCTAAGATCACCGAGCCCAACCAAACATTCCCTAGCATGAAAATCAAACCAGACCCGTTAATGCCAGCAGGAAAACCAGAAAGAACATCACTGATACTTCTGCTGTTCAACCTGAAATAGGAATGACAAGGAATATCCACCCAGTTTAATGTTAATGGAGCTGTTGGGATGATAATGACCAGGCTGCATTTTGGGATGCAGGTTGGGAGCAGCCAGGGCTGCTTTTTGGAGGGTTGGGGCAGCAGAAATACTCACTCCTGCACAGCTCAGCAGGCTGTGACCACGTCAGGTTCTCGAGGCAAGTGCTGGAGGGGGAACTCTCCGAGGTGTTCTCGTAGCCGGGCCGGCAGACGTAGCTCACGTTGATGCCAACAGGGAAGAAATTCCTCCTCTCATCCTCCTTGGACAGGGCAGCAAACCTCAGCCTGGGTGGGACAGAGCAGCTCCCTGGCAGCCAAGGAAAGGACAGAGCTGCCCACCAGGAGCTGCCCAAATACTCCCCGGGACCGCAGGGATGCGTCTGGAGAGCTCCTGGTGCCCGTGGCAGGTGAATTTGGGTTCCTTGCCAGGCTGCCAACCTGCTGCAGGCACCAGAGCGGGGATGGAGGGGTGTTAGGAGCCCGGGGAGGGGTCAGCAGGACATGGGGAGTTCATGCACGGGCTGGGGGGCACAGGAGTCCCCAGACCCACCCCCGACTGACCCCTCTGCCAGCCCTGCGGGCCAGGGGACAGGGACAGTGCCAGCACAGGGCAGCCAGCAGGAGGGACGGGGATGCCACCCCGGGCTGTGTTTCAGGTATAAAAGGGTATTTACGGCCACAGGGATCGGGCAGACGGGACCAGATGTCGCCGGGCAGGCACTCCACGGTGTCCGGCAGCCCCGGGATCCTGCGGGCACCCTCGGCACAGGTGAGCACCACCCTGGATCCCACCGGGAAGCTGCTGGAGCTGCTGGAGGGCCTGGAGTGGGTCATGGCAGGAGGGGGCCCGCAGTCACCTGGGGCAGGAGAACACCTCCTCAGGTGAGGAGCCCCTTCCCTGCCCCAGGAGCGTGGCTGGGATGGCTCAGCCAGGGCTGGTCTGTGACAGCACTGACCCCAGGCTCGGGGGTGGCATCACCCAGCCCAGCCCCCGAGCTGGGATCCAGGCAGGTGTCCCTGGTCCTTCCCACGCCCCGTACTCACCGCGAGCCTCAGGAACGCTGAGGAGCCCCAGCACGGCCAGGAGCAGCACGGGGAGGTCAGAGGCCGCCCCACAGCCCGGGGGGCCAGGGGGTCCCCCCCATCCTGGTGCTCCAGCCTTCATTGCAGGAGTGCTGTGCTCCTCTGTCCCCGCTGCCTGCCAGGGCTGGGAGGGGATGCGCTGCAGGCTCCACCAAGCCTCTGGAGCTGTGGACACCCACGGAGCTGAAATCTCCGTCAGGAACACGGCGAGCAGCCAGGGTGGGGAGAACTGTCACTCACAGGATCGGGGAGAGCCTCCTGGTCCTCCTGCCCCAAGCTCCTTATTTGTGCTGAGGCTGGCAGTGAGCAATGAGCAGCAGAGTTTTTCCAAAACGATCCCAGAGAAGAAAAATCCCCGTTCAGCCCCAGGCTGCATCCAGGGTAGGAAACACCTCCTTTAGTTATTTGCTGGCAGGTAACGCACCACAGATGTGCTGTCAGCACGGTCCGTGAAGCAAAGAAAAACATTTTCCTTCTCGTTTGCTGGAGTTTCCTTTGACTGCCTGACTCCTGGTAATGAGGAACGGCTGTGAGCAGCCACATCTGCATCCCCATTAACGCTGTGACACGTCCCGTGTGACATCAGCCGGGGCAGCGGGTTTGTCCCCTGGGCAGGGACAGGGACAGCACAGCAGGTTTGTCCCCTGGGCAGGGATGGTGCCAGCGCAGTACCAGCACCACGGGCACTGGCCCCAAACCTGTGTCCCCCTGAGCCCGTGTCCCCCAGCCTGGCCCCTGTGCTGGTGTCCCCTGGGCAGAGCCATCAGTGACAGGGGTGGGTGGGACATGGCAGGTCGGTCACTGCCCTCAGCCGGGGCTGCCTGGCCACTTGCTGGCCTTTGGGGCTGCTTGCCCAAGGGATGGATGGATGGATGGATGATGGATGGATGATGGATGGATGACAAATGATGGATGGATAATGGATGGATGGATGGATGGATGGATGGATGGATGGATGGATGGATGGATGATGGATGGATGGATGGATGATGGATGGATGGATGGATGGATGGATGGATGGATGGATGGATGGATGGATGGATGATGGATGGATGGATGGATGGATGGATGGATGGATGGATGGATGGATGATGGATGGATGGATGGATGGATGATGGATGGATGGATGGATGGATGGATGGATGGATGGATGGATGATGGATGGATGGATGGATGATGGATGGATGGATGGATGGATGGATGGATGGGTGGATGGATGGATGGATGGATGGATCCATGGATGAATCCATGGATGGATGGATCCATGGATGAATGGATGGATGAACGGACACTGCAGCTCCGTGCCAGGAATGCAGCCAAGCCGGGTGGCTCTGCGGGCACTGGCTGTGGGCTCCTGGGGCAAGGCCGATGGGAGCCGGGGCCACGATGCCGCGGTGCAGCGAGTGTGCCACCTAGTGCCACTGCTTCCCAAATCTGCATCCCAAATCTGCTTCCCAAATCTGCATCCCAAATCTGCTTCCCAAATCTGCATCCCAAATCTGCTTCCCAAATCTGCATCCCAAATCTGCATCCCACACCATCAACACCGCATGCTGGATACCCCCAACCTCCTCTCCCACCCCCCATAACAGACCAAGTGACCAGATGAATAGAGTACAGAAAATTAACCCTTTTTATTGATGCATTGCAATTGTTCTACATTTTTACCATATTATGTAGAAAATACTTAAAATACAAGCTACTTTGTAAAACCAAAGACAAACATTGAATCCAAAGATAAACTATGTTTTCACAATGGACCCTTCTCCCATATAGTTAGTATTAAATTTTTAAATATCTATTTCTTTTGTTAAAATGATTTTTACATACCCCCTAAGTACATCAGCAATACAAACATAGATCAGTAATTGTCAGAAACTACCTGTATCTAGCGGCTTGTAAAAAGGAAGAGCACAACCATAAAAGAAAGTTAAATTTTACACAGTAACTAGCATATCAAATACATTTAATAAAGTAGGAATTCCATTGCAATATCAAGGATTCAAGCAGAAATACTAACATTACATATAATGTACTGCTACATGTAGTGAGATAGATATAGTTCAAGCTGAATCTGAAATCACACATTATATAAAGTTTAGCAACAAACAACCATGTGGACATGCGGCACCATTCAGAAGTTTAAATAAAATTTAAAAAAAGAAAGCAGGGCTGTGCCAATCCTGTCATTTAGAAGCAATTTAGTTTCATGTACTAAAAGAAATTGCTGAGTCAGAGGTAAATTACTGCATCCCATCAATTAGGTGCTAAGCAGGAAAGCCTCAGGAGTTGCCTCTGCAGGGGCTATCACAGCTGCAAATACAGGTCAGGTAAGAGAAAACTGATTGAACAGCTCAAGAATCACACAGACAAACCTAGCTGGGACCACTAGCTGGCTATCAAATGTTCCAAAGGTGAATCCCAAACTAGTTGTGAAGAAAATTAAAGGATGCCAATTCCTATCCAGAGATAGCAGACTTCTCTCCAAAAATGTGTAGCAGGCTCTGACAATGAGGAGAGTCAATTCTTGAAGCCAGTTTGAGGCTGGGTATGCAAGGGAAGAAGGGATGTGTCTCCTTAGAGCAGAACACAATACACCTAAATTTGGCATCATATACTGGGGCCAGACTGGGAGGCCCTGGCCCTGCTGGGGTGGGGTTTGCTGTGTATCACAGAGGAATTCTGGGGTATTATTTGACATCTTGTTCCAAATGGAGCACGTTTGATTTCACCTACATCACTGCCATCTCATCCTCCCCGTTCCAACACTTCTGGGAACTCGGGCAGTGGAGATGACATCGTGCTTTGGGAATATATTTGATTGGGATTAATTGTGTTACGAGGTCCTCGAAATGGACATTTCAAGCTGCCTTTTTTTAAGGGAAAGTGGGCAAGTTCTCAAAATTATTAGCAGATTTTGCTAGAGGTCTTTCTTTTTTTTTCCTCTTTGTGAAGTGTTTTCCATGAAGTCCTATTTGTGAAACAGGGAGTTGGAGCTTGGTTTGCCTTTTGGTGGAAAGGCACAACTCTGTACCCAAGAGGTATCTCAAGGCAAGTACTGAACACAAGCAATGTCAAAAAAAGCAACAAAGTGCCTACAGCAACAAACAGCATCGTTTGCAGCAACGATGTGGCACAGCAAGGTTGGTTCTCCGCACGCTCACGGAAGTGCTCCGACTACAAACACACTGAACATCAACGGGGGCTAATGCTACCGCCCAGCTCCACAGCCCTGCAGCCCTCCCTCGTCCTCCACCTCGGGCCACTCCAGCCTTCCTGCTAGCAGGAACGTGGGCTTGCAGAAATGGCTCGGGCGTTTCTGGCCACGGCCAGGTCAGGACTGGCCTCCTTCCCGCTGGGACGGAACATAAACTGGGGTTCAAGGTTACCAAACCTCTTATTGCTGCAGTAACACGACTGCTCAAACCAGTTTATATCTTCCTTTTGGACAAGATACTTTACGTGTTAGATGAGGAATAATTCCTAGTACAAGGGACCCAAGAAAACAAAGCGTAGTCCAAAACCTGCACTGATTATCCAAAGTGAGTATTTCCTCTGAACGCTAACTAGGGCTACAGCTGACAGACCTTCCCAACAACTCCACATTAGCAGTAGCATTATAAAACTTTTTAATGGTATTATGTGCTTTACAGCAGGCTCTCTTTGGTATAAATATTCTATCACCAAGCTAGCAATATTTTACACGATACATCTGCTATTCCTGTGGGGGAAGGTAACGCTACACTAAACCTAATAAAAGTGATTGCACGTATTTAATCACTTCTGCGATATTAGACTAAACATTCCAATGCATTCCCAGCACTACCTTATCCGAAATGCACTGACAGACACTAACAGTACATGTGCCATTTCAGGGGAAAGCTTCAAGGGGACATCGCTTCACTGGGAACAAGAACGGAGCTGGGATGAGGCGGTGGCAGGGAGAGGGCTCTGCACCATCCTGCTGCTCTGGCTGGGGGAGCTGGGTGGGTGAATTGCTTCAATTCGACGGGGGCTTGCTGGTCCCTCGTAAGGCAAGCTCACTGTAAACTCTAGTCACACTACATCATCATTTAAGGCACTACAATAAGGGGACACACCAAACAACTCTTCATCACACATACCTGTGCAAAACAAATCCAAGGTATCCTTTCCTCTCGTGAAGCTCTACTCCTCTCTCAGTGCTACAGTGATGAGCTCTAACCATTGCATTATATCACATACATTCCAACATGAATCAATTCATTTTGGTTTAAATACAAAGGATACAACACTTCCATCCCCAGGAACGTTTAAGAATTAGACAAACACTAAGTACAGAGTTCAAGTATAATCACTACACATTTTGATTACAAAGACAGAACATTTGGGGTTAGCAGGAAGTTTTGCTTGTTATATTTTTCTAATCAATATGTACATATTTCATTTTCTGTAAAATATTAAAACACCACCAATACAAAACTTCTAAAATAGTTTTAAATTCAGTAATAAACTTTAAAATCTGGATTTTTTTTCCTTTTTTCTTTTTCTTTCTCTTTTTTTGTATTTTTTTTTTCTTTTTTTTTTTTTTCTTGCAATTCCTACATGCACGTACTGTTTACAAGTCTTATTAAGAGCGCTTTAGAGTAGCTGCTGACATATCCAGGAGGATACGCTCACAGGAGTATAAAAAGCTGTACACATCAATACAGTGATGTTTCATTGTATTTCAAATTCATCTCCCTCCTAAATTAATCACGTGAGGCAAAAATATTAAGGAAAACAGAACAAAGCAAAGCCCTGTGCTTCTGTGAAGGAATCCAGCTCCATTATAGGGCCAGCATCTAATAAGCTGCAGAAACCAAATTTTAGAGCAATGCTGCATTATTTACTCTCAACTGGAGACAACAACACCCTGACAGAGCTGCTGAGCTCTGTCACACAGTGAGATCCTGAATACAGTTTGAACCACTTAGAAGAATTCTGCAACGAACACAACAAAAATTCAGCTGGGTTATGGAGAATTTTCAAGAAAACAAAGCAGACTCCAGGGTTTACAGGACTGAATGTATTGTGTTGCTGGCATAAGGCAGCTGCCTCTACCAGTCCTTAAACAAAGCAGAGGAGTAAACAAAACACCTTGGACAGAAACATATATGGAGATGTAATGGCTTTTCAGAACCAGCAATTTGTTAAAGACAAAGTGAATTAGAGAACAGATGTTAAAATATTAAATCTGATTTTAAAACTGCCCCAGCAACGTAATGAGATAAACATGCACTACATTTTTAGTGGCAACATGGATTTGTGCAAGCTGCTAAAATAGAATCTGCAAATCTTTTTGTTTAAGTTACACAAGTTAAAAAAGACATCAGGATCTGTCTGTTGAGACACTGATTTGACACCCCTTTTGATTAGCACAACAGAATGATTTTAAATAAATGTGACCATGAATTTTTTTAAAAGCATCTATAAAAAGTAAGTAAAATTTTAAAAACTTAATTAGTGACCCTCATACTGGTAACAAAGCATGCTGCTCAGTTAGTGACTGAACTCACCAGAGATATTTGGGAACAACATACAACCAGATCAGGGAGAAACACAAACCAGGCAGTCACTCCCAGGCAAAGGTTCACCTGAAATCCTCTCCAACCTCTCAGGCTCCTCGCAGGACAGCGCTTCACTGGGAACTACAAGTAGGAGTACTGGTTGATCTTGGTGGGGCTCAGCGGGTATCCAGTGTAAATAGCAGATCCTCTGGAAGCACCAATATAGGACTGGGGAGCGAACTGGTGTTGGTACTGGGCGGGGGGGACGTTGGCAGACGTCAGCAGGCTGGGCCCCACGCTGACAGGGACCTGGTGCACCAGGGTGCTGGGGTGGGCAGCGTAGGTGGTGTGGCGCGACGAGCCCTGAGGGGAGAACAGGTGGGCGATGGACGTGGTGGAGCCCAGCGTGGCAGCAGTGCTGGGGGCGTAAGTGTACATGTGGGGCTGGCTGGGCAGGTGGGCACTGGCCGTGGCTGCTGCCAGGTGGGGATGCACCGGGCTGCTGTGCTGGAACGTGTAGGGAGCCTGAGAAATCGTTGACGTGAGGGGGGCCACGTAAGCTTGCTGCCGGCGTGGGACAGCGTTGCCGTTTCTCTCCTGGGAGGCCAGCACTGTGGCTTGCTGGTTCTGCAAGGGGAGGGAGGGAATGAGGTTAGTGGTCATGCTCAGGTGAGCAAGGGGCAGCCAGAGCCCCCTGATGGACACCTCCATCCCCCCGACACACCTGCAGATCTGAGGAGGCGACTGCACTTCCACGGGGACAGAGGTGACACTTTTCCTCCGCAGTGGGGACAAACTGCCACTTTGGAGGTACCACAGCCGGGCAAGTCCTAGATCTGACCCAGCCCCAGAACTCCTCACACACCAACTCCTCTGCACACTGAGAGGGTGGCAGCAGGGCTGCCCCGTTTTAGCACCACAAAACCTGTCTGGTGCCCGTGCCAGAAGTGAACTGCAGGGGTAACAACTCCCTCTCCTCTGAGAGGCTGCTGCAGTGTGACCCAAAGATCAAAAGTCCTGCCACAAAATGAAGTGAAACCAATCTTCTAATTGAAACATTCAACAATCTCAGGTGCCAATTGTTAGTTTGGGAGAGAAAGTTCAGTCTTAAACTATTGGTTGGTTGGAACTCTGTGAGGTCTAGAGAAAGGTAAAGAACTAAAGAATTTCCTCATACTGTGCCTTCAAAGTTACTCTGGACCTTGGTGTCACCCTCCTGAGTGGCAGGAAGGAGCTGCTGTAAGTCAGGTGTGACAAGGAGCACAAAGAGAGACTATGGAGACAACCACACTTCCTTCTCCTGCCCTCTGCTACAGGAACAAATCCTTTGCCTTGAGAAACCCCCCTGTACTCCCCACAGAGTGTGTCCTACCCTGCACCACCCCAGGACAGAACCAGCTCCAAAGCTGCTCTTTCAACTCCTGATCCTCTTGCAAGGCAGCCTTCCTCCCTGCCTCAGACGCTCCTAAAGCAGCTCTGCAGCATCCCCAGGCCAGCAGAGGCAGGTGGGCTCACCTGGCTGAGGTTGAGGGGCTGCACGCCGTTGGTGACCACGCGGTGGGAGCGGTACCCCGTGGGTGTGATGCAGCATCCTGACGACTGCCCGCTCACCGAGGCCACTGGCTTGCTCTTACTGCTGCTGCTCAGGATGCCTGCAAGATGCCACAAGCTCAGTCGCCTCCTCCCCCTCCCAGGCTGGTGGTAACCAGCTCTGGGCACCAAGCTGGCTGTTTCTGTCACACAGACTTTGCTTTAATTACTAAGAATTAATGACTAAGAAACCATCAGGAATGGTTACAGATCTTCCTAAATGCAGCCAAATGTAAATGAAAGATGAATCTATCAATGACTATGAAAACAGACCAAGGCTTTCAGAACAGCAGCTGTGAAACCTAAAGCTGAGAAAGACCCACTGTGGAAAGTCCAGAACTGCAAGGATGAATGTGTCACAGGGACAGGAGAGCACCTGAGCCTTGGCAAAGCACACTGAGATACCCACCTGAAGCCTGGGTGGCTACGATGCAGTCATTGAGCTGCATTTTGAGGGGTGGCACGATGATGGTGCGGGAGCTGGAGCTGTCAGCAGCAGCTCTGCTGGGCAGCTCCAGGGCCCCCCCAGTGCTCCTGAGCGAGGACAGGGGGTCTGGGGCATAGGGGCTGCTCAGGGACGAGTCCGAGTCAGGGGAGTCGTTGACAGTGACGTAGCTGATGACGTTGGATCTCTGCTTCATACCCAAACTGCAGGGGGACAAAAGACAAAATACAAATGAGAAACGTTCTAGCTTTGCCCACCAGATTACAGATCTCTCTCTGGCATCTCACACCCTCCCTCCTTGTCAGATAAAACTCGGATTAACTACAGGCACAACAGCACCGAGATCTGATGGGGAATATTGTGTCTTATGCAGCTCTTCTGAGCCTGCCCAGGGCTCCCACATTGTGTTCCTCACTCTCCCTGACGCATGAGCTGAGCCCAGCACAGCCCAAACGAACATCCCACCTGGCAGGTTTGTATTTGCTGTCCTCCTCCTCGTCGGTGTCGCTGCGGATGGTGATGACACTGACAGGGGGGCTCGGAGTGTCGGGGATGACGATGGGCTGGTGCTGCTCCTGCACGGGGACCAGCACGTTGGAGGAGGAGGAGGTGGAGCGCAGGGGGCTGCTCCCGATCAGAGAGTACACTTGGGTGGGCACAGGCTCTAGAGAGGAGCTGGGCCTGCAGGGAAAGCACAGCAGGGTTCAGCTCCAGCTCACAGGCTCGGACAAACAGCATCAGGAACACGAGGGCATGAACATAGATACATGAACAGAACCTCAGTGCACACACTCAAACAGAAAGTGCCACAGACACAGCCAAAGGCACTCGGGGATGCTCTGAATGGCACTGATCCCCCTGGACACTGCCAGAAACTGCCACCCCTCCTTCAGCATTTCTGTCACTGGCACCAACACTCCAGGAGTGTAAAACCCCTCTGATCAGGACAGCAAAGCACTTCATCAACCATGACCTTGCACTCATTGAAATTAATGTAATTTAAATCAGCGACAACAGCAGAAAGGCTTTTTCCAAGACATCTTTAAATGCAATTGTATCACAATAAAGTTACACCCTCAATGCCTCTGTGATCAGAAGATGCTTTTTTCACACCAAAAGGCAACCTCCACAAACAAGCTCATGGCTTTTCTAGGGCTGGGAAAGGAAGCAATGGAATCCTTACTTGGCTGTGCTCGGTGCTGGCTGCTTGTTCTTCTTTGCTGGCACATTGCTGCTCTGCTGCTGCCTCACAACATGAGCAACCCCAACATTCAGAGGCTGTGCTGTGGCCAACGTCACGTGGTTGGTCAGCAGAGATGGCTGTTGCATTAGAGTGCTGTACTGATTTCCATGGGAATGTGCATTCCTGGAGCAGAGAAGACACAAGAGACCCAAATCCCATGACTACACTGCAGGAACCAGGAGCTGCAGCGAGCCTCTGAGGGGAAGGGAGCCACTGTGGGCTCTGTGATGGATGCATTCCCACTTGGCAGGGAGCTGGAGCTCCTGCAATCCCTACCTCCAGTCAGCCAGCTGCTGGCTGCTGCCGATGGTCTCTGGGATCACGGCCGCTGGCTGGACTGAGTTGTGCAAAGCAACCCCTGGGAGCTGCTGCCAGGTGGAAGGGAGCAGGATCTGCTGGGTTCCCCCTGGCCAGGCCTGCTGCAAAACAACAAACACAGACACGAGGATCACTAGGCTTCAGCTCCTGCAGGGGCAGGCAGAGATTTCTCCAAGCAATAAATGCACTGGGGTGGATTGTTAGCTTGCAGAGATACAGCTCATCCTTGCACGTTTTCCCAAGGACAAAAAAAACAGAGGAATTAGCTTCCCAATATTTTGCTGATCTCTTTTATCACTGCTGTCACCTGGAGAAAACAGTGTTTATATTGTGCTGCACATGAAAGCAGGTATTGCACTGTCAGGTGCTTGGGACTCTTTCTCAACATAAATTACACCCTGTTCTGCTGAAAGGTCCCAAAATATGAAACCAGTTTGGTCCTTTCTGCTTTTCTGCCTTGCAGGGCTCACATTGAGAGAGCTGATGGTGTCATTATTGTGGAAATTCACCCACTTCAGCTGAAGTATTTAAGAAAAGCCACACTGAGAGATAATTTAATTACATGAAGGCAGGTTCAATTAATTAATATTATCAAATTTATCCAAATAAAATTGACAGCGTAATGTTTCCATGATTTTGATAATATATGGCTTTCTCTGATGCAACTTAAACTGCAAAACTTGTTTTTTCAAATTCAGTATTTCTGCAAGCAACAGATCCGCTTAGTACAAATAAATACCAGATCCGAACAAGAAGCCTTCAAAGCAGAGAGCTGCTAAAACCTCTGCCAACGTAAGCGGAATAATAATAATAACAATAACATTGAAAAAATAAAAAATAAAAAGAGAAATATGTTAAAAGTCACACCATGCGTCTTTCCAAAAGCCAACACCTGCACAAGACAAAGCAGAGAGTTTAATACAGCAAGATATAAATTCCCAATGAGAGGCAGAAATCGGGCCTTCCAAGCGACGAACTGTTTTGACAGAGGAAGGACAAAAATATGCAAAGCTTAGCAAATGGCTAATGCAAACTCAGGGGAAGCAGCAAGGGAGAAGTGTTGGAAGCACTAAAGGTGAGCAAATTCACGCCAAAGGCTCCCAGAATCCAAACAGAACTAGTCAAGTCCTCCAGAGAAACTCAGAATGCAGGCTCAGAGTCTGGAGACAGCCGGCTCTGACCTCCACTGCTGTACAGGGGAGTTGAACCTCAAGTCCACTGCACACACACAGCAGAACAGAATTTGCCTGTTGAATCAAAGCCCAAATACACTTTGGAAAACATCACTACCAACTCACTTGTGTCCCAAGCCCTGCTATAGTCACCCCTTGCTGTTTTTGGAGCCCAGATTGCAGCCTTTCAGCAATCAAAATTCAACAGGAGGAAAGAAGAAGCACTCCTGGGTCTGTTTAGCTCAGAGCTGTGACCAGGAGAATCCCACTCTCCTGCCTTCCCATCCCCAGAACCAGGGAGCAGCTCACTTGGTTCACAAGAACGCAAATGAGTGGGTTTAAATTTCAGGATAGGTATGACTCGAGCAAATTCCACTTCAGCAGAGCTCTCCCTCTCAGAAGAAAATGACATTCAAACTACCACTTTAAAGCCACAAGAAACAACATGGTTCACACAATGGAATGTGCTTTGAAGGACATGTGAGGATACCAGCACTTCAGTGCACTGCAATGTTTTCATAAGCTTCACTGATCTGATTCTGGAGTTTTACAATGACTTCTTTGTGGCACTTGCAAAGTTGTTCTGATGCAGGTGCCAGAATACAGAAGAGGATAATTTTGCAAACGTACAATTCTTAAAGGTGTGTTCATTCCCTTCCCCCATCCTTTTTGAAAATCGTTCCAAATGACCTAAAAGCTAGCTATAGCCATTTTGGATACTAGAGCTCACCTTTAATTTCAACCAAGAAATACATATCAACTGAAAGTATCTGTGAGGAACAGAATCTTTATCTGGATGAAGCAAGCTATGTGCGATTTGCTATAAATAACAAAAGGCCAGAAAATTATTGTCAATGTTCAAGAGAGGTTAAGAGAAATCAACTGCTAGAGCAATACATTAAAGGATTTGCTGTCATTAGAGATTTTAGCCTATGCTTAATGATCTGAAACATTTCTCCATACAAAGCAGCTTTACACGTGTTGCAAACAAAATATGGAGCTAACTTGCCAAGTAGGTCAAATTCTGGCCATCCAGGTACCTGTAGCAGAGTCAAGCTAAAGACTGATTCCTTTGTATTCCACAATCAAAAGGCAAAGATAGGAGAGTAAGTGAAGAACAAGAATGATTACGACTCTTCTAGGGTCTAGTTTAGAAGAGCTTTCAATATTAGGCTAGCAAAGGTAATAGTCAATGGATCTGGATTCTTTACAGAGCCACGCTAAACGTCAGAGTCAGACAGTGCTTCAGCAATGTTGGGGAGGAAAACAACAAGACATTAAGATGTAGCAAGAACACAGCCACAAGATGGCACATGCTTCCATGCCCTCTGCAAGTCTAAGTTAAAACAAAAACTCAGTTAGTGAACACAATCAAGGGAGGCAATTACCAGTACTGCAGCCGTCTGTTCGACCAGCGCCGGCCGGCCGGCTGCGCAGTTCAGGGTAAAGGGCACCGCATACTGCGGCGTGATGGTGGCTACTTGAGGATGAAGAGTTGCTACCATTAGTGGTGTACAGCTTCCCTGAAATGTAGATCAGGCAGTGAGTGAAACACACGAGCTGAGGCAGGTACGTGCAGGTCGGTGTGCCGGGTGAGGGGCACCGCGCTGGAAGGGACACACCGACACTGACACCGACACCCAGACCCTGCACGGCTCCACAGGCACCCTCACGGCCCCGAGGAGAGCACGAGGAGCTGGGAACCTCCAGTGACACACTTCAAAAGCCAAAACAAGTCGGGGAAAAATTTGGGGACAGGACCTCTGCGATGACACAGTTCAAAAGTCAAAATGAGCTGGGGAAAAATCTGGGGACGGATGTCTCTCTGATGACACATTTCTAAAGTCAGAGTGAGTTCAGCTGCTGGCACTTTACTGGCACTTCACTGGGTCCCAGAGGGCAAGTGACAGCCATGCTGCACTAGCCATGGCACAGACTGCACCCCGGGCAGCTCCCTGCACTTCAAATCCACACACGGAACTCTTGAGAAAAGGTAAAACTATGGGATTTCATGGAAGGCACAGCAGGTCTTTGGTGTCATGAAACAGCAAAGTTATCCGTGATGAAATCACCCAGACATGTATTACTTCCATCAAATGTCTAATTTAAATTAGATTCTTGGGGCACAATTTGCACTCTTGGATTCAGGTGGGCCTTCAAGTCGATTCTGCTTTTTGGATACTGTGACCTGTACCATTAATGCTAAAGAAACCAGCAATCACAGAATGCCACCTAAATATTTGGACTGAACAAACTAAAAATTACTCCTCTACAAGGTCAGTAAGAGCTGTATACTGCCTGAAGAGTAAAACTAACAGAGTTTGTGTAAATGCCATTAGAAACTAAAACTATGCAAATAAATAAAAAACCACTTAATTATAAAGGCAACTATAAATTTTCAGTGAATAAAACTTGTGAATCAGCACTTATTGTACATTAAAGGATTACTTTCTGGAAATTAAAATGGCTTTAATTTATGACACATTACTAATATTTAAAACAGCATTTTTAGAATGATTTGTGAATTTTGGTATTGCATGTTGCTTAAACTGCAAACTGCAGAAAGAAGTATGTCATTGCTACATAATAATTTACACTAAGAATGTAACTAACTGAGAAAGATTGAGAAATAATTTTGTTGATTTAAAGATGAAATTTTAGCATGAGTAATCTGTGTTGTCACCTGTTTACCAGGCTCTCACTTCTCACAGCAATGATTTCTCCTGCCACGTTTCTAAAGTGTAGGCAAAAATGAACAACACTGCCTTACAGGCAGTGTCCATGCCTGAAAAATAATAGCCTCTTTTAGCAGCTGAAAACCACACATTTATTCCCATTATTAAATCAAACTCCTAAAACCAGGGAGGCACATGACATCAAATAGTTCAGACTTTAAATATTCCAGAAAACAAAACAAAACAAAACAAGAAAATACTGTCTGAGAAGTGACCTGCATTTAACCTTTCATGTGTCCTGAGAACCCCCTGCATTCAGGCAGGTTCTCCTGGATGGTGGAATTGCAGTTGAGCCTATGAGGGGTTTGGGGTGGTTTTTTTACCTGTGTGAGAACTCCAGACTGGATCTGCAGTGGCTGTGCTGCAGGTGCTTGTGGCACAATTGGGACAGCATTTTCCATCCTGACTGGGAACCCAGAATGCTTTGTAGTTGCCTGAAGTCCAGCTGTGGAGGACAAGACACATCACTAAGCTGCTGCACTATTCTGTCATTTGTTTCCAAAAATCAAATTCCTGCTAGGTAAGGACAGAGGATTGAAGGATAGAAAAACTTTGACAAAATCCCAGTAAAACACCAGCTGAAGTAAATACTTCTGCACACTGGGATCCTGCAGGGCCAGGATGGACAGCCAGCCCTCACCAGCTCAGCTCTGTGGAGCCTGGTTTGCAGAAACAGTTACACACTCTCAATTCCAACCTGCTTGAGACAAGCTGAAAATTCAAGCCTTACACCATCAGTTCCCATGTCACAAAACTCTCCAGACTAAGACAATCCAGGTATCAACATAACTACAGAACCCTGAGGATGCAGAGGCATGAACAGAGCTGCCTGTGCCAAGCTCACTGACCCACAACCTGTGACAACCTGCTGGTAGCAAAAACCTGCACCCAGGTTGTGAACTGAGGCTCAAACACCAGATATTTACTCCTGAGATAACAAACACAGCAAGACACACTGATTTTCAGGCAGGTCTGGCTCCTCTGTTCCCTGCTTTCTGTGGAATGCTGCTGTGTTCAGTTTGGGGGGAAAAACTGGTTGAGCAACCAGCTGGAGTCTGCAACCAAGGCAGGCAAGATCCTGTCACCTGTTCCAGCACGACCTGGAAGAGAATCAAGCTGCCTGCACATGTCTGACCTGGTTCTGCACCTCCACCTGATGCAAGAGCCCCGTGTGACACCCACAGAGAGCTCTGCTCCAGTCAGGCTTTTCTCAGTTTGCTGCAAATCACAGCTTCTCCTGCCTTAACTGGCTGAAACCTCAGCATCACACAAAGGGTTCTTGGCTTACTTTGAAAAGCAGGGGGACAAACAATGAAGGTTTGCTGGAAGGGGTCTGTCTGTGTGCAGATCTGGGTGGTTCCAGGCTGCAGGGAAACGCTCTGCTGAGCCACTCCTGCCACTGGGGCTGCAGAGGATGGGTACAGGGCAGACTGGTAGTTGAGCAGGGAGACATCTGAGTTGGCCAGGGAAAGAGTAGCAGCAGCAGTGGAATTGGAAGCCAACACACTGGCCTAGAAAAAAGAAAAAAATCACTTATCGCCTGTAATTTTATCTCTCTTTGTTATAAAACAAACAACAGGAACCATCAATATTAAACTAGGAGGAAAGTACCTGGAAAATGTTTGAGGTAAAAGGATTAAACAACACAGAACAAAAACCATGAATTGCACACAATTAACTTATGTTGCTGAACTGACAAATTTTCAATACATGAAGTAAAGAGGCTCCTTGGCCTGAGTTTTGGAAAATTAGACTTTGAGACAAGACTATGAATTTTGGAGAGCAGCTTAAAATTTGGCCTGAAGGCACCAAATCAGCCTACTCCATGTCTTTGATTAGGATAAAATAGGTGAAAGATGCTGTACCTGGTTGTGTACTGTGTTGAGCTGGTTGTTAAAGCTCATTGTCAGGTTTGTGCTTGTGTTAGGAGCAACGTGAGTGGTGAAAGGGCTCTTGATCTGATTCACTGTATCATACATGTTCACTCTTCTCTTGCAGATCTCCATGTTCTGAAAGCAAGATTTCACACTGGAACAGAATGACAGAAGGAAAACATCAGATTTGTAAAAACAGGACACAGATGTGACAGATTCCCAACTTTATGCACCTGCTTTAGGTTTAGGTTCTTTTAAACCAACAAAGAATGTCCTAAAACATGAAAAGGAAGCTTATGAACATTCCATTCCTTACACATGCCATTGCTATTTTCAGATCAGCCAGGAACTGCAGAAAATAGCACTGACAGAAAGCTGGGGAGTGCTGCTCAGTGATTCCACAAATCCTGAAACAGAACAACCCATCCAAGGGAGCTTACTGGTTACTGTGGGGGAAATCCAGCAGATGTGCCATTGTAACAAACGAATGGTTCAAAGTCTTCAGTGGAGTAATTCTCTTATCTGCATCAATTGTCAACATTTTCTTCAACAAATCAATGTATTCCCTTCGGTCAGCCTTCTCTGCCAACATGTCAGTCCCTTCTAAGTCTGTAGACATATTCACCTGGAAAATCAAATGGGAGCAGTTCACACAAGCATCGAACTGCTGCCTAACAATTCAATGACCTCACATCACACAGAAATATTTATCCAGCATTTCTGTCTCTTAGCCCGACCCATTCCAGGTATTACAGTGCTAACACTCTGCCTTTCCCTTGCTCATTCTAGGAGAGAAAGTCAAACTTGCATGTGGAATTCTCTTCTCAACAGGGAGTTGGGTTTATTCAAAGGGACCAACCAGGCTTCATTCTCCACTCACTGGCAAAATGCCCTCATGTTTTAGGGGAATCTATAAGGGGCTGCAAGCCAGAATGATTCCACTTTCTCTGCACAGATGTAACCTGAGGGTAACAGCTACAAAAGTGACAGAAAATTGATATTTAAGATTTAAGGCCTCATGATATTAAAACCACTCAGATATTCCTTCATTTTACCTCTAAAGAGAGACTGAAAATAAGAATGATCTGCAGTTCTTGTCACTATTTCCAAAGTCTAATAAGAGGTTTAATCCTACAAACACATGTGTAGGTGCTCAGCTCTCCTACTGCTCTACTATACTGGGAGCAGGCTGGGCACACTTCTGCTAACACACGTAAGAAAACAAAACATTTCAAACAGGTTCATAATTAATATTTTGACTGTTTTTAATCCACTGATTTCTGATGCAAATTGGCACCACTGTAAACCTCCATTAGTGCTCTGAACTGGCAGTGGAAAAAGACTGGCTGCTCCAGCACAGGAGCCTCATTTTCAGAGATGCCCCAAAAAAATGGAAGTTACTAAATTATATGTGGAAAATTAATGAGTTTTCTGTGTCCCAAGATCCCCACACACCTGCGCCATATCATCCAAACAGTTGAATATATATTTCCGAGCTTCTTTTGATTTTATTCCTGTTTCCAACTCATGTTCTTCTGGGGTCTATAAAAGAAAACATTCGTATAAACTGAGACATTGAGTATTGATAAGGAAAAAGCAGCAAGAAATTGCAGAGGCAGATAATCAATTGCTGCTTTCAGACACACCACACACCAGCAGCTCAAACCCAAAGAGCCCTGGGATCCCATTCCCAGGAAAGATCACTCATTGCAAAGCTGAATTAACAACAGGATGACTTCATTTCAAGGCTTCCTTGGGTAGTGCATTAGCCAAAAGAACTGAAGGTTTCTGATTTAGGAAGAGGCTATAAATATTTTAAATCCCTCTTCTACAAAGAAGAAAGGCAAAAATCCCTTCTTTTTGCTGCTCAAAGGCAAATCAGGCCTAAATCCCATTCTTTCCTGTCCTCTGCCAACCCAAAACCAGATTCCTGTTAAACTAACAAACCCATCACAAAATATTCCATATTTTACTGGTTGGATTGTCAGGAGATGACAACAGGATGACACACTTCCCTGAGAATGAGCAGCCCATAATAAGCACCCATTATCTCACTGATGGAACACCCTTTGCTGGTGCTACCACCACTGCTGCTTTTGTCAGAGCAGCACCAGGAGCTCTGCAGAGCTCCTGCACTCCCAGACCCCCAGGCAGCCACTTTTCAAATCCTCACTCACAAGGTTTTCACAGCACGCCAAAACTGGCTGGGAATTTCTATCAAATCCTCAAGGAACAAAAGAGAATTGGGGATGGGAGAGACAGACAAACCTTGAGCCTCCACAGTGGGTATCCCAAATTTGGATCTCTGTTAAAAAACCTGCTTGTTTTCGTTCCTGCACTGAGAAGATACTCCGCTGGAAGGCCTTGAGTTTGTGAAATATAACGAATCTAGGAAAGAAAATTACAAGAGTGAGGACTTCCCACCATGAAGAATTCACAGCTAATGGGGTAATTAACAGCCAGGTTTGTTCACAGCTAATAGGAAATTACCTGTAAAGAAAGACTGCCCAGATATGCAAAATTAAAGGGACCCTCTCAAGTATTTATAAAGTCACTTTTGCAATCACTTCTGCAAAAATTTTAGGTTTTAACTGCATCTTCCTTATGGAAATATTTTATGCTAATGTATATGCAAGCAGACTGTAGGTTTTTAAGACAATAAACAGTTTAAGAAATACATGTTTTGAGGGGAAAAATACCACAGAATTTATGATGTATGTATAAATAATTAAAGGCATGATTATCCAAGCAACATTGCTGTGCCTGCTTACACAATATGCTAGGCCCACAAATCATGGCAAAGCTCCCACTGACCAAGAAACCAAGACCAAATATCCCCAAACACATTTAATATACTTATTTTTACATGTTAAAAATATGGCTCAGAATTTTGGAAGATGCACCTGAATCCTTGTGATAGTATTGATGGTAAAGAGATAACAAATAAAAAGGTATGCTAAAAAGGAAAGAAAATAGCAAATTTATTAATAACTGCACAGTGTTAAGGTAACTATGATGGTAACAAACCATCAATTACAGATCATTTACATATCCTTAGCATTTCTTATTTGCCAAACTCCTGCTATGTCATTGTGCCAAAACAGGGCACTGTCACAGCTTGTGGTCACATGAATTTATGGGCTCACTTTTCAATTAAGCCAAGGTGGATCCAAGTGCCTGCACGTGAATATTTCTTGTATCTACACCATAGTTCAGGTAGCAGTTCTATTTTTACAGGACGTAACTTCTGCTTTACGGCCAAAAGATGTTTAAAAAAATAGCTGTAAATCCCATCCCAGCCCATGAACTCATTCCTGGAGAGGTCCTCTCACAAGTTCCACCTCAACTTTCACTTGCTGCTGCAGAATCTCAAAAAACATGCAAGCCAAGTCATCCTCAGTCTTCAAGGGAAATTCAGACATCAAAATGAACCCCATGAAGTCACACCTCAAGCTGCCTCACAGAGGGCTGCAAAATCCTGTCATTAAGCAATGGAAAAAGCAGCTCCTCCCCAGCCACCTACAGCAGCAGATAAGGTTCTCAGAATTACACAAAACTCAGAGCACAAGGAAACCACCAGGCCCTGCCTCAGCTACTTTCTAACTCATTCTGCTCATTAAGGTACTGCTGCGTTTCCTTCGGAAATTTACGGTGCTGGGAAGACACATGTAAGACACTTAGTAAGTTTTCATGTATTTTATCACATAATAAAACCATACCAAGCACTGCAACAAGATCCCACCACAAAAGCCCCAGTGGAAAAGTTACACTGGAAAAAACCCCTCTCACAGACTTTTTGTCCTTTTATAGGCACTGACTAGGCCAGGTAATAATGCCAAGTATCCACAGAAAGGACTAATTAGTTCAAGATGCCTCTCAGAGTCTTGCCCTTGGATTTCAAAGACAGCTTGGGGCTCACACTTTGCATAAAAACTCAGGGTTGCTGTAGGTATTAACAGGGCAGGAATGATAGGCTTGCTCTGTCCCCACATGGAAAAACTGCCCTCATGGTGAAATTACAGAGGGTGTTTCACACCAGGACACACACACCTCGCTTCTGCTTTGGCAGGAAGGTGTTTCAACAGTTTTTGGGTTTGGAAACCAGGGGTTAACTGCAAACTGGCCCCTTTTTTTTGGACAGGATACACTCAGCTCAAGGGAAAACACACAGAACTCCGTGCTCCCTGCCCAGAGACAATGGGAGTATCACAGAGAGAAAATGTGCTCAGACAGCGGCAATGTGCACTGATGAAAGCTGATGCAGGACACGGGGGTCCAGGAGGGTTTGAACACAGAAAATCATGGTTTGATGTGAAGATCCCACATCCCCCACATGCTCTCACCTGGTCATACTCAGATGCTCCTGGATACAGAGGCCAGCCCAGAAACAGCTCAGCTATGACACAGCCCAGTGACCACATGTCAATGGCTTCACAGAACGGCAAACCCAGGATGATCTCAGGAGCTCTGGTAAGGGAAAAGGAAAGAAAAAACCAAAGTCCAATCTTCTACTCTGAAAGCTGCATTTCTTCCCTGTAAACCACTCTGGGTAAAGCCCCTCTACACACAAGTAAATCTGTGTGGATATAAATTATTCACTTTAAAGCAGAAGTTGTTTCCTTGGGTGGCCTAATGGATCCCAACCTTTTCTTTTCACTTAGGTGGATTCTTTTATTGCCACGGTGCCCCCCAGCTCCTAGGAGGCCTTTATATCACAGTTGCATAAAGCTTCTCCTTGAGTAATCAGTTTAATTACACTTGACAGCATGTGAGGCGTCCCTGAGACAGCACACAGCACCACAGAATTACAGAGAGACCTTCAAGATCATCTACTCCAGCCTATCCTAACAGAATTGGGAAGAAAAGCTCTGGCAAACAGAGACTTTTCTAGGAGAAGGTCTTGAGACCCCAGGTAAGCAGCTGCAGGAAGCTGCTTGCTTCATGTGGGAAAGAAGAGCACCTGCAGAGCCAGGAAAAGGAGCTCCTCAGAGAGCAGCTGGGTTTCTATCAGCAGGTTTTCATGCAGGGGTTGCTCACAGAGTTTCGAGTCTAAAATGGATGCAGAGAGCCCAGCTGGAGGTTGTGTTTCAGGTTTCTGTGCACTCAACCACACCTAATGCAAAAGGTACCTGTCTGGCCCAGCCTTTAAGGGGAGGTGATAAAAAAACCTCACACTCCAAGCAGGGTTTGCTTCTCTAACAGGCTGGAATTTCAGGGAGATTTCTGTCTGGAGCTGACTCATAACACAGAAGGATGTTTTAGTAAAGCTCTTCACCTACACAGAGTTCTGAAACAAACTGAGGCTGTTCCGGCAGGAGAAATTCTGGTCCTACATTTGCATAGAGCACAAAACCTCAGGTGCTGCAAACCCCAGGTGAGCTGCTGTGGGAATTCACCCTGGAAAGTACAGGAAATACAAAAGCCTTGACCTTCATCATGAATAACTAACACAAGAGCAAAGGAAGACAGAAAAGCCCTAAACTCCAGGCTACCCATTTCCTGGTCATGCCCCAGGGCTTGTGTGGCATTTCTGGTGTTACACTATGGATACTTCAGTTGTTAAAAAAGGCTCTGAAAACAGCTCTGGTCCCTCGACTGAATTCTAAAAACCAGGGCTTGCATAATGTACAGATGTCAGTAAATTTGACACTGCCCTCCTCGACTCCTCAGCCTCCCAACTGTTTGCAAGAAGTGACTCCCCAATTAATCACCCTTTGTTGTGCCACGGTGACACAGATACACCTTTTGTTTTAGGTGTCTACACAGGTCTCTCCAAAACAAAGGCACTCAGCCCAGCTGCTCAGGCACAGGGCACCTGAGAAAGCACAAAATCAGAAAAGGACAGGCTGGATGGAGCCTGGAGCAACCTGGGACAGTGGAAGGTGTCCCTGCCCATGGCAGGGGTGGGATGAGATGAGCTTCAAGCTCCCTTCCAAGCCAAACCAGTCTGGGATTCTATAAAGAAGATAAACAGCTGAACCAGCTGCCTGTTGCAGTGAGGTCACATTTATTCTTTATTATTCAGATTTTATTATGTCTGAGCCCCCAAAACCAGAGCCATGATACACCTCCAGTAATGAGGGTAATACATAATTCAAGCTAAGACATAATGTTCAAGCTAAGAGATAATGACACTCTCCACTCAACACTGATCTGCTTCTAGATCAGTGTTGCTCTTGGTTGTCTGATCCTGGCAGTTGTTGACTTTGGAAAGGTTTCTCACATGTGAAAATATACAATGATTGTGCAAGTACAAGCAGTAGCTGGTATCTGAATGCTGACTGTCCTGCTAACATTTACATTTTAAGGAAATATGCTAGAATGGGTATAATTTTCTACAGGCTAAGAGGTGCAAACCAGAGGAATCTCTTTCTTCACAAGGAGAGAAAGTACAATTCATACATTTACACAGGAGCCCTCCTTGCCATTACTTTAGGAGACATCATCAGCAAACTGCACTGCCCCTTTTGATTATCCTGATGTAGGAATTCACAATTCAGAAAGGACCCAGACCTGTCATATAAGGCATGCTGCATTTGCACTGGCAAACAAACTAAAATATAGATGGTTTGTGGAATATGCAGAGCATGCTAATCCTTCTCTAGTGTGCTAAAAACCCCCTACCGATTCCAGTGGAAATTGAGATTGGTGACAGCTTGTTGGTCTTTCACTCCCAGATGGAAAAGACTCACATATTCCTAAATCTCAATACCATGATGATAGTAAGTTGAAGTCTTGTATTTTATTCCATGCAACTAAATAAATGAACTTCTCATGAGCCACCTGATTTCATTCTGACTGCAGGACAGGGCTGGGAAATCAGAATTTCTCTCATCTCCTTGTACACCATTGCAATTAGCAGCCTTATGAGATGTGAGCTGAACCAGGACAGCAGGCAGAGGTCACTTCCATAGCTGCTCTGCCAGAGATTAAAGTGATTTTACCATCTTAAGCTCTTTGAAATAAAATCAACAACACTCTTTGCACAGATGCTTGCCAAGCACTGCCTCCCAAAGCTGACAAATACACTCAGGCACTCTCAGAAGAGACAGAACTCACAGCAGCCCCCAGAAAACTGCAGGACTCCCTCCCAGCATTTCCAAACACCCCATGCTTGCAGCTGTGCTTTGGGAGGGTGGGAACACAGGGCCTGGGCAAGTGCAGCAATGCAGGGAGCATGCAGGGCCAGCACGGAGCTGGATTAGCAGAGTCAGACTTGGCACAGGCACTGCTGCTCCCCAGGCCAGCATGGCTGGCACAGAAGTAGGTCATGGAGCCCAAAGCAGAGGTGAGAAATGGATATTCCTGCACTCTGCAGCTCCCCCAGCGCTCAGGGCCCCCTTCTCACGGCCCAAACTGTCCAGTCCTACAGTCTGTGCTCCACACTGGCCCACAGGCAGCACCAGAATCTAATCCTAGATTATGGATTTTAGTAATCATCACTATTAGACTAATTACATATCACTAAATACTACATTTCCACATCACAGCATTCTTCACTCCAGCCAGGCAGACAGTCCAACGCCACCTAATCCCAGGTTATTTGCCTTTCTGGCAGAGTCAGTCACCCCAGGGAGCTGAAGGGGCTGGAGTCCAGTGCCCCACACAGAGATGGAGCAGGAATTTCCCTCCCTGCAGCCCTTGGAAGATTCTTATCACCCCTCACTGCTTTTCCTCAGCTAAATCTGTTTTCTGAGATACCAGAAAATGGAGAGCACCATGGGCCTCCCCAAACTGCTTTGCTAACACATGTGGCAAGTCAGATAGAGGAGATTCTTGACCAGTGGTCACCTCTTTCTGTGCAATAACAACAAAACTGATGATGTATTTTAGAGAGTGAGTGTTTTTTACAGAGCTGTGGGGCACAGGGGACAACTGCACTACAAAAAAAAAAACCCACAGCAATCAATAGTTTAGAATTGGAAAGATTGGTGCCAACAAGCTGAGCAAAGATCATGAGCAATGGATTAAGAAAAGTCTGTATCACATGAAAGGAATGTCATGGAAAGCTGGTGCTGGGTGTTAGTTAAAAAGAAAAACAACACAAAAACAAAGGGAGCAAGCACACAGGGAGCGTGAGGGATGAGCAGAGCAAACCTACAATAAGCCAGGCTTTAAAACTGAAGTGAGCAGCCAGGGAAGACATCAAACAGGGCAGAAACACAGGGTGGGGTGGAGTGTCTCAGTCCTGTCTGGTCCCAGCTGGAAGGACTAGATACTAGTTCTGAGTTTTGCGTCAAGTGAGCTCACATTCCACCCAAAGCAACCCTGACAACACAGCACAGACTCTTCACTGCCCTTTGAAGCCAGAAGTTCTTTCTGCATCCATTTATTGAAGTCTGCTGCTACTTAAATTCAAATACAGACTTAACAGAGCCAAGCTGGTGGAATAATTGAAAAAAAGTCACAGCTTGCTTTACGCACAGTTTCTGAGTTTTAACGTTTCTGGCCATAATTTATTTTTAATTCTTGGGCAGGAGTAGGGTAGAAGACATCTCCAATATTGCCAAGGGAAGCAGAGATATCTCTCATCACTGCTCTAAGGGAGCTGCAGGTCTCATGAAAGCATGACTTAGCCAGGGTTGACACAGGAAGTCATGTGCTCCTGAAGGGGGTTAGACAAAGATGAAGAATCAGAAGCAACAAAAGCAAATAGAAATTGGCATCCCCTTTGACTTCTCTCCTTTCTAAATGTCCAAGGTTCATGGACTAGTTTCAGATCCTAGCAGACAGCCTCAAATGCACTACTTAACACTTCTCCAGTTGCCAACTTCATACAGTGTTCAGGGTAAAATCAACTTAGTGCACTGACCCGGCGGGGAAAGGAAGGTGCTGGGCTGCAGATTAGGCCACCCTAAGGCAGATATTCTATTTATTTACATCCAACTTTCAGAAGAAATCTCCAGGAAACATGCAGAGCTGATGATTTCCTGCTGCCCCTCAGCTGGGGTTGGACAGGAAAGCTCAGTGTCTGTAGAAGGAAGCCCCAGCAGGATCAGCCTGGCCTGGTTCAGTGAGACAGAGCAGTGCTTACCTGTAATACCGTGACTGCAGGTACGTGGAGCACACGGCCTTGGACACGTGGCTGGCTGACCCAAAGTCTATCACCTTCACTCTGTAGGGCTGGCGTGCAGGATCCACCAACATGATGTTCTCTGGCTTCAAATCAGCGTGGATCAGACCCAAGCTCTTCAGCTTCATCAAGGCAGTAGCCACTTGCTGCAGGATGGGCCGGATGTATTTCAAGGGCAACGGACTGAACTTGTTTTGCTTTAAGAAATCGTATAAGTTCTGTTCCAGCATCTCAAAGACAAGGCATGTATGATTCTTGTGTTGAAAGCACTCGTAGGAGCGGACGAAGTTGTACTCGTCGGCATTCTCACTGCTCAGGCGAGACAGGATGCTCACCTCGATCTGGCCCTGCCGGGCGTAGGAAGGGTGGTTCTTCAGGATTTTGATGGCTACAATCTCCTTCGTGCTACGTTTCCAACATTTCGCCACCTGCCCGAACGTCCCTCGTCCCAGGAATTCCAAGACCTCATAGCTGTTGGTCATAGAGCACAGGATCTCATGCTGGACCAGCTGATAATCTCCCTCCCCACTGGAGCTGCTGCTTTTCGTGGTGACCGTGGTGGTCGTGGCCGCAGCACCCACCGCAGGTCTGTTTTGCAGCATGAGAGGTGGATGTTCCTCAATGATCTGCACACTACCGTTGCTGTCAACCTCTTCACTTTTCCTTTTTAATCCACATTTTTGGTATGGTTCCAGCAGAGAAACGTTGCTCCTGTGGGTGATGGTCTGGCTGCTCTGGAAGGACGCTGTGGCGCTGCTGCCGGTGCTGTCGGCCGCGGTGACCACGATGTGCTCAACAGAGGGAGCGGGGAGAAGGAGGTTCTGGTCGTAGGCAGGGATGCTGAAATTGGCTACCTGATGAGAGGAACTGGCTTGCCCTTGAGCTGCTGGGAGGTTTTTGCTGTGGGTATAATACTTGTCACTACTGCTCTGTCCTGAAACATCCCAGACAGACGGCTCCACTTTCAGTTTCTTGGCACTGCAGAAGGCACTCGAGGATACTGACGGAGGGGAGAACACCTGCAGCTGTGAGGCCATACCTGGAAAGGAAGAGGAGAACTCATAATGGGCAGAAGGCTGGGATGGACAAGATCCTCTATCTGCATAAAACCCAGAACGACAAAAACCCAGTGTTGTTCTGAACACCATGTGGTGCCCACCACTGAGGAAGGGAACCTCTGTAACTGCTGCCTCCAAAGGCACCACTGAGCGAGGCTGTACAGTAAGATTACTGCATTTGACAAGCACACAGTTCTTTATCCAGATCTCTAAGGGCTAAAGGAGTCCCAGGACACGACAGGAATCACAGAGTCAATTCACTTGGAAAGACCTCTGAGATCATCGAGTCCAACCTGGTGACCAAATACCACTCTGCCACTCAGACCAGAGTGCTCAGTGCCACGTCCAGTTCCTCAAACACCTACAGGGACGGTGACTCCACCACCTCCCATTCCAGTGTCTAACGAGTGAAGAAATTCTTCCTATTGTCCAACCTAAACCTCCCCTGGCGCAGCTAAACCCTCTGTGCTCGTCCTGCCGTTCGTTACCCGGGAGAGGAGCCCGACCCCCACCTGGCTACACCCTCCTTTCAGGGAGTTGCAGAGAGTGATAAGGTCACTCCCGAGCCGCCTTTCCTCCAAGCTAAAAACCCCCCCTAGCACTGGAGCAAACAATACGGAGGCTGGGGGAGCGCAGGAAGTGGGAAGACCCTGCGAGAATTACGCTGCCGTCCCCAGGCCCGTTTCCTGGGCACTGTAAAAAGAGTCGGTGGGAAACCCAAGCCCGGCAGGCCCAGCCTCCCCCCGGGGCCCGGCCCGCCGCCAGCGGGGCGCACCGGACCGGGCCAGGCCGGGCCGGGCCGTTACCGGGGCTCGGGCCCGGCCCCGCCGCCGCCGCCCCGGCCCGGCGCAGCCCCAGCGCGGGGGAAGGGGCGGGCCCGGGCCTGCCCGCCCCGCCGGGCCCCGCCGCCCGCACTCACCGCCGGTGGGGGGTTCTCAGCCGCGGGCCGGACCTGCCTGGGGGACACGCGGGGGTGCGGAGCCCCGCAGCGGGCTCATCATAGCCCCGCCACGGCCGCCGGCCCGGCCCGCTCGGCCCGCGCTCGCCGGGGGGAGCCCCCAGGCCGCTCCGCCGCCGCCGCCAGGCTCCGCCGCGCCCTCACGGCCCGGCCGGGCTCCCCCCGCCCCGTCCCGTCCCGTCCCGCCGCCGCCGCCGCCGCCCCGGGCCCGAGCGCCGCCGGCCCCGCCGCGCTCCCGCCGCCGCTCCGGGCCCCGAGCGCCCGCACAGGCCGAGCCAGCCGAGCCCCGAGCGGGCGAGCGCGCACGTGACCGCGGGGCGGGGCGGGGCGGGAAGCGCCGGGGCCGGGCCGGGACCCGCGGGGCGGGGCCGGGGACGGAGCGGGACCGGGCCGGGGAACGGAACGGGACAGCACCGGCAACCGAGCGGGAGCGGGCCGGGCCGGGCCGGGGAACCCAACGGGACTGCGCCGGCAACCGAGCGGGACTGGGCCGGGGAACCCAACGGGACCGGGCCGGGGAACCCAGCGGGACTGCGCCGGCAACCGAGCGGGACCGGGCCGGGGAATCCAACGGGACTGAACCGGCAACCGAGCGGGACCGGGCCGGGGAACCCAACGGGACAGCACCAGCAACCGAGCGGAACGGGGCCGGGCACGGGAAGCTCAGCCGGGCCGCGCTCCGGGTGCCAGAGCAAGGCCCAGGCTCTGCTCCCGGACCCAGCGATGGCACCAGAGGAACGGGCAGGAACTGGTGCTCAGAAGTTCCACCTGAACGTGAGGAAGAATTTCTTTGCTGTGAGGGAACAGAGTGCCCTGAGCGGGTGTGGAGTCTCCCTAACTGGAGATATTCCAGACCCATCTAGGCACAATCCTGTGCCGTGTGATCTGCGATGGCCCTGCCAGCACAGGGAGGTGGCACCAGGCCAGATGATTCCAAGAAGGGATTTAGTCCAATCAGTCACCATCACCCACTCAAGAACTCCACAGCATTTCCATTCAGCCTTTTCCAAAGTCAGTGTTAGAGAGACATTTATTGGCTTTCGTACAAAAGTTGACAACATTTAAAAATAACAAAAATACTCTTAACAAAATTCAGACTGAGAGTAGGTTGAGATTAGATATTGGGAAAAAATTCTTTATTCAGAGGGTAGTAAGGCCTCAGCACAGATTCACAGAGAAGCCATGGCTCCCCCATTCCTGGAAGTGTCCAAGGCCAGGTTGGGCAGAGCTTGGAGCTCCCTGGTGTAGTAGAAGTTGTCCCTGCCCACAGCAGGGTTTGGAACTTTATGATCTTTTATAACCCATTCTGATTCTATAAAACCTCTCCCAGCTTCCTGTTTACATGAACAGCAGCACAAGTGTGAACCCCCTCCAGCAAAGCACTGTCCAGGAGCTCTGCAGCCTCTGAGACAGGCAGGTCCCAGTCCTGCACAGAGGACTCAGTCCTCATGGCAGGATTCTCTGCAGGCTCACATGGAACATGATCCTCACCTCCCCCAGCATCTGCTCACGAAGTCCCAGCCAAGAAGCTCCTGGTCAAGGTCTGTCCCAAAGGTTTTATTGCATAACCCATGGCTGCTTGTGCCTCAGGCTGGGGCTTGGCCAAGGGCAAAGCCACAGCGAGAACTTCAGCACGGCAGTGGCCATGGCAAAAGAGCCCAAATTCAGCAGAAGGAATCACAAACACACACAGAACATCCACAGGAGCTCACTTGAAGGCAGTACCTCACATAATGATCAAGGTGACTCAACCTTTTCAACATGTTCTAGACCTTTTCAGAAGACTCCACAAAAAAGCACAAAGATTTTAGGCTTTGGAGTAAGTCCAAAGTAACAACACACTGTAGAGTGTGTTGTTAATTATGTAAACTCATTCATTTTCTGGTGAAGGAAAGCTTTCACCATTGCAGTTTTTTTAACCTAGGAAAGAAGCCCCTGTGCTGCAGAACAGAGAGCAGCTCTGCAGAGGGAAGGGAGAAGTTGTTGGAAGTGCTTTGGCCTTGTAATTGGGGAAACAGAGTCAGAAACCCAACCCAGCAGCGCTCTGGGGTGTTCCCTGCAAGGTGACATTACACACTTGTCTCTGTGGAGCACAGGAGCAAGGCAAGCTTTACCTCTGCCTCTCGACAACAACCTAGAGAGCATTTTCTCCTCTCCACAGCATAAACAGGGCTCTCCTTCTGCTTTCCTACTGTTTTGAGAAGTCAGAGCCACCTGAGCTGTTCATAGTGCAGTGATTGACCCTCCCCAGGCAGCGCTGCTCCAGAAGCTGCCCTCACAACATGCCAGAATTTGATCACAGCTTGGTAAAACAGCACTGAAAACTTGCCAAAGGGAACTCAGCTTGTTCCTTGTTCCTCTGCAAGGCCTTGGCCTAGCTGCTTCCCCCCACTGGGGCTTGGTTCCTAACTGTGGAGCAGAGATAAGACCTGGAGCATGCTCTGTGTGTAGAGATTTGGGAGGACTTTGCTCGGAGCACGTTCTGTTCCCTAGCAGGATAACAGAAGTTTCCAAGCGTGCAGCCCTCAGATCCCCAACTGCTGGGCTGCAGCTTCTCCCTGCCACTGTTGTGGGCAAAGCACACCTGTGGGCAGCAGTGCAGGTGAGCTGGGAGCAGCAGGCTCAGAGCCTGCTTCCATGACACTCCAGCTGCTCCCCTGTGAGCCAGACTGGGGGACAGGAAAGCAGGGAAATCGTGGAGACACGTGTGAGGGAGAACAAGGCCTGTAAGAGCCAAATATTTACTGCCAGGAGACTTCATGAAAACTTTTAGGTTGGAAAATTCATTTAATATCACAGAGTCCAGCTATTAACCCAGCATTGACAGGTCCATCACCAAACCCATCTTCAGGGGAAGCTGAAGGATGTCCAGAAGCCCCAACAGTCAGCAATTCCAATTTTCCCCACAAGGCCACATTTTATTTTTCAGCATTTTAGGATAGCACACAAAAGTAGCATTTAAACATCTAACAGGGAAGAAATGTTTGGCACTAAAATGCCTTGTGCACCTGCTGCACTGAGGCAAAGGTCTCCAACAAACTGTTGGTCAAGTCTCTCCTGCATCTATTGCCTTTTAAAGCCACGGAGAAATTTTAGGTTTCCCTGATTCAGCATGATGGTTCCCTATTTCAGTGACAGAAATTACATTTTCAGCTCTAGAAAGTGAAGCCAGCATTTTATTCTGCAGTTTTAATTGAGCACACAGAAATGGGACGCAGATCCCCAGACTCTGAAGTCTGCAATGTTCACTTGTTTGTGCATGATTAAAGCTCAGATTTACCTCTGTAAAGAATTACCATTTACAACTCCTTTTTGCCCAGAGGCTGACCAGGAGGTTCTCCACTTCATTGACTTTAATAATAGATGATAAGAATAAAAGAGGAAAGGCTGGATGCCACAAAACATCAGATCTCCCAGGTTATTTGCAACATGCCCAAGTGGAGCAGTGACTCAGAAGGTGAGCATTCCTCCCCAGCAGTGCAGAGCCTGCTCAGAGCAGGACCTGGAATTTGGGAGTTCAGGCAGTGCTTCACTCCCTGCCTGTCAAATGAGTCACTTGAATTTCAACAATATTTAAATAACAGCCTGCATCTCCCAGGCAGCAGCAGCCAGCACACTACAAGCACAGCACTGTCCTTTCCATGTTACAAAACGTGCAGGTGTCTCTACTCACACCCACCTGACAGCGCTCTGCAGTTGAGTTTGATAAGGAAATCATCCACACAGAAAACTCCAAGCAGCAGGACACAGCAGGGCCCACAGCAGGAGGCTCAAGCTGCCCTTGCTGCCCTGTGTGCAGCTCACAGGACACTGTTCTGTCACTTCCAACGTCCCCATGGCAGCTGGCAGGCAGAGCCACAGCAGTTCCAGGGACAGGCACTCCTCATCTAACAGGGATAAAGATTGCCATGCCTGGGAAAATACAGGGCTGGGAGTCAGGATTCATGTTTGCCAAACAGCTTTCCAAACGTCCCCGCTCTGGCTGTGGACACTGACTGTTCCAGACAGCGCTGTTTGGGACTGCGGCATCCAGGGGCACCTTTGCTTTGCACAAGGCCTGGCTCTCCTCCAAGAGCAAACTTCCTTTTCTGTCCCAGTTCAGGGAATTCAATCCATCTAGCTGCCGCTTGGAAAGGCCCTGGAGGACACTATGTTCAGAAAATTCTGAAACATTCCGCCTAGACAGCACCAAAAGGAGGCTCAAGAGAGCTGAGGAACAAACTGGTCTGTTGTTCCAGGACAGTGTCCAGTGACCATTTCCACTCCAGCTGCCCTGACCATATGAGGGGCCAATTTGAAATGCTGGCAGTGCTGCTTGGCACAGTCAGCTGCAGTGGGTACCCAATGGTTTGTCACACTACAGACACTTCCCAGCTGTGCCAGCCAGGGCTCTGCAGCTGATCCAGAGTGGGAAAGTGCCCAGCCTCTAACAGAGCCACTTCTGCTGTTCAGTCACAATCTTTGCAAACAATGCTGCTCAGACTGATCACTTCACACCACCAGGCTGATGTTTTATTATCTCCCATTCCATTTGCCATGGCAGGACAAGAGCAGGCAGCACACTGGTAGTTACCAGGAGTGCTTTGCAATCAAACAGAATTCAGAGGTGCAAGACACTGCAGAGAATTTAGTGACCCACTCTGCAAAGCCTACAACTCAAGAACCCAGAAAATTCCTACTTTTCCTAGCCACAAACCTGAAAAAGCACTTCTAGTTAGCATTGAGATGGCACTTCCAGGAGAGCAGGACAACATCCAGCTGCAGTTGGCTGGCTGGATGTAAAAGCTGGAAGTATTAGTACATTAACAGATATTGGATTTCAAGGCACTTTATTTTCTACATTTCTTTAAGCATTATTTTTAATTAATACAGGACATTCATAATTCACTTTGGAATGAACTGCTCATAGTCATTCTGTATCATAAACTTAAGTGAAGTATCATAAACTTAACAGAAAGGAGAATCTTTGTGGCTCTCAGATTCCCCCCTTGCTCCTTTAATCACATTCCAGTTATCAATTACTCAGCTGCAGACAGCTCACAGTGTCTGCAGCTCTGCTTGAATCAACCTCTCAGTGACTTTTCTAACAGGGGACAGGCAAGTCACTGCAAAAGGTGGACACAAGGCACACAGAGAGTGGGACCACAGTGCCCAGCGTAGTGTGGGGACACAGCAGATGTAGATATAAAAAAATAATTAAGTTTTTAAGAAGTACCATCTACAAACTGGCTCTAGTTTCCTCTTTGTCCTCTATAAAGAGGTAAAGAAAGTAGAGCCCCAGAGCTGAGCTCCTTTCTCCTAATGGGAAACCTGAGCATGGAGCAGAATGAAACACTGCTACCTGCTGCACTAGCACCAGCAATGTCACACAGTTTTTCATGGCGCGTCTCCCTTCCGAAGAAAGTCTTCTACCAGCTGATCAAACTTCTGTGCAGAAAACTCCTTTAGGACATTTAAGGGACTCAGTGAATACTGCTCTGCAAATCCAGTTGCAAGGTGCTCACTGGAAACAGGTGCTGCTCCCGCTCTTCCCAGCTGTTCCCTCTTACCTCTGTGACAAGTGCAGCCTTCTTTTGTGCAGAGACCTGGCTCACAGCAGTGCTGAGGAACCTTAACACCTGTAGACGCTCCAGGTTTCTCAGTATTTTTCTCTGGGGATTCATAAACGACCCCTCGAGGCACAGAACTCCCCGGGGATCTTTTCCAGAGACTTGTGGGTTTCTGCCCACTCCTTTGACTTTGCTGCCGTCCAGACTCGTCCACAGGCTTTGGGACTTTGAAGTCAGGAAGTACCTGGGGAGCAGAGCTCAGGTATTCCTGAAAGTAATCCTGGCACATCTCGCCCTTCACAATGGGAATGATGGAGCAGGGTTTCAGCCACTTCACAAACTCCCGCAGCTCCTCGAAGGATGAGTGATCCGAGTAGGGGATGAGGTGGATGTTGGGGTGGGTGACCTTCACGGGCCTGCCCGTGGGGATGATGGCAATGGTGGGGTGCTGTGCGTTCCAGGTGACGAGCGCGTCCCAGCAGATCTCGGCAACGTCCACAGCACGGATCCAGCCCGTGCCCTCCTCGGCGGTGAACACATCCGGCAGCCCCAGCAGCCGCATCTGCTCCAGGCGCCAGGGGCTCACCACCACCCACGTGCTGAACTCCAGCGCCAGGTCCACCAGCAGCGTCTCCTTGCCCAGGCTGTACACACCTGCCGGGGGAGCAGCGGCTCAGGGACAGCGCAGGGAGACACGAGCCCTGGCTGTGCTGGGGCCGTGCTGGCAGAAGGGAGGGCAGCACTCACCGATGACCACGTGGTGCTGCGGGTGGGCACGGATGAGGTGGGCAGCCTGGCGGGTGGCCAGCGCCCGCGAGGGCAGCGCCCGCTGGGGCTGGCAGTGGGTGTTGTCCAGGTACAGGTGGTCGATGTGGCGGCCCCTCAGCGCCGGCTCGTCCTGCATGGCGCTCGTGTAGCGGAAATCTCCTGCAAGGACAGGGATGGCAGGGCAGGGCCCAGAGAGGGGGTGGAGTTTCCCTCACGGAGGATATTTCAGAACCATCAGGTCACAATTCTGCACCATGTGCTGTGGGACAACCCTGCTTGAGCAAGGCATTGGGACTGATAGTAAAAGGGTTTTAAAATCTTGGGGATTTAGGGTTAGAAGGAAAATTAAGCTTAGTAGGCCCTGAAAAAAATACCTTGGGAAAGTGTAGGCCTTGTACCTTGCTAGAACTGCACCTGTGTAACTAGTACATGATAAATTATATAATTAATAGATGTGATGATTGTTTAGTAATTACTGTTTAACTGTAAGAATAATCATGAGAAACTGTAGTCAGAGGCTTGAGAAAGATCATGAGAAACTCATGCTTGAATAAAGTCAATGTATACAATAAAACAATATAAGTTTAATAATTAATATCTAAGTTATATAATGATAGAATATAAAATATGTTCGGCTCAAAAGTCATGTCAGATTCAGATTTGGGTCTGTACCCCTGTTTCCCAGAGCTCTTTCAATAAAAGCACCTGCATATAATCATATCCCCTGATTATGTGTGTTCCTGAATGCTAACAGGACCAGCTGACCCACTGCAGTCCCTTCCAACCTGACCCATTTTGTGATTCTGTAATTGCAGGAACCTGCCCGGTACCTGTGTAGAGGATGGTGCCAAAGGTGCCCTCAAAGAGGAACATAACGGAGCCAGGGCAGTGGTTGGAGTCGATCAGCGTCACCGTCACCTCACCCACGACATGGCTCTGCCCCACCTCCAGCGGCCGGATCCAGCACATCGGCACCTGCAGGGGCCGAGGTATGAGGGCTGGGCAGGCCAGATGACAAGGGACAGGCGGGTGGGGATGTGACGGGTGGGGATGCCCAGGCGGGACACACCTACCTGCAGGCGGTGGTGCAGGAGGCGGGCGGTGATGGGGGAGCAGTACAGCGGGCGGTGCCAGGTACTGGACAGCCCTACCGTGTGGTCCGAGTGCATGTGGGACAGGAAGAAGAGGCGGGCACCGGCCGCCCTCCGCAGGCTCCAGAAGTCCACGGCGATGGGGGTCCCGGCCAGCACCGTCCCACTCATGGCGGCCGGGGACCCGCTCCCCTCACGCCGCTTTTGGCGGGAAGCGCCGCGCACGCGCGAGAGGGGCGGGGCGGGGCCGGGCCGCGCGCCAGGGGCGGGGCGGAGTTAGCGGGCGGGGCGGTGGGGCCGGCGGGCGGAACCGGATCGGGAAGGGGATCGGGATCGGGATCGGGATCGGGATCGGGATCGGGATCGGGATCGGGAACGGGAACGGGAACGGGAACGGGATCGGGATCGGGACCGGGAACGGGAACGGGATCGGGACCGGGACTGCATCCTGGGGTCTGGGACCGGGACTGTGACTGGGATTAGGGCTGGAACCGGGACCCGGGGTCGGGACTGTGACTGGGATTAGGGCTGGAACCGGGACCCGGGGTCGGGACTGCGACTGGGATTAGGGCTGGGATCGGAACCCGGGATCGGGACTGCGACTGGCAGCGGGTCCCAGGCCTCGGAGCGGGACCGGCGCTTAGGAGCGGGACCGGCGCGGGGCCATGCCGTACCTGGGCGGCGAGGAGGCGCAGCGGGAGCTCCGGCGGGCGCTGTCGAACCCGCACGTGCAGGCGGACCCGGCGCGGTACCGCGGCGCCGTGCTGCGCGTGATCCGGTACGGCGGCCGGGCCGGGCTGGGCGGGGCCGGGCCGGGCCGGGCCGGGCCGCGCTGAGCCCCGTGCCCGCCGCAGGCTGATGTCGCAGGGCGCCGACGTGTCGGGGCTGTTCCCGGAGATGGTGAAGGCGGGCGCGGTGGCGGACGTGGTGCAGAAGAAGCTGGTGTCGTTCTACGTGCGCGCCCAGGCGCCGCGGCAGCCGCAGCTGGCGCTGCTCGCCGTCAACTCCCTGCGCAAGGACTGCGCGCACCCCAGCCCGGCCGTGCGGGGGCTCGCCCTGCGCACCATGTGCGGCCTCAGGTGCGGGGCTGGGGCCGGCCCGGGGGGTGTCCCCGGCCGCCGTGCCCCGCTGACGGCCGCCTGGCCTCCCGCAGGATGCCCGGGATCCAGGAGTACCTGCAGCAGCCGCTGGTGAACGGGCTGCGGGATAAGGCGTCCTACGTGCGCAGGGTGGCCGTGCTGGGATGTGCCAAGATGGTGAAGCTGCAGGGGGACTGCGAAGTGGGTGAGTGGCTGGTGGCCGTGGGGCTGGTGGCCGTGGGGTTGGGGATTTGCAGGTGCTGTGTTCCTGACAACCCTTAGGGCTGTCCTGGGGTCCCTGCGCTGCCCCCGCGTTGTGGCTGCAGGGCAGGAGAGAGAAAGTAATTAAAGGTAATTAATGAAAGACTGAGAACATTGCAGTATGCCAATAGATCTTGAAGGCAGGAGCTCTGTGCTTTGCAGATGGCGCTCTGGTGAACGAGCTGTACAGTTTGCTTCGGGACCAGGACCCCATTGTGGTCGTGAACTGTCTGAGGGCCTTGGAAGAGATTTTGAAGAAGGAGGGAGGTGTTGTCATCAACAAACCCATTGCCCATCATCTCCTCAACAGGTTTGTTTTCTTTGGCCTTAAGATGATGCTGGGAGCTTCTCTTGTTCTCCTGTTTTCTATGCAGACAGGCAGTTTTTGGGGGATGCAGCCTTTTCTGCACAGATATTCCTGCCCTCCCTGACTCATGCCCCCTGTGCCCTTGGCAGGATGCCTGACCTGGACCAGTGGGGGCAGAGCGAGGTGCTCACCTTCCTGCTGCGCTACAAACCCCGCAGCGAGGACGAGCTCTTCGACATCCTCAACCTGCTCGACGGCTACCTCAAGAGCAGCAGCCCCAGCGTGGTGATGGCAGCCACCAAGCTGTTCCTGGTGCTGGCCAGGGAGTACCCAGATGTGCAGGCAGATGTGCTGGTGCGGGTGAAGGGCCCGCTGCTGTCTGCCTGCACCTCGGAGAGCAGGGAGCTCTGCTTCACCGCGCTCTGCCACGTGCGCCAGATCCTCAGGAGCCTGCCCGGCCACTTCAGCAGCCACTACAAAAAGTTCTTCTGCTCCTACTCGGAGCCCCACTACATCAAATGCCAGAAGATGGAGGTGCTGTGTGAGCTGGTGAATGATGAGAACGTGCAGCAGGTGCTGGAGGAGCTGAAGGGTTACTGCACTGACGTGTCGGAGGAGCTGGCGCAGGGAGCGATCTTTGCCATAGGTGAGAGCTGCAGCCCTGCACCTTTCAGGGGGGCTGTTCTCTGCTGAGGGGTGCCTGGGCAAGCACCAAATCACTGCTCTGTGCTGCAGCAGCACAAACACCAACCTGCCCAGGTGTGGTTTGTGTCAGAGTTTCTGGAGCACTGATTATTTCAGAAGTCCTGGCGCTGTGCTGCTTCAGGTTGTGCAGAAAGTCTTTGAATCTCGTGCTGTGAGGAGATGCTCTAGAGAAAATATGTAATTTCATCTTGTTAATGAGCCTTCTAGCATTCAGTGAGGCTGTGCAGGGGGTGGAGGAGCTCTAATACCTGCTTGTTCATTCAGTTGTGATGGGGACAGAGTTAAGGTGATAGTTTTGGTTTTGTGAGCTTTAAAAATAGGTGAATTATTACAGTATTCTTAAGGAGAAAGTTGGGGGATGATAAAATGCCTTTTTTAATGTATTACATTTAAGGAAAGTTCAGAAATCTTTTGAGGCATGGCCTCAAAAAAAGAACATGTCCCTGGTGTGGAGAGCAAGCTCATGTGGACACACTTTCAGAAACAGTAGTCGGAAAGGAAAAGAGGGAGACTGTTTCTTTAAAGAGAGTTTGTGATGAGTAGCTGGGTTTATGATTCCTGTTTCACTCTGATAGAAGGTTGATTTTTTTGTCTTTTTGGCATCCTTGCAGCCAATATTGCCAGGACATACACGGAGCAGTGTGTGGGGATTCTGACTGAGCTTCTGGGGCTTCAGCAGGAGCACATCACCTCAGGTAACCATTGCAGGCTGCTGCTGGTTTATGCTCTCAGGAGGTGCCTTTGCTGGAGCTCGTGATCCCAAACTCAAAGGCACTTGCCTTTCAGTTTAATTGGCACCTTCAGCTGGAAGTTTTCCAGGTGGGTTGAGGGGTATAAGGTGTGTTCCTTCTGCAGGAACTGCTCTCTGTGGGAAAGGGGAAGGTGGTGGTTGTAGCTGAGTTGTTGCTTCTTTCTGGCTGCCACCTGCTGACTCAGGGAGTGAGGGGCTCAGCAGAGACATTTTGCTGTCTATTTGAGAGCCAAGATGATTAATAAATCTTTTAGATCTCTGTGATTTCTGTTCCTCACGTAATAGTCTGATTCAGTTGTGCCCAAGCTTCCTTTTTTCTCTTCTGCCCTCAGATCCACCTTACATTGCTGCTGTTCCTGCTGTTCTCTTTTAACTGGTCTTGCTCTCAGATTTGAAAACCACACACTTGCACTCAGCTGTTCAATTCCATCTCAGGAGCTGTTGCTGTGCCTGAGTGGGCAGCAAAACCTTTCAAGTTTTGACCTAAAGTTCACAAGCCTCATTTTGAATCGGGGTCAGCTTTAATTTGTCATTCCAACCTCGTGTGTCTGAAGCATCATGAGTCAGAGGCTTTTTAAAGGCTGGCAGTGACCAGATGAGAGGCTGCTCTCCAGCAGAGGAACAATCTGAAGTCTCAGTGCTTTATTTTAGGCCTGCTGCAGTTTTGCTCTGACAAATGCAGTGTTGTGGGATTGGGAAGGAGGATGCCTCAAATCACAGTCTCAGGCAGGGCACTGACCCTCCTGGCAGAGATTTGCAAAGCCTCTTGAGTCGGGGGGGGGGGGTTTGAAATGATTTTTCTTTTCCCTAGTGGTTTTTATGACTCCTGGGGGATACTGATAACTTGGTTTTTCTTGCAGCTGTGGTCCGTGCTTTCCGGGACCTGGCCTGGCTGTGTCCCCAGTGCACAGATGCCGTGTGCCAGGCCCTGCCTGGCTGTGAGGACACTATCCAGGACAGTGAGGTGAGGGGGAGGATGGACAATGACTGCTCAGCTTCCTTTTGCCTTGAGATCGGGGGCAAAAATCAGAAATCTCAGATTTGTTCTCCCATTGTGCTTATTTGGTGCCAAGACGTGGCACACAGCAGCTGTTTGCTGGTGTTCCTGTGGTTCCTTCAGGGCAAACAAGCACTGATCTGGCTCCTGGGCACCCATGGGGAGAAGATCCCGAATGCTCCCTACGTCTTGGAGGACTTTGTGGAGAGCGTGAAGTCGGAGTCGTTCCCAGCAGTGAAGATGGAGCTGCTGACGGCGCTGCTGCGGCTGTTCCTGGCCCGGCCCGCCGAGTGCCAGGACATGCTGGGCAGGCTGCTCTACTACTGCATTGGTGGGTTCCCTGCGTCCCCACAGCTCTGAGGGACCTGCTCTGGCTGTGTCCCCGGGCTGTGTCAGCGTCCTGGCTCTGAGGTGCTTCCAGGCTGGTTCCAGGTGCTTCCATGCCTTGGGCTGCTGCCTGGCCCCTGGCTGGCTGATGAGTGTGGAGTCATGGAATCAGAATGGAAAGGACCCTAAAGATCATCCAGTTCCACCCCCTGTCCTGAGCAGGAACACCTTCCCTGTCCAGCCTGGCCTTGGGCATTGCCAGGGATCCAGGGGCAGCCACAGCTTCTCTGGGCACCTGTGCCAGGCCTCACCCCCCTCACAGGGAACAATTCCTTCCCAGTGTCCCATCTAACCCTGCCTTCTGTTGGTTTAAAACCATTCCCCCTTGTCCTTTGGCTGTCTGCCTGTAAGCAGGCTTGCATTGTATGCCTGACAGTCTGTTTTTAGCAATGAGGTGTAGGTGTGGGGCAGTGTGGCTGACGGAATTCTCCATGGGTTGCATTTCTGTGGTTGCAGAGGAGGAGCAGGACATGGCCGTGCGGGACCGTGGGCTGTTCTACTACCGCCTTCTGCAGTCTGGGGTGGAGGAAGTGAGGAGGGTCCTGTGCAGCCCCAAGTCTGACCCCTCCATGGGGCTCCTGGGGGACCAGAGCAAGCAGCCTGTCAATGCCTGGGCTTCGGAGTTCAACACTCTGGCCACAATTTATGGCAGAGAGCGCTGGGCCCTGGCCACTGCTCAGCAGCCTGTGGAACCCTCTCACTCCTGCCCTCCTTGTGCTGACTCCAGCAGCAGAGACACAGGTAAACCTGCCTCACCTTCCTCTGGGAGCCATTCTCCCCTTGCCAGCAGATCACAGAACCCCAGAATGGCTTGGGTTAAAGGGAGCCTTGAAATTCCTCTTCTTCCACCCCCTGCCATGGGCAGGGATCTTCCACTGTCCCAGGCTGCTCCAAGCCCTGTCCAGCCTGGCCTTGGGCACTGCCAGGGATCCAGGGGCAGCCACAGCTGCTCTGGGCAACCAAGATGTTCTCCCATGGGTTTGTTTGGAAGAAGGTCAGAGTGCTTTGGGAATTTGGTGTGCGGTGTGTGGCTGGTCACTGACTAGCCCAGGAAATGCTGCTGGTGGCACTGGGGTTCCAGCCTTCCTCTGCTCCATCCAGTGGGCTTTGTGGAGCTGGGAGCTGCATCTCACAAGTGTGTGTGCTTTCATTTCAGAATCACTGGTTTCTGAAGGGAATAAGGAAGTCCCTGAGGTTCATCCTGATACTCCGATGTCTGAAGGGAATAAAGAACTCCTCAAGGCTCACCCTGATGCAGGCAGCCTCAGCTTGATTCCTGATGTTTCCCTGACTGCAGAACAGTTTGAGAAGACCTGGCTGAGCCTGGACACGTGCTGCCAGCTCTCTCTGCCCTGGCGTGGGCCTGTCCATGCAGACACCATCCAGACAGCCCTTCGTGTTGTGCACATCCAGACCATTGCCATGAGCAAAGCTGGAGCCCAGCCCTGGAAAGCTTATCTGAGTGCCCAGGATGACTCAGGCTGCCTCTTCCTCACAGAGCTCCTGCTTGAGGCAGCAGATTCAGAGCTGCAGGTTTCAGTGAAGCAAAATGAAGCAAAGCCAGAGGCGCTGCAATCCTTCATCTCAGCCTTGAGGACAGTCCTGGAGGCAGTGGCTGGACTGGAGTCTTGACTGGTCCCTGCTCCCAGCAGGATGCATGCTCAGGGCACAGGAAAATCCGATTTCTCTAGGTTCTCTTGCCCTACCCAGTGCTGGTTTGGTAGTTTTAAACTGCAGAGTTTCCAGTTTACCTGGGAAGCCTGGGTGGTGTGGGGGAAGCTGCAGCTGGGGCTGGGGAACAGGGCAGGGTGAAGGGTCTGCCCTCCCCCAGGCTGGGGAAAGGACAGGGTCACTGTGTGAGTCACAGGACTGGTGGCATCTGTGGTGGGTGTCACGAGGCACAAACATCACTGATGGAACCAGAAGTGAGCAGAATTCAGGGGTGTGTTTTGGAGAGGTTTTTTCCTGAGACTTAAAAATAATTTTTAAAAAACCCAAACCAAACACCAGAGGCACCAGGACTCTGCCACTTACCTCACATTAAGAGGAACAGAGCAGTGAGAAGAGAATCTTTCATTCTTAGCTCCCATTACACTTGTTTTAATTTGCTGTCTGGTTTCTGTAGTAGCTTTGCTTTGGGGTGAGCAGAGTTCTGCTGTGCCAGAGGAGGGCGGGCAGGGACATCCTGCCTGCTGCAACCAGCGTGTTCCACTTCAAGAGGCAGACGTGGGTTTTTAATTGAAATTTGGTACTGAGGTGAGAATTGTCCTCTCTGAAGTTTCCCCAGTTCCCCCCAGCTCCTTGACTGAGGGTGAGGTACACAGTGAGATTGATCTAACAGGGCTTTAGGGTACTCCATGAGGAGCACAAGCTTCTTTTAACCCTATTCTGATTTCTTGTAATTTTTGGTTTATTTGAATGACTTGATTGTACCCTCAAATGGCACTGTGCCTCCCATGCACTTCACCAAATCCCTGCCACTGTTAAACACACTTTCCTAATAAAAAGGTGAATCATTCTTGGCTGATTGCTGGAGTTTCTTGTTCCTTCAGCCCTCAGGACTGTGGATGGAGTGATCTGTGGATCAGGGCAGCTCTGCAGCCCAGCTCCTGCCTCTGTGTCCAACAGGACCTTTCTCTCTGACCTTCCTTGCAGCAAAGCTTTAAGGAGCAATTGGGCAATAATTAATCTCGGTCTCAAGTGCCAAATTACTGTAAAGGGTGAACCTGCAGGTGGACTCAAAGGCAGATCACCAGTCAGCTGTAGCAGGGTTCCTGCTGACAGTTCCCAGAGCTGTGTTGTGTTCCTGTCCTCAGGGAGAGCTGATGTGGACAACACTAGAACTTCCATCCCTGGGAAGTGTCCAAGGCCAGCTTGGATGGGGTTTTGAGCAACCTGGGATAGTGGAAGGTGTCCTTGCCCATTGAGATGAGCTTTAAGTTCTCTTCCAACCCAAACCATTCTGGGATTCTACGTTAAAGGCGTGAAGGAGAACTGTGGATTTTCCATGCTGTTCTATGGACTCTTCCAGCCCCATTCCAGACTCGAAGCATTCCTGGTGAAGCACAGCCCTTGGGATGTGAATGCTCCATGGTTGCCCCCTGTGCTCACCCCTGGCTACCCGCAGCAGTGATGGCTGGACACGGTGCTGAAGGAATTGGGGTGGAGGGGGGCTTGGACTGGTGTCCAGCATGTCCCTACCCTTGTCCTCGGTGCTGCCCACCCCGTTCCAGGTGGGGCTGGTTTGAACAGAGCTGCCAGGGCCCCGTGCCGTGCGTTCTGTTGTGTTTGACCAGGATTATCTGCTACGCACTAATTTCCTTTGGGGCTGTGATGAAGTCAGAAAACCACAGGCAGCTCTCCCCAGCGGCGCCTTCCGCTGCGGATCACTTGACATGTCCCTTCCCAGGAGGGCCAGGCCAGGCACGCTGCGGCACCATGGACCAAAGGGAGATCCTGCTACAGAACCTGGAAAGGGCCCAGGGCAAGAAGCTCAGCCGAGGAGAGTTTGCAGAGGAGTTTTTGGTGAGTTCACTCAAGGCTTGGCTCAGCGCTTCAGCTCATGTCGGGGGAGTCGCTCGGTCACCTCGCAAACCTGTGACTGTGAGGTTTTCTAGGAGTTTTACAGCAGGCACCCAGAAGTTAACTGGGCTTAGAGGAATGTAAAGACATGATAGGAAATTAATAGTTTGCATTTGAATTGTTTGCTTTTTAAGTAATCCCCCGAGTGCTTCCTGTTTTCTGCTTGGCGAATGCACTTGTCGGGACACGGTTTCACTTTGCCTGGTAACAGAACTGGGGGGACAGGGAGGAATATGGAGCCTCTGGCCTTGGTGACACAGCTGGGGATACAGGGAGGAATACGGAGCCTCTGCCCCTTCTCCCCATTGCAATCTGTTAGACCTGTGGCGCACGAGTTCCTGCCAGGCATCTCTGGTTTCACCTTGACTTAGCTTGTCCTTTTTTCTATAAAGCACAAGTTGCCCAAGGGAGCTGCGGCTGCCCCATCCCTGGAAGTGTCCAAGGCCAGGGTAAAAAGGGCTTGGAACAACCTGGGAGAGCAGCAGGTGTCCCTGCCCATGGCAGGGGGTGGAATTAGATGAACTTTAAGGTCCTTCCAACCCAAATCATTCTGGGACCTGTGTGCTCCATATCCAGCAGTGCTCTGGCTCCTCCTGGAAACTGCTTTCTTGTTCCCAGCAAGGCAAAAGCTGCACAAAATTCTGATGGCTCCCACCTCCTGTGTTCTGAATCTGTGAGCTCTCTGATGTATTTTGTGGTTTGGGTGCCAGGGGTGAGGCTCGGATGCTAATGCACCATCTCATGGCTAAAGCTGGTGGCTGGAGGTGGTTCTTGGTACCTCAGCTGGAGGCAGGGGGCTCTGACAGGCTGTCTGGGCTGCTCTGAGAGGCAGTGACATTGCCCAGCTCCCACAGACACAGGGAAGGGTAAATCTGAGAGGTGCCAAACACTGGACTGACCCGGGCAGTGGGCTCCAGGTTACCAAGGGGTCTCCACAAGCTCCAGCTCCAGCCCTGCTCTGTTGTACCAGCAAAATCTGGCACTTCACACCCTTGGGGGAAAGCTGAGTGCTTGGTTTCCAGGTGTCTGGGTGGAGGGAAGTGATTAATCTGTGCCTGCAGTGACAGCCTGTTGTTCCATGGAACAAAGCGCTGTCACAGCCTGCTGAGTTCCCCTCGCTCTGCCTGGTGTCTGTGTGTGAGGCACTGGGCTCTGAGCCCTGCCCTGCTGCTCAGGCTGGCTCCAGCAGCTGATGTATTCATTTCTGATCAAAATGGCAGGTGGAAATGGTCAAGGCTGCATTTCCTGTTGTATGGGATAGGATCTTCTCAGAGACATCTGATTTGTGGCCGCTTTTGCAAAGCAGTGGCCTTAGCAGGTCATCATATTGGCTTGTTTCCAAACGGGACAGATATATTCAGTGTTGTTCCTCCACCCCAATTCCTGCCCTCTCCTTGTGGGACCAAGCATTTTTATGTGCAAATTGTGGTGATGTCACTATAAATGATAGGGTTTTTTTAGAGTCCCCTTGTTCTGTTTGTGCAGTCTCAGCTGCACACTGCCCAGGGAATGGGCACAGCCCCGAGGCTGCCAGAGCTCCAGGAGCATTTGGACAATGCTCTCAGGCTCTAGGTGGGATTTTGGGATGTCTGTGCAAGGCCACAAGTTGGACTCAATGATTCTTATGAGTCCCACTAGCCCAGGATAGACCATGATTCTGTGATTCCCACTTCCTTTTTCATACCTAGGCATTTCCCAAACTGTTTCATGTCAGATAATTCAGGGACAGAAAAGTCAGATGATTCAGGGCCTTGGCTCTGGGAAGGCTTTAGTATGGAGTGATGCCCTTTCCGTGAAATCTTTCCCTGGAAGCTGGGGGTGCACTGGAAGGAGGAAGGGGAGGATGTGACCAACACCAGAATTGCTCAGGTTACAGAGATTTGGAGGCTACAAAACTCACCCTGCCCCCACAATTTCTATCCCACTGTGTCTGCCCCTCATTCTTAATTGAGACTGGACACATGGACTGTCCTGAGCCTCCTGTACCTCCTCCCTCACTCATTCCATCAGATCTCTGAGATTTAACTTCTATTGTGGCTGAATTTAGTGGTTTAAAACTGCAATTTAATATTAAAAGCCAGCAATCTGGACACAAAAATAGGAAAGAAAAAATGCAATGAGAATGATGCTTCTGAAGTTGATGGTAACAAATAGTGTGAGTTATTTAGGAGCTGGTGGCAGTGAAATAAAATTCTATGCTTTACCAGGAGAAAAATGCTTTAACTCCCTGTGAGTGCTGCAGCTTTATCCTTAAAATGAAAGAGATGAGAGCTTTGCAGCCCTAAGGGTGTGTCCCAGGACTCCTTGTCTTTCATCAGGCCATGGAGCCACTCTGCTCCAGTTGCTCGTGCTCCCTTAGTGACTTGAGCATCACTGCTTCCAGCTGCAGATGGGAGCACCTCTACCAAAGTGAGAAAAACCAAGAGACTTACCTGTCTTTTCTGGTATCATTCGCTGAAGGTGCTTTGACATTGTCACTCCTCTGATCTGATCTGGGTGCCATTTGTACTGAGAGTGGCTCCCCTGGGCCTCACCCCCTTGGTGTCACTTCACAAGCTGACGTGTGGGCACTGCCTCAGCACACACTTTCCATCCTTCACAAGCCTCTGCTGGGGCTCTCAGATGGTTCTGGCTCTGTTCCTGCTCTGAGCAAAGCCACTCAGGAAAGAATTAATGGTGCCAGCCTTGCTTTGTGGTAGCAAACGTGACCCCTGGAGACCTTCATGTGCTCTCTAGTAGTGAGCTGGCTGTAGCACATCTGCTGTAATTTGTTCCACTCTTTTATCACAGAAGCTGAAGAGACAGTCAACAAAGTACAGAGCGGATAAAATCTACCCTACAGCAGCATCTGAGCAGCCAGAGAATGTCAAGAAAAACAGATACAAGGACATCTTACCTTGTAGGTTGGAAATGGCACATGTTCCTACTCAGCCTTTTGTTTTTCTTGCTTTTCTTGTTCTCATTCTCTGCTGCCTGCCTGCACAGTTGTTGTATGTGAGCATCTCACTGCTGTCTGTTGGCTTTGAGTCCTGCTGCTCAGATTTAGGGCTTTGGCTGCTGCAGGGCCTGCTCTGGAGGACTTTGGCACAAATCAACACTGCCATGCACATGATGGGATTTTGGGGATGTCCTGTGCAGGGATAGGAATTGGACCTGATCATCCTTGTTGGTCCTTTCCAACTCAGGGTATTCTGTGATATTTCCACAGACAGAAGAGCTTCTATTCACTAGGAAACACATCCTCCAGTGATGATCCTTGCAAGCTTTCTGGATAGCTCTGTGACCACTTGCATCCAAAGGCCTTTGGGCAGCGATGATGTGCAAAGCAGGCAACAGGCAAACCCTGCTGTGCCTTGGCTTGGTGCAGTGTCTCCAAAGAACTCTGTCCCAGGATCAGAGCAGACTGACTCTTTTATCCATTCCAGCTTGGAAAAGAAAGTAAATCACACGATCATTAAGGTTGGAAACGACCTCCAGGATGGAGTCCAGCTTTCAAACCTTTGTATCAAACCCCACAGAGCTGGTTTGAGCCTGCAGTGCTGTTAGGTGCTTTTGGGCTTGGCTTGCTGCATGGTCAGGGGGATCAGCACTGCACTGGGGTAGTGGCAGCACCTGCAGCTTTCCCCTAACACCTCCCTCACCCTCCAAAAGGATCTCGTCCATCCCCTGTGCGTGTAGCAGCAGGGCTGTGGGAGGTGTGGGAGGGACATCAGCTGCTTGCACAGCCACCAGCCCATCCCGGATGGGTTCTCTGATGTGAGTGCTCCCCCAGAGCCCCTGGTGCTGCCCTCCAAGGGCTCAGGGACCTTGAAGGACAGACACTGACTGCTTCCCCCACTTTTGCAGTTGACCACAGCAGAGTGGAGCTGTCCCTGATTACATCAGACACAGATTCTCATTACATCAATGCCAACTTCATCAAGGTTTGCCTTTTTTGTGGTGTTTTGTCCTTGCAAAGATGTTGGTGGTGCCAGCTCGGTGGGTTGTGCCAGGAGGGGCAGGCTGGGGGCTCTGCAGCAGTTTCTGGGCTGTGCTCAAGGATAACTGGTGTAAGAAGATGAGTGAGCCCTCCAGAAAGCCCCTGTGCAGACAGAGGCACCGGGCTACGGGGCAAGGGACACGCTCGTGCTGGGGGTGGAACAGTTTGTGGTTCTCAGCCCCAACTTCCTCGTCGCCTTTGGTGGGTGACAGTGGTGCAAAAGTGCCTGTGGCCAGAGTCACCTGGGCTGAAAGCAGTGCAGAGGCAGGAAGGCTTGCAGTGCTGCATGGCTGGGACCCACTGCTGGGGCAAGCAACGGGGCAGATCAGTGTGGGACAGTGCTCCACCTGCAGCTCCACGAGTCCTGGGGCTGTCCTGGGCCTTCAGCCCTTCTCTGGCTGACAGACAGATAGATGATAGATGGATAGATAGATGATAGATAGATAGATAGATAGAGAGATGGATAGATAGATAGATAGATAGATAGATAGATAGATAGATAGATAGATAGATAGATAGATAGACAGTTCCCTTCATTCTCCATGAGGGTGACCAGTGGCCCAGGGCTCTGTGTAGCCTGTCTGCAGAAGATCAGACCTTCCCAACAGGATCACAGTTCATTCTTTGGCCATCAGCAGCAGAGCTGTGGCCACATCACCTCCAAGCTCCCAGAGGTGCTGTAAGAACTGGTGCTGGTGTCTGGGAGCAGATTTCAGCTCAATCCCAGCTCCGCAGCCTTTGGTTTGCACACCACTGCTTGAGTTAATGTATGTGCCCAAAATTCAACTATATGAAAGTCCTTCATGGGCTTGCTGATAGAAGTAAATTCAGAGAGGGGAATGACTTTATTTCTGCAGATGTCCCCATGTCTGGTTTGAATGTTCCAGGGTGTCTATGGGCCAAGAGCATACATTGCAACCCAGGGTCCTCTGTCCACTACTGTCACAGACTTTTGGAGGATGATTTGGGAGTATGAAGTCCTGGTAAGGTGCAGGTTTATATTTAAATATAAAGTTTATATGCACTTTTTTTTTTTTTTTTTTAAGAAAAGTTGTCCTTGCAGCCAGAAGTCCTTTCTGAGGCAGTGGGACTCGTGCCAGGGCAGGGTCTGCTGGTGGCTGTCCCTGCCTTTGGGCTCTGGCTGGGGAGGTCCTGGTGCCAGGCTGTGGGTGATGTCCCAGTGTGGTTTGTCTGGCAGCTGGGGCTCAGGGAAAGCAGCCCACAGTGTTTCCTTATCACTGATAAGTACCCACAAGAGACGAGTTTAATTGTGCTGCCTGGATAAGAAACTCGTGTTCAGACTTTTCTAATGAGCCTTCTTCCTGCAGGTCGTGGTCATGGCTTGTATGGAGTTTGAAATGGGGAAGGTGAGTGGCGTGTCACAGATGGCCCTGAGGGGTGAGAGATGCAGATTTTTATTAAATCCCACTACTGACAGTGAGTTTCTGTTTGATATAAAGTGGTTTTTGGTCCCGTGGGAGATGTCCCTGCCCATGGCAGAGGGTGAAAGGAGATGATCTTTAAGGTCCCTTCCAACCAAACCATGGTCTCTGACTCCATGAAATTCTTTAGCCATTTCCAGTAGTGTAGGGAATCTCTCTGGAAGGAAAAAACACACTGAGGCAGCTCCAAGGAAGGGGAGAGGCTGGAGCTGGACAGCAGCAAGAGCTGAGCCTCTTCCCAGAGTGAATTTTGTCCTGAAAATTAAAAAAAGGAGACAGCACATCTGGGCCAGTGGGGAATAACCAAACACATCCTGCTTGTGCCAACAGAAGAAATGTGAGCGGTACTGGGCGGAGGTGGACAGCTCCCCCCTGCACTGTGGCCCTTTCTCCATCACCTGTGTGAGTGCAGCCACCCCAGCACCCTGTCCCACCCCAGGCCACCACAGAACATCTGACTCTGACTCCTTCTTCTGCAGGAGGCTGAGGAGAAGAGGAATCAGTATGTGATTAGAACTTTAAAGGTGACCCTGAATGAGGTAAGGAGGAAAGGTCAAAGCAGAAAATGTACCTGGGGTGGCTTTGTTATATAAATAATATATTAAAATATGGTACATTTTGTGCAGAAAATTTTACATTGCTCAGGCTGCTGAATTAGATTTCACAGCAGCTGAGGGAACAAAGGAAGTAAAAAATTCATTAACTCAGACCTCAGTGTCTGAAGCTGTTTGTCAGTCATGGCAAATCAGGCTCCGGGTAAGTGAGGCCGAGAATGTCATCAAACATCTCCTGCAGCAAAACCAGCTGCAAACTGCTGCTCTGCCCTTTGCCTGCTGATGCAGATGGGAGCTGGGGATGGAGCAGAAATCCAGCTGCCCTCGCCATGCCAACATGCCAGACCCTGCCACTGCTCTTCTCCCGCAGGCAGCCCGCACCATCTACCACTTCCACTACAAGAACTGGCCGGACCACCACGTCCCCTCCTCCATCCAGCCCATCCTGGAGCTCGTCAGGGACATTCGCTGCTACCAGCCCGATGACAGGGTCCCTGTCTGCATCCACTGCAGGTGGGTGACCTGGCTGCCACAGGGAAGGGCTGCCATGGCCCCAGGGGTCACAGGGCAGGGAAGCTGGCCAAGCCCATAGCCAAGCTCCTCTTGTAGGGAGCCTTGAGGCAAAGGGCTCCTCTGAGGACAGCCAGCATGGCCAGGGGACAGGGAAGGAGGCAGCAGCAGGCCAGCAACAGAACCACAGAACCATGGAATTGTTTAGGTTGGAAAAGTCCCTTAAGATGCTCGAGTCCAACCGTTCGCCCAGGACTGCCAAGACCACTGCTAAACCACGTCCTCAAGTGCCACATCTACACATCTGTTCAATGGTGACTTCACCACTGCCCTCAGCAGCCTGTGCCAGTGCTTGACAATGCTTTTGGTGGAGAAATTTTCCCGAATATGCAACCTAAACCTCCCCTGGGACAACCTGAGGCTGTTTCCTCTTGTACTGTTAGCTGGGAGAAGAGACCAACACCGAGCTGGCTACACCCTCCTGTCAGGGAGTGAGAATGTCTGGCTCAGAGACCACCACTGGCCATGTCCAGGTGTGGCTGGTCACCACAGGAGGACTGAGAACTGTTCTGAGGGGATGAGCTGCTCCTCCCAACCCTGCGTGGGCTGAAGCTGCAGCATCCTGCAGGTCTGCAGGATGTGCGTGGGGCAGCAGGGTCACAGGTGGCTGTGGGTGCTCTCCAAACCCCCCTGTCAGAAGCACAGTGTGCCCAGCTGTGCCCTGTGGCTGTCATTGCAGTGCTGGCTGCGGCAGAACCGGCGTCATCTGCGCCATCGACTACACCCAGAAGCTGCTGCAGGACGGGGTGAGTGTCAACCCCCACTGCCTCCCATGGTACCTGTCCCCCTCTGTGCCTCCCTAGGGGGATTTCTGGAGGATGGGAGCTCCCCACGGCCTCACTGGAGAGCGGCAGTGCTGATTCCCCACTCCCAGTTTGTGCCACTCCTCTCTCTCCGGGCACTGGCAGCATCATCAGTGGGGCAGAATCCCCCTCACTGCTCCCCCTGGCCTGGCCTTCAGCTCACAGCTCACAGCCCTGTGCTGACCGTCACTCTTCATACATCTTTACTGTCTATGTTTGTCTCTCCACACTCACACTCAGATATTCAGTGTTTCCAAACCACCCCCTTGCTTTACTCTGACTCTCCAATAATGGTACAGGCAGTGATCCATGGCCTTAGGGCAGGTGCTGGGACTCAGAGGAGAGCCTGCTGTGTTCTCCAGCTCCCTGAGCCCACCCAGCTGGGAAATCAGTGTCATGTCCTTCCTGCTGCCCACAGCTGTGATAAAAAGGGTATTTTCTGTGGAGTGTGAGACAGGAGGGAGGAGGATGGTTTGTAATAAATAAAATAGCACTTTAAGTAGGCCCTTTGTTAAAAATTATTGCAGCAGCAGGCCTGGATTTCAGACAGTGCTCTGAACTGCCTCATGACTTGGAGGATTCGTGAAATTAGACCTGTCTGTAATTTTTTATCAGAGAAATCATAGAAATCATTGAAAGATTTCATTGAAAGATTCCATTTAAAGATTCATTGAAATATTTGGGTCAGAAAGATCTTAAAAATCCTCTCTTTCCAGCCCTCTGCCATGGGTAAAGACAACTTCCACTGTGCCAGGCTGCTCCATGCCCCATCCAACCTGGTCTTGGGCACTTCCAGGGATCCAGGGGCAGCCACAGCTGTGCCAGGGCCTCCCCACCCTCACAGATATTAAATCTGAATCTCTCCTCTTTCCATTTAAAACCATTTTGCCTTTTCTCTTTCCCTCCAGATCGTTCCAATGAACTTCAGTGTTTTCAGCCTGATCCAGGAAATGCGCACACAAAGGCCCTGCATAGTGCAGACCAAGGTGTGTCTGGGGAATGCCACCAGCTGGCACCTCGCCTTTCCCCCAGGAGGGTTCAGAGCAGGGAGACCCGGAGCAGTGGTGCTGGTGGGAGCTGGGAGATGCTGAGCAAAGTCATTTTTCTGAACAGAACAATGATTTGGCAGAAGTTCATTTGGTAGCTGAGAGTTTCCTTGTGGACAGCTGGGCCAGTGCTCGCAGTGGGATTTATCAAATGCTTACACTGTGAGACGACGACTGTCCAGGCAATAAAGTGGGAACTTTACTCAGCTGCAACAGTCTGAAGAGGAAGCTCAATGCAGAACAGTGTGTTTTGCATGCCTCAAAACCCCCCAAAATGCTTCAGTGTGAACCCTGGGAGACTCGTGGCTTCTGCCTCTTCTCAAAATTCACACCCTGCCAATGGACAGGAAAGGCAGCTTCTCTCAGGGTGGTGCTTGCTTGGGGAGAGGTGGCCATTTACAGGTCCCACCGGTGTTGGCTGTGACATTTGGTGCCTGTCTGGAATGCAGGAGCAGTATGAGCTGGTTTATGATGCAGTGATTGAGCTCTTCAAAAGGCAGATTCAAGCACTCGATGGCCAGAAAGATTCTGCTGCTTCACAGGTAAAAGTCCCAGGACACACACTCTGCCTCTTGGGCACTCCAGCTCTAACCTCAATTCCTGCTGCAGATCTGGGGTGAATTCCAATATTTTCTGCTTCCCTTGATCCCCAAACTGAGTTTCTTTTGACATTAACCCATGATAATTCAACTCTTCCCCTCAATGTGCAATGCTTATCACAAGCAAGACCTAGATTTTCTTCAGCCTCAAAGCCATTTTCTATTTTCTATATATTTTTATGATTGTTTAATGTTATGAGTGAATAGAACAGCACAAATTTTCTACAGGACTGACTGATTTCCATAGGGATGTACAAGTGAAACTTGGGGGATTTTCAGACCAAGCTGGGAAGGTCCAGGTTGGGAAGCTTGGGATCACAAGGCAGTGAGGCTGAAAGTGTTACCTTGTGTGTGCTAGTGAGGGAATCAGCACTACAGCCTGTCTGTGGGAGGGCATAGGGGAAAATCCTTGTGAAAAAACATGGCAAAGTCTCACAAATCTGTTACAACTCTGAAGAAAAGAAATGTGATCTTGGTGTGAAGTTGCATATTAACAGGAATAGCCAAAACATCTCTGGTTGAGGTTTTCTTTGCTCTTGCTGTTCTGTGACTGCTGACATGAGCTTCACTGGATCAAATCCAGGAAAGTAAATGCACCACAGCAAAGCCTGGAAGGTCACAGTGAGCTCATTTGGTCAGAAACTTTCATCTAAAAAATTGGGAAGGGGATCCTGCAATGGGACTCGTGCCTCAGTTTTGCCATAGGATTTGTAGTTCATTCTGAGTGAGAAAAGAACTGGAAAAAGCCTTTTTGGACTGGTTAAGGACCGTCTGTGAGCAAAGGTCACAAAGGGCTGGGTTGACACAAAATGCAGAGGACTTTTCAAGTCAGGATGTGGTTTTGTATCTCTTGCCCAAACCTCTCGCCCCCTTAAACCTCCCTGTCCTCTGAGGGCACTGTGCAGAGCAGGGGGATGGCCATGAGCTGCTGCCATGCACAAAACCAGCATCCAGCTTGCCCAGTGTGGGCTCCTGAAGGCAGAGTGTCTGCACAGGCTGCCTGCCAGCTGTTTGGCACAGCTGGATGTTTGCAGGGCTCGCTGTACTCTCATTTCAGAAAGGTGCTGGCAGAGTTGCCCTTCAGGAAGTTCTGTCTGCAGTTTTCAGCTCCACCTTGGTGTCATTTCCCAAGTGCTTTAGAAATTAGAAGGATTTGGCAAAAATCCCAGCTCCTGAAGCAGCACGTTGGTGTTCTTTACATTCTGCCTCCTCATTCTTGTTTGCAAACATTTCCTTTCCCCAGGAAGGAGCAGGGCATCCCGTAGTCAAGCCAGTCCCGACTCCAGTGGAAGACATTTATGGCCTGAGTTTACTCACCTGGTAAGGCACAGGTATCCCTGGTTGGTGTTTGCAGTCACCCACACGATTTCAGAGAGATTCACTTGTTGATGTGTGCTCTGGAACACTTTATCCCTCAGGATCTGCTGCCTCCCTTGAGTACCACTTTGACTCTCATGTTTGTTCCTAACATAATTCATAGAATCTTAAAGGTTGAAAAAGTTTCTAAGGCCACGGAGAACAACCATTAACCCATGACTGCCAGGTCCAGCACTGAACCATGTCCCCAAATGCCACATCTGCTTGTTTTATGAGCACTTCCATGGATGGTGTCTCCATCTTCCCTGGGCAGCCTGTTGCAATGCCTCATCACCCCCTGAGTGAAGAAACCTTTTCTGATTTCCTAATAATTCCTGCTCTTCTCACTGATGTGTCTCAGCCTCTTCCCTGTGTGCCATTATCTGCCCCCTTCTTCTGCCCTGGGTTTCACATGTGAACTGGAAACAGTATAAAACAGTACAAAAGAGTATAAAAAAGTCTCATGAACATGGAGGCTGGGTCATCCCAGCCCTCTGCCTGGCACGGAATGCCCCCACACTGCTCCTGTCATCCATCTGCACGTTCCACTCCAGTGCCCCTTGCTGCAGGAATAGCAATCCTGAGGACGCAGCTTCCCAACACCAGCAGCTTCCAAGGGTGGTGGGATGTCTCTGTGGGCATGTTTGGGATTGCAGTGTCTGCTTTCTGTAAATAATCCTGCCTTTGGTTCAGCTTGATGACATAAAGAGGCCTCCTCTGTTCACCATTGAAATGGAGGGCAATCCTTCCCTGTGCTCCTTGCTCGAGGCTGGGCTGGGCTCTGCATTCCTGGAGGAATTGCTCCTGGGAGCAGTGCTGTGGGCTGTTAGTGGGCTCACATTATCTGAGCCCTCCACAGCTTTGACTCCACACCACTTTATTGTGCTTTCACTGCAGCTCAGAGAGAGAGGAGCAGGCTGCACACCAACATCTCCCTCCGCAGCAGGATAAACACCAACATCTCTCTCCGGTGGCACAGAGCAAAGCATCCCTGCCCCCTCTGGGTGCCCTGGGTGCACAGCCCAGCTCTGCCCGGGGCATGCCCCCCATCAGACAGGCCATCTCCTTTGGTGCTCTGAACTTCTCCAGCTGCAGGCAGGCAGCTGCTGGCGAGCCCTGGGGTGCTGGGGATGCCCCTCAGAAACGCTGCAGCTGGGAGCTGGAGCTGGAGCCGGACCAAAAGGGAGCAGGCAGGAGGGCACCTGGTGCCAGAGCACCTCTGGCATGGACTGTATCGACCCCTCTAGCGCTGGAGCAGCGGCGAGAAGGCTGGGAATGGGATGCAGGGGATGCCAAGCCTGTGGGGAGTCCCCAATGCCCAAAAGCTTGTCACTCGAGCTTCCAGGATGGATTTTCCCCTGTGGACCTGAACCCCTCCAGACGAGCAGCGGGTGGCCCCCCAGGCCACAGGAAGCAGAGGCAATGCCCTCACCCTTCCCTGTGCTCAGCAGAAGACCCCTACTTCTCATCACTCTCTCCAGATGACCCTGTGTCCCCCGTGTTTCCCTTTCTGGAGGGGCAGGATGAGCTCCTCCCTACGTGCTCTGCCAGTGCCCCGCCAGAGCCCACCACAGCCAGCTCCCCATCATCACACCGCATCCCCCTGAACCAGGAGAGGATCATCTCCTCGGGTAAGTGCTGCTGGGACAAGGGGACACATGGCACCAGCTCACTCTGGACTGGGTGTGCTGGAGGGAGTGGTCAGTGTGGTCACCTGGTGTCCAGGCAGGTCTAAAGCTTCTCCTCAGGACTGGGCTCTCATGGGAGCTGAGGGAGCAACTGGTTTCATCCTCACACTTTTCATCCTGCCTGAATTTTTTTCCCCACAAACATTTTTAGAGCAGTGTCACTTTGGTGTTTGAGTTACACAGCTGCCCTGAACCACTGTGTGACCTCAGAACAGCTCTCACAGGGAGGCAGGGATGGTACTGACCAATTCTTACACCGAGGTGCTCCAAAAAGCATTCAGAAAGCTCCCAGAAATGCTTTTCTCTGAGGATTTAGTGTTCAGGTCAAACCCCACTCTTTGCTGCAGAGTGTCATGTGGGGGACACTGAAATCTCACTAAGACTGAGAGATCCAGGACTTCGGGGGCCCTGAGCACCTGGGTGACACCCCTGCCCATGGTGGGGGTGTTGGATCTAAATGGCTTTTAAGGTTCCTTCCAACCCAACCCATTCTATGATTCCATGATTCAACACAAGTGTTTTGCCCAGATCTGCAGCCTGAAATCCATCACCTGCCATATGAGGAAGGTGGAATTATTTCTTGTTCTGGTTAGTCCTGGTCCAGTTGGACATTTCCTATTGTCCCCAGCTTTGGTACTTGCTCCCCTTTGTCCTGCCCAGGCCCCTCAGTATTCAATGGAACAAAGACATGCTCGTTATCCTGGGAAGTCCTGGGAGGTGCAGCCCAAGCCAAGCAGCACCAGAACCACCTGCTGCATGCCTGGCTCTGTGCTGGGTTATGCTCATTTTCCTTCTGCAATTGGTGATGGGACTTATTTGGATGTTTAACCACAGTTTAGAGGTGGTTTAACTAAGTTTAACCTTAATCTCTGACGCGTGGCAGGGCAGGAGCAGCCCCATCCCCTACAGGTCTGTGGTGCCCTCATGTCCTGCCATGCCAGTAACCTGTCTGTGTCTCTCCAATCAGCCCCCCTGCCACAGCCTGATGATGATGATGATGATGCTCCACCCCTGCCCCAGCGCACCCCAGAGTCCTTCATTGTGGCCAGTGAGCCAGGTGAGTGATTAACAACATTAAATGTGGGTCTGAGCAGCACTGAGGGCTCACCCAACACCGGGGTGGTTCTGTAGCATCTGGCAGTGCCTGGGATGAGGAATGATCTCTCTGGTGTTCAATTGCTTCTAGGGCAATTTCCTCAGGCCACACCGGATTTCCAGATTCCAGACAGAAATCCAAATATTGGGACCTCCTGGGAGTGGAGTGGTGAGTCTCACTCAAAGGGGTTTCATGACCCTGTGAGACTGAGACCATGTAAGGTGAGAATGGCCTTTCACCTCTTTTCCAGCACTATTCCTATGCCAATCTCCTTACCATATTTCCTTCTGTGAGAAGGACTCTACTTTTTGGAACTTTATATTTGCCATAAATTATTTCATAGAATAACAGAATTACGGAATTTCTTAAGAGAAAATCCCATTCCACCCCCCAGCCATGGGCAGGGACACCTTCCACTAGACCAGGTTGCTCCAATCCCTGTCCAACCTGGCTTTGAACACTTCCAGGGATTTCAGGGCTCAGGATTGGAAAGGAGATGGGTTCTTATCAACACCTACTTTACTCCAAACATTACTTTTTTGGGATTCTAAGACCAGTACAGGGTAATAAACATATTGTCCCTCACTTAGAGAAGGATAATGAACAAAGGACATTAGTGTTCTGCTGAGTTTACACAGCCCTGTGGAACCAACAGGAGCTGAACAAAATTTAGGCGTCTGTTGATCATCCCATAGCTGAGTGACAGCTCTGTGAAGTGGAAGAATGAGGCACAAGTCTGTCTTCCTCTGCACAAGTGTGGAGGTGTATGTGGGAGGGTGTTTGCACATCACATCCTTTCCTCGTCTTCTCTGGCTTCCTTGTGTGCAAGAAAACAACATTTGGATGTGGGACTTTTAAATACCTGCCTTGTTTTTTGTTTCCAGAGTGTGAAGCTTTGGAGCCCACAAACAGGTAAAAGTTTAACACTGGGAAAATCTTTGGAATTAAGACCTGCTTTTTTTTCTGAAACTGCTTTACTTAGTAAAAGTGTTTAGGATCTGTGCTCACTGCAACGGAAATTGTTGCAAAATAGTTCTGCAACTAAATAGTTCCAACCAGAACTAAACAGTTCTGCAACAAAGTGAACTGGTAGTTTTATGTTTCCTAATCAGCTCCTGCATCATCCTGTCCATGAGGATGTTCCTTGCAGCCTTCTCTTTGTCTGCATGTTGTGAGTTTCCTTTGAGACATCTGAGAGAAGCTGGTTGATTCTAATACGTATATATATATATATAAATATAATTTTAAAGCTAGGTAACCAACTCTTTTATCTTTGCTTTCTCAGAGACAACCCAGGATTGCTCCAATTCTCCTCCTCCGCTTCCTGAAAGAACCCCGGAGTCATTTCTTCTCGCTGAGGCAGCAAGTAAGTGCTGAGCTCTTTTCTCAGGATGCAACTGAGGTTTTACACTCACACCTAAACCTGTAGGTTTCTGAGAGCGTGGCCCACTTGTTCAAAGCATCACCAGGTACTGCTTCAGCACTTCCCTGCAGGAGAGTTCAGCAAAAGCAACAAAAATAAACACAAGTAGGGAACCTGCAGAAAATTTCTAGAAGTGCTGCATTAGTGGAGATGAAAAGTAGCAATAAAGCACTTGGAAAAAAGCAGGAGGATTTGTGAATGACCACTGAAAACGTATGTATCATGTATGTTCCCAGGTCTCCAGCCTGCTGCAAGAAGTTCCTTGAGTCTTGTGGGTTTGGAGAACAAGGGCTCAGGAACATCATCCAAAGAACTCATTAAATGCTTCAAGAGGAGCAAGGTAAAAGAAACAAAACTCTGGGAAAAAAGTTGCTCCAGCGGGGTCTGAGTCTGTCCTACAAGGACAAAACCATGGCCAGCCTCCTCTTGATGAGCCTCCTGTTAATTATCCCCGTGAGATTGTACTTCGGGGTGTAATGGTGGAACAGAAAAGCGCTTGAGGAAAACAGCAAGAAAGTACAACCTGGAGGCATTTGGGATGACAAGGAAAAAGCCAAAGAAAGTGGCACAAAGTTTGCTTTTTATGAAATGTGATACTTGTACATTTATCAGTGAATTCCCACAGTAGCTGATCTATTTATGCATGTACATTTATCAGTGTTTTTATACATGTGCATTACCAGCAAATTCCCTTTACCACAGTAGCTGATCCACTGCTTCACACATTTTTTTCCAACTAGCCTTTTTCCATTTTTTTTCACAGAGCTTGAAAATATTGAAAAATGTGAAAAAAAGTAAGTTTTCCAGGTTAATATCTTCGCAATGGCTTTAAGCAAGTATTTAAATGTGTGGAGCCAGTGACCAGCTGCTCCAGTCTCATTTTTTATTTCTAGGCATCTGCAGTCCACTGACAAAATCATCAGAACCTGCCCCAACAAACTCTCCGAGGTCTTTCCTTAACTTTGGTATGTTTTGCTCTCATGTTTTGGTTGGAAGAACCCAGTTCTTGGAAGTCTAAATGCCAGGCAGAGAACTTGTAAACTACAAATATTTCAAATAATTCTCATTGGGTTTTACATATTTCATTTTTACACATTTACAACTTTATTTGCAACTATGGGATGTTGCTTTTCTGTCATATCTTAAAGGTTGGGAAAGATCTGAAATTGCAAGTATTTTCAATTCCTGTGTTATTTTAAGGAATTACATAATCAACATCTGTAACATGCAGAATTTGTTGCATTAAAAAAAATATAATTTCTTCCTAGGCTTTGCAAATCGATTTTCAAAACCTAAAGGACCAAGAAATCCACCCCCAGCATGGAATATTTAGATGTATTTTACAGACTTGGCATTGCAGATTTGTGAAGTCATCCTGAAATACTTGGAATGCCCATCCCAGTGAAGCTTCCACCAAAATAAACACATCCAAAGCTGTTACACGGTATTGGCAGCTCAGGCACTACTTGCACATTCACTGAATTTAAAAATGGAGTTTTAAAGTCAAGAATGTAAAAGTACCAGCAGCTTTCAGTTAATTCGCAATGGGATGGAAGGTAAACCTTGGAATACAAGTTTTATCCTAAGGAAGGACATATTTTTGTTGTGTTTTGGAAAGTAATCACTTGAAAAGGATGGATTTGAGCATAAACTGATGATGGGACCCAGTGAAGACTCTGGAATGAACTGGAAAGCCAACGGAGCAGAGTGAGGTGATCAAGACCCTCTCTCACATTTGTAGGTCTATTCTAATCAAAGACACTGAAATGTTTACATTACTTGGACTAAGAGGGAATTAGCATCCCAAATTTTAGAAATAACATAAGCGGTTTTTTTTCCCCCCATCTGAGCGAATCAGAGCATTTGTCTGGATTTTGGGGCAATAAGACTTGAGACAGTGATTGATCCCATGGAAATGAAACCAGTGTAACTGCACAAGTGGCTGACCCAGCTGCTCTTCTATCTGGGAAAAAAAAAAATCCCAAACACCATGACAGTAAGCAAAATATTATTGTTTTTTAAAGCAATGCTGTTTTCAAGGATTTGTGATTCTCCAGCACAGAATTTCAGGTGGGAAGAGGGAAGACGAGATTCCTCAGCAGATTCCACTAATGTTTCTATCAGTGGGGAGGGATAAAGATGCTGAACATTACTTTATATGATTATTTTCCTGCAAAGACAGGGAAAAAAACCCCAAACAAACACCAAAAAAAACCCCACCAACCAAGTGGTATTTGGGGAATTTGGTCAAGAATTTGCTGACCACTGCTGGAATGGAAAACTCAGGTGGTTTAAAGCTGGGGGAATAGCCAATATTGCCTTTTTTTATTACTGTGGTCACAGGTTTTCTTAACACCAGAAAACAGTGAAAACCTTTACCCAAATTATATTCCTGTTTCTCCCAGGCTGGACAGTGCTGCAGTGGAAGGTGCCCCAGCCCATGGCAGTGGGTGAAACGAGATTTTTAAATTCCCTCCTAACCCTTAACAATCTATGATTCAATGATTTTATTCCATACCACTGCCACAGGCAGGGATGACCTCTTTAAGCTCGCTCCAACAGCTCCACATCATCTCCCTCACGGGGAAAACCTCCGCAGCATCCGCGGCCGGTGTTTAATGGACGAAGCACTTGGGGAAAAGCGCCAAACGCCATTAAAATAAAAGTTTTTGGCCCTTCCTCCGCTCTCCCTCAGCGTTTTCCCGCCCTCCTCCCGCCGCCCACGTGACCCCCCGCCGCTCCCGAACTACACGTCCCAGGGTGCCCCGCGGGCGGCGCGTGCGCGGCGGCGCCCGGCGCTCGGGCCATTTAAATGTGTGTGAGGGAGCCCCTGAAATGGCCGCGCAGGTCGCCGCGGTGCCGCGGGCCCCGGAGGAGCCGCCGCCGCCCTCAGCGGACCGGCCCGCCCGGCCCCGCGGACCCCGCCGCCGGCGGGCGGCACCCGGCGAGCCGCCGGCTGCTAAGCGAGCCCGGCCGAGCCAGGCGCTGCTGGCGGGGCCCGGCCCGGCGGATCCGCTGCCCCCACCCGCCCTCCCCGCCGCCGCCGCCGCGGGGCTGTTCACGTTCTCCCCGCTCAGCCTCCCGCCTCCCGGGGAGCGCCGACACCACCACCGGCACCACGCCGAGCCCGCCGGCCACAAGGCGAGGCGCGGCAGCCCCGCGGACGGCGCGGCGGGGCGGCCCAGCCAGCGAGGTGAGCGGCGGGGGGAGCGCGGGGGTCGCGGTGCCCCGGCGGGCTCGGCCGGGCGGCGGCGGCGGCGCAGCCCCGGGCGCACCTGTGGAGGGCGGCGGGCTCGGCCGCCCCGGTCCGCCCGTGTCGTAGCGGGGCTGCCCCGGGCACGGAGCGCGGGGCGGCCGCGTTGTTCCCGCTGCTGTCAGAATCGCTCTCATCGCAGGTTCAGCGTGCGGGTGTTGAGGGAGTGAGGGTTTCTTCAGGTTAAAGTGTGAGGAGCTGCTGGTTTGTTGGGTTTTGGGTTTAAATGTTTAATTGTTGGTTTTAATAAGTGGCCTGAGAAGAAGGGATCTTGTGATTCCATACGAATATTTCAAATGCGGTTGTCAGAGGATGGTGCCAGATTCTTTTCAGGGGTGCCCAGCAACAGGACAAGGCAGAATAACCAGAAACTAAAACACAAGAAGTTCCTCAGTTCCTCCTCGACACGAGGAAGAATTTCTTTCAATGAAGGGTGGCAGAGCTCTGGAACAGGTGCCCACGGAGGTCCTGGATTCTCCCTGTCTGGAGATATTCCAAACCCAAACCTGTGTCACCTGCTCCAGGTGACCCTGCCTTGGCAGGGGTGTTTTGCTGGGTGATCTGCAGAGGTCCCTTGCAGCCCGAATTATTCTGTGTTTTCTTTTATTGAAAGGCCAAAATATCTCTGGATTTTAGCGTGTGCTGTGTGTGGTTTTGTTTATTTTATTTTAACAGTACAGAGTGATTGTTTTGGTTCTGCTCAGAGATTTGTTGTAGTAAAAAGCTTCTTGGAGAGAGCAACATAGATAAAAAATAACTGCAAAAATACTGTAATTAAAAATATAATGTGGTGAATTATGCTTGAGGAGTATATGGGCAGGTTTTGTGCCAAAGAAACCAAAGATGCACTTGCTTACAGAAGTCAAGTGTATCAAGCAAAAGTTTGGAGCAATGTAACTTTGTAGAGTGGAGTGTCACTGTGTCAGTTCTAACCCAGAATTAAATTAGGCCTCTTAATGAAGGCTTAAACAGCGTGAAAATGAGCATCAAAATTCCAGATTTGTAAGGGAAAGCTGTTTGCTCATCTGAAGCTCTTCACTGCCTGTCCTCAGCTGTAGGGGTAGCGCCTTTTGGGATGGGGCTATATTTCTTTCCCTGACTCTCTGTTTTTATTTTGCTGTATAATCTAATTAAGTTACCTATTACATTGACTGTCCTATGCTTATCTGTGGTCCCAGGTGACAGTGAACACCCCCATTGTTTTTGCTGTTTAATAATGGTTCTGTTTTTGTTGTGGGATGTCTGATCATTTTAGAGTAGCTGAGTTATTGGCACTGCTGTCACTCTGCCTCGCTGTGGAGCCCATAGTTTAGTGACCTGTCCACAGCCTCCTTGTGTTTGAGGTGCTGGAGGCCTTCTGTTTATTTAAAGGAGTAATTAAAACTATATTTTCTTCAGGTTTGCCAGGCATTATTATAATGTCACTGTTTAGCTTCACTGAATACAGCAGTTACTCACTGTACTAGTGAGACTCTGCTGTGTTCAATGGATCCAGCAGCAGCCAGGGCAGCTTTTATCCTGAAAACAGACAAATGTTCACTGGAAGTTCCCAAATGCAAGGATTCTTCTGTCTGTTATTAGGACATGGTTTCATACAGGAAGATGCTCTGAATTAAAATGTCTGAGGTTTTAAAACTATACATAAAATCAGAAATGCTTACAATAAAAAATCTTTAACAACGAAATGTTCTTAGAAACGTACATAGGGAAGTATTCCCAACAGTGCAGTGGTGGCATGAAATTATTATTTAGTTGCAGCTTGGGATCTCTGGTGCCACCAGGACAAATACTGGTGTGTGAATTGCACGTTCACTCAGTGAGTGAAGCAGTGTCTGTGCTCCAGAGCCCAGACACTGAGCAAACCGTGTGCTGCTCACACCCGAGCCTTGCAGCAAACCTCACTCCAAGAACCGTTTCAGTTGGCTTCCCAGAACAAGTGATACCGCCCTGCTTTTCCTGGTTTCTCTGAAATAGAAAGATCGGGGCCTTTGCTGTTTGCAAGGGCTGCAGCAGCACGCTGAAAACTTGTCTTTCAGGTCCTAAGACTATTGTATGAAGTGAGGATTAAGCAATCAGCTCTTTCTTTGCTCCGTGAGTAACTCTGTTCCTTACTCCAGGCTGTTATGAAGGTCAGCCCTCTCCAGTAACGAGACCAAACCAGTAATGATCCAGTTAAACACTGGTTACACTGAAGAACCTGGAGCTGCCTCTGTTTATCACTGCACCCTTTTTCATAAGAGAGTGTAACGTGTTTTTTTTTCTTTAATTTTAGCACTCTAAGAGAATAAAGAGGGAATACCAGTGTGCAGCCAGAGAAAGGACATTTCATTAGGACAAAGCCTTGTGCTGAGGGGAAATAGTAAAACTTTAGTTACTGCATCTTCAGTCAGGTGTTGCCTTCAGCAGCAGGTTGTTCTCATCCCCTTGGCTGTCCTGCTAACACAGCTCCTGGGGATTCATGGGCACACTGTTGGATGGAATGGTTCTTTGATTCAGGCACGTTAAAATCTTGTCTTGGCAATTGAGTTTGTAACAGCTGGGCCATCAAATTTTCTAATTACCTTTGTCCCTTGCTAAATGTTATTTGAATTAGTTTTTATTCTTGAAAGAAGAACAACTTAAGCTATTCCATTTTGCCTGACAGAACTACTACTTCACATTTTATCTCTCATCCTTTTAGAGGTTGATTAACCTAAAAATAAAACCAAACAACTGAAACGGGCTCTTAATTTCTTTCTCTCCATTAACTGAATCGTTAACTACAGGACTGAATCCATTGATGTGATGATTTGGGTCCTTTAATTTTAAAAGATCAGCAGTCTAAGCTTTACTTAAGTGTTTTTACTTCTAAATGTAAGTAAAGCTTGTAGCTCTTCAGTGCTACTCTGTTTGCTTCTGTATCATGTATCCAAAATCAGGGAAGTGTTCAGCAATGAAAGTCTTAACGTTTAAATGTTACACATACTTGTTTATCCTCTTCCCCTGTTCGGCACTGCCTTAAATGTCAGAAGTTATTAATGTATTTAATTATAGATGTTCCGAACTACAGACTCCTTTTAAAGGTATTCTAATAAATCTGTTAAAAATGGAAGTATTTCTAAAATATTAAGCTAGAATTTTGGAAGGTTTCCTTAATTCAAGGCTTTATTTGTATAATTATAGGTACTGACTTTTGACTTAATTATACAACCAAAAATGCAATGTTTTACAACTGGTCAGTCTCCCTGGGAATAGATGGCTTCAGCGAGTGAGTGGCCTGAATTCTTTTGGGGTGAATATGCTGCAACTGCAGAACTCTAATCTTCTCTTTATTGTTGCTGCCAGAAACTCCAGATGAAAATGGCAAAAGCCAGCGAGCTGACAGTCTTATTATGAAGAAGATAAAGAAAAAAAAGAAAAAGAAACACCGGGAAGATGTGAGGGGAAAACGCCTGAAGATGTACAACAAAGAGGTGCAGACAGTGTGTGCTGGGCTCACTCGCATTGACAAGGAGACTCTGGCTCAAGGACAGTGTGACAGCCTGGAAATGAGCAAGGAATCCTTCAGGTACCTGAAGGATGAGCAGCTGTGCAGACTGAACTTGGGCATGCAGGAATACCGGATACCCCAGGGAGTCCAGACCCCCTTTGTGACACACCAGGAGCACTCTGTCCGCAGCAGCTTCCTGAAGACTGGCACTAAATTCAGTAACTTCATTCACGAGGAGCATCAGTCCAATGGAGGTGCCCTGGTCCTGCACGCTTACATGGATGAACTCTCATTTTTGTCTCCAGTGGAGATGGAGAGATTTGCAGAAGAGTTTCTTGCGTTGTCATTCAGTGAAAATGATAAAAATGCAGCTTACTATGCTTTAGCCATAGTGCACGGAGCAGCTGCCTATTTACCTGACTTCCTGGATTACTTTGCTTTTAATTTTCCAAACACTCCAGTGAAAATGGAAATTTTGGGCAAGAAGGACATTGAAACAACAACAATTTCAAATTTTCACTCTCAGGTAAGAACTATTCAAATGCATGTACCTAGATTTGATTAATCTCAGTTACCCAGAGCAGACATGATTTAAAATAGGCAAGTCACAAATGTATTTTCTGAACAGATGAAGAAAGGTGATGTTAGAACCACACTACTGTGCTGTGTATTCCTGCTTCTGCTTAAAGCTTTTCTGTGCTCCCTGGTAGCTGGTGAATCACACGTCAGGCACTGCTACCTGTGACCTGAGGGAAGATCTGCACTGAGCATCTTTTTCTTCTAAACTTGGGGAAACACTGAAATTGTTCAAAACAACAGCCAAGTCTGTGTCAAGAATTGCATAGACTGCAAATGCTAACACTGCTTTTCTAGTCAGAGATGGGGTTTGGTTTTTTTTGCAGTGTTACTTTTCATGTTTCAGTATATCTGTTTCACAAGGTTTTGAACATCTTAATTCCCTCAGTACCTTGTGCTGTCTAAACTTTCTAACTTGTCAGTGGTTAGAGAATCTTTTTAATTGCCTTTGAAAAGGAGCTTCATTTTATTTACTCCCTCGGTTTCCATGGTAGGCTTAAACTACTTTAAATTCTGAAACTGTATCTCCATGTAACTTAAATGGATGCAACAGTAAAAACTAAGCTAATTTTAAGATTCCCATATGAAAGTCTCTTGGATTTTAGTAGCAATGAGTATACCACAAGATTACAGTTTAGATAAAATTCTTTTTGATGGAACAAAGGTTCTTTCTTTTTAGTCTGAGAATGGATCCAAACTGCTGATTACCTTTAAGGTCTTTACTTGAGACATTAATTACATTTACTAGTTCACTAACCACTGCTGTGGGCAACAGCACTTCTGCACAGCACACACCTGTGTGCTGCAGATGTGAAATGTGTCCACAGGTCAGGCTTTAAAGTCTTCTGTGTTAGTGATTTATCTGTGTTCTTTAGTTCCTGATTGCATTCTGGCTTGAGTACATGTGATGTACTTGAGTACACCTGAAATGGCTAAACAGTCTCCAGAATGTTTAGCAATTGCATTTTTGCTCAGTGAATGTCCTGTGAACACGAATACTGGCACTATAAATACACGTGAGGAATGTATGGTAATAAATAAGAGGCTTTGCTGGGTTATAGTCTGCTGGTACTTCAATTAATTCTATTTTAAGTACTGTCTAAACTTGATTAAGATTGAGTCATGACATAAGGTTCAGTTGGTCTAAACCACTTCTCTAAACCCAGCTTCAGCATGACCTGGTTAATCCTCTCTGGCTGAAGTGTGTTAGTGCGATCTCCCTCAGCAAACAGAGCAGGGGAGCTGTCACAGGCAGCTGGAGCAGGGCTCTGCAGGGAATACAGATGATGGAAAAGCTGAAGAAACATAGAAATTGGTGGTGGTTTCACCCAAGTTTTGCAGGCTGCCTTGGCTTGGAATGGAGAAGGCTGCAGTGCCCTGCTCGAGGGCTGGGGATGATGAATCTGGCTGTTGTGCTGCTGTTCCTTGGCAGCTCTGCTGAGGCTTGAACAGATTGGCCAAGCTTCACTTTTCACCCTTCTGTGAGAGGACTGTACAGTACAGAAGCACTTCTTAGTTGTGCTTTTGCAGGTTAAACATGTTGCACTATTGTATGCTGTAACACTGGTTATTTACAATTAAGTTGCCTCTAGTCTGGGTTCCTTCTCTGTGCATGAGTTTGTTTTGCTGCGCTGACCTGTGCCAAGGGGTTTGGGAACTTTAGGGAATCTTGAATCCTGAAGGTTCAGTGTTCAGAAATCAAAATTTGTTTTGTAAACTGCAAGTTAATGTGACCTTTGGCTTGCATGACATTCAACTGGTTTGTGTTGTTAGAGAAACTGAATTGTAGTATTCAAAATAAGGACTTTAATCTGAAGGACTTGGTAGGTCTAGTGGTAATTAACTGCCTTGCAAGGTGAATTCCTTTGTTCTCAGGGTAGTGAGTTTATAGCAAAGCACTCCAATGTGTATTTGTTACATAAATGTTTGGTTTCAGTATCTTAAAATAGTTAGGTTTTAGTGTCCTGAGGATTTTTTCTTGCATTGGCTCTCACTGGTTCTAATACTTCACTACTGGAGCTCAGCTTTATTGTGGAGTTTTTCACTTGGGTTGAGAGCTTTCAAGACTCAAATCACTGAGCAGAAATTTGTAAGCTTTCCTCACATCAGGGCATGCTTTAATTTGGAAGCTCTTTGCAGTGCAGCTAGAATGAACTCTTATTTTCCTTATCACCTGTTTCTGTACAACTGCTTCCACTCAGTGAATGGGAATATATTTAGGGTTTTAAAATAAACCTTCTGCTTTTTCTCCCAACTGATCAGCTTGCCTGATGAATTCTCTCTCTGATCCAAAGAACAGTTACACTGTCACAGAGGGTGTGTGGGGTTTCTGGGAAGAGGCCAGGAAGGAGAATTGGGGAAGTAGGTTTTGCATAAGCTGCTCTTCCTTCTGGGAAGAATGTGAGAGAAGCAGCCAACAGGTGATAACTGGGTGAGTTTTCTTACTCCTGCTGTTCAGAATAGGTTGCTTTGTTCCTGACAGCTGTGGTTCATGAACCACATCATATGGGGTAGTTTGTCTACCCCATATGAACATCTCTGATTCTGGAGGGGTAATTTCTGTTTTTTTTCACAGTAGCTATCAAAGTATGTAAAGGAGAAAATGTGCATCTGTACTGCATCCTTCACTCGGTTTGTCTCTAAAGCTGCATAAACAATGCCCAGTGGTCCTGCACTATGTCATATTTTAGTCAAGCATGTCACCCTTGCTGTGCCTCATTGTCCTTCAGCAGGAGCCAGCCTTGTGCTCTTGCTTTCTTCTTGTAGCCAAGGTTTTGTGTGATTGGTTTTATAGCTGACTTGGCATGCTGAAATATTGTTGCTGTCAACTGATTCATGCTTTTCTTGCATCTGGAGAGAAACTTCAGAGACTTAACCTCATTTGTCTCCAGCTGATGCCTCATCTGTGTGTCCTCTTCTCATCCTGTGCTGCTCACTTAACCCTGGTGAGGCCAGGGTGCCACGGGAGCATTCAAATAAACAGCAGCTCTGAGCCTCTGCCGGGAAACACTGCCTGTCTGCTTCTGTTCTCACCCAAGTGTGGGAAACACTGAGAGGCACGTGGTGCAGCAAGAGAAAATGTCTCCATGAGCACTGGAGCTAATTTTAAACGTGCCCATAACTCACTGTCAGTGTTGGTGTGTGGAGCAGGGGGTTCACACAGCAGTGGTGGCTGGGTGGCATTTGAAAGGGCACAGGTGCCTGAGCAGTCTTAGTGGCCCCATTGTCCTTTTGCAACAGTAAAAACAGTGGCAGTGACTGCTTGTGATCCACTGCTGTTTTTAAAGCAGCACAGGGAACAAATTATAGCAAGGGAGGTGCTGTGGTAATAAGTTACTGACTTCTGGCAGCCCTGTGAACTGGAGTGACCCTGGCTAAATTCCTAAACAAGAGCTGAACTTTAAACAAAAATAAAAATCGCTGAGAGAAGAGACGTCCTAATGGATATAATGAAGTGACTTCAGCTATTTCATAATCTCAGCTTTCTTCCCTGCAATGAGGGGTGCACTCAGGTGACTGTGGAGTGAACAGAGCTCAGAGGGAATCTGGAGCACCTGGTGAATGAAAGACCAAAGCAGCTTGCAGTGCAGCAAGCAGGGTGCTTACTCATGGGACACTAAACCATGCAGTTGTAAAGGGAGAGAAAGGTGCCTGTTCTTTCAGATGTTCATTGCATCATATTTTTGAGACCACTGGCCTAACCAGTGTTTGCTGCTCAGAAGGAATTAAGAATGAGAGAGCTGCTGTGAAGATTTTTATGGTATATTGAACTAGTAGACTACATCCCCTGTGATTGAGGTGCTTGAGATGAATAATACAGCCTGCTGGGGATTGCTGTGGGTTGGTGCATGTTGTGAGTGTAAACATGTCCTGGGTTTAATTCTCAAGTGTGTATATTCCTTTAGTTTATATTAAAAACTAGCAAAGCATTGAAATCCAATGTTTCCCTTAAGTATTTCTTCTGTTTGCTTTATAAGTCCTGAGTACTTGTCTGTTTTTCCATTGTTCCAGTGCATAAAAAAAAAAAAAAGTTAAAGCTTCCAATTTTTCACTTCCTTTGAAAACATTACAAGAAAAAGCTGCATATGGAATTATAATTCATTTTAACTCATGACAAATACCTGTAAAATACTAGTGACTCTCACCAGGTGGTTTCAGTAGCACAGAACTCATCTGGAAGGAGTCTGTCTCCACTTACATAAACAGTGCCAGGCAGTTAAACTTCACTGGATAAGGACCAGAACACTTCAGTCCTCGGTTTTTCTGTAGATGCACAGAACAAAAATATTGCTGTGGTGTTCCAGTGCTCCTGCTCTGCTCTGAACTGCATTCAGCAAATAGAGTGAGCTAAATTTGTATAATTGTGAAATATCTATGGCTGCTACTGGAGGATAAAATTGCAGCAGTAACTTTATTCTTCCTTTATTAGTCTCTCCTAATTTCCCTTTAACAACTGCATGGAGTAGTTTAATGACATTTGGTTTGCTAGCTAAACATGCAAAACTGAAACTAAACTTAAAGCTAAGCTGCTATGTCCATGTATCTATAAATGGAGTTCTAAAATGCATAACGCTGGGTGAACATGACTGTTAAACTGCACATTTACCAGTAATTGTCTGTACTGTCCCACCACTCAGCCATGGAGAACAGCTGCAGTTTTTCACCCCCGGAACAGTGAAGGGTGGTGGAAGGCTGGGGCTCGGACACAGCTGAGTGTGCAAAGCAGACTTGTGCTCTGTAGAACTTGTGCTCTGTACATCAGTTAGCTGTGGTGTGTGTGCAGGACCTCCTCTGTGGCCATATGGCACATTCCAGCTGCAGTCCATAGGATGAGCCTACAGAACACTGGAGTCTTGCCAGTGCCTCTCCTCTGGGAACAGGAAGTTCACAAGAGAAGTTTCCAGATGACCCAGCAAAGTGGGACAGTCTGTGTTCTATAAGATGTCCACGAGCTGTGAGATTAAAGTTTTTCTGACCCCAGCACTGACAGCAGGTTCTACTGCAAATGGCTATCCTAAAATTCTTCTCCATGATCACTGGCTTTCCAGCTAAACTCCTCATTTCATCTGTTTTTTGTCCAATTCCTGTGTATATGACCAGAACCACTGCATGAAAGACCCTGAGGTTTTTCACTGCATCCCAGGGGAAGGACCTCAGGGACAGCACTGAACTGAGGAATGTGCATATCCCAGGAGCATCCGGTTTGAAACGGAGAAGCAAAAGTCCAAATGCACAAACTAGTGGAGAGTTGAAGCTTGCTGGTGAAAGACTGAATCACAATGAAGCCTTGTGTGGTTGTTTTCTCAAGTCAGCCTGGAAGTGCTGAATTGTTCCTGAATTAGTCAAATATTCACTTGCTGTTGTTCAGACTCCAGAAGGATTTCCTGTCAGGAGTACAGGCAGGAGTCCTTTCTTTCTCTTCTATTCTAAACAGTCCCTGCGTGTATTCCCAAAGGCACATCTGCTGAAACAGATGTAGAGCAGTCCAAGATTGATCCCAGCTGTGTTAGATCAGTCACTTTTATCCTCCTGTGAGAGAACTAAAGCTGTGCTGGTGTTGTGTTCCTGTCTGGCCCTCAGGTCAATCGGACGTACTGCTGTGGCACCTACAGAGCAGGACCCATGCGCCAGATCAGCCTGGTGGGAGCAGTGGATGAAGAAGTGGGGGACTACTTCCCAGAATTCCTAGATATGTTGGAAGAATCTCCATTTCTTAGAGTAAGCAGTAACTTTTGGTGTGTTCAGAGCACTGTAGATATTTAAGCAATTGTTAGGTTTCCAAATAATTAGAAACTGTAAGGTATTTTCTTTACTGGTGTGCTTATTTGGGCTACCGAGGTTCATTCTTTCCTGTGTCCAATTGAAACGCATGGAATAAATTTAATTAAAAATAATCAAGTTTATTATATATACTTGCAATACATGCACTTCTACTTCCCTAAAAACTATGCTTGATAAAAGTAGCTTGGAATATCTTTTCCCTCTCAAACTTGCTTAGTTTCTGTGCAATTCTTTTGACAGCAGATTTGAACCAGTTTTACCAAAGGCATCATTTAATTTTTCTATCTCACCCAGTGTTTTGTGTTATGTGTGTTTTGTGGGTTGTTTTGTTCCTGTTTTCTTTCAGATGACTTTGCCCTGGGGGACTCTTTCCAGTCTCAGACTGCAGTGCAGGTCCCAGAGTGATGATGGGCCCATCATGTGGGTGAGGCCGGGAGAGCAGATGATCCCCACAGCTGATATGCCAAAATCACCCTTCAAACGGCGCCGGTAAGGTTTGGGTTCCTTTTGTACTCGAGGTAAAACATTGCAGTTAAGTCTGTGTCAGATTTGAGAACAAAAGCTAAATACTTGATGTGCAACTGGCTCTTCAGACGACTAATTCACATTTAAGTTTCACTTTCACTTTGTTTCAAAGTGGCTCAGCTGATAAAGCAACTGTTACCCTTGGTGGTTATTTTATTTCACTACTTCTGACAGTATCTTTCAGTACTTCTCACATATCCTAGATCAGTGCTTTAAGGTTAAAACCTCTTTTTATTATCCTGCAGACTTAATTCCTCTTATTTCTGTGAACCAATTTGGTGGTGAGGGCAGGTGGAATGCTGTAAGACAGTAGAGATCCTTCTACTGCTTGTTCTGCCTTCTAAAGTCAGTGCTAAAGCACTTATTACACTGCCTGCCCAGGAATTATTGTGTATTCTTGCTTTCTGTCTCTGAAAGAGTGCTCTAAAGCAAATTTCAGGAGATTTGGAAGCATATTTTAGTTGTCATTTCAAGAAGAATATTTGGATGTACTCCCAAATAACTGAAGCTCAGTTTCTGTAAGATAGCTCTATTTTATATACTGGTACATTTTTGGAGGAAATCTTTCAGCACAAGTGAACACAAAAATTATGTGATTTGATTTGTTTTGTAAAGTTTGATCTTATAACCTGAATTCTACTTTGTTGGTTTTGTTTTGATCTTTCACCAAATCAACACCTAGTAAAAAATTAGAGTGAAGTCCTTTGCTCCCTTGAAGCCTGTAGCACCCAGAATTTTAAGATTATTTCAGTACAAATGTGAATTTTTGAGCAGCAGGGACATTTTTAGTGTGTGTTTTTCTGCTGTTCCAGGTCAATGAACGAGATCAAGAACCTGCAGTACCTACCTCGGACCAGCGAGCCCCGCGAGGTCCTGTTCGAGGACAGGACCAGAGCTCACGCTGACCATGTGGGGCAGGGCTTTGACTGGCAGAGCACAGCTGCTGTCGGGGTGCTCAAGGCTGTGCAGTTTGGGGAATGGTAAGCTGCTGCTAGGATGCAAATTCCTTGCAAAATAAACCTAATCAGAAATGGTTTAAACCCTATAATGTGACAATGGCTGGAATTGTCTGCCCAGGGAGGTGGTGGAGTTACTGGATGGGTTTAAATCAAAGCCTGGACGTGGCTTTAGTTTAAAAAAAAAAGATATTTTTAAAAATAGAGCCTAGACATGGCACTCAGTGCCATGGTTTAGTTGATGAGGAGGTGCTAGGTCACAAGTTGGACAGATGATCTTAAAGCTCTTTTCCAATCTAGTTCATTCTGTGGGTCAAAAGCTGCACAGAGCTGAAAACCTCGAGCTGTGTACCTCCTATTTTTCCATCTTGAGGCAGTAAAAAATTTGGAACAGCAACTTGCAGAATATTTTAGTGATATACAAAAGCCTTAAACTTGGACTGTCATCCTTGATTATTCTTTTCCTGAGCAGGTATATTAATTCTAGCTTTTGTAACTGTAGTCTAAGAGCTCAGTGTAATTAATTTCACAGCTGCAGTGCTTTCTCAGGTCATGTACCCAGGATATTGCTGTTGACCTTGCAGAGAAACTGGACTTGCATCATTATAATAATAATAGCTAGAAATTACATTAGAAATTGGATAGTATCATTAGCATTATCATTAGAATAAAAGATACCAGTATTTCCTATACTGTTGAATAAAACTCCTCACTGCTTCAACTTCAGTGTTACTTTATAATTTTGCATTTTTCCCTTAATGCAGAATTATTCTATCCAATTATAGAATGGAAGAATTGAGGCAAGTAGTGGTTCCTACAACAGAGAACTTTGATAGTGGCAGTTTGAACCTGGTTCTGAGGCTTTTTGGTGCATTGTCCATGCAAACATCCCTTCTGTTGTGAATGCAGCAAAAATGGAGAAAGAAAAAAGGGAAATATATGAATTATACCTCTTTTTCAAAATAATACACTATTGAGAAGTGTTGAGATTTTGTGCACAGTGTAACACTCAAGCAGGTCATTGGTTCAGTGAAGCTTTCTGCTGGGAAGAGTTGGAATGCTCTGTAACTCAAATGCTGGAATTCCTGGAATTCTCTTTTTTCTCTTTTCTAGGAGTGACCAGCCTCGTATAACCAAAGATGTGGTTTGTTTTCATGCTGAAGACTTCACTGACGTTGTGCAGAGACTTCAGCTGGACCTGCATGAACCTCCAGTGTCACAGGTATCAAATCTGCCCTCGTGACAGCTCATTCCTGCTGTTTTGAGAGGAGCTTCTGACAGATCCCAGCTTCTCCCTAAAGTCAGCCCTTTAGTATTATTAGTTCTCAGCTCTCTTGGGTAAATTTCCTTGTGTTTCAGGATAAAATAGTTCAGTTGGAAGGGACCTTTTCCTTTCCTGCAAGCTGGGGTTCATGCTGTGAGTCCCAGCATGTGCTATAGAAACAATCTGTTGATTAAGCCATATGTGCCTGTTCCTGCTTTTTCTGATGTTGTCTTAGGCTATGGAAACATCTAAACTCAGTCCTGTCAGCCCAAACAATGCAGCCCATTGTTGTTGTTTTTAACTGTAACTATAGAAACCTCTTCATTCTCCTCTCAAGACATCAGAGAAACTGTATTTTTAAAGTCCAGTTTTCCTTTGAATTTGAAGTTTTACCCATGAAACAGAGACATTCTTATATATGAATTCTCTTGAAAATAGGAAGATGCTGAGTTGTTTGAAGAGTTTACCACTAACTTTCCCATCTCTCCTTCTCCCAGTGTGTTCAATGGGTGGACGAAGCCAAACTAAACCAAATGAGACGGGAAGGCATTCGCTATGCTAGGATTCAGTTGTGTGACAATGACATCTACTTCATCCCTAGAAATGTCATTCATCAGTTCAAAACAGTGTCAGCAGTCTGCAGCTTAGCCTGGCACATCAGACTCAAACAGTATCACCCCGTGGGGGAGACTTCTCCAAAAGCAGAAAGCAATTCAAGCCTGAACAGTGATGTTCCTGGAAACACAGAGGCAGAAGGTGGACCCCAAGGAGTGAGTGTAAAAATAGAGTCTGAAGAACCAGGTATAGAAATTCAGCTCTCCTCCTCTGTTTCTTCAATATCAGGACTTGTGCAACCAGATCAGGTGGCGCAGCCCCTTCCAGGTTTTAAAATAGAGTCTGATCAGCAACACAATCCACAGGATCATGCAGGCTCTTCTGTGTGATATGTATATATTCAAACATTTTTTAAACAACTTTTTAAAATTTTGATGTGAAGTTATAGTTTTATAACTGGCTTATGTTTTATTGGAGAAATCTTGCCTATAATTCTATAAAGAAAGGTGACATTCCAAAATGTCAAGCATATCTTTTTTACACAGATTATGCAAAATTCAAGTTGTATTTTAACCCCTTAGTACAACCTGTAACAGTGGTCTACCACTTCTTTCTGTTTAAGTAAAGAGATGTTGAATATCTTCTCAAAGTCAGATTGAAATTCCTCCAGGAATATGAAATGATTGAGCTCCATTGGTCAGTGTTATTTCCCTACTTTTACTTTATCTCTAATCTTCACCAGAAAGTGATGCTTTTGTAGAAGACTTGCAAAGTGATTTCCCCATCTCATTTTAATTGCTTAAAAAAGTAAAAAAGAAAAAAAAAAAGAAAAAAAAAGAAAAAAGAAAAAATAGAGAAAGCACAGCACTTTTGATGATTTGTGGAATTTTTGGTATGTCTGTTCTTGACATGTTGGTTTATATACAAGCTATAGAAATTGATGTTTCTTACAGTTCCTACAAGGGTGACCTGTAAAAAGAACTGAAGCAAGTGTCTGATTCCTGTTGAAATGCAATGACTTACTGACCTAACACTTCTCATAGCACTGCTTATGTTGTTTGGTGTGGGGGTTTTTGCTTCCAAAATACATCTTCCCTGAATGTGATAAATGCTAGTGTCAAAATTAGAGAACCTCTTGGTAGTCTTGTGGAGGAAACTGCTATCTTTGAGCACTTTAAGGCTTTAAAATACTTAACCAACTTGGCAGCTTGTTTTGATCGGGTCGTAACGTGTCCAATGGATCCACACTTTCCCTTGTACTGATGCACTTAATATAATAAGCATTGAGCTGATACCTGACTCCCTAGAATAAGGACAGCCTTACTGTGTAAGTTCTGTATTAGTATTTCACAATAAAAAGTATTTTGGCGTTGGACTGCTTTTTCCATGTGTAGCTCCTGGGTGCCCAGTTACTGTGGAAAAATCAGCAGCACGTGCTCAATGTGTAGAGTGTCAGCTATCAACAGTTTTTAAACAATCTTTCAATATTTCTGGATGTTAACGTGTAACCTGTATTTGACTTTCACTCACCCCATTTATTACTGCCCTTTCCAGTCATCAAAAGGAAACAGTCCCTTTTCCCTCCTCCCCCCTCCCCACATTTAGAGTACAAGTTGGGGTTTGGTGCAACTTAAGCTGTCTCCAGATAACTTTATTTGTTCTAATCCTCACTGGGGTAGGAAAGATTTGAAACACTATGTTAGACTAGACAAAAGCAAAGATGCTGTGTTAGTTCTGGATGCATCTTTTTAATATCAATTATTACTCTTCTCTTTATAAGGGTCTCTAAAATATGTTACTCTATTATAAATCTTACTTTGTGCAATATTGTTTGTGTAGGCTTTTATATACATATTAGCACCTCAGTGTAGAGGTCACTATTTTAAACTGATAGAGAAATAATCCTCAGAAGATACTGCAGTGATTAGTTAGAACCTGTATTACTCCTTATGTGTATGTATGTATTGTCTTCGGTACAAAAATGAGGACTAGGAAATATTTCAATTTAAAACTAATTTACAGATTGAAGTGGTAGTGACTCGTTTAGTAATCTGTGTAAATAAGGTGTTAGAATGGAAAGCTTTTATGATGAGAAGTAATGTGATTCATGCAGGGGTGTAATTTAATCTTAGCAGAAATTCTAGATGACTCAGCGCGGCTCAGAGACGAGCCGTCAGTTCTCTGGTGGGTTTTTTCCACTTTTTATGTTGAGAGGAATTTCATAGCTTTAAGGGTTGTGCAAAGTAAAATTCCTCACAGGCAATAGTGGTTTCAGTTCATCCTTCACATTCAAAGATTCCCCAGGGGTGTTCTTTCCTTTTGACCAAGTCTGCGAGTCTTCCATGTGCCCGTTCCGCCTCTCCCGTCCCCGGGTGCCTTCCCTGGCAGCCAGCACTGATCTCTCAGGAACTGTCACACCTGCAGGGGCCTGCAGAGGCACAGCAAGCAGGGCCCAACCTGTTTGTTTCTTGGGAAAATTGCAATGGAAGGAAGAGGGAATCCGTTTGGAAGTCCTGTAAATTCTAATAGCACGTTTGCAAGTGGATGAAGGAGGACTAGGGTGGTTTGTGCTACTTTCCAAGCTGTAGCTTTAGTGAAATCTGTGATAACAGCCTGTAGTACCTGGAAAATGCTGACTTCCTCTTGCATGGAGGGACATGACCAGTAGCATCATGCTCTCTGTGCTCTGCTCAGTTACTAACTTAAAACCTAATGTCAGATTGAAATGCACATAAATAAAGGTATCTTTGAATGACCTGAATGTTGCTGATGCTATCCTACTTTGGAAGACTGAGGGAGAGAGGAACAAGCTGTTTGAAAATCTCTTACTAAATCCATGCTCAGATTTGCTGTGCTTTAACCAAACTGGCAGACTTTCAAACCCCACCTCAGCTCTGGATGTAAAGTGTGAGAGGGATTGCTTGGGAAGCTGCTCGTCCCCAGCCATTGCTTCAGTTGCCCAGAACAAAGCCTTGATGGGACAAATGCAAATGTTTTCCAGCACAAGACTGTAGAACACTGATTTTTTTTAATGAGCTAGAGCAGTTTAGAGAGGAAGTAACAAGTTCAGGCCACTTAGTGTTTGATCAGAACAAATCCAGTAAATATTTCTGAGTATCTCATGTTAAATAGCTGCTATTTGAATTTCTCCAAGATTTCCTAAACCAGGCTCCTTAATGAGCTAATCACCTTTGATTTGGTGGCTTGTTCTAAGGCTGAGGAAGTTTGGGCTGTTCAGTGTGGACTCCTCACAGCCCCTTCCAGGGGCTGCAGCTGGAGAGGGGCTGTGATCAGGAACTGGGTGACAGGACAAGGGGAATGGGTACAAATCAAAAGAGGAGGAATTTAGGTTAGAGATGAAGCAGAAATGTGATGGGTGGTGAGGATCTGGTTGCCCAGGAAGTTTTCAAAGCCAGGTTGGGCAGCCTGGCCCAGCAGGAGGTGTCCCTGCACATGGTAGGGAGTTGGGACTGGATGATTTTTAAGGTCCATTCCAACACCTTAACGTTCTGTTACCCTCAGTGGAAAGCAGATACAGAACAGTTCCTAAATACAAATGTGCTGGTCAGTTCTGCAAATCCTCAGTGCTCTGTGGTGTGTGTCAGGTAGAAAATACTCCGGCTTTGTGCTGGAGACAGCTGTCACTGACCAAGTGCTCTGTGTGTGAAACAGAACCGAGGCTTAGGCTCGACTTTAAATCAAGTGCTGGTGGCTGAAACCTCCCAGGGATAAAGTGGCTCGGTTTTGTTAGAAATGGACTAACAAATGCAGCGTGCAGCTGAGCTGGCAGCTGCCTTTGGTTTCCTCTCCTCTAGGCCAGCTCCAGGTCGCTGTGTGCAGGTTCCTGCAGGTTCTGTTCCAGGAGCGGGGACACCAGCAGGTGTCCCCAGGGCATTCGAAGGGACACTTTTCACAGGGCTCTGCTGCGCTCTGCCAGGTTTCCTGCGTGTTTCAGGTCAGTTCCCCGCGACAAGGCAAATTGTCCGGGCTGGGAAGGAGCTGCCGGGGGTGGGAGAGGAGCGGAGGGACCGTTCCCTGTCCCCCAGAGCCTGTTCTGTCCCTTCCCGTGGGCTCCGAGCAGCGGCCAGGGCACCCCGAGCATTCAAACACCGCTTTTCCCCATTTCTCTGTACAACATGTAAAGATACCGACTCCTGTATTGCTGTTTCGTGATTTAATTTGATTTGATTGGCAGCTACGATTATTTTTTTCTGTGGTTTTAATTTATCTAAGGTCTCTGCCTCCAGAGGACGTGTACAATTGCCTGGACGACTGTTTGCTTTGTGCGGCCTTAGTGTATTTATTGACATTCGCGCGTGTGCGGGGGCGGCCCCGCGCCCCCCCGCGCTGTCGGTAGCTGACTGTACACCAGTGTCAAACCGTTAAGCTATTTCTTTGTAAAATAGTCCTGCGGAATGCATAGAATTTTTTTCCTGTAAAGTATTTTTTTAAATAAACAAAAGTCTGATTTTGTCCTTTATCCGCTTCTTCCGTCTGTGGTTTGGAGGGGGTCGGGGCGGCGCTCGGCGCTCGGCTGGCGCTGCCTGGGTGGGGGGGCGGCAGGCGGAGCCAGTCGAGCGCCGGGCGGTTTCCAGGGTAACGGGAGCGGGGCCGGGACCGGGACCGGGCCGGGGTCGGTACCGGGACCGGGTCGGTGCCGGTCCCGCCGCTCCCCATGGCCTGTCGCGATGCCATTTCATGGTACCAGAAGAAGGTGAGTGCGGCGCGGGGCGGGCGGGCGGGCGCGGGCCCGGCCGTGCCCTCAGCCTCCTCTCCCCACAGATCGGGGCCTACGACCAGCAGATATGGGAGAAGGCGGTGGAGCAGACCCAGATGAAGGTACCGGCGGAGGGGAGAGGGACGGTGTGCCCCGCTCCCCTCGCCGCTAACTCGGCCGTGTGTTCCGCCCCGCAGGGCTTCAAGAATAAGCCGAAGAAAAAGGGGCACATCCAGCCCGACCTGATCGACGTGGATCTGATCAGCGGTGAGCGCTGCTGGCTCTGTTCCGTCCTCCCTGGGACGGGGATGGCACCAGGGAGCGGCCGGAGCTGGCACAGGAGGGTTTGTGTGAAAAACGCCAATCGCTTGGTTTTTACAATTTTTTAAAGTTTAATAATAATAAAATTATTATAAAATAATAATACAATTAGAGTAATGAAATTTAGAGTTAGGATAATTACAAGACAATAAAAAGCAAAGAATTATGGATGTCTGGATGCTCTCTGGCACTAAGTTGCAAAAAGCATCCCTTGTGAACAAAGGAATAACCTTAAAAGCAACAGCCTGTTGCCTATTCATATATCTCATACATGATGCATAAATTCCTTGCAAATTAAGAACTTTTCTGGTTTTTGTCAACTTCTCCTTAATCTTGGTGGTTCCAAAAAGATGGAGAGAAGGTGGAAGAATGTCTTTTCTGATAAGGAGGCTGTAACTTTTCACGGGCTCCCTTCGCTGACATCTCTGTGTGAAGAGTTTCTTGATTATCTCATCTTTCTGCCTGAGCTTGTAACAAATTCTATATCATAGACTTTCTATTTTAACATTATGTTTTAATCTAAAACTACATTTATCACACCACTTCAGAGAATTAATACAGCATCACTTTCTAACATCACACCATATAATATTCATTGTAACATTTGTGAAAAGCCAATCATTAGATATACGTTTTTCACAGTTTGGTTGGATATCAGGAAGGTTCCTTCCCCAGAGGGTCCTGGGCACTGCCCAGGCTCCCCGGGGGTGGGCACGGCCCTGAGGCTGCCAGGGCTCCAGGAGAACACTCCAGGGATGCCCAGGGTGGCATTGTTGGGGTGTCTGCAGGGATCCCTTCCAGCTCAGGATATTCCATGGTTCTGTAGGTGCACCCCAGCTCTGTGCAGGGTGGGGGAAGCAGAACCTGCCCTGCTGCCATGGGAGCCCCCTGAAAAGCTGAGAGCAGGGCAGGAGGAGTTGGGGTGGCTCTGCAGGAGTGCTCGGGGGGGAGGCAGGGTTGGTGGGCAGGGAAGGGGCAGAGCCAGAGCTCTGGGAGAAGACAAGGAGCTGCTGTAGCTGTGTCTGCTGGGACTGTGCAGCTCTGAATGGTGCCTGAAACTGGGCTGGGGCTGCCCAGAGGGGAACTCCAGCAAGGCAGTTCTTGTGATTCACAGTTAATGGTGGCTTGTTTCCCCTTTAATTCCAAGGCTCTACCTTTGCCAAAGCCAAGCCTGAAATTCCCTGGACATCTCTGACAAGGAAGGGAATTGTGAGAGTGGTGTTTTTCCCCTTGTTCAGCCAGTGGTGGATACAGGTCACCTCCCAGCGAATTTTTACATGGCTCTTGGTGCTCTACATTATGCAAGGTGAGGGAACAGGCTGTGCCATAAACCTTGTCCTGCAAAGAATGTGACATCAAAGATGGGGAGATGAGTTAGGAGTGGCCCTGGCAGTGCTGGGGGAGTGGTTGGACTCAATGGGCTCAGAGGGCTTAGCCAAGCTTAGTGAGTCTGTGATTTTGTAGTCCATAATCTAAAGCGTGAGGATCTTGTCTGGAATCTACTTAATGTGCCTTTCATGGTGTGTAGCACTAGTAATTGCAGAAATTAAGTGACAATACAATAACAACAATACAATACAACAATAACAATTGCAGAAATTAAATAACAGTACAACAAAGTAGAGTAAAAATAAATAGTTGAGACAGACTCTTTAATTTTTGCCTTTCCCCATTTCCAGTGGTAGCAGTGGTGCTGTACTTCATGGTGCCTGTTGTGAGTGCCAGTGAAGTGATGGGGCCCCTGTGCCTTATGCTGCTGCTGGGGACAGTTCACTGCCAGATCGTGTCCACGCAGGTGAACAGAGCTGCAGGGAGCAACGGGCTCGGCCGGCGCCGCAGGTGAGCACCAGCAGGGCCTCACTGAGCTCCCAGCTGGGCATGCTGGGGCTGCACCCAGCTTTCCTCCTTCAGGTGGCTGCAGCAAACCTGATTCCCTCCTGATTTTGTCCCTTGTGCCTTTCCCAGGGATGCCCTGATGTGCTGGGGGTATAGGCAGAATTTTTGTATTTGGAAAATACATTCTATTTGCATGGCTTCAGAAAAAAAGCCATCCAAAAAGCTGTTCCAATATCATTCAGATCTTTTAAAGAAGGCCTTAAAGTAGCTTCTTACACCAACTTAATTCTCCTTGTCTTAAAACTCAGGAAGTTACGCAAGCCTGTGGGTGTGGATGGGAGCAGTTGGTGTTCTCCTGACAGAGCCAGCAAGGAAGAGCAGTCTGGCTCTGCATCTCTGCTGACCAATTTATCCAGTCTGCTCTTCCAGAGGAGGTACGTGGTCCCTGCTGGGTTTGTGCTGCTCCTGACACTGGCAGCAGTTTGGTACCTGGAGGATGAAGGCACAGCATGTGCTGTCACTGACATCCCCACAGCCTGTCAGTCTTTTCTTGAATTAAAACTTCCATGGTAATGTGGGAAGCTGATTCCTCAGGAATATTTAGTATGTCCTTATTAGATAATATAAAATTAGACCGTATAAAATTAGATCATATGAAACCAAATGTTAGGTGAGCTGTAGAATGTGGTGGAGTTTATTTTTATTTATCTGATAAGTGACCTTGTTTGAGTGAGTGCTCAGATTATATTGCTGTTTTAGCTGATTTCCAAAAGCAGTTGTGGCTTCTGCTTTGGACAGTTGTCTCACTTTGGCACCTTCCTTCTCTAAAAGTAACTCAAGGAAAAGGAGGAGAGATTGTAGGGGATATTTCATTATTTTCTCCTGTTTTCCCAGGTGAATTTCATGGTGAGTTTCCAGGTCACAGGCGCTTTCTCTTCATGAGGACTTTTTGTTTTCTGAACTGCTCTTATGGTTTTTTAAATAATGAAAAATTTCCCCTTGATTTAGAAGTTTTAAGACACTATTAGAGATACAAAAGACATGTTGAGTGAGAGTGAAGCAGATAGAAATCTTTTAACAGACTCAGCACACAAAGCCTGCCAAAGGAAATTATTTATCCCTTAGGTATCTTGTTTGATGCTGCACATGTGTGACAAGGGAAGACCAGATTGTTTTACACCAAAGAGTTTTTCCCTGACATAAAAGCATTTAATTGTATTTTCTCTCCTAGGAATAGAACAGTAAAGCTGGTAGCTGAGAAAGGGACTGAGACAGAAAGTGGTGTGAGTGCTGTGGGTGATGGCTTCAAACCCAGACAGGCCAGATCTGAACACAGGCTGCTGCACTCCAAAGAGAAAAGTAAACTTTCTGATGGGGAGAAGAGCCATCAGGTACTGCCAGGGGAGATCTTTTGAAATCACAGTTTCAGTGTGTTCTTTGTGTGCCCAGAAGTGTGTTGGTATTTAACTGTATGGTTTGATCTAATACAAGATATTCCCTCCTGCTGATCTTTGCCTGCATTAGAGAATCTAGAAACCCCTTTCTGCCTCTCACTGAGCAGCAGAAAAGCTGCTGGTACTTTCTTCTCATAATCACAGAATAGAATTCCAGAATAGTTTGGGTTGGAAGGACTCTTAAAGCTCATTCCACCCCTACTGTGGGAAGGGACACCTTCCACTATCCCAGGGTGCTCCAGCCCTGCCCAGCCAGAGCAAGTATGGCCAGCAGACAGTCTGGAATGTGTGTTTTACCAGAGGGCTCTGATAATTGTTGACACTTCTGATCACAAGGTGTTCAGTTAAGGGAGAGTGCTGATGATGACTAAATTGGCCATTTTCAAAAGCAGTTCCATAAAATATTTTGTCTTGCAAGACTGAGACCTCCCTTGGGGAGAGAGAGAAAAAGCTAAAGCATCGTAACCTCTGTTGAAAGCTTTGAAACATAAAGATTTTGGGAATTACTCTTGAGTTTCCTCTGGGCCTGTAGTGTGCTAACTCCACATGAAGAACTTGGAATAGATCCTGTGTGGAATTCTGTTGTACTGTGCCATCCTACCTCCTCTCTGTGAAGGAGTTTGGAGGGAGGCAGAGTTCAGTGTAGGAGCACAGCCCAGGATTTTGGGTTTGTTACCCCCCCAGCTCATAGATACAGCTGGGCTTGAGGCTGCTGGTAAGGCACAGCGAAGAGCTGCTGCTGCTGCATCCTCCTCTTGTTGCCCTTTCCCCAACTCCAAATCCACCCACCCAAAATTCTCTCTCATTACCTCTCAGGCAAGACAAGAGCAGGGGGAAAGAGTTAAAATCTGAAGTCTCTGATGCCAAGACAATTCTGTTTCTGTGTGTTCTGTGGGGATCATGTGGCATTGAGGGCTGTGCCAGGGTGCAGCTCTGAGCCTCTGGTGGGACTCAGGCTGGTCCTTGGCGTGGCCTTGGCTTTTCATTTGTAGGAGGATGGCACCAACAGGGACGGTGCTTCTGACGAGCTGTCGAGCGAGGAGGATGCCGAGGCCGTGGCACAGAGGATCCTGCTGCGCCCCAGCATGGAAGGGGCTTCCAGTGACAACAGCTACGAGGAGAAGAAGAGGCCTCTGGTTTCTCTCAACCAGGCTGTCTCACAGGTACCCAGGTGGGATTAGTGCTGTTTTCCACACCCTGTTTTGCTATGGATAATGAGGTGGTTTTTCCTTTGGTCCTGGCAGGTCAAGCAAGCCCTGAAAGGTGCCAGAGACTCTGACAGCGTTGTGGAGTCTGAACTGGAATCCACATTATACAGGCAGGTATGGTCAGAGTCAGGAGAGGGAGCTTTCCCAGGCCTGGCAGGGCTCACAGAATCACAGGATGGGGTGGCCTGGAAGGGACCTTAAACTCATCTCGTTCCACCTCCCTCCATCAGAACAGACAGTTACAAAATGATTGTGCTTCAGAATCCACAGGTGCGAGGTGTGACCTCTTCCCTCCCTGCTGCTTGGCAGCTTTGTAAACCTTCACAATGTTCACAGTCCTGATTGTGCTGCTTTGTTTAGCAAACCACAAACAAACAAACAAATAACTAACTCTGTTGGCAGCAAAGGACAGTCGAAGCTGCTTCTAATTGCTGCTGCAATTGCTCTTGTGGTTGGGAGGCAGTGCTGTGCTTGCAGCTTTTAAGCTAATAAATTTTGATTTTAAAATCACAGACTATCCTGAGTTGGAAGGGACCCACAAGGAACAAGTCCAACTCCTGTAATGAAGGAATTAATCTATTCTGTGAGACATACTCAGTCACTTCATTACTTTGGTTTTTTGTCCCTGCCACTCACCCTACCTGAAAATAAAATATAAATATGTGAATATCAAGTTATAAATATGGAGATATATAAATTAATACAAAATAGAAATGAAATATTAAAACAGATTCTGCAAAATGCATAAAAAAGGACATTTTTGTATTAAAATGAATATGTCAGTTTTTATTTTGTAGGTTGGGAATGGGGATGGGGAATTAATGGGCTCTGTGTGAGTTCTGGTGTAGAAATGCTCTTTCCCCAAACATTGTCTTAAACCATTTCCACCGTGTGGGTGCAACTGGGAGCACTCAAAGCTCGGGGAAACTGGGGGAGAAGAGGAGGAAGAGGATGAGGAGGATGATGAGGAGAGGAGGATGTTGAGGAGGAGGAGGATAATGAGGAGGATGATGAGGAGGAGGATGATGATGAGGAGGAGGATGGTGAGAATGAGGAGGAGGAGGATGGTGAGGGTGAGGAGGAGGATGATGATGATGATGAGGACGGTGAGGATGAGGATGATGATGAGGATGGTGAGGATGATGATGATGAGGACGGTGAGGAGGAGGATGAGGATAATGGCGAGGATGATGATGATGAGGACGGTGAGGAGGATGATGATGATGAGGACGGTGAGGAGGATGATGATGATGAGGATGGTGAGGATGATGATGAGGACGTGAGGAGGAGGTGCCGGTTGCACCCCCCTCGCCTGCCGCTGTGCCGTGTGACCTGTCCCTGCCGCAGGAGCCCAGGCCGTGCCTGAGCGCGGGGCCGCGCAGCTGCGGCGGGAGCCGGCGGGACTCGGAGAGCACCCGGCAGGACTCGGAGACCGAGGACATGCTGTGGGACGATCTCCTGCACGGCCCCGAGTGCCGCTCCTCGGGCACCAGCGACAGCGAGGAGCGCTCCCCCTGCGGCGACTCCCGCCGCGACCTGAAGGAAGACGTCTTCCAGCAGGTTGGTGATTTCCATCCAGGACCTTCTCCCCCTCCCCCTTGTCTTCCCAAAGGAGTGGCACACGAGGATGCTGTTGGTGTAAGGTGAGCAGCATGGATGAAGCCAGAGTCACCCTGGAAGTCTGGAGTGCTCAAAATTATATCAGTGATTAATGATTAAGTCTATCCCTCCCCTCTGCGCGGCTGCTTATCCCAAAACAAAGCATTTCACCCAAATTGGAATTTCCCCCTCAATCCAAATGTGTTCTAGGCAAAGGCATTTCTTACAGCAAGACAGAGAGATGACCCAGCGTTTGCACTCCTCTCTCTTTTCTAGAACCATCTGTTTTGGCTGCAAAACACCAGCCCAGCGTCTGCCAAAGTGAGTGCTCTGATCTGGGAAGGGAATGACTGCAAGAAGGTGGACATGTCCGTGCTGGAGATCAGCGGGATTATCATGAGCAGGGTAAGGGGGCTGTGTGGCATTGCAACCTCTCCCTCACACTCCAGAGAGCATCCACCAAAACCCCTGGAAACAGCTACACGTGCAAATATTAGGGGCAGTATGACACTGGTCCCTCCCCAGCTGCAAAGATGGTTGTCCCACATGTTCTTACTGGAAAATTGCCTAACCACAAATTTTGGAGGTCTCTTGAAGACTGACAAGTGCTAATTATCACTGATTGTCTCTGCAGGGTGCTGAAAGTGGGGGGTTGATTATTTGGTTGATTAGTTTTGGGTTTGGACTGAAATGGGTGAAATTATTTCAGGCTCTGTCCTGTGAAGGGAAGGGGAACCCACTGCTTGTCTGAGTTGATGCTACCACAACAACAGGCCTTTTCCCTGATGCAAATCAGGTAATCATCCCATTTTTATTCCTGCTTGCCAGGTTAATGCCCACCAGCAAGGAGTGGGGTATCAAATGCTGGGAAACATCATCACCATTGGATTGGCCTTCCTGCCATTCCTCTACAGACTGTTCCGCACGGATAACCTGGAGCAGCTCTGCTCCATTTCTCTGGTGGAGCTTCTGCACATCTTCTGTGGAGCCCCTATCAGCGCCCCTGTGCTCATCCTGTCTGCCATCAACTTTCTGGAAAGGCTGTGCTTAACCTGGATGTTTTTCTTCATGATGTGTGTTGCTGAGAGAACCTACAAACAGGTGGGTTTAAAGGTCCTGGGAAAGCAGGAATAAAAATGGCATGAATACCTAAAGCTCATCTCATCCCAGCCCTTGCCAAGGTCAGGGAGGGCAGTCTGGGAAGGCTCTTATTGATCAGTCACAAATTATACCTATCAAAAGCATTCCTGATTCCCTGTCCCCCCTTACCCGTCCCCAAGGTCTTACTCTGTCCCCTCTCTGTTGCCCAGAGATGCTGTGGCTGCCCCATCCCTGGAAGTCTTCAAGGCCAGGCTGGGCAGGGCTTGGAGCAGCCTGGGAGAGGGAAGGTGTCTCTGCCTCTGACAAGGGCTGGAAAAGATGAGCTTTTTCCAAACCAATCTGGAATTCTATGAAAACAACTGCTGAGCACCCAGGTCTCATGCTGAGCTTCCCCAGTGACCCTTTTTGCCTGGTACCACTAAGAATCCCAAACAATCTGTTCTGTTTTACACTAATTTATGGTTCTGGTTTTAACTTGCAGAGGTTTTTGTTTGCCAAGCTCTTCAGTCACATTACATCTGCTAGGAAAGCCAGGAAATATGAAATCCCTCACTTCAGGCTCAAGAAGGTGGAGAACATCAAGATCTGGTTATCCCTTCGCTCCTACCTGAAGGTGAGTTCTGATCTGGGGGTTGGTTATTGCAGAGGGAGTGCCAGTGCCAGTGCCAGTGCCAGCTGTTTGTGGTGGGTTTTGCCTGCACACCACACTCAGCCCTGACCCTGTGTCCTTGTTCCTGCAGAGACGAGGCCCCCAGAGGTCTGTGGATGTTGTGGTGTCCTCAGTCTTTTTACTGGCTCTTTCAATTGCTTTTATCTGCTGTGCCCAGGTGAGATTTTAACCTTTGTGGTTTATAAAGTAGGGAAAACCCTCCCAAGTGCTGGAGGTTTTTCTTTCACCAGCCTACAAAAGGCTTGGCTGGGACTGTCAGTGGGACAAGGAAATTGTCTTCATTGCCTGTTAGTTGGATAGAAGGAGGGAAGAGGAGGAATAAGGCTCTTTTTCTGAGCAGAAGGAAAAAATATCCAATTCCAAGCTAAAGGCAGGTTAGAAATGAGACCTTTCCCTGTAACCCCATCTCAGGAGTGATTTACACTTCCTGGGAAGAGCTGTCAGTGGCTGTAGAGCACACAGGACTGGGAAGAGGAGGAGCAAGGGCAGTGCTTTTGCACTTGTCCCAAGAATAGGCACTTTGTCAATGACATTTGGTGCTTTGTTTTCTCCCCATACAGGTTCTTAAGGGTCACAAAACCTTTCTGAGTGCAGCTTACAACTGGGAGTTCCTGATGTGGGAGGCAGCACTGCTCCTCTTTCTGCTACGTCTGGCATCTCTGGGCTCTGAGACCAACAAAAAATACAGCAACATTTCCATCCTGCTCACTGAGCAGGTAGCTCCCTTCAGCTTGTTCTCCCCTGGGCTTTGTGTTTGTTTGGATATAATTATTGTATTTCAAACCTTGTGTTGGCCAGAAGGCAACAAAGCACTGGTCAGCATGGGAGGGATGAGCTGGTCCTGGTGGGCCAGACTCAAACTCCAAAGTTCTAGATTATTTTTGTCTCTGGGTTCATGTGTGTTAGCCAAAACAATTGGAAAAGAATGAATGTTATCAGTGCTAAATTCACTACTTCAGGAGTGACAGCAGACTGCAAAAATGGCTCCAATTTCCCTTAGATAGGACTCAGCTGGGGGCTAGTGCTGGAATATCAACCCCTGGCCTGTGGTGTTTGTCACAGATAAACTTGTACCTGAAGATGGAGAAGAAGCCAAACAAGAAGGAGCAGCTCTCTCTGGTGAACAATGTGCTGAAACTGTCCACGAAGCTGCTGAAGGTGAGATGCTGTGCCTGAATGGCTGGATTTGATGGCAGCAGGGAGTTATGGCAATGTCATGTGGCCTTCCCTTGGCTCCTGGAGTTAGTGCTCACAGAGGGGGTTTTCAGTGCTGCTGCAGCTGGGGCAGGAAAGGGAGCAGCACAAGGCCAGTGTGGGTAATTAGTGCTGAGAACTCGATGAGCAGTGGTTTAACTAAGTGAGAGGAGAGGCTGGGGTGAGCACAGCTTCTCCTGACTGCTCAGTCTCATTTTTCTTCAGCAGCTCTGATGCTGGAGCTCACTGCCAGCAGCAGGGAGAGGATTGGGAAGGAGTGAGCAGAGTCTGAGAGTCCATGGATTGGGCTGGGTGATTCTGCAGCCTGGAGTGTCAGGCTCTGGGGCAGTTGGGGTGCTGCAGAGACTTTGGATTCAGCAGGGTGCTCTCTGGAGCACTGACAGTTCCTGTACTTGTATCTGAGAAAGGACACAGGCAGCCCAGTCTGTTGGAGTGCCAGTGCTAAGGTAAAAGTCAGAGGATGAATTCTTTGGTATTTGGGAGTGCTAATGGACCCTTGTCCTGTCACTGCAGGAGCTGGATAGTCCTTTCAGGCTGTATGGACTGACCATGAACCCACTGATCTACAACATCACACGGGTGGTCATCCTCTCTGCTGTCTCAGGAGTGATCAGTGACCTGCTGGGGTTCAATATCAGAGTAAGTGTCCCTGTGCCAGCCAGCAGAACAGTCTGGGGTCACTTCTGGGGCCACAGCCCTGAGAGAAACCTGGGTTTGCACAGGGAACCCAAACACCAGAACCTGCTGGGTGTGTCCCCACCTCCCTGAGCCAGTTCTGGGGGGAAGGACAGGGCTCACTTCAGTTTCAGTTCCCTTCAGGTGAAGCTGTGAGAATCCAGGGTTCCTCTCTTTATCCCAGTCCTCCTGTGGCTCGTCCTGAAACTGGAGCTCACTGAGCAGAGCAGGATGGGCAGGAGACACAGAATGTTGCTTGGAGATGAAGACCATTCCTGTTAGACCCAAACTCCCTTTCTTATCTCTTTGCAGTTATGGAAAATTAAACCATGAACTGGCAGAACATCAGCCCTGGGCATCTCCACCAGACACCAGAGAAGAGAACCAGCAGTGTGGGCAGAAAGAAGAAAACTGACAGAAATCTGTAATTCCAATTTTTAAACAGATTCCCAGTGTATGCATCAGAAGTTTTCTTTCTGCTTTACTGCTCTACAACATCCAGAGTGAACTGGTCTCATCAGTGATGTCATCCCGTGGCATGCACAGAAAAACTGGATTAATGGGGCCAAATCCTGGCAGCTGGCACTGAACCAGCAGGAACTGCTGTGGGACACCAAACACTAAAGCCATACCAGAGCTGCAGCTGGGGGACACCAGTGGCTGTGGCTGGGGCCAGGTTTCTGTAAAATCTGGTCCCTGGGCATGTGGCAAGGAGGGACTGAGCCCTCCTGGCCCAGTCAGCCTTCCTGGGGCTGCACTGGAATGTTCCAGGTTGAGAATCCTTTGCTGCACGGAGCTGGCTGTGCTGAAGAGCTTTTCTTTCCTTAAAGCTCTGTGTGCTCACGGCTCTGCCTCCATCCTGAAGCAGCCCAGGATGCACCAGGTGAATTCCCCTTCCCTGCTGCCAATCCCAAATCCTGCTGCAGAGAAACGATCAGTGTTTTTGGAGGACAGCGGTTACAGGAGGAAAAACCTTTCAACACACACTACAGGCAAAGTGGTCACGAGCTGGAGGATGTTTTGCCACATCTGTTCCCTGGAATGCTCAGCTCCATCCTGTCCTGGCTGGGACAGCAGCTCTGCTCTGTGCTCTGTTGCAGCCCAGCACTGCAATAGAGCCTCACCCTGAACACCTGGGCAGGAAATCTGGGGGGAAAACCAGTTTTGGCAAAGACTTCCTCAGGTTCACACTTAGGTCATGGAGAGCAAGAGAACATTTGAAGGCTTCTGCAACATTTCACTGGCTCCAATAGCTTCTATTTATTAGTAGTGAAAAGAGCAAAAACTGAGGAAATTCTCGTTCCTTCACAGGAGGGTGAAATGGCAGAAGAATTTTTGGTAGTAAATTGTTTACAGCTATTTTCTGTACAAGGAAAAATTGTGAGATGTAAAAGGAGGTGACATTTTTATATAGCAAAATGTGCAAATAAACCTGCAGGACAAGCACTTCATCATTACCAACGGTTTCTACAGCAATTGATGATTTTTATACCATCTTTTTGAACATCTGTTACTGGAATGGAGGGGTCAATATCCAATAATAAATTGCATTTATTTTCCAGAACAGCAGCATGTTTGTGGGTAAAATCTGGCTCACACCCCTGAAAGCCAACCAAGACCCTGGTTTAGACCGTGCAGAATCAACAGGCCATGAACTGGAGTTGTGTTTTAAGATCTGTGTGAAAATAATGAGTGATTTGCAGGTGTCTGCAGTCAGAACCTCAGGAGTGTGTGTGAAGGCGCTGTGCAGGAGATAAATGTTTACACCCAGCACATCCAGCCATTGTGTAGCATTCCAAGGCCATGTGCATGCAGGAAACACGGAGAAGTGTCTTGGGAAGGGGAAATCCCACACAGGTAGGGCTTGTGGTTCGGGTTTTGACTCTTACAATGTACACGCACTCTTATTTTCTACATGTGCGTGGTTTTCTTTTTCATTTATTTTTGCTTTTTTTGCAGTTCTTTGTGCTGCAGGTGTTTGGTATTTGCTATAGGGTGGCAGTAGGAAAAGATTTTGTCCCCTAATTTGCATATACAATAGACTATTTGCATAATTACTCATTGATAATTATTCTTCATTGCTCCATATGGGAGTAAATGGGGTGGAGAATAATAGTAATAATATGAGAGGTGTAACTCCAGTCTGGAGCACTATTTATGGGCTTTTTGCACTATAAATAAAAAGAAGACAAGTAATAGCGTCTGGTGCAGAAAATGCCATTAATTAAAATTTAAATTTTTTATTTATTTAATTTATTTAATTCTAAAAGCCTGAACAGAAACTGTTCCAGGTGTCAGACCGAAGCAGACACTTCACCGGACCTAAAACCCCACACGACAGGCGAGCGGGATCCAGGGCGGGGATGCAACCGCGCCGCGAATTCCCTGGAAAAGCAGAAAATCCCAAAAACCCCGAAAATGTCATTCAGCCCCCCCGGCAGGAGCCGGGTGGTGCCGCCCGCGTTCCCCCCCGCGCCCCCATGGTCTCTCCCACCCCACCGGCGTAGCAAGCCCCGCCCCCTGTCGCGCGTCACGGCCGTGCCCGCCTGCGATTGGTGGATCCGCGACGCCTCGCGCGCAGCGGCCAATGGCGGCGCCGGGCCCGGCCGGAGCCAAGATGGCGGCGGCGCGGGCTGCGGGCGGGCGGGCCTGAGGCGGCTGCGGGGGCCGCGCCTTGCTCCGCGCCCGGGGCCGGCCGGCCGGGGGTCCCCGCTCCCCGCCCGCCGGCCCGCCGGGCCCGCCCCGCCCTCCGCCATGGCGGCCGAGAGCGGCAGGCAGTTCTGGAAGCGCAGCGCCAAGCTGCCGGGCAGGTGAGCCCCGGGAAGGGGTGTGAGGGCCGCGGCCCCCCGCGCTCCGGCTGGGGAAGGCGCTGTCACGCGGCCTGGTTGGGGCTGAGGGGAAAGGTCGGGGGTGCCGGGAGGATCTGGCCCGGCTGGGGGGCTGAGGAGCTGGTTGGGGGTTGCTCCCTGGAATTGGGGGGATGCCAGGGCCACCCCAGGTGTGGGACGGGGATTTTGCTGCTGGAAGGTTCAATGTACAGGGGACAGGGGCAGGGGCAGAGCTGCTCCCTCATGTGTGGGACAGGGCAGGCGGTGTGGGGCTGCGGGGACCCCCTGTGTGCCCCCCGTGGGGAGCAGGATGGAGGGAGCAGGGTGCCTTGGAGGCCTCTTTGGGGCAGGTCAGAGCCAGGGCTGTACCCTCCTCCTTTCCACAGGTACTGAAGGAAACTCGTCCTTCCCAAAGTCCTCAGAGGTGTCGCCTTGGGTGGCAGCAGCTGTGTCCCACAGGGGTGTCCCTGGTAACCCTAACATTACCCTGAGCTGTGTGGGATGCTGCTCCTGGTCCCCCTCTGCTCAAGGGGAAGGACTTTGAGGGCTCTGGTTGTACCTCGCCTGCCTCGGTTCCTCTGGCTGTGATGTTCCTCTCAGGGATGGGAGAACAAGTGAAATGAGTGATTGACATGGTGCTTGGGAAGAAGAGGCTGGTGCTGATGGGGAGGCTCCCTACAGCGCCTTGGGAGCAAGGCTGATGTGGAAAGAGGGCATCAGCCTCTCTGTGGAGGCTTCTCAGGTGCTTTTCCTGCCTGGTGCTCCTCACTTTTGCTCTCATTTGCCTTATCTGAACCCTGCCCTTCGCCTCCTGGGGTATGGGTGCAGTCTGAAATGCTTAGTAAGTTTTAAATCCTGCTGGGCCAGTTGAATATCTCTTTCTGAAGTGCTTTCACTCATCTGCTTGTCGTGTGCAGCTCCTTCAGGTTGGCTGGACAATCCATGTCTGTGGTAAGCAGAGGGAGAGCAGGGGGCTCTCTGTGCCTCCTCTGCTGCCCCTGTGGGAGGAGAATCCTGTGCTTTCCCTCGGTTATTTCTCAGCTGCTCTTACCCGAAGCTGTCAGCCATGCTCTCAGCTGGTGGTCGTGGACAGCACCTTCTCCTCTTCTCCTTTTGGTGACTTCTGAGCTTTCCTTGGAAACTCAAACCAGGTGAACCGGTCTGGCCGGCAGCCGGGCCTGCCTGAGCCACTGCACGGGGAAGGTTTTGGCAGTGCTCTCTGCTCCTCCTGCCTGCCTGCTTGGCAGCTCTCCTGCATCCAGGAGCCTTGTTCCCTCCTGTGTGCTGGCTCTTTCCAGGCACAGTCACCAACAGGTCCTCAGCAGCCCGACTGAGGGTGAGGTGGGGTGTCCTGCACCCATGGTCACTAAACATCAACCTCCCTTTCTTCTTTGTTGTCTGAGCTTTGAGAGACCTCCTGTACAGATTCTTGGCTCTCTCCTTTCTTTCCTCTGACAATCTGGCAGAGGGAGGCTTTGTAGGGACTTGGATACTGTGTTAGCTTCCTTTTCCATGACACTTTGTGTGTTTGGTCACTTAGTTGTATTAGCTTTTATTTGCTGATAAAGTTTATTAGCTTTTGCTCTCTGTAGATTTAGGGTGGATTTTAGGTGTAAGTTTAGAACTGGTAAATGTTGTTTTGTTTTTCCAGTGCTGTCTTGTGGTTTTTTTGCACTGGGAATTCTCTGTCTGGTAATTTTCTAGGGATGTGTTGGCCGAGTGCTCTGGCGTATTGTGATGTGTTGTTTATTCCCTGCTCTTTAGAGAGATGGGCAGGCAGGGTCTGCTGGGGTGATTTAAATGCTGTTTTAAAAGGGGAGAAACAGCCTGCTGGAAGTAAATGTGTGTGTGTCCAGAGGGGCAGTGGTGTTTCATGGCTGTGCTCTGCTGCAGTGTCAATAACCCACACCCTGTGATGATCCTGGGAGGTGTCACACGGGGAGCAGAGCCTTTGTACCTCACACCATTGGTCACCCCCTGTGCCCTACACTGAGCATCCAGGGAACAGGAAATGCCTGTCCCAGAACAGGGCACTCATCCATTCAGGCTGGGAGCACAGCTTAGATCAGCTTGAGATTCTTCTTGGGGAGTGTCTGGCTTGTAAGGCTTCATAAAGAGCTGTGTGCAGGTGAGACCCTCTGCCATTGTGTCAAACACTGATTCAGAACCCCAGGAAAGGGTTTCCTCCCCCAGCACTGGCTGCCCATCCCCTCCTCTCTCTAACACACATCCTTCATGGCTCTTAGCAGTTCCCCTCTGGCAGCCTGTGGGTCTCTGACAGGGAGGAGGAACCTTGCTGGACATCCTGGGACAGTGTGAATTTGGTTCTGGGCATGGGAGAGAGAGGCTCTGCTGGCTCCTGTGCTGCAGGGAGCTGCCACACGTCCCTGGGAAGCAATGCTGCTCTGGAGGGCTTGTTCTTCTTACTCCTCATCATCTCTTTGCTATGTCCACCCGTGGAGGTGCCTCTGCTTAATTGCAGTCCTGACTTCCAGGTGCTCATTAGTCATCACACTCTGTCCTAGGCTTAATCCTCGATGGATAAACTCTGTGAGGACTTCCAGCCACGAGGGACAGCCACTGCAGTGGTGAGCCCACCCCTGGTGGGCTGCTCCACCAGGATCTCTCTGTGCTGTGGTTGTTTCCAGCCTCTTCCCTGGCTCTCTGCATCTCTCCCCTGCCAGCTGGACCTGTTGCTTTTGCATCCTCAGCTTGTTCCCAGCTGCACCAGGCTGCCATCCCTCTCCTCTGTGGCTGGGCTCTGCTGATTTCACTGCTGGGCACCATCTGCAGCTCCTAGAAACCAGGCCAGCTCTATTGACCCAAGAGAAGCTTGTTCCTTGTGTGCCAGCTCTGAAAGGGCCTTTGTCTGTGCCATGGCGTTGCAGGACTTGTTTTCCAGGGGTTGTTTTCCAGGGTGGGGTGGCTGCGAATAGTTCCTCCAATGCAGGTGATAATTCAGGATCCCTGTCTCACCTCCAGAGTCTGTAAAAACAGTGATGAGCTTTTTTTAGTAGCTCCTCTCTGAGGTGATGCTCCCCTTGTAGGGCCTGGAGCCCTCAGGCTCCTTGTCCCGTGAGCCCCAAGAACCAGGGACCCAGATGTGGTGACTCATTTCAGGCCACATAGGAAGTAGTTGATTAAACTGGGATTTGGACCTGAGTCAAACCACGTACTGTATCAGGAATTCCTCCTCCATGGCATTGGCTGTGATCCTGAGAGCCAGCATGGGCTTCAAACCCTCGAGTGCATTTATGGAGGAGCCCCAGTGTCACCCTGTCCCACAGAGCCTGGGAGGGTGAGTTCCCCAAACTGGAAAAGAGAACAAGTGTCAGTGTGTGCAGCAGGTAGATGAGACATGTGGCCACGTGGAGTGAGCTGGTGGTGCAGGAAAGAGCAGATCTCAAATCCCAGCTCAGGCTGGACTGGGCCTAAGAGTTTAAACAAGGCTTCTCTTTGCTACTGCAAAGAACAAATCTTCATCTGCATGTGACACTTTGGATCTAAAGCTTGTAAGTTAGAAGGTTTGTGAAGCTGCTTTTGGGCTTTTATTCAGTTCCTGATAGCAGGCAAGAAGCATGACCCCAGTTTAGGCTGAGATTATTTGTAGGACCTTTTTTTACAGCATCTTGGATTTTTTTCTTTTCCCCTTCCTGCAGCATTCAGCCTGTCTATGGAGCACAGCATCCTCCACTGGATTCCCGGCTCACCAAAAAGTAAGTGTTTAAAAAATAAGTGTTTAAAAAGTAAGTGTTTGTCTCCTGGAGATGCAGCCACAAGGCCTGGCAGCTCTGCTGTAGGTGGAGGTGTCCAGCATCCCTGGCAGTGTGATATTGCAACAGAGAAGGACAGCAGTGCAAGGGGTGTGGTGCTGCCTTGAGCTCTGCGAAAGCTTGCAGGGAGAGATTATCTGCTGGTGCCCTTTATGGCCAGAAATCCATACAGTAACACCCACATCAAAGGAAACAGACATTTTTTTCTTTTTTAAGCAGTGTCTGATCCTTCTGCTCCTCTTTGGAGCTGGAGGAATTAAGAAAGGGAGGTAAAACTGCCCAGCAGCTACAAGGCTGGAGAGCTGCAGCATCCTTCCCAGCAGGAAAAGGCAGAATTCCTGGTCTGCACTGCCTCCTTGTCCCTGTCCCGTGCTGTGTAGTGGTGGAAGTTCCCTGCTTCAGGTGGTGGACTTTGGCTCCTGTAGCTAAAGAGTAAATTCCTTCTGTGCCTGAGGAAAAACCCAGGCTGGCCTGGCTGCTGGGAGCAACTGCAGCTGTTTGGGGAGTGTCCGTGGAAGGAGACCTGCTCTGTCTGCCCTCAGACATGCCTCTCTCCAGGTTGCAAGGCCTTTTTTTGGGTGTTAATCTACCTGTTTTGTGTAGGGTGGGGAAGGCAGAGCTGGAGGAATTGTACCTGTCTCCCGTTTGCCCTTCTGAGCCGGGAAGGCTGGCACCTCTCCAGCTGTGTGCTGCCACTGTGACAGCCACTCCTGACAGTGGGCGGCCCAGAGAGACTTAACATATTCCTTAGGTCTGGGAGGAGGAGCGGGGAAACTGGAAAAAGGGATTGGCTGATTGGAGTGAGGGCGTGGGCAAAGGAAAGAAAATGAACTCACCCAACAGCAGGGCTCCTGTTCCTCTGGCTCACAGCTTCATCAAGGACCGCTCCAAGGCCACTGGGCTGCCCATGAAAAGCAAGAAGGCCTCCAGCTTCCACGAGTTTGCCCGCAGTACCAGCGACGCCTGGGACATCGGGGATGATGAAGACGAGGACTTCTCCTCCTCCTCCTCGTCCTCTTTGCAAACTCTGAACTCTAAAGTGGCCAAGGCCGCGGCAGCGCAGGTCCTGGAGAACCACAGCAAGCTGCGGGTGAAGCCCGAGCGGTGCCAGCCTGCCCTCGGGGACCTCCCCACCAACTGCAAGGTCATCAAGTCCAGCAGCGAGGCCCAGCTCTCCAGGACCTCTGGTAAGAGCCATCTTCAGGAGCAGCCTCCTGCTCCAGTGCTCTCTTACTTGGCCACTGAACTCACCTCCTTGTTGCTACTCCCAGTGTGGGCAAGAGCTGTGACACAGCCCGTAAGCACGACGGAGGCTTTTTCTTCCTTTTAGTAGCCTGTACTCCAAGGAGCCATTTTCAGAGGTCTGGCTTTAATGCTTGTGTCCTCAGCTGCTCAACAGCCTGCACACAGGCATGACTGCCCCAGAATATTCCATGTTCTGGGTGCTATGTCAGTTTTGAGATCTGTTAAGTTCTTGCTGAGACTTGCTCACTGTCTGCTTCCAGGGTGGTTTGGTGTGCTGCTCTTAGCAAAGGTCTGGGTGAGGTCATGTTGACACAGCTTGGGCAGGGAATTGGGCAGCAGCAGCCCATGTTCACTGCCTTGTCTGCCTGTGCACTGAAGTACCTCAGGAGATGGCACTGGCAGCCCACCAGCTCCTGTCTCTGCACTTGCAATTAGCTTGATTGGTGTTTGGATCTGGAGAGCAGAGATCTGAACATCAGTTCTGCCTTGTCTCCTGTGTCCTGCTCACCTGTGGAGGGAAGTCTGATCCCCTTGCAGTCAGGTGTTTGGATGCAGGAGGAAGGAAAGGAGGCAGAAAAGGGGGGAAGTGGTGGAAGAGGCACCAGAGATGCCCGTGAACTGCTGATCCACTGGAGTGGGCCAGTGGTGCTGAGGAGCAGAAGGGTGAAATCTGCAGTGTCTGACAGTGGCTGTGGGAGCGAGGTGGGGTTGGAGAGGTGCAACCTCCATCCCCAGCTCAGTGCAGCCTCTGCTCCTTGCTAGAGGAGGCCTGTGTGAGGAGCCCCCTGCAGAAGCAGCAGTCCCTCCCCCTCCGGCCTGTCATTCCTCTTGTGGCTCGAATCTCTGACCAAAACGCCTCCGGGGCTCCTCCCATGACCGTGCGGGAGAAAACGCGCCTGGAGAAGTTCCGGCAGCTCCTCTCCAGCCACAACACCGACCTGGGTGAGTGGGGCACAATGAGGGTGGGCAGGGGAGGGCACAAGGGGCCTGCTGCCTGCATCAGGTCTGCTTTGGGGTGCAAAAAATCACTGCCTACAGTTGTAGCAGATGGGTGTTTGCAGGAATCGCCCTGTTGGCAGATGGTGATGTCCTCCAACCCCTCCCTGTCTGTCCCTAATCATTGTCCACCTTGCACATGATGGTTGGGATCACTGGGGCTGTCTCTGCATGAGAACTGAGGTCCTGGCTCACTGGTGACCCTCCAGCTCCCTGTTCTGTGCCCGAGCTGAGCTGAATAATCTCTACTCTCCTTGCAGCAGACCCACATCCCCAGTCATTGCTAGTGTGGGAGCCTTCCTGGAGGCTCATTGTCTCCAGAGCCTGCAGGAGCAGACTGGGCTTTCCTCTCCTTCTAGGTGTAGTGGTGCCTGGACGTGCCTAGGATCTAATGCATTGCCACCACTGTCCGTTTGCAGATGAGCTGAGAAAATGCAGCTGGCCTGGTGTGCCCCGAGAGGTCCGGCCTGTGACCTGGAGACTGCTGTCAGTAAGTACTGGAGCTGTGACACCTCAGGGACAGTGCTCCTGCACCTCCCTGTGTCCCATAGCCAGCCTTGCTTGTGTGTTCCCAGTGCCCAGGTGAGCTGTAGGGTTTTTTGATCAGGGAGTGCCATTGCTGCATCCTCTTGGAGCTCAAAGCCCAGACTGGTGTGGGCACTGGGTGGTTCACTCTCTTTTGGGAAACTGAACCTGATGAAGTTGGATTACTCCAAGCTCAGGGGCTAGGAAGGCCAAATTCCCCGAAAGCTCTTTCCCCAGCTCCCGAGTTGTGTGCCTGATGCCTGTGCACAGCTGGCAGGATTTCAGGGCTGGTGAGGAGGGAGGCTCTGCCCTGAGCTGAGTTCTCCCAATGCAGGGCTACCTCCCTGCCAACTCAGAGCGCCGCAAGCTGACCCTGCAGCGGAAGAGGGAGGAGTACTTTGGCTTCATCCAGCAGTACTACGACTCCCGGAACGAGGAGCACCACCAGGACACCTACAGACAGGTGGGAACCCTCCTCCTGCCTTCCTGCTTTGGGTATAGCCCTCTCCTCTCTCTTGCTGCTCCTTGGCCCCATGGGTGGGGTCATGCCATGATTTGCTCTAGCTGTAGCTAGGAGTCTTCTCTTTGGGCAAAAGGCACCATGGTTCTGTCCTTGTTAGTTTAAGCTTTTCCTAAATGGATCTAATTTAGGAAAATTTCAGCTCTGAACTACCTGCCTGCACATGAGCAGAGCAGACTGCAGATGATTTTCTCAGTACAGCTGTCATCTGTAGCCCTCACTGCTTGTGAGCTCTTGCCTGGGGGAACACTCATGGTGGATTCCCCTCTGTTAGCCTGTGACAAGTCATTGTGCCCCTGGAAAGTGCAGCTGGTGTGTGTAACCCACCTTCTTTTCCAGATCCACATTGACATTCCAAGGACCAATCCACTCATTCCCCTCTTCCAGCAGCCACTCGTGCAGGAGGTAAGGGGGTGAAGCTCCTGCCCTGCATCTGCCATGGGATGCTTAGCAGTTATGCTTTTCTGCCTTCCCTTTGTGCATGGCTAATGCAGGTACCTGCTTTTTCCCTGGTTCTTCCCTAGATTTTTGAGAGAATCCTGTTTATCTGGGCCATTCGCCACCCAGCCAGCGGCTATGTGCAGGGCATCAATGACCTGGTCACCCCATTCTTTGTTGTGTTCCTCTCTGAGCATGTTGGTAAGTGACACTTGCTGCTCTAAGCACTCCTGACAGTGGGGCTTGAAGTGGTGTGAAATGCTGGCATGAGGAAAACTTACTCTGCTGGAGAAGGGGATGATGATGTGCTCTTCCTTCAGAGTGCCTGGGCCAGGCTGGAGTTATATTTTCACCTCTTGCTGTATCTCTTCTCCCTGGTTGCTTGCCAGGGTTGCTGAGCCTCTGAAATTGGAAATGGGCCCGCTTAGCCCTGTTATTCGATCTGATTTAGTGGCCTGACAGCAGCATGGTGGGTGCTCTCTTCCCAAGGAGAAAAGGGAGGGAACTGATGGGTCAGTCAAGCCAGGAGGGCCAGACCTGTGTCTCCTGACTTTTATTAGAGTGTTGCAGTGCCTCCTGCAAAGCTTTGGCCTGATAAAGCCCCTGGGGTTGTCCCATGTCCCTGGTGTCCTCCATCTCCCTGATGCTTCTCTCTCTTTTGCAGAGGAGGATGTGGAAAACTTTGACGTGACAAACCTGTCCCAGGATGTTTTACGGAGCATCGAGGCCGACAGCTTTTGGTGCATGAGCAAGCTGCTGGATGGGATACAGGTGAGCCTCTGGGGCCACGGGAATTCCTTTGCCCTCGCTGGGGTGCCAGTGTGGTTGTCTCCTCTCCCTTTGTGTGTGTTCTGCATGCTCCAGCATTAGGGAGGTTTTGCTACTTCATTGACTTTAGTTTCTTCACTAAATCTGTTAATCTGTGAAATCCTGGGGAGATGGGTGCTGTGGCTGTCCAGATGGTCCCACCCTGACCAGGGAACTCACAGCAGGCAGACAGTCCTGGTGCTCATGAGCCCTGTCTCCTTGGCTCCTGGGAATCTCATCCCAACTGTCCAGCTGCTGATTTGGGTTTGATCATTTCTAGTTCAAGCTGCTGCTTCTGACTCAGGGCCTCTCCCCACAGGACAATTACACCTTTGCACAGCCAGGGATCCAGAAGAAGGTGAAAGCCCTGGAGGAGCTGGTCAGCCGGATCGATGGTAGGCGACACGGGAGTCTGGTCAGGTTTGTCACAGCAGAGGGAGGCCTCCTTTGGGAGAGCTCTCAGGGCAGGGTCAGCCAGAAACCCCCTGGTGACAGCACAGGGTGAGGAGAGAAGGAATTTGGGAGTAAAAGGCCTCAGTGAGCCGCGTGCAGGAGCTGGGGCCCTGTGAGCCCCAGGTGTGTAAGTGAAATGTGCTGTTTCAGAGCAGGTACATAATCACTTTAGGAAGTACGAGGTCGAGTACCTGCAGTTTGCCTTTCGCTGGATGAACAACCTGCTCATGAGGGAGCTGCCCCTGCGCTGCACCATCCGCCTCTGGGACACCTACCAGGTATGCAGGCTCCACTGACCTCTCTGCTTGGCTCGTCACTGTCACTTGTGTCCCTGTCCCCACGGGGACAAAGGTCTCCTGGCACCAGCTGGGGTGCTGAGGGACACAAAGCAGTGTGGCCCCAGGATGTTAAAGCCAGCTGGGCGATGGGTGGCTCACACCTGTGTCTGGGGGGTTGTTCTTCAGTTGAACTGCAGGGGTTCACCCAGAGTTTTGCTGTCCACAGTCAGAGCCAGAAGGATTCTCCCATTTCCACCTGTACGTCTGTGCTGCCTTCTTGATCAAGTGGCGGAAGGAGATCCTGGATGAGGAAGACTTCCAAGTAAGACCCTGAGGCTGGGGGTGATTCCCTGGGGAAGGGAAGTAGAGGGGAGGGAATTGCTCTGGTTGGGAGCCCAGTGTGGACATAGCCAGCTGTCAGAGCTGGCTTCAGGATCATCTGGTCTCAGGAGCTTTGCCTGGAAGTAACTTAAGCCTTGGTAATAAGAGCAGAGAATGGAGCTGTTGGAGGGTTCAAACATCCCATTCCAGCTCTGATCACAGTGTTTGCCCTCCTGTGCCCAGCTGTAACCCTGCAACAGCACCCTTATTCCAAGGGCCTTAGGCTGCTTCACTGGTTCAGATCTATTCCCAAACACATCTTGATGTTGTCCCTGAGCCTTTCAGACCTGCAGGTGTGGTGAGCAAAAGTTACTGAGCGCTGCTGCCGCTGCTCAGGCCAGCCCCAAGCCTGCACCGGATCCGTGCTCTGCCTTCAGCCTCTCCAAACTAAGCATCTTCCCCTCTTCCAGGGCCTTTTGATGTTGCTACAAAACCTGCCCACGATACACTGGGGTAATGAAGAGATTGGGCTGCTGCTGGCTGAAGCCTACAGACTCAAATACATGTTTGCAGATGCCCCAAACCATTACCGCCGATAGGAGCCCAGACTGGCTCCTCTCCTGTGCCCACCCCTTTGGCCCGATCTGATCACTGTGGCATTTTTGTCATCCCAAGTCCTCGGACACTCCAGCCAGCAGCTGCTCTTTGCTGTACAAAGCTCACCTGAACTCTTGTCTTAACTCTGAACGTGTGCCTGTCTGCCACTCCATGCGCCTGGATGTGCCATTTTGATGACTCTCAGTATTTCACTCCGTGCTGGTGGCTCACACCAGGAAGGGAGGCTTCAAGGGGCCAAGAGAGAACATGGGGGAAGCTTTACAGATAAACTGAGCCAGAGACTAAGCCCTCCTGTCCTCTGCACTCCCTGTCCTGGGCTTGTCTGGCTGGGACCACTTCAGCTTTGCTGCCTCCCGTTGGCCTGCACCACGTGCGCTGCCCCATCTGCTCCCTCCTCTCTTCTGACACCATTTGCACCAAGTCCCAGATGAAAATGCCTTATCAGAGACCTGCCTGGCCGCAGAATCCTTCCCCACGAGGGTGGCAGGGCAAGAAGTTTCTCTCAGGGCCTACCTTCGCTCCAGGAGGGTCCAGAGACCCCCCCAAGCACTTTGTGGGTTCACAAGAGAGTCCCTCGTGCCTGCCCTCCCTCCTTCTCTCCATCCTCTTCGCCTACCTCTCCCCCAGGGCAGCAGGGCAGGCACAACGGGGGCCACGACCACTCCATCCACACACACCTGGAATGATGTGTGCCAGCCTGGTGGAACTTTGGTGACTGATGTTCTGGGAGTACAGCCCCATGCAGAGTGTGGGGAAGGCATGGAGGGGGTGCTGGTAGGGGAGCAACATCTCTCAAAAACCTCCTGACCACGTCCCCACTCCTCCGAGGCGTTCTGTGTATATTGTGTTCTTGTGTATATGGGTCAAAGATGTACAATATATGTCTTCTCTTTGTAGCAGATTTTATATTTATAACATGAACCCCTTGTTCTCCCCATCCTCTCCACGCCTGAGGAGGATGTCTGGCTGTGGTGTTGTAGGGTTTTGAACCCCTCTGGAGGGTGGGGGGGTTGTTCCAGAGCTGCAGGTTTCTACCCTGATGTGTTCCCTCAGCGCTGGCTCTGCCTGAGGTGTGCCAGAAACGCCTCTCAGGGTTTGGGCAGTGCAGGAGGTGGGAGCTGCCAGCAGAAGCAAGGCAGAGCCCGCTGGAGACACGGGGCTGCAGTGCTGGCAGTGCCCCCGGGCCCTGCAGGCAGGGCAGGGCTGTGCCAGGGCTGCACTCAGGGACACTGCTGTGTCCCCAGCAGCCAGGGCAGCTCTCGCTGCTGTCCCCCACAGCGTCCCTGTGGGCTGGCCCTGCTCTGGTGCTGTCAGCTCCAGCAGCTGGGGATGTTTCTGGGGCCAGCCCCTTCCGTGGGCAGCACCTCTGTGCTGTGCCAGGGCTGGATCTGGGAAGGCCTGAGGGGATGGATCTGGGCCACCCTGAGCTTCTCCCAGCACTCCTGCTGGGCCACCCTGAGCTTCTCCCAGCACTTCTGCTGGGCCACCCTGAGCTTCTCCCAGCACTTCTGCTGGGCCACCAGGGCTTTCCTGGCCAGGCTGGAGGCTCCCAGGCCTCCACGTTTCCCTTTCTGTTTCCAGGGGAAGAAAGCAGCAGGCACTGAGGCTCAGGCCGAGCATGTGACAGGCAGAACCTTGTTGCCAATAAAACTCCAAACAGTATCTCAAGAAATCACTTTCCTAAGGTGGACTTATTTTTCTCAGGCATTTGGACTTGCTTTGTGTGTGCCTTTTGTTGTTTTTCTCTGAGAAAACAGAGTGGTCCTTAGTTTAACATCAATTTAAAAAAAAATTTTTAAAACTCCCACTAAACAAAAAAAAAACTACAAATAAACAAAACCAGCTCAAGGTGAGACCTCTCCATGCAGCACCCAGTGGTGTCACCCCCTGCACAGGGGACACAGGACATGGTGGAGGCAGAACAAGAAACCCCTCCCTGTGTCCCTCCCTGTCCTTGCTCTGCCCACCTGTACCTGGGACCACTGGGATCACTAAAAGCCATCATGGTGAGTTCTGGACTTCAGGACAACGTTAGCAAGGAAGAACTCTTTCTGAGGGTGATGTTTTGTTGTTTTGCTTTTTTTTTCCATACATTAGAACATTTATTTCTCAGAGAGAAAATATAGTCTCAGACAGTCAGATTATAGTAGGTAAAATTAGCTTTTTTTTTCTTTACAAGCATAGATTTTCTTATTACTTCTCTTATACCATCTGATATAAACAATTCTAGAAAGCAAATAAACTCACTTTCTACAATAAATAGAGCAATCTGTGCTTTACAGCAGACTGACAGTAACATTTAGGTTCTGTAGCAACAACAGGATATCAGCCAATCCAAATTCTAAACTCATTTAAAAACCAAACAAAATGAAAAAAAAAAATAGACCAACTCCCAAGACCTTAAAACATATACACAGGTCACTAGTCCACAGCTGAGCTACCACCTGGAAAAGTGTATGTTCCTTTAAATAAATTACACTGTGTGCATATAAAAGACCCAGCAACACAACTGAGGACTTCAAGAATGGTGACAATAGGTCTAAATAATTTAGAACATTTTACAACTATATACACAACATCCTTCCCTAGCCACACTCCATGGGCACTATTATCACTATTAATATTTTTATAAACTCCTATGCCCCATCTTTGTATGTTAAAGGAATCTTAAAATTCCTTCAACTGCAGTTCCATGCCCCAATGTATAAGAAGTGGTATTTTAAAAAAGTAGAGCAAGTAGAAATGGCAGTGATTACTCCCTACTATTCATTATCATTAATTATTATTATTTTGACTCCACATTCTCTTCAGTATGAAAAAGTTAAAAATAATTTAAAAATACTGAGTTAAAAAGCAAAATGATGATCTTCAATCTACAATCTTGCTTTGCACCTTTGGCTCTTTAAAATGGGAAAGCAAAAAGGGATATGCAACAGAAGAGATCAGAGACATAAAGTCCTTGGCTAATAGAAAAGATTTAGACACCAAGTTCCCAAACATCAGTTTGTCCCTGTTTTTCTGCAATGCAAACCCAAACCAACAGGGAGTGTCTGGGTGTAGCTGGATGACAACACTGGAGACCCACACACCAGGGAAGGATGTGCACGTGTGGGAGAAGGTGAAGCAGCAGGAGGGTTGTGTGCTCTGCTCAGTGCTTGGCTTCAGGCCAAAACGTGGCAGAGGGAAACAGGGAGACAGAAAAGAGGAAGGGGGAAAAAAGGAAGAGGAGCCTTACACCAAATGTGCATAAACCAACACAAAAGATGCATCTCCCTTCAACCCTGATCAACCTCAGTGCCTGAAGAGCTGCTTCAGCTCAACAGCCACCTCCAAAATTACTTCTTACAAAAAGGAAGTTATCTTTTCTTAGGTACTGTGCTAAGTCATGATATGAAATGTTACTGCAACAAGCAGAGTCACAGAAACCAGAGCTGAAATGTGAAACTACAAAATCAATTTCTAAGACATACATACAGACACAGATCAGGTAATTTGATTTTCATCTTTAAAGCTCTGTGCATCTGTGCATGAAAATGTGCGGGGGGGAAGGTTACCAAAATCTCAAGCTTTTCTAAATGCAGTGAGAGAAATCTAAACATGAAAACACGATGGACTTAGGCAGGAGAATCACAATCAGAGCTCCCAGCCATGATTCTTTGCGGTTTTTATGTGATAGGACAATGTCATTTAAAGAAAAATGAAAAGGCCAATGATGGTTAGGGTAAATTTGGCACAAGAAAGTCCAGTTGGGATTTCTGTAAAGAATCCTGGGGGTGCCAGGTTCCCAGGCATTAGCTGGGACTGGCTGATGACCCAAAACCCTGGCAGTCCAGGAGAGGCAGGGGCAGGGGACGGTGCATGAGGTCCCAACATCCAAGTGCTGTGTGCTCTGCTCACCACAGCAACTCACCTTGGCTCCTGTCACCTGTCAGCTTTTCCTACCTACCTTACTCCCTGTAGACTACATTTCACCTCCTGCCAGCTCTTCAGCAAGACACATTCAGGAAGGAGCTGGACCAGGGTTTTTTTGGCACATTTCAGGGTGCTCTGAGGCGTGCTGACAGCTGCTGGAGGTGCTGCACTCTGCAGTGCAGCGGGTGTGGAGGAGCAGAGGCTGCCCCAGCAGCCCCTCACAGGTAGGTAGGGATGAAGGGGTTGTCCCCCTGCACTCGGCTCAGGTGGATCATGGCTCGGTCGTAGGCCACCTGCACCGACTTGCGGATGCTGGTTTTGCGTCCCTCCATCATCTTCAGCTTGTCCACGGTGTCATCCACACCCAGGGGAAAGACTTTGTCCCGTGGCAGCCACTGCCTGCAGCAGGGAGGAGTGCACAGAGCTGTCACCTCCTCCCCAGGAACAGTTACACCCATGTAATGTATTTATTCATCATCAACGCCCCACAACAACGGTACAAATGTTTAAATCCCTGCATTTGACATAGAAGGAGTCCCTGCAGCCAGAATGCCTTATGAGCACAGACTTCCCTCTGCATGTTTAAATTCCCCAATTTCCATGTAACATCATCATAATCCCTGTGTGCTCCCACATCGCAAAGATTATGTTAAATCTTCTCGCTGCCCCTCACCACGGAGCTGTGTGCACACACTCACCAGGTTCTCTTGTTGTCAAAGAAAAGGACAAGGAAGAGCTTTTCTCCTGCCTCTGTCTGCCTCTGCTCCCCCAGCTTCAGGACGTCCATGGGGGGCACAGGGATGGGGACTCCGTTGTGCAGCAAACCCTCGCGCGGCATCTTGGGGTCGATAATCTGGGGACACGGGGAGGACATTCAGCACAAAATCCTTCCAAGCAATGAACAGAATGCATTCTTCTCCTGTTCTTTCAGTGTATCCAAGCTAGACAAATTAAGTCTATTTTGGGTGGGTAAGCAAAATTGTTTGTTTTCAGCATCTCTTTCTAAAAAAGTTTCAGCCTGAGGCTTCCCCTGTGGGAGGGAAGCCAGCCAGTCCCAAAGCCAGGCACCCCATCTTGAAAAATGGATGTGTGTGGTTCTGTGAATTACACATTAGTGTAAATGCCTTTACACTAATGTGTAATTCAGTACAAACTCAGTGTTATTCTGTTCAGCAAAGCATTTCTCTCCCTCACACCAAACTCCAAATAAATGCAATGCTCCTGCTGTACTCCACAGGCAAATGTGATTTCACAACAGCTCCGCCCTGGGACAGCTCACTTGACATCAGTGGCATTGCTCAGATTTACACTGCATTAGATCAGAACCAGGCCAAATATTTTGAGAGTTGACAAGCAGTGCTGGCACCATCAAGCCAGGGAAACGGAGACTACAGTAATTCTGAAGATAAGTCACAACAAACAAATTCTCCCCCTGTAAAGCAGAAACGTTCATGTGCACTTTTGTGCTATGTCAGCACAGAAGAAAACAGCAGAAGGTGGCTGCAATACTCAGTCTGTTCTTCCCCTCCCAAGGCCTTGAAAAAGTGAATTGGCTTTGACATTGGCCATCTGTAGGAATTTATTAAGACACTTTGCCACCACAACAGGCTGCTATAGAAAAAGCCTTTTTTGGAGGCAGTCTCAGTGGTTAAATCGATTCTAAGCCACAGTTTAACTCTGGCTGTAGCCACGTGGAGAACTAAAACTGCTTTGGCTGGCCAGGATGGCCAGAAAATCCATGGATATTCCCTCTTCTGGGCTCCCACTAGGAGTAAGAGCATGGATGAGAGTCACACTTCCAGCAAAATCTGCTCTTTTTGATATTTATCTATTTATTAATAGATAAATATGCAAAGGCAGATAAACAGTAAGAAATAACATTCAAGGGACATGCATATATGCTCATATTTAAATTAAACATATGGTTGTTGCAAGAGGATGTAGACATGACAGGGCCAGCTGGGCACCTACAGATGGAGCTGTGCTCACCAAACAGGAAAATGTGCAGGCAGCAGAACCCAGTGCCTTTATAAAATTTAGGTTTTCTCATCCCCACAGTACTGATTACTTTCCTCAGAGGAGAGGAGAGTGAAAGAGCTCCTACCCCTGACAATGAGAGACCAATGTTTTATGAATCCTCTGCAAAACCCTGAAACAATGAGCACGGGGAAGATTCACTGTGCAAAGGGGAAAGGAGAAACAAAAAGCACATTTTACATTATTTTGGGAAGTTTTCCTTTTCCGTCTGGTTACAGTGCACAACAGAACTGTGTTCTGGGCTACCTGAGCTGCAGGGTGAGGCTGTGGGAGAGCCACAGGGCACTTACCAAGGCAGGGTAGGAGGGATAACCACGGCACTTGGCCCACACCAGCTCCAGGGGCTCCAGCTCAGCCTCCTCAAAGGACATCAGGAGAGGCCTGCCTAAGGGACAGCAGGAGACAGAGCTTAGGTGCCAGCAAGAAAACACAAGGAATCACACTGTCATCTCAGCATCAATCAACTAAAACAGGTGAACAACTGCAGTACTTAAAGCACACTGACAAGACAACAAGGAAAATCACTTGTTTGTATCTATATGAACTGGGTGTTCATTATAAAATTCAGCATGTACCAAACTCCAGCCTTCTTTGTGCTCTGTCAGTACAGTCAGGTTCAGCACTAAGATAAAGCCACAGTCTCCTAAATCATGGGTCATGTGGCTTCACATTAACTCTTCATGTTAATCAGAAACGTTAATCAGACTGAGTCACTGAAATCAAATGGCCCCACAATGGATTTGGTCATAGATATGAAGTCAGCCAGTCCTGGTCCTGGAAAAGGAGTAATGAAAATACTATATGCAATAACCTAAATCTGTAACAAAGCAGGTAACAGTGCCCAGGCAGGTCCAGCCTGGGTAGTTTGTGCAGGACTGGCTCCTGGTGTGCTTTGAGATGCTTTGGTTCAGGTGGGTGCAGGGCAGCAATTCTCACCTGAGCCACTAAAATCAGAGTCTCCATTCACACCCTCCAAGAGGGGCACCCGAGAAAGAGCTGGCTTCCCTCGGCTCCGCTTGGGAGGCACCAAACCACTGTCACGAAGATGTGGAGAAGTAGGGCATTAGAAGAAAACAGATTATCCTGGACAACAAAGACAATGGATTCCCCAAACTGGGTTAAAATTCTGAAAAATTACAGCACTGGTGCAACATTGACATGAAAAGAACACCAGTTGTGTATAGGCTTGAGAGACGACACAGCAGCCCCCCACTGAAACTGGACTTTGTCACCCATATCCTGAACATCCTTTCACCCCCTTACTACAAACATTTCAGAAAATGGACTACCTCCACCTCAAGCAATCATATTTTTTCACAATTTTCATATTGTAATTTTTTTTCTTTTAGAGTTTTCTAATAAGCAACCTATTGTGAGTGATTTTGGTGCTGGAAAAGACTAGAGAAAAAGTAGCAAACAGAGCTGCTCCTGGATAGAATAATTGCACAAGTTATCCACGAGACATCAGAAGATGTCAGGTGCTTGCTTTAACTCTGTTCAGTCATGTTTGAAGTGCCTAGTTCTGCTCTTAAACTTTTGAGAGGAAGAAACCAGATATTTAGTAGGTGGTAAAAGTTCAGCATTTCCTGCAGTGCTGAACTGAAAATTTGAATTCAAGTTTTTCCAAGTTTCGGTTCCCAAGAACTGCATCAGTAGAGAGGATGTGCACGCACTGAGAAAGAGCAGTGTAACACACATCCACTTGCTTGAAAAATCAAGCACTGCTTTTGGGACCTGCAGCTTCAGAGGACAGGAGGAACACTCAGAGTTTTAGAGTCAACACACAAGTAACAGTCTGGGCTGGGTTTGGAACTAAGAAGTCAAAGAACAGAATCAGAGAGATTAACACAGACACAGAAGGTGTTTCAGGGAACAGTTCTGCCTGGGCCACTCACCTGCAGGCCTCCAGCACCAGCCCACTGCCCAGGGCAGAGCGTTTCCGTGCCTGCCGCTCCCCGTCCTGCCTGTGCTCCTCCCCGTTCTCCAGGGAGCACTCCAGACCCCTCTGCAGCTTCACGCCGTTCTTGGCTTTTTTAAAAAGGACCGATGTCCGGCGGCCCACGCTGCTGAGGGCGGGGCTGGCAGGGCTGTCTGCAGGCGGCAGGGCCAGGCCGTTGAGGCCGTTGTTGGACAGCAGGCGGTGGAAAGCCTGGCTCTCCTGCTGCAGAGCCTTCTTGTCGAAGAGCTCTCTGTCCGACACCATCCTCCTCTGCAGCTGGTTCAGGGACCTGCTCTCACTGATGGGTTTGAGCGTTGGAGGGTCCTGCAGAGAGTCCAGCTCTGAGAGGGTGGGTGCAGGTCCTGTGGGCTCCAGGGTTGGAGGGTATGGCAGCTTGGCACCATCTGCTAAAGGAACAGAGAATCTGCTTGAACATTTTAGCAAGAGTCATTCCCAAAACTACCAACAGCCATTCCCACCTTTCCCTAAAGTCACAGGAGAAACAGCAGGCTTTGACTGCTGACGAGCACTAGAGACCTGGAATCAAAATCCCGCTGCTCACCTTTCTCCCCTTCCTCATCCCCTTCCCTGGATGTTGTCTCCAGCCCCTCCCGTGGCACAGTGTCCCCGTTGGGCAGGGCCTTGCTCTGCTGCTGGGCCAGTTTGTGGCGGATGGAGTTGATCTCGCGCCGCAGGAGCCGGATGCGCCGCGTCCGGGCGCCGCTGGAGCGCATGGTGCTCACCGTGTCCAGCTTCTCCAGCAGCTCCTTCAGCTGCGCCTCCAGCGACAGGTGAGCCCGGTTCTCCGGGACCAGGATATTATCCACTGCAGCACAAGAGAAGGGAACGGTGAAGGGAAGGAGTAAGGCTTCTTGGAGAAGCACCTGGGGCCAGTGCCAGGCCTCATTCCCTTTGATGCTGTCCACTAATCAATCGCTTCAGCCTGGGGAAATAACTTTGGAGCTTGGACTTCCTTCTTTGGATAAAGAGTAGTTGATTCAACTTGACCATCCCTCAGCTCCTGTTACTGCCTCAGGGGCAACAGTGAAAGGACATGTCTGCACCCCACACAGAACAACTTGTGGTCTAGGCCCTTGTCAGAAACCTATTTCATTGTCAGATTAAATGACAAAATCAGACCGCAAACATAAGGGGCCAAAACGTAACATATTTTCCATTCCTCTGGCTCTGCTGGAGGGCTGGCATCCGCTGGAGCAGGACAGACAGCTGAACACCTACACAAATTTCATAATGACTGTCCATCTGTACTCAAGAGGCCTTCAACATTTAGGAACCAGATGGCACACTGCAAGCTCTGTGTGCTTGATGGCTGTACTAAGTTTAGCCAAGTTACTCAACCAATGCTTTGGAGCTGCCTCAAGAGGGCTGTGGAAATGGATGAGGTTGTGTTGGGAATGGTAAGACTCAGCTAGAAGGATTGCTAAGGTCCCAGTACCTTCACCCCTCATCACCTCCTTTCAGCCCTCAGTGCTCCATCTGACACAGCTACTGTACATTTTGCCAGTTAACAATGAAATATATGAGCTTTCCTCCTCAAAAAATCCCAGTTTGCAATGCTCTTTAAATTAGTGAGTTTGTAGGACATTCCTGGCACAAATCAAAGAGCACAGGCAGTTTACAAGGCTCTGCCAACACAAACATGCACTAGGAGAGCTGGAGCTAAGCTGCACCTAGCTCAGGGTGCCCAGCTCACCTGAAATCCCACTCTCTGGGGTTCTAGAGGAGTTCTATATGTGCCTAGGTAAACACATGGATAGGAAAATTCTCCTATGCAGAACGGCCACAATTGCCATGCAGGCTGAAGGACATGCTCAGAACTAAAGCTATGTTTTACCTGGGGAAAAAAACCACTAATCATTACTCACCATCCTCCCAAGAAAAGCGGTAAAAGTCGTGGGGCTTGGGCGACTCAGGCAGGTGAATCCCCACGCCAGTGTCAAAGCCGATGCTGTCGGCCTGGCGCCGCGCGTGACGCAAAATCGCTCCCCCGAGGTCCCGGAGCCGGACAGCTGCTCGGTGGAAAATCGTGTCTTTAGCATTATACCTCATGCAGTTGGCAACTATAAGGTTAAAGTCTTCCTCAAACTCATCCAAGGTTCGGTACAGGTGGGACTCCAGCTTCCGCCTCATGGTGGAAAAATCCATTGGGTTGGAAATGAATTCCAGGTAATCTGGAACCTAAACATATAAAACCTGTACAATTACAAAAACCATTTACTAGCCAACCAGAGCGCACCCATCACAAGCACTCTTAATGCCCTTTCCACTGGCAAGGGGCAGCAACAGATGTTCATTTCTGTGTCACCCAGGCAAGGCAGACACACCCTGGCTCTGCAAAACATTACTCATCTAAGATGTGCTAAACTTTCAGAAAAAAATACCCTTTTTTTGTCCTGGACACATCATCAGTCCTTTTTGAGATAGTTTTTAGTCCACCAGCAGCCTGGGACAAGGTGGTTTGTGCTTCTGCCCAGCAATAACGCATCTACAACCCACTAAGCACCTCCAGGAAAGAGACTTGCCTCGTTCAGGTTAACAGGCTCTGTGAAGATCTGGGCAGCATCCTTCTCCTGCAGCAGGTCCAGGGTTGTGCGGAGCAGGACGTTGAAAGGGGTCAGCTGCAGCTCCATGGCAGCCTGCTGCACCTTCACCTGGCAACGGGAACACAGCCATGAGGACACCCACTGAGGACAGGATCTGAGGGTGGTGTCTCCCTCCAGATTCCTCTGAATCATCCCCCCAGCTTCACTCAGTGGTGGAAGCCTCAGGCCAGCATTGTTGTAGAACTTCTGGCAAACACCTTGCAGTCTCCATGTACATTGCCCAGTCCAATCCTTTTACATGGGGAACTCCTGTTTATTCAATCTCAAAGTCAAAAGAAGAGGAAACCCCAGGAAGTTAAAGGATACCACAATTAAAAATGAAAACAGGCTTTTCATGCCTGCTAAATTATCCTGGAGAACTCCCTGCCTCAAGATATTGTTATTATGCCAATTAGCAACATTGTATAAAAATTAAAAGTACGCAGGCATTTATATGAACAACATCAATAATTAAGAATAGAGAGCAAAAACAAAGTTTAAGACATAAGCTCTCAGACTTCAAGGCAAAAACCAAACAACAGTGGTTAGATGTCTGCAAATTCCTAATACAGTTCCTTCTATCCTTTAGGAAGTCTCTAATACTGTTTGATTTCAAACAAACAAGTTGTAGCACTGAAAACCTCCTGCATGGAAAATCTATTCAAAGAACAGGATGAAAGTATTGTCCTTTAACATCTTCATTTCTTTGATCTTATAATCACTCGTTATGTCATTAAATCAACACTTCAGTAACAAAGGTAAGCAAGTCTGTTTACACAAAGCAAACTGCATTTGATGTGCTCAGCAACAAGACTGCATCATTGAGAGAATGAATATAGACAAAGACCACACTTTTCCCTCAAAACAGGAAAAAAGCCAAACAGAGATGCATGATTCTGGAGCATCCTTCGGCACTCACCTAAAAGCTGGGCTGGGATAGAGCCCAACTAGATTCACTTTCCTGTGGTATTTTATCCTTTTAAAAAGCACACCACAGTTTCTATAAGCTTTTATGGATTTAGCCAGCTCTGATAGGGTTCTATCAAGATATCAAAAGCAAACAAAGCCCAGTAATGGTTTTTGGTTTTTTATCCTCCTACCTAAAATTTGTTCACATAGCAATGAGGGCTGAGCCACTGTAAATGTAAATCAAGGACAATGCAGGAATGGGACGGCCAGAACTCCCTACCTGCTCCCGTTTGAGCTTTTCCCTCTTCCGGATGAGCTCGATGAGCAGCCGAGCCCGCTCCAAGTCGTGCCGGAGCTTCTGCCAGTACTTCAGCTCCTCCTTCACTGCACTTGTCTTCTCATCCTGCTCCTTCTGCAAAGTATGAGTGGGGTGAGATAAAAAACACCACAGGCTTCCTGTGTTTCCTTCTTTTTCTCAGAGTCGTTCTCAGAGTCTTCCTCTTACTGCCTTGTCTCTTGTTCAGACCATGTCCCCTCCTCCCTCCAACATTTAGCTGTCTAACAGAGAGAACATCAGCTTTTCTAGATTTTACCTTATCTGTGAAATTACCCCAAATTATCCTGCAGCTTCACCCTGGGAACACACTTCAGTGTGTGCTCATTTACACCCTCCCTGCTTTTGTATCTAAGTTTATTACAGAGGCTGGAAATTTTCCTGTGCATTGGAGCAGCAGCCCAGAGCACTTACAGTCTAAAGGGAAGGGAACCAAAAGCAGGGGAGAAGAGAGCTATTTTGTAACCCATAAAAACAGAGCCATGGAAAGACATTTGCCAAGAATGGCCAACACTGGGAGATGAGCTCACACCTTCCAAGACACTGTTTAGTGACTTCACAACACAATCATCCGTCCTCTCCTAAATCTGTAGATTTTTTAGTGATTTGGATGACACACCTCAAGTGCATACACTTTCATGATTGCTAAGAGAACAATTGCTTCCCAATATCTTAATGGTTTATATTAATAGGATATTTGTTTCTAAGAACTTAATGTAAATTGCCAGTTTAATACACAAAGGAAATGCTGCACTTTCCCAAGCTCTGCACTGATGAGTGGGGAATAATTTTTCTATTTAGCACCCAGAGCAGTCCTCTTGCAAACAAAAGTCTATAAATTCCTCCAACTACAATAAAAATATACATGTGCATTGTATACAATCCCTCCTGACAGGCTGTGTTAGAGGGTAGAGTCCTACTGCTCCATTACTCCAGCAACTACTTCTCATGCCAAATGCAGTGTTGTTTAATAGCACCAAGATCAAAGGACACAGATGCCAGCTCAAAAGAGGACAGAAAGACTCCAGAATTGATGATTATATCTCAATGTGCATGGGATGGACAGAAATTAAAGCTGCAGGGAGAATGACCTGAACTGGAATTTAGCCATAATTCTGGTGTTAAAATAATTTTCTTTACTCACTCCAAGGAATTTGTTTTAATCATTCATATAAGAGATCATTCCACCAAGAGCCCATCACACCCTTGCACAACCCTGGGTCTTCTGACTCAGGGGAAAAACTCCCACCTGCTGTCTCACCAACACCAATTTCAGTGGCATCATGGATATCCCCCTAATACACAACTCAGTTCTTCAGGCACGAGCACACCGAGAGGAGATCGAGAGAGGCTTAAAACTGATCTTTTCACCCTCGCTCTGCTCCCAGCCACGTGTAAAGCTCATCTCCTCCTGGAAGGCAAGCTGTGGGTGCTGCCCCTGAGCAGAGGGGGAGCAGCGGTACCTGCTCGGCGTTCCTCTGGGACTGCAGGTGCGAGTGCAGCCGCCGGATCAGGGGCACCCCGTTCCTCGCCTGCCGCTTCAGCAGCCAGTAGTTGTGCAGCCTCTGCATGAACTGGTTCTTCCTCTGCAGGGAGAGCCCGCTGCAGATCTTGTTCAGCCTGAAGGAAGCACAGAGTGTCATGGAGCCAGCTGCAAAGCAATCGTGGCTTTGCAGAGCCCAGGGTCTCCTGATGAAGCTTTGCTGTGTTGTGTCAATGCTCACTCTGAAGTACACACAAACTGGGACCATCTGGGATCTCCTCACATGCAGACAGATGTGCCCCCTTTTCATACTGGAGGGTCCCACCAAGCACTGGCCACAGCACAAAGTATGAAATCATCAATTCAGCTCCAAGCCTTAATTTCAAAATTACTTCCCATGTCAAGAACCTTCCAGGGGCCGTTTAAGTTTGATGTTATTAATCTGGAGCCTGGGAAATTAATTTGACAGGAGTCCAAGAATAATAGATCACCTATTTTAACCTTTGCTTACCATTCTTATCTTACACATGGTGCCTTATCGCCTATCTATTAAAACAGACACATCAACACACCTCCTAAGGCACCAAACAAAAATTCAGCACTACCTAGTTCTGCATGAGGGAGAAAATTACAAAAATACAGCCAAAGTCAAAGCTGCTTGCAACACTGTCAGGTTTGACATGCTCTGTAATAAAAGGAGGAATTAGGAAACTATGGAATGAGATCTCAATAATTTTAATAATGGGATGACCCCTACCTGCCTACCAACCTGTAATGCCTCAAGTATTTTAAAAATGCCTTCATGGTAGATGGTGTTTTCTATTAGGGACCACCTAAGAGTCTGCATTACACAACAGCTTGGGATGGCTGCTCAGCCAAAGCCAGAAAACCACAGTGACACTCAGAAGAAACCCAGCCACAGGCTATGCTGCAGAGCACCCTGAAAACAGTTATTGCTAAAGCCTTGACTGAAGATTCAGTGTTTCCAAGGTCAACAGTGAGAGGACTGAGTCCTTAAAACAGACCCTGTTCAGCTACAGCTGTCCAACTCCTTCCCTAAACCTGCAGCACTCACCTGTAAGAGGGAATTTGTGCAACAGCCACCACAGGCATGGACGAACGCCCTTTGGTCATGTCACTGGGTTCCTTTTTGATCTTCTGCTTCAATTTCACTTGGTTCTTCTTCACAGACCCTTTGGGAGGGCCAGAATTGGCTTCCTCCTCTTCCTCCTGCTTCACAGTGACCTCCTGCCAATCAGCACCAGCAGCTGGACACCCTCTTCTCACCGTGCCAGGCGGGGAGTGGCTCTCACAGTAGGCAGTCTTGCGCACGGTGAACGTCGTGCCGTTGATGCTGGTCTCCCTCATGGGCTCAATCTTCATGAAGAGCCCGGCTCTCTGTGCACAGGTGACATGGAAGGCAGTGTAACAGTTCACCTTGTGGCATTGGATAGCAGCTCCCATGCCCTTCTGCTTGCAGATACAGCATGTGAGCTTCCACCGAGCTGGAGGGATGTTATTGATCCCTTCGATGGGCTCCAGGAACACAGTGTTTGCAAAGCAGACCTCTGGGATCCAGATGGCACAGACCACGTGAGCCCAGCGGCCATCACTGGTCTGCTTGAAGGCTCCCCCTTTGTTTGGGCAAAGGACACAATCCACAGGGCGAGAAGGGGACTGTAAACAGCAGCGGCAAAGCCACTGCCCCTCAGGGATGTAGGGCACACCGTAACACTCCTGGTGCACGGCCAGATTGCAAATGTCACAGAACAGGATGACATTGCTGTTGTGACACTCATCGTCCATGCAGACACAGCAGAAGGCATCCTCATCAATGAGCGACTGCTGAGCCCCGTTGTTCCGGCTCTCAAGGTACGACTCCTTTTCCAGCCGATCCACCAGCAGCTCAAAAGTGTCAGCAGAAACTGTCCCATAACCATCAGCCCTTCTCTTCTCGTTGACCATCTCCAGCCATGCCAGATCCTCCTCATCCATGTCATACTCCACTTCTACGTTGAGGTCCTCGGGAGGCTTTTCAATGTACCGGTAGTAGGCAGCAGGGAGGGGAGGGGCATCTGGCTGGCTGAAGGAGTCCACCACACGGAACTTGGGCTGGGGCAAGTGCAAAGATATCCCCGGCGCATGTTTGGAGCAGGACTCTTTCTTCTTGCCTTTGGAAGGTGTTTTCTTAGATCTGGAAGTGAAGAGGGGCTGCTCACTGTTCTCCTTGTTGCTGTTGCACTCGGTGATGTCCTGGGCTGTCAGCTCGTCCTCGGTGATGAGCTTGAGGGGGTCGTAGATGCTGATGCGATGGAGCCGCCCGTCGATGTCCACCTCCACGATGCGCTGGGCCTGCGCGTAGGTCAGCGTCTCGCGGCTGGGCGAGCACTTGAGGCTGTAGGGCGAGGGAGAACGCCTCCTCTCCAGGTGCTGCCGGCACCTCCGCCGAGGCTTCCTCATCCCTGTGGTCCAGAGAGCCTGGGACACAACAGGACACAGGACAGGGTAAGACAAGGAGACAAGCAAGAAGCAGCACAGACTGAAAAACTCACTCAGTGCTGCAATAGCATGAATTTCTACCAGACACTCCAGCAACTTCAGGCTCCCTGAGTCTTTACCCCGCAGATACAGGCAGGTTTTGATATATCAGCCATTTCTTGCAATGTGTATCAGAGCACAGCACCCTCCAACTTCCTCTATTGGCACCTCAGATGTACATTCCACCACACCACCAGTGAGAAAAACTCAAAATAATCGGACAGCACAATATACAAACAGTCTGCTGTGCATCCAGATCAGCAAACCATTCAGATCCCCTGAAATTCAAACAACATTGTTCACATCTTCTTGCACCATTTACATATTAAGCTCTCACAAACCAACAAGTTCTCCTCTGCTCTTTTGCCTGTGACTTTTCATTTATATCCCCAAATGTGCTGGTTGTTTTCCAGGTGAAAAGGAATGCACTATTTGGGTCTTATGAATGCTATTTCCAATTTAATTTTTTTTTTTTTTTGTCAGCTCCAGATGAGAAAACTCCCTCAGTCCAGGAGGGAGCTCCTCCAGGTTTCACAGCTCAGGGCTGCCACCACCAATCCTTCCATCCTGACACTGCAGATGCAAAAAAGTCCCATAATGAAAAATCATCCTCCAGCTTTGCTTTTCCTTCTGTCAAGGGTCACAAACAAAACAAGAGGATGAACTGAGCAAGGCAGCAGAGAAAAGATGTGAATCCTTTCTGCTCTTCCACAAAAAAGCAAAGAAGGATAAAAAGGCAACAAGCAGCATGGATCCCAATGGACTTACAAGCTCTGGCGTTAGCCCCTCTGGAGCCACAATTCCCATTCATCCACCTGAGCCACCTGGCTATGGAGAGTCCACAGCAGGAAAGCAGCAAGACAGCTCCCAGCACCAGGAGCCGTGAAATGGCATTTGCTCAGAGCCTTAACAAAAAGCCCCAGCCAGCTCTGCCCGCACAAACTGCTAATCAGCAAGCCAGATAATTAGCTGAGAGTTGGCTGCTGACATTAAGGAGGTGCCTGTCAGAGGGGAGCAGAGGAGAAGCCTGGGGAGATGGTCTGGGGGAGGATTCAGACATGGTGGCTGCAGCTCAGAGATCGGAGGGTGAAGGAGGGAGCTGGCAAAGAGGGAAAGCAGAGAGGAAGCCAAGTGAGTAATGCAAGAGAGAAGGGCAGAGTCAAGGATGGGAACATGACTTATGGGAATAAACAAGCTGAGGCTGAAAGAAGTCAGAAAGGAGACAAAGGAAAGCAAATGTAAATTCTCTGTGAGAAGATAAGCCAGCCCAGAGCTTATCTGTTGCTATGCAGAGGCCTGAACCAGCACCTCACCCTTATTTAAAGCAATCCACGCATTCAGCTCCTTTCTGTGGGACCCACAGACAAGGAAACACACTACAAACCCACAATTTGTACTCAGCCAATGCAATGTTTGTACTCCATGAAGGACATAGCTCCAGAAACTCTCAACTGTGTGCCACAGCAAGCAGCATCTCACAGGACCAGGACCTATAAGAGGTCCAAGCTTATTCCAGAAAGAAGGAGCCAATCCCAGGAGCTATTTAAAAAATACATCTGTAAGATAAAATCAATGGATGCCAGAGGAAAGAAGCAACCCAAAACAGCTGCAGCCCCCTCTGCACCTTTTGCCAACTAAAACACCAGCAGAATTCCTGCTGCCCTTGACAATGTCCCTTCATGTTCCTGCCACGTCTGTGCTTGCCCATGGTCCCCTCAAACACCTGCCAAGGGTTTATGTTCCTCACACTGACATTGATGCCTACAATGAAATGTGTCGGTGCCCAACAGATGTGACAGAGCAGCTGGCCTTGGCACATGCAGAGATCTCGATCTTTATCAATGCCCTGATACTGCTGTAACCAAGCCAAGCTGACAGAGATGCACGGGCCTCGAGAGAGGCCCTCCCTCTGGAACAGGGCGAGTACGAGATGGGCCATGGGTGAAGTTTCAGGTATAAAGTCAGGGTTCGGCATGAGCGGTGTCAGTTCTCAGCAGCAACTGAGGGAACGGTGACATGCCCTCAGCTGTCAGGCACTGGCGGGAGCTCCTCTCAGGAGCTACCCCGCGCACCGAGGGCTCCCTGCAGGGAACTCCAGTAGCAGCCAGCGATGCCAGCCAAGGCACAGCAGGGACTGGGACAGAAATGAAAGAGTCCCGGGGGGAGGAGAAGGCGCTGAACCCGGTGGGACGGAGCCGCGGCCGCGTCTCCCCACGGAACCGCCACATTCTCCAGAGACAGGGAGCGGGCAGCGCGAGCGCACAGGGCTGCACGGCCATTGGCTGCCGCCGCCGTCCATCACAGCGCCAGCACCAATAGCAACGCGAGGCGCTGAGGGGCTAACGGCGGGCACGCTCGGCCCCGCCTGAGCCAATCGCGTGGGAGAAGGTGGGCGGCGCCCCCGCCGCACCGCGAGGAAGGGGGGGCCAAGATGGCGGCAATGGGGGGGCTCGGCTGACACGGCGCTGCCCGTTCCCCGGCCCCGGGCGCTCTCCGCCGCTGCCCCCTCTTCGGCGAGGGACTGCGGGCCGCTCTCGCCGCACGGAGACGGAGCAGGGACGCGGGAGAGGTCCGCAGGCTGCCGCGCACCGGCCTCCCCCAGCTCTTTCCCGCCCGCCCGGTCACCTTCCCGCGACCCCGGCGCGGGGGTGTGTGAGGGAGGAGAGACCCCTGAAGGAAGGGTGTCGCGGCCTCCCGCGCAGAGCTTTACCTGGCCGGCTCGGCGCGCCGCTGCCGCGGCTTCTCCACCGTTGCCGCCGCCTCCTTTTGAGGGGAAATTTTTGTTTTTGTTTCTCTTTTTCTTTTTTTTTTCTCTTTTCCTTTTTTTTTTTTTTTTTTTTTTTAATTCTCTCCGCCTCCCCCTCCCCTCCCCCCTGGGGCGGACGGGCTCACCCAGCCGGCGGCGGGAGGGGAGGGCACAAGATGTCGGCTCCGTCCGCTCCGGCTCCTGCCGCCTCCTCAGCGCCGCCTCCTCATTGCCGCTGCCGCCGCCGCCGCTGCCGCCGCTTCTCCCGCCGCTGCCGCTCCGGCCCCGGTGCCGCTTCGCCCCCCACCACCCTCACCTCCCCCCCGCTCCCCCCCGGGGCTCCAGCGCCCCCGACGCTCTCGGTGCTGTGGAGGCGGGCTGGGGGGGAGCAGGGGACACACGCTCAAGATGGAGGCGGCGGCGGTGGCGGTGGCGGCGCGGGCCGGCCGAGCGGCGGGGAGAGGCGGCAGCCAGCGGCCAGGCGGGGGAGGGGGCTCCGCGCTCCGCTCCCCCCGCGGGCAGGCACCGCCCGCCCCTCCCCGGTGCCTTCCCACACCCGGGCCGCGCCGAGCGGGAGGCCCCGGGGGCTGGCGGGGGTCCCTCCGCGCTGCCCTCGTGGCTTGTGCGGGGGTCGCCGCTGCCGGTGTTCTCCCCGTCCGTGGCTGACCAGGCAGCACCGGGGAGCTGCGGCCTCGCTCTGCGCCTCGCCTGCCCCCCGCATCATCCGCGGGGTTGGGGTTTGGGAACTCGGGTATAGATGTACTGGCACTGAGTGATACCTCCTTCCCCGGCAGGCCACGGGAAATGAAGTGGGATTTTTGTCCCAGGCTCGTTTGGGGTGTCTTGATTTTGCAGCCCACTTTTTTTTTGCAGGAGGCGTGGGGTCCCAGGAAACACCCTGAAGCATGGTCCGGTGCCAGAGTCCAACCCTGGGAGTCCACACTCCCAGAGAACCTTTGCCTGCCACAGTTAGTCTACAAGCAACATCAAACGATGTAAATAGCGAGAGCCCGTATTTATTTTGTAGACTTATATTTCAGATGTCCATTTCACATGCAGAGGTGTGACAGGCTGGAGGGACAATCGAGAGAGGGACTGAGGGGATTGAACAAGGAAGAAGTTAAGTTAGCAACTGAGATAAGAATTTAGATAGGAATTGCAGAGGCTCCCACACTTACTTTTTATAGAGCGTGCCACATACTTGAGCATATGTGCGTTCCACCTCCCACTCTGCGCAGAGTATTGCATAATATCACCATCTGAATTTATAGAATTAACTGTTTTAGAAGGAAGCAAAGAATGTTGTTTTCCCTCATTTACAGTCCAACTGGAGATCTTTTGTCTCTTAACGTATGTTAACCATGGAATCCAAGAGCAGCTAGTCTGTGACAGTCTGTTTTGCAAAGTACTCAGGTTGGACCAGAGCTGTTGCAGCTTGAAATGCAAAGAGAAAGATGTGACTTACTGCTGAACAGTCTTTACATATCCCTTTGAAGTATTTACTTTGTATATATGGTGTGTATTTTTTGAAGGTCTACTATTTACATACCAAAACTTGAAAATAAATAATAAACTAGTCTTTTTTTTTTTTTCATGAAAAATAACATATCAAGGATTTAGAAATAAAGTCCCAATACTCTCACTGATTTACAAAGCATCTCACCCTCAAAAGAACAGCTGTATAACAGTATGGTCCTAGCCACAAAGGATAAAACAAACCCTAAAACAACCTATAGCTGCATTTGCTTCCTGGTTAAACAGTAAATAAAATAATTTCAATAATTGATGAGCATCTTCAAAGGCTGAGAGAACTGGGTTTCTTCAGCCTGGAAAAGAGAAGCTTTGGGGTTACCTAATTGCAGCCCTTCAGTACCTGAAAGGAGCCTCCAGTAAGGATGAAGAGAGACTTTTTACAAGAGCACGGAGGGACAGGGCAAGGGGGAATGGTTTCAAACTAAGAGAGGAGGTTTAGATTGAGTAATAGGAAAAAAATTCTTCCCTGTGATGCTGGTGAGGCACTGGAGCAGGTTGTCCAGGGAAGCTGTTGGATGGAGTAACCTGCTCTAGTGAAAGGTGTCCCACAGCAGGAGACTGCAAACAGATGTTAAATCCCTTCCAGCCCAGGACATTCTGTGATTTTTCTTCTTTATGTGGAATTTTAACTGTGTTTTACTTGATTGTTTAAATTAGTTTTTAATATGACCAACTTTTGCAAACTCTTTAATTTTTGACCTCTATTTTGAAACTTTATACTCTTAAATTTGCACTGGAATTAGCTTATTATAATTGCATTAGGTTCACTATTAAGAACACTGGGATGACTTATGCACAGAGATGTCCAGACATCTCTGATGACTGAGGGCCATGTGTTACAACATCAAAACAAGTTACACATCATTTCATTTTATATCAAAGCCGTGGAACTAACGTGTTATTTGAAAAAAAGATCTGAACTTCTCACAAATCCCAGAGGCACAGCATAATTCAATTTATTTGCTGTCCCAGTTTTTAAAGGGTGCAAGTGCAAAATTAGTTGCTTCAAATGAAAGCAACAGCCAGGACACCTCAAACAGAGTTGGGCACCTTCATTCATATTACAATTTTCTTCATGTTTATTCAAGTATATAATACATACTTTAAAAGGGAAGAGAAGTATAATTTATAATTGAGAGCTGACCTTTGTTGATTTATGAAGCCTCAAAACTGACTTATATTTGTATCTCTTTTTGGCTGTGTGTTCTGCTGCTGTTTTCTTCAGAATTGCCAAAATTAGAGCAATTGCTAAACAGGTCCTTTGTGCATTTGATATCTCAAAAGTGATAAGCCTCAGTTGCCATGTATTTTCACTGGAATTTTATACATATATTTATAACCCTCTTCAGCCTCACTCACATCAGAGAGGTCACACAAGCACCCAGCCCTACCTCCTCAGTGGTTCTTATTTTTTTAATTTCAATGTTCTCTAATTTTAAAACAATTTTTTCTGTTGAAGTGTTCTGAAGACAGATCTGAAATAATGGTTTATGGCAGGAGGATATTTATTTTTACAGCCAAACGTGGCTAAAAGAAATTAACTCACTTTCATGTAACAGCAAATCAATGAGGGTTGCAAATATACTAACCCTTCAGTATTATTTAATGGAGTGCATTCCAGCAAAAAAGGAGAGCTGACTGAATCAGCTGTGAGCCTGCACCAGCTGAACATCATCATTAAAAGCTGTGCAAGCTCATGGGCTCAGAAAATGGCCTTGTAAAGAGAAATCAGGTAAAACATCCCCTAAACTACATTCACCTGGAAACTGACGTTTCCAGTGTAGATTTGGACTCGATGATCTTAATGACCTTTTCCAACCTGAATGATTTAATGATAAGTACAATTAGTGCAGCAAGTGTCCATCCTTTTTGGGGAGAAAGCAAATTACTAGTGGCTATTCTGGTCTTCATTCAATCTTTCATGTCTTGTTTCTTTCAGCTGAAATAGAAAAACAGCCATAATCACGTTTCCAGCCAACATGCTGCTGACCCATGATACAGGAAAAATGCAGAGGATTAGGAACGCTTTCCCTGGTTTCTCAGGCAACAGCAAGACATAGGAATATGAAAAGGTATTACCATCCTTAGTACAGAATCTCGCTAGAGTTCTCAGATGTGTTTATGATTTTCTATGTTTTTCCTCTTTCCCATTGTCACATACTTAAAACATGAACATTATTAGTTTAGTCTGCTACCTAGAATGTGAAAATGGTAAATATCAAAACAGATAATATGTCTTTTTCCTACAGGATAAAATAAGTAATTTGCTAAGTGGCTATGGAAATTTTCAGAATTATGCACTGAAAGGTTTCTACGTGGTATCCAAAACACAGCTACTATTATCTCTCTTTAAAAATCCCCTGATTCTGTGGCATCTCTTAAGAAAATGAAATAATTATTCCTTCATCTGCTTTTTCTTTCCCATTTACATGTACACCTAATAAATAGGCCCCATAAAGTTGCAACTTCACAGACTAATTAACTGTCAAACTTACAGAGAAAGATTGTTTCTGAAGGCTTTATTTTCCAAATTAAAAAATGATGTTTGGAAGTCAGAAATTAATGTAAGAATAGCAAGTAAATAGTACTCCAGGTTAGACATCTGTAAGTTATCTGAGACAGGCAAAAAAAATGCCATAAATATATCTGTGTAAATTTATATAATAGAAAATTAATACAAACAGCAAATATATTGTTGGCTGGCCCGATTTATGGAATTTTGGACCACTTAATGGCTGAGGGATTTTTATCACTTGGTTTTGTGTTTTTAAGAATGTAAATTATACTTGTAATTAAAGGAATGTCCATGAATGATGTGTCAGTGTGAGTCATCGACCGGGCACTGCGTGCACCTCTGCATGAGGTAATTTCTGCTTTGACTCACAGTGTCTGTCAGGGTCACACACCCCCTCTCAGTTCTGGTGCTGATTTTGAAGGATTCCAGCCTTGGCCTGAGTCACTGGCTCTGTCAAGCAGGTGCTTTTCAAACTCCTTTAGGAAATGTCAGTAGAATTTCTCCCCACCTCTCCCTTCTGGCAGCTCATTGCTGTTCATTCAAACATGTCCTCAGATGCTGTAGGAGCACTGGGATGGTTGGTATGTACAGATACTCTTTCCACTACCACCCTGCTACATTTTCTACTGTCTATTTTGAGTTCTTGGATTATACATACCACAAAAAACCAAATATACATACACCTCCAGGGTTCCTGGACTTACAGAGCACCTGCTCCCCACATTTGTTGGGGTTTTGGGTAATCCTTTTGCACAGTGTTCTGTCACTGTATGGGTTTGGTGGGTGAATGAATGAAACCAGAGCACGGAGCCCACACAGCAGCTGTTGGGATTGCTCTTGCAATTTCAGAGCATTCAGGGTAAGTGTAAACCTACCGAGAAACCCAGTCCTGAAACTGACTGTATACTCAGCAGAAAGACTGATGCTGAAGATTATGTGCAATCCCTAAAACAAGTGAGACTGATGTTTGTAGAATCTGTGTACCCTACTTGGTTATGCTCACAATTGTTCTTCTCACACCTGTTTGTATCATATGTCCCCAGTGCCTCTTCATGCTTGTCCTCTGCTCAGACAGACAATTCCCAAAGGGCATTTTAAATTATTCTTTACAACTATCCTAGTCCCTTTTCAACTACCAGCAGACTGCTCAGTACATTCCTTTATTATGAAGATGTTTTCTCCCTCAGCCATCATTACTGAGACAGAAGACTCTTCAGGTTTACCTGTCCCCTTCTGAAGGAGGGCAAGATGATTAAGAAATACCCTGCATTCCCATTTGCAGTGGTTCATGAGTTCTGTCTGAATGGGTTCTTTGCCTTAACAGATGACTTTGACTTTAGAGATGACTTTCTGAAAGAAAGCTCTCTACTCTAAAGGTCTCCATAGAGGTACTTACATTTATATACAAGACTGAGCTTGTAAGACTTCTTTGCCTCTCCATGTCCAGGGTTGCATATAGTCAGGAGGGCTTCACCCACAGCCCTGAAGCATCTCCCTGTGCACTCACAAACACTCACCTGAACAGTGACCCTCTGCTGCAAAGCACCAAGCCTCATTTTACCCTGGCACAGGCAGCTCTAAACATCTGCAGCTCTCTGAGATGTCAATGGCAGCTGCAGAGGGCTTCTCTCCAGCCTCTGTTCAAGATTATGCACATGGCAGCCAGGTCAGATTCAAAAGCCCAGTATTCCAGCTGCAGTTTGCCAGATGCAGCTAGAACTGCCTTCGGCCATTCAAGGAAGATAAAGGTTGTTCCTTAGCAAGAGGAAAGGATGAAGCCTAAATCTCACCAAGCTGTGTTTTTTAGGACAGAGTCAGCAGAACATTACTGCTTCTCCCTAGCACTCTTTCCAAGAGTGCTGCATAAGAAAACATTTAATTTCCAGGGAATTGAGGACACATCACAACAGCTCTGTGCTCACTGCCCCTACCTAAGAGAGGAGTGAAGGAAAGGCCTTATACATGACCCAGACAGATACAAGCCAAGAGAAACCTTATCTTATCATCATGGACCATCTGTGCAGCTACAGCAGGCAAACATCAACACCATCCTATCAAAAAGCTGCAGTCACTGCAGGGTTATCCCCAGTGCTGCATGCCATGAGCTGCAACAGGGAGGCAGCCAAGCAACATGACATCACTGCCCAGTTACCAGTAGAGAAAAGAGATCAGAAAATTCTGGAAATGTTGCGGTTTTTCTTTACTTGTGGTCTGTACAGCAAAAGGGAACATTACTTAAGAAGAAAATTAGAGAGTACTGAAAACAAACAGCCTGGCTAAACCAAACCAAACCAAACCAAACCAAACCAAACCAAACCAAACCAAACCAAACCAAACCAAGTCAGCAGCTATAGAAGAGGGGGGGAGTTGAGAACTCTGTATGTATTACTGAGGTCATATACCTTCTCAATACTTTTCTCCAGTCCTGGGGACTCTTTGCTATGAGCTCTAAACGGAGAAGGCCCTTGGCTCTTGGCACATATCCCTTGGGATGGACTTTGGAATGATTGGCTGAATTTGCCTGCTCACCCTAGGGAAGGTGTTGCAGTCCAAAGGTGTTATCACAACGAGCAGCTGTGCCTGCACTATCAAGTGACTGTATTGGTAAGCTGTGGATCTGCAGATACTCCAGTTTCAGCACAGGCTGGAAAACGTCCTGCAGATCCATATTCATAGTAACTTGTGCAGCTGCTTGGGACTCCCAGTCCGTAGGAAGTGGCCTCTAATTCCCAGGCTTTGTTTGCTGCTGGCACTGAGGAGGAGACAGCACTGATCAAAACCCAGGGAATGAAATAATCAGGGGAAAAATAAGAAAAGAGGCAGTGGCTCTTTGGAGAGGAAGCATCTGAGCAGAATTGTGTGTACAGGATGAGAGGATGAGTTTATAGCTGCTCTGAACACAGGGTGATCCCCTGGTGCCCTGGAGCTGACGCCATTCCAGCAGCCTTGCTCTACTGGGTGCTCTGTGACTGCTCAGGGAAGCACGACACAGCCAGAGTGAAATTGGTTAAGGTCTTGTTTTGCTGAAATTCAGTATTTCTGATCCTTTTGCTTAGGATTCCCAGTCAGTTTTACCTTTTTTTGTTACCTCATCAATAATTAATGTACTAAACTCTGTGCTTGAAAAGACTAATGAGAAAGAATGAAACCCATCTTCTCTCAAGTGAACGAATATAGGGGGGAAAAAAAGGAAACACCAGGTAAAATTCTCTCAAAGTTTCAGCAAGAATATATTTGTCTTTTATGTTGAAACCGTTTGGGGTGTTTCCCCTTTAGAAGAACAAAGTCCAATGCCCGCAGCACAGTGTCATCCTTGTGTTGGCACAGAGAGAGAGGTCCCACAGGCCAAAAGTTGGCCACCAGCAACGCAGTGTGGAATGAATCTGATGTCATCAAGGAGAACTGAATCCCATCCACAGCTGCACCCATCGCTATAACGACATCCCACTTCTCTTCTTTGAATCCTTCCGTGCAATGGGACTGAAGGTCAAGATCTCCTTGTAAATGTGCTCTTGAAAAGCAGAACAAAATAACCATTAATGTGTGATTTTAGAGGACATAAATAAAAGTTGGAGTGTTGGATGTGCAGAAAAAGGCATTTAGTGGCAGCTGAAAGAGACAAAGGAGAGAGAAAAGTCTGCCTGAAGAGCTGGAGGGATCTTTTGATAAAAGCAAGAGATCTCTGCACTACCATGAGGCATCAGCAGGCAATCACAGCTTTACTCAGCATCTGTACAGGAAAGAAAGAGGGGTAGGGAAGTCCCAAGCTAGACAGGAACCTCAAAGAAAATCAACTTCTTACTTTTCCACTCCTCTATTGAAAGCTTTTCATGTTCCAGAGAATCATCATAGGAGTGTTGTGCCTCTGTCTCCTCCTCGATATCTCGGAACTGGTCGAAGTAGGGGTGAGCCAAGGCCTCTGTTGCCGTAAGGCGCTTTTCCACATCCAGCTGCAACATCTTGTCCAGCAGGTCCACAGCTGTAGAGGATGGGAACAGGGCTAGGCAAGGTGCAGGGGAGCACAGGTACCCTGTGTTGAACCCTGCAAGAGTGGCACTGGTATTTCCAGTGTTTCATCTCCAGACCTGAGCAGTGAAGAGAATCCTCAACCTGGCCAAGGCAGCGAGGAGCTCCCATCAGTGGGGATGCAAAGTCTGCCCAACAACAACCTCAGGGGAGCTCTTACACAAGTTAAATTGTGCAGAAATACCAAATTAGACCTGAATAAACCTTGCTGCACAGATTGGGCTGCAGAAACATGAGGAGTAAGCCAGTAACCTCAAGATATTTTTCAATTTTAATCATTTGCTTTCATTCAGAGCCCTGAATCTCAAAGGAGTCTTAACATGAGTAATCTGTATAGAAACCTATACATCCCTGGTAAAGAGGAGGGCAGGAAACTCAGATGCTGACTTGTCTGTCAGATCCATTCCCACTTGGTTTTATCATTTTAAGACTTTCTTTCATTCAGTTTCTAGAAGAGTTTTGCTTGCTCTCACCACTAACCTATGTGGGAAGAGACCTCTTTCTAAGAGATTAATTCTTATCCTGAAAAATTCACATCAGCTCTCTGTTAAATATTGCTAGATCCAGGTATTCAATGAACAGTTTCTACACTGTAGTTAAAAATAATTTTTTAAAAAAAGTAATACATGGCCAAGAACAGCAGAACATAGCCATTGTAATGCCAATAAAAGATAATTCTACTTTTAATTGATACTTTCCTGAGGAAAGGCAGGGGCAAAAACTGCAAGGGAAAAAGTAGCAAGAAATTATGAGAAGGAGAAATAAAGCTGGGTCTGTGGCAGTCAGCTTGCCTCTTTTCCAACTGTGAAAACTCATGAGAAATGCTGGAGGTTACTTACCCTGAGGATTTGCTTTAGGAAAAAGCACAGACAAATCCTTCTTGGGGATTTTAGGAAGAGACTTGATATAACTCTTCGCCTGAAAGAGCAAGGAGAGCACAGTTACTGCATGTGGGCAGGTGTGGAATACAGCTCTCAGTCTCATGGCACTGATGAGCAAAAGCAAATGAAGAGAAGAGCAAAGCATCCCAAAGATGTCCCATTTCAGCAAACAGTTTACAAGGAATTATTTTTATCGGTCAAGACAGAAAAATACTTCTGTTTTAGGAGCCAAGCAGAACAGAGAAGATTGGTTTGCTGGGGCATCAGGCACCTCACATGGGAGTCCCTGCCAAACACAGCCATTCCCAACGCAGCACCAGGTCCATCAGATGTGCCACCAGCACAAAGAAATGCCTTCCTTGCCCAGGGGAAAAGGCTGCTGCTGCACTTCCCTGCTGCTGTGGAGGCAGCACCTCTCCCATGCCAAACACAAGTCAAGCTCTTCCCAGACACCTCTGCCACAGGAACTTCCTTACCGCTTTGTCCTCCAGCTTCTCCAAGAAGTCCTCTCCTGGATGCCCTGTTACTTTCAGGATCTGGGTCAGTTGGTCCAGGTCTGGCAAGCTGTGTTAAAGATCAGCCTTTGAGGAGCAAACCCCCACCCCAGCTCAGCCTGCGAGAGTACGATTAGCTCATGATACAAACCCACCACAGTCACACAAGTAGAGATTCATTAGACTGGCAAAAAGAGCTCCAAGCCTTTCTTCCTGGAATGGCATTTCCATCAACGGATCATTTTTCTGGCACAACTATGCCAGGACACATATCCATGGGCTTGGAATTACAGGCAAAGCTTTGGGAATGGAGCTGTGGCCACAGAAGGTTGAGCAGCTGATGAAGAACCATGGGACCACAAAGAGGTATTTCTGATGTCCTCTTCTGGTTTCCTCCCCAAAAAGACTGGTCCTTGTGATTACCTCCTGATAAACCAGACTGACACCTGTTCTTCTCTGTAGCATCATTCATAAAAACCCTTCCACACAGACACTAAGAATTATTACTCTGCTGAGGCAAAAGGATCAGCTTGAAAGGATACAGTCTTTTCCTTTAAAGAGTGTTTTCCCAGTCAGCATTTCTGCCATGATACAGCCAATAGACCAGATATCCACTGTTCAGAGAGAAAAAGAAGGGAAAAGGAAGAAAATAAAATTTAAAAAATTCATTTAAAAGGCAGCAGTGGTTGCTGGGGCTGTCACTTTTGCTGTTGCTTGCAGCAAGCACTGATTTAAATTTCATTCCCTCCCCCCTTCCTCTGTTTTTTCTGTGCTGCTAAAATCTCCGCTTTCATTATTTCCTGCAAGCAGCAACACTGGGAATTGTGCAACACCTCTGGGACCTGCTCTGCTCCAGGGAACACTGACAAAAAAGAGGAAAAACAACTGGACAGTTCTGTGATATGTGAGCCAGCAGGATCCCCCAGCTCATCACCAGGGGCAGGGCTGCTGGGGCAGGGCTGCTCACCTGTCTGGTTGTAATGCATCCAGTTCAGGATGACTTCTGGGGCTCTGTACCACCGTGTGACCACGTAGCCAGTCATCTCAGCATCAGCCTGTCTGGCCAAGCCAAAATCCAAGATCTGCAGTGCCAAAGGAAGAATAAGGAGAAGGGAGGGTAGGAGATAAAAGAGAAATCCTATGGGCAAGTGAGGCTCTACTTCTAAGAGAAAATGGAGTAGCTCCAATCAGATAATAACAAAGCTAAACCACAGACACCCATGGGATGGTTCAAAGAATTAATATGTCTTTATTCCACTGTAAATTGCAAGCCAGCTGCAAAACCTGTTGTCATGAGAAGACCCTGCTAAAAGGATCAGTGCTTTGTGCTCCCTGGATGGTCTCTGCCTTTCTTGAAGCTTAGGTTTTGAGTCAGTGTGCTTTATTGGAGTTGGTCTGTGACCTGGTGGTGAAGGTGTGCTCCCAGGTCACCACAACTCACCCTTTCCTATAAGAGCACCTTGCAGGTGACACAGCATGGCCTCTCCCTCAATGCTGCAGATGAACAAGCTTGACCCAATCTTTATGGGCAGCAGAGCCACTCCCTGAAATATACATTACAGAAAATGCATGCTAGAGCACCACACCAGCCAGCAGCAAGCAAACCCTTTAGAGCAATCCTGAAAATTACTTTGTCTGGAATCACAGCCACAATGTCCTTAAGAACCAAAAGGCAACTGCAGCTGAATCCAGTTACCCTTCAGAGATCATTCACCTGCTCAAGCATTGCTCAGCAGTGCTGAATTTCTCTAGGAAGTCATTACACACTGCCATCCATGGGGATTACAGTGACAGAAGGCTCATTTGAGGTCTTGTGTCCTGATTCAGCAAGTGACATCAGCAGGGGAGTATTTCCCACTGCTGCAGCCGCCAAAGAACACAACGCCTGGAATGGAGGCTCAGGGGGAAGGAGGAAACATGACAGTGCCAATTTCCTGCTGGCAGAGCAGTTCCTCCAGGAGCTGATGTGCTGCAAAGTGCTGCTTTGCCACCTACCTTCAGCTGGCAGTCTTCATTCACAGCCAGGTTACTTGGCTTCAGGTCCTACAACAGACAGGAGCAGAAAAATTGGATGTTTCAAGCTGCAATGCATCAATACAATTCTCAGTTGAACCTCTGCTTGCCTTTGATGGGGTGGCATAACACCCCAGGTTCAGTATCAATTCAGCAAATGACTGAGTAAACACCATGCCTGCTATACTGAGCAGCATTAGATTACTATTTTATTCTTTTCTGAAACAGTTTTAATTCAAAAAGCATCATAAAATGCTTCTCAGCTCATCAGAAGACGGAGCATTTTCTCAAAATGCTGCACAAATTAGCAAATCCAAACATACATGGGATGTAGGATGGAAAATAGAGCAGACAGGATGGAAAATAGAACAGACAATGCTATTAGTGAAATGATGGCTAGGAATTTATTAACTTTATGACTATGCTGTGTTTCTCAGACAAAAATCAGAATAAGAACACACATGAACTTACCCTGTGGACAATGCCAGCTGAATGAATATACTGCAATAAAAAGAGGAGCCACAATGTGATCACCAGCAGACAAAATTTTCTGTTCTCCAGCAGAGAAATGAGAGCTACAAACAAAAACTTACTGAGAACAAGCCTCTGCAGCCTTCTACAGGTCCCTGGTCCCTAGGGCAGCAGTTTGAAAGAGAAATTTCTGCCCCAAATTACCGTCAGTATTTACAATGATATTGCCAGTCTAAAGAAGATGCATAGAGGAGAAGAGGGATGAAGCAATAGCTCCTCGGAGCAAGTGCAACAGCTTCAAACTATCAAAGTCATCAAGGTTACAGCAGATGACATGAGAACATGGTTGTTTTGGGTGTTCAAAAAAATAATCTCGGCCCAAAACCATAAAATTGCAAAACTGACTTCAGGGTTTTTAGCATACCAGTCAAACCTTCTGTGTGTTCTTCCCCTCTTTATTTAAACACAAGGTAGCTGTGACTGGGGGAGAGGGGTGATTGAGGTGAACCCATTGATGCCTGTAAGCCACTGCTGTGACTCCAGGTGAAGGATGTGAGAGGACAGCTGGAAAGCTCTGTCTCTACATCCCAGAGTTTGCAGGGATTGCTTTCAGCTCCCTCAAAGCCAGTTACAGAAACATGTTCCTTCCTTATGCTCCTGAATAGAAAATCACTTCCTCTGTCTTCTCCCTTGATGACGGGTTCAGAGGAGCTCCTGCTGCTGCCAGTCTCTCCCTCTCTGTGCAGAGTTTTGCTAAGGGTTTGGGCAAGAAGCAAGATGGAAAAAACATCCCAAGGCCTGTGGCTGCTGATTACTTTGATACCCAACTGATGTAAGCAAACACTGATTTTATTGATGTGTGCTGGAACAGGAATGGTTCAACAGCCAATACCTGTTCTGAGGGGATGCCATAAACTCCCCACATCCTCCTGTACAGTATTGGAGGGGAGTTTAGTTAGGGTCAGCCCAGAGGTGACACACACAGGAGACACAGGGAGTCACTAAACTCCTCCAGACCCACCTACCTTCAGCCCTTTCAGCATTTGGTAGACCAGGTACTGGATCTTTTCATCACTGAATTCATGTCCCATGATCTTTTGTAAATCTGTCCGCATGTATGGCATCACCAGGTAGCTAAAAGGCAGTAAGACAAGGCCCTGAGTCTGGAAGAAAAATGCAGGGGACCAGGCTAGCCTTGTTCTCACTTGGTTTGGTTTTTCTGGCTGTGTAACTCACTGTAAGGAAGATGAGTTGTTGTGACAGTTCCTGGCTAACTGGCACATCCTTAAGAGAAGTTGGAATTTCAACCTGTTCTGAAAATTGCTCTTTCTCCTCCTCTGAAATCAGGTATCTGAGGTCAAGTAAGTACAAGGATCTTCAGGATCCTGAATTAGTTTAGACCTCAAGTGAAGTTCAATTTTGTACAGCCTTTCACCACCCAGGAGCTGAAACATCTTACACAGCAAAGGAGCTGCATTGGCTCCGAAATTTGTCATTGTAATGTTCTCCAGCCCTGCCTCAGAAGACAACATCCAGCTTCCTTCAGTACCTGCCTGCTGAGGCTGCTAATTAATTGATGGTCTTCCTGCAGGAACTGCTCTGAGAACCTTCACATCCTCGTCCTGCAGGCTGCTAACACTCAGCCATCAGCCAAACCCCAAACCCAGGCACACACTGCTCATCTGCAATGATGGGGAAGGAAAAAGGACTTGTCCAACATGACCATGAACGCAGAGGGAAAATGCCAAAAAAATTGAGAATAGCCAGAATCAAGAGGAAAAGAAGGACAGATCTTTCAAATTCTAAGTTTAATTGCCCTGAGGCCTGATGAACAATACTTCTCCCATTCTGAGTGCAGCCCTCAGCTCAGCAGTCACACAGTGACGTGGATCACCCTAGGTGTGATGCAGCATGGAATGTAACACATCCTCATTGCACAGGTTGGTCTGTGCCTGCTGTGGTGTCCCAGCTGGGAGCAGGGGTGGGATCTGTTTACGTGTTCTGGGTGTGTCAGCCATGGGAGCTGATGTGTGCTCTGGGTTCTCTGCGTTATTTGGGGATGCCTGGATTCTAGTCTGGTCCCTTTGCACCTCAACCCTCTCTGTCATGCTGCTGCTAAGACACAGCTGTCTTGGAAAGCAGTTAAGTCTACACAGAGCAAACAACTCCAGACTTACAAGTCGTGGAACCCATGGTAGGAGGCAGTGGAGGTGAAGACATCAAGCAGCCCAATAACCTGAGGAAGGAGAGAAGCCCACATTTAAATCTGGAAAGCATTTGCTGTGCACATAGCACTTATCAGCTCTCCACTGGCACATGCACCTGGGTGGACACAGAAAATTCCATCTGAGGAACCCAGGGACTCCTCACTGATGCTGCATAAATGTTTTCCTTCTTACTAATACCTGGGCTCACCCATTACACACCTGCTCCATCCTGGGCACAGCAAACAGGTCACAGGTAAGCCCTGAGACAGCCTGCACATACCAAATGTCAATTAAAACACAGGTGATGCCACCAAAAAGGACTTGCTCCCAGGTGGCAAGGAAACACCTCTTGTGTCAGCAGGAAGAGGAGAAATGAGCACTCACATTCTCATGCTGCATGTGCTTCAACAGCATCAGCTCTCTGTAGGCTCTCTTGGCAAAGATCTCTGACTGGAACGGGCGGCACAGCTTCTTGATGGCCACTTTCTCCCCCGTCTTCTTGTCTATGGCTGAACTGCAGCAGGCAAATAAAAAACCAGTCTGATGTCAGTAGTATGTTTTAACAGATTCTGCAAACCCACGGGTTATCTCCTAGAGAAGAGTTGATTCCTGTGGAAGGACAGCAGAGAAAAGTCCTTTGAGGGGTTCAGTGGAGCTCTGCACACAGAGGTGTTACCCTGTGTGGCTTTGGCAGCCTGTGCTCTTTGAGGGATGAGGTGGGACACCAAGAAAAGCATGAAGGGCTCATCTTTATTCCCTTCAACCTGCAGAAATGAGCTGGAGGTAACAGAGATGAAAGAAAAGGGAAACACAAATGCTTAAAGGTCAGAATTAATTCTAACTGCCTTCTCCTTCCCTAATGCATGAAGATAAGGGAATCAAGATATGGAAATTTCTGCTTTGCCATCTGCTTGGAGGTTGTTGTCTTTTAGGGCAGGCCAGCTGCCTTCACTGTATTCTGGAACAAAGACAGTGGAAGTCACATGTTGAAAACACTGCTGCAATTAATCCTGCTGTGTTCAGAATCCTTGATTACATATTCGCTTCTGTGTAAGAGCAGGTCTGGCTGAAAATGAGACTATTCTCTGAAGCTGATGAAAACCTGGTACAGCAGCCATTGCTGCAGCATGCTGTGTTATTCCTGCTGGCCACATTGGCTGTTTGCAGCAATTCCGTGACAGCTCCTCTCCCTCTGGAGGCTCCTTGCTCAGATTGCCAAGGAGGGAAGGGAGGTCCTCAGACAGACAGCTGTAATTCAGGGTTCTCAGTGGTGTTTTCCAGGGGTGTCTCAGCACCTCCTTGACCCCTCCCAAGAGGCAAACAGATGACAAAAAAGGTTTTTCCTGCCAAATCCCACTGCTTTGGAAATCCCCATCCCATCTCTCACAGGAACAGAAGAGCTGTAAATCATCGTGTTCAATCCCATGGCTTCCAGCTGCACCCTCCAGCCTTGCACTGACAAATATTGAGTCAGGAGAAGCAAAGGAAGTGCAGGAACAGCTACACAAGGCAGCTGAAGTGCTGAAGGTGCTGCAGGGTGTCCTAGGAGGACTCCCAGTGAAGTTTTGTCTCCGTTCCAGGACTTCAACAGATGTCAGCAGAGGGGACAGCACTGCGTAAAATTCTTGGAGGAGCCAGGAAAATAAGAAGAAGGACTCACACCAGGGAGTCAAACTGCAGAATCCAAGGCAGATTTCCCAATCTGAGGGTGTCCTCCCAGCTGCTGACCTACAGAGCATCCAACCCCAGCACCCAACACAGGAGAGCTGCTGGTGGAGCTTCAGCCTGCACAGCACAGACAATGCTGGTTACAGCCCTGCCATAATCACAGCCCAGAGCCGAACCAGTCGATGCAGCGGGGAGAGCCCTGCTCTTCCCAGCACAGATTTAGTGAACAGATGCAGTCTGGGGGGACCTGGGGCAGGCAGAGCTGTGTCCCTGTCTGGGCTGGCAGAGGTCATCAGGACCAGCATTGGAGGAGTCAGAAGAGTCTTCTTTCACAGTTAACACTTAGCTGGAAGCCAAATCACTACAGATTCTGCAAATTAATACGGGCAGAAACAAACCTTTGCTGTTTCTCCTGAGTTACTTTCTCAGCTGCTCAAGAAGGTGTAAAAGCCGCTGCTGCAAAACGCTGCAATAGGAAATTTTCCCAGCAATTCCCAGCAGAGGACAGCAAATCCTAACTCCACATTTTCTGCCTCAGCTTTGTACAGGAATCAGCATCGAGTCTTCTGTCTGAGTTCTGTCCATTCAAAACGGACCACGTACCCCTGGGCTGCTTCAACCTCCCTTCTTGAGAGCTCCAGAGCAGCCGAGAGTTTTACAGGAACCAGTACTGATTTCTTTTGATGTTTGTTTTATTCGTCTGGGCAAGGAAACTTGAAAGGATTTATCTCTTCCTTTTCTTCCTTTTTTTTTTTTTTTTTTTTTTTTGGTGTGTGTGTCCCATCTTTATTTTTCTTCCTGATTTTCTTTGTGATAAAAATCAGAGAACACTGTACAAATAAAAATTAAAAGTCAAGTCTAATCCTGCCTGATTTTGCAGGACTTACTTAAGAATCTAAGAAGCGTAAGTGCATATGGGCAGCCTCAGATGAGTAAGTGGCTCTTTTTGGAATTGGAAGCTGGAGGAAAAAGGCAAAACCTGGACACCAGGGTTTCAGGATTAGTGCCAGTAGCAGGCCAGACTTTGCCCAACACCTATGAAAATGGACACACCTTTTTTTTTTTAACTTATTTTTAGCTCAGCGTGTTATGAAATAAGGGCTCTGTTCAGATACTATCAATGGACTGTTTCATATTTAACCTTTCAGGGTTGCCCATCTCTGGTTCGTCAGTGCAAACCCAGCAATGTCTGCCTTGTGCTTGCTCTTGCTTCAGGCACCTTTGCCTGGCTGAATAAGTAACAGCAGTCCTGCTGCTCTCTTGCAGGCTGGGGCTTATCATCAGTCTTGAAGGAAGTCCCGGTCTGTTACTGATCCTGGTTTACAATCATTTCTATCCACTTTATGATTTCAAACTGGAAACTGTATCAGGGTAGGGGTTGTATTGTCCAGCTGCTTCAGCCGCCTGGGACTGAGCAGCGAGGACACCCTGTTCCAGCTCCCCCCTCTGTAATCGCCAACAAATCTCTTCCAGACACCCAGGTATTCCCCCACCTCCAGCCTGCGCTAGCAGATACGAACCTTAACGCAAGCTCGAGTCCAAAGCAGCTCAAAATCTGCCTGCCCGCAGTGCCGAGGTGACGCCCGGCTGCCCTGGCACCGCTGCCCTGCCCGCTCTCTGCCCACCCGGGCTGACCATTTGCTTCGGGCCAGCGAGTCTCCAGCCGTGCGCTGGAGCAGGACACAGGCTGCTCCCATCACACATGCAAATGTCCTTCCTTAATGGAGGGGTGCTGCCAAGCACCTCCTCGTTTTCCCCCCGGCACGGAACTTCCAACACCCCCAGCCGGGGCGGTGCGAGCAGGACCCCACTCACCACACGGAGCCGTAGGCGCCGGAGCCCAGCGGGTGGAGGGATGTGTATCTCCTGGGCAGCTCCCAGAGCGTGTTGTTCACCTCCTGTCTGTAAAAGCCTCTTCTCCTTGCGATGTTCATCGCACGACGGGTGTGGGACAGCCACCCCCCCAGAGTAGTGGAGTACGCGAGGACTTCTAAGGTGAGAGCGTGACAGAGAGGCTTCCTGCGCTGGTAAAAAAAGGCTCTAGCGAGTTTCCTTCTCTGTTTTCAGCTGTTGCGAGCGTGAAGGGACATGTCTTTGGGCCCTCCTCCCTCCGCCTCCACATTGGCAGAGGTGAGGCATCAGGTTTCCTGACACGCCTCGGTGTTGTACAGGTGCCTCTGGGCTCTGCTGCAGGAGGGGAGCAGCCAGCCCCGCTCGGGCACGCCTCTGGCAGCCGCTGTCATCCACAGCTCCCGCTCTGCTGCTCCATCAGCCGAGAAATATCCTCACGGGGCTCGGACAGGGGCTTATGAAATCCCTCCTCCAAACAAGGGGATGAGTAAGGACTCGTCGAGCCGGGGAATCCAAGGGAGAAGCCACAGACAGCATCGCGTCAGACACGCAGGAGCATCCTCTCAAGGCCGATGGACAGCTCCAGGCTCGTGACAAAGGACACCACGGGGTCACATCGATGGCGATTTTCTCCCGAGCCCGGCTGCCCAGCAGCGTGGGGAGGTGCTGAAAGTAGGCTGAGGTTCTCCAAGTGACTGCTGCAAGGGTTGCAGGAGCAGCTGTGGGATGGGAACATCCCCGTGGTTCGTGCCCCAGGCTTTGCTGCGGTTTCATCTCCCGCAGCAGCTCTCAGCCCTTCCTGGCTCCTCTGGGACAAAACAAAGTGTTCACTGCCGTGTCTGTGACCAACCAGCCCAGCACCCCAGCCCACTGGACCATTCCTGGTAAGCAGAGAGCACCTCAACATTTCTCTCCAGCATGAGGAGGCTCAGGTCGGGCTCCCACACAGGAGGTGCATCCTCCCCACTCCCCAAAGGAAGTGACTAAGCCGAGCCTTACCAAGCCAGCCTAGCTGCTTGCACAGTGTTCTACCCCAGCAGCCCTCCACCCTGCCCTGAGCCTCTGCTCTTTCCATACAGGTCACCTGCAAAAAAGTGTCCCTACAGGAAAAGCACAATCAGGGGGATGGGGAAAATTCACTGTGCCTGCTTTATGTGCAACCACTGCACTGGCCCTTATGCTTTTCAAACAGCCCCAGAGCCTGCTGTTCATGAACACAAAGAGGGACAAGGCACCATGGCAGTATCTGTGTAATCAGCCCTGGCTGCAGCAGCAGCACAGCCTGGAAATAATCCACCGCTTGGCTGGGTCTATAAATACACCTGTGAGCAAGAGGTGTCACAGCAAAAGCTCCTGGTCCTTAAGCAAACATGTAACTCCTGGGTTATTTGATGAACACAGCGCTCCCTCAGCTGCTGGTGCACATGCAGGCAATCAGCACCCAATTAGGGAGTCCTGAATAGCTGGGGCATGTCTGGGCTCTGCTGAGATGAATTAACTCCATGACCAAATCAAACACGAAACTTTAGAATTGTGGAAAAATAGACAAGAAGCCCCACGACAGCAGAGTCAGGCACCTGCCACCTTGTCCCCTCCCAGCCACCACACCCAGGATCCCCCACAGCACAGCAGAGAAATTCACACCACGCTAAAACTCAGCACTTCAGTCCAAGAGGTTTCCAAGTACCAGCAGTGCAGTAAATCTGAAAAATAGATTTTATTTTTAACCAGTGGTATTGTGACATCTTATCTGGCATAACCAATTACAGCAAAATTCATGGATAGAAACAAAATAGCAGATCTCTGCTTTTGGGTGCAGCATCATGCCCAGGCAGGCTGAGCACAGCACAGCACTGGCAGCAGGGAGTTTGTGCCCCAGGGGCTCCCTCAGAGGACAGACTCCAATGAACCATTCCCACTCACACACACAGACACACCCACACACACAACACCGATAGTTTTTAAAAATCTTTAGCAATATTTCTGCATGAAATCACACTGTAGCATCTACACAGAAAATGGCTGATAAAAATAATCTTGCTGTAGGTTTACAATAGTATATCTACATTTTTATTTGAATACCCAGACTGCTGGCCCAGCAGAAAAGGGACGTTTTTTGTCTTGATTTTGTTGGGCTGTGGAGAATTTTATCCTAGAGCACAACAGAGCTGCTCTCTTCATCTCAGCCCAGACCTTTATTGAACTTTTGGCCTGAAGAGATCCCTGGGAAGTAGCCTAGGAAGAATCAATGGCTTTGTCATCCACATCCCATCCCTTTGTGCTGCCTCTTCAAACATGGGGCAAAAACACTACAAAAACACTCTCTGCCCCACAGGTAACAAGAATACAAAATACTGCAAAAGCCTTTCTCCTCACATACACGGGTACATTGCCCACACAGGATGCCTGCAACAAATTAAAGTCTAAAAATGTTTCCTCCAGAAGCCCTAAAATTGGGCTCCTGAGTTCCCCAGCTACAGATGGAGCACACAAACATGCTGAGAAACCTCCCTCCTGCCACTCTCGAACTCTGGGCACTTCACTCATGCAGAGTCCTAGAAAATACAAAATATTTGAACCACGTTTGTATTCAAACATACTCCCTTCTCATGTTTCCTTGGGCAGAGATCAACCTGCTAAGAAATAGCCAAGAAGCTCTTATGTGAGAGGATAAAAAAAACTTCTAGTAAATGTTAGTTTTATGTATATAAATATTTGTATTTATAGATATAGACAGTGAAAGGGTGATTGTGTGTTTATGCATGCTTATTTCTTTGCTTTGGGTTCCAATACTTCTAAAAAAATCTCTTCAGGAAATAACTTAAGTTCACAAGATACTATAGTCATTTCTTTAAAGAACATTTTTTACATTTGATCTCACAAGAAACCTTTCCACCCAAGCTCTCCTCCTCTGCAGAGAAGAGGTCAGAACAAAGAAAAAGGTGCATGTTTCTCTGTTGTTGGACACAACATCCTTCCCTCGTTGAAGCCTCTAGGATGGCAGGTGTTTCACAAGGAGCTGCAGCACAGGAGGAAGGGTGCTGTGATTTTATGGCACTGCCTGAGGTACTCAGCAAACGTTTCACTGATGATTGAACTGCCCCCAGTGCCATCCCCGAAAAGTAAGGACAAAAATCAAGCAGCTCTACATGCACATACAGCTACAACATGCAAAAACACACCACCTTGTAGGAAACAGAATACACAAACGTGTGGCTAGCAAGGATCTTCCCCAACCTCTGGCTCCTGGAAGATAATGCTGAGAAGCCTCAGAACAAGAGGAGGAGGAAAGTGAAAAACACAGGAATACCCAATCCAGGGGTTGAAGTTGTTGCCTCAAAGTTACTTCCCAATTACATTGAGTTCATGCCTTGCTACCTGGGAGCCTTCACTCAAGAACAGTGGGTCAGATTTCCACCCCAGACTTCCTTTCCTCTCTCTCCCCATTTATTTAAGGCACAAACATATTTACAGTTTCAAACATCTTTTCATGTTCCAAGAATCAGGCGCTGGAAGGCCTCTACACTCTTCTGTACCAGGAAGATCTGGATGTAAATCAGACACCTGGCATTGAACAAGAACATCCCTCAACCCCACCTTCAGTCCTGAAGAAAACAGAGGACTCTCTAAGCCTATAAACCAACTTTCATTCTTTTTGAGGTTACTCAGTTGTAGGAGAATTGATAAATGGCAATGATTGCAACCAAACCTTTAACTGTCACCTTCCTCACCTCACCCCAGCAGTGCAGACTGGTGGTGCACTGTTACTCTGGAAGAACTAAGTGCAGTCAGAACAGGTCTCCAGAGGCTTGCCCCAGGCTGTACACAGAATACAAGAGCATGCAGCATGTTTACATAGACTCAGCTTCCTTCCCTCCCCCCTCCCTCCCCAGTTCAACACACACAAAACCCCTCCACTAAGGAGAATATTGTTGTGATGAGGCACTTGAACGATAATTGGAGAGTCCCTATGAAAAGGCCTTCCCTTCACAGTGAAGTGGGACGAACAGAAGAGAGCAGTTTCTCAGGACTCCATCTCCTCTTGGTCAAGCGGGGGTGGCACAAAGCTGATTACTTCATCATAAGTCAGGCCTGAGGGAGAAGTGGGACAGAAACTTAGCAGCAGGACTAGGACAGCACTACCAGACACACCTTCATACAAGAAAACCTGCAACCATCTCAAGTGTTCTAACAGCATTTAAAACAAAAGTATTGTTTCATTAAAACAAGAAAAGGATGATTACACTGCTCTCAGAGACCAACACACACAATAAAAGATACCTCCAGAGCACTGAGGAGATGTAAGTTTGAAAACAAGTGTATGTTTGTGTGCTCCTAGTAGCAGTTAGTTACCAGGCACTATGCTAAAGGTAGATTCACTTGGTGTAATGACAGAATCAACAGGATGCCCACATTTTTATCACTTTCTGCTGTGCCTCTAACCATGGCTTAGCTGAATCTCAGCTCATGGGATGGAGAGAAGACGACTGAGGGGAGACTCATCCAAGTCTGAGAGGGGCAGCTCCAATCTCTGCTCTCTTTGAGCAGTGGCAGCACCCGAGGGAGCAGCTGGAGCCCTGTCAGGAGAGCTGGGCTGGGTATCAGGGAAAGCTTCTTCCCCCAGAGGGTGCTGGGCACTGCCCGGGTTCCCCAGGGAATGGGCACAGCCCTGAGGCTGCCAGAGCTCCAGGAGCATTTGGACAATGCTCTCAGGGATGCACAGGGTGAGATTCTGGGGTTGTACAGGACCTCTGTGTACGGCCAGGAGTTGCACTCCATGATCCCTGTGGGTCCCTTCCAACTCAGGATATTCCATGATTCTACAACCACAAGAGAAGCTTACTGTCTCTCCCCTCCCCCAGACTCACTTTTCCATTCTTCAATCTCAAGTTCTCTGCTTTCAAAGGACTGGTCATAGGGGTCTGCCACGGGTTCATCGTCAGGGTCGTGGTACTGGGCGAAGTAGGCGTGGGCCAGCGCCTCGGCGGCCGTGATGCGTTTGTCCGTGTCCAGGACCAGCATCTTCTCCAGCAAGTCCACGGCTGCAAGAGCACCAGACAGAGAGGATTTCTCACATGAACTGTGTGACTACTCTGAAATGTAAAGCTTCTAAAAGCCCAACACAGATGAGCAATCTGCAGTTTCTCAGGACCCACCATCATCCAGCACTTTCTTCCTCTTACACCCTTGGCTCACATGTAAACATAACCCGGTTGTGCACTACTCCTGCAGCCAGAACAAAGCTTTGGGAATCTCTGTATCCCAGGACATGCTAGCTTCAGTTTCAGGAAAATTTAATAAATAGGTCTTACCCAGGGGATTGGCACCAATAAACACGTTTTCAAAATTCATTTTCGGCATGTAAGACAAAGACTGGATGTAGTTTCTTGCCTGTGGAAATAAATGCTCTGTTGAAGTATCCAGCCAGGAAGACCACGTACTTTTCAACAATCCTGAAGCACTGGTTATTATGGTCTGTCTCCTTGCTTACTCTGACACCTACTAAGCACATCAACATTACCCTGCCCCAACTAAGGCACTCAAGACAGTAGAGGAAGAGCTGACATTACTTGTGGTAAAGCAAGATTGGAAGGCAGAGAGGTGCAGGAAGATCTGACTCCCTGGTGTCCCAGCAAGGCTGGGTGCAGCCTGCTGTCCCTTGCTGAGCTGCACAACACAGCACACCATGCAAAACCAGCTCACAGCCAGGCTCTCCCGAGCCCTACGCATCTGAGGTACAGCAAGCAGAAATCTAAATCTCACATCTTAATTTAGTACAAAGATCTTGCAGAAGAGCAGGTAGTTAATTGCCCACCCCATGCCACATGCAAGCTTTAATTCACAGAAGTGGTGAACACTCTGAGTGAAGCCCTGCCCTGGACACCCCCTTCCTCTGCTCAGATCTCACCTCGTGGCTGGGCATCCTGTTAATGAGATATGCAGGGGGCGTTCCCGTCAGACGCATGATCTGCTGAAGCTGGTTAATATCTTAAGTGCCTCGTCAAGGGCTTTGTTAAAAACAGTGCAAAAACCATTTCAAACAGAAAACAGTCGCATACAAAAGCATCTCTTCTGCAAACCACAAGGCAAAAGCCACACAGGCAGGGTCCACTAATTTTTTCAGCTACCTGAAATGTTCAGCAATTACAAGAGTGAACACTTAAAGCAATGGAGAATCACTGCTCAGTTGGCAACTGCCAGTACAGAAAGTATTTCTGTCCAGTGCAAGTAGCATCACAATCCAACGAGGTTGTGTTCACATTTCCCAGCAGTTTTAAGCCATCAGAGTAGACGTTTCCTGTGGCTGAAGCTACACCACAAAATTTTCCCTGAGCTGTGCAGCTATACACAGCTTCAGGAAAATGAACAAAATTAAAACAGAAACAAAAACTCTACCCTCTGCACTGGTTACCAGCTTTTCATTTCCTCTTGCTGCATAGAAAGTGCTTAAGTTTCTTGTGGTGCAAAGTGAAACTGTCTCACAACTGACATCTTTGAACAGCTCTGAGCGCCCTTTGATGTGGGCTGGGTGACAGGAGGCATTAAATGCAAAATTAGCAAAATATTAGCATTGCATAAAACAGCGTTAGCAGGTATCAGTGAACAGAGAAAGTCAGAGTCAGTAAAGTAATGCAGCAGAAAACTAGAATTTTTTATAGTGACACGCAAAACCATCAAACACTTAAGAGTTTTGCTTTCCCCATACAATGGGTAGAAACAGCATTTTACTGCCCTTTTTTCATACAGACTTGTTTCAGACCTAGATAAGAGCAATTATTATTTTTATTGTGCAATAATGTTTAAGAAAAGACCCTCTTCAATTTACACATGCAAATTAATCTTCTGCTTAATTTAGTCAACCTTCCATCTTACGTCTCTTGCTAATCCCGTGTATTTAGAACATCAGAGAAGCCTTAAGGTCAGTTCACAGGGCAACCAAATCAATCTGGGTTATTCAGCTCTAATCTCTCCAAAGGTGGAACATCCCAGGGCTTTTTACTTTGGTGGCATATTGAGCAAGTTGACCAATTTATCTCAATTTGCACTGCACATCCCTTCAGCAGGTGTTATTCAAGGCTAGTCTCACACTTGTATTTACAATCACCCTTACAAGAACATTAAGCTGCAGCACAACATAATCTTCTCACCACTTTCCACAGCTCTGATCCTCTGCTGCACCTCAGGAACAGCAGTGACCTCAGTGTTCACTGTGCATTCACCTGTTAGTCCCTGGCTCTGATTTATTCACTCCTCCTCCAGAAATAGGTAGAATTAAAGGCCGTTTCACACTGTCTTTGCACAAGTTCCCAATTGAAGATTCCTGCAGCACAGCAAATGGCTGAAAATGGAGGTCACCCTCCCAAAGTGACTGCAGGAAGCCTTTGTGCTGCTCCCTCGGTAAAAGGGCTCCACACAGCAACACCCCACACAGCACAAGTGAAGAGCAGACTCTGCTGTGTGCCCTGGAACAGCTGCTACAGAAAGGCACCTAAATGGCATTTTCTGCTACAAAAACAAAGATATGGCAGCAGTGCTTCAGAAATTAATCACACTACAGAAGGGACTGTGTGTATTTAGAGGATAACACACCTGCTCCTATTTAGAAAGATCCCTGGGTGTGCAATCTGGAGAAATAATAACTGAGACAAGCATCAAGCTCTTAGCTGTGAAAAATACTTCCCCAGTAACACCTGATGATACAATAAATCACAAAGCTTAAACCCACAAACCGAGAGAAAAGTCACGAAGCAGTAAAATGAGAATATGGAAGGATGAAATCATAATAAAGATACACAAAGCATAAGAACTTAAAGCCATCCAAGAGAAAATAATTACAAAGGAAGAAAAAAACCAAAAAATAAATCCCAACACATTCTACAGATAAGACTACAGGAGAACAACACACAAACTTGGGACTTCTGAAAGGGCAGATATTACAATCAAAGTGTAAACTCACAGACTCTGAGGAGATTTTCTTCAAAAGCTCAGGCCCTGGGGTTCCAACGAGTCTCAAAATGAGCTTCAACTGATCAATATCTAATGATGGACCATAAAGGAAAATGCTGGGAGAAATCAAAATGAAAAGCGCAACACATCGCCCTATTAATGTTGAAAATTAATTCTTGCCAAGGCCTTGACTGAAAAGCTATTTTAGGCAAACCATATTCATTCCTGTTGTTACAGCTGAATATAATCGAGCTCTCTCTGCATCAGACAGATTGAACATCTTGTCTACAGATACCCCACATGCATGGAACTGGGCACTGCACCCTGAACTATTTTGGAGCAGAAATCTTCAGCCCCACTGGCAAAGATGGGCTCCCTTCCACGCTCCCTTCACCCCCTCAGGCCCCACACCAAGCTGCAGTTCACAGGATTAGGTTGCATTAGTGACAGCTGAAGTAAAGCAGAAGGCTGGAAAGGGTAGGCACTCGTATTAAGAAGAAAGTCAAGGCTTTTTGTGAAGTTTTTGTGAGCTCATTCAGCCACTTCCAAAGCTTGGAAGGTAAGGAAATGATTGGACCCTGCAGCATCACTTCAGCATGGGCACACCCTGCTGCAGCTGGCACAGGCTCCTGCCCTGGCACCTCCTGGGGACCACCAGGGCAGGGGGATCAAAGCACCTGAACATCCCTTCTGCCCTCCAGACCTGCTGGAGCAGCAGGAGAAACAGAGCAGGGCTCAGGTTTAACACATCTCTGTGGAAAGCTCTCGGGATGGAACACTGCAGATGGAAAGAATGTTTTACCAGGAGCAGAGCTCCCGGCAGGCCACGTGCCAGCCTGAGCTGTCCCCTTTAACAAGGCCCGGGTGACAAAACACACAACTGAGGGGGGGAAATCCATCAAAGACAGTTCTATGGCTAAATCTCAAGACACTAAGAAGACACACAGTATCCTTTTTAAAACCATCAATGCATAATCTCCCTTCTTCCCTGAATTATCCTCCTGACAGGGATTTCAGACTCTCCATAATGTTTATATTTGCTTTAAAATTATACCAAAGTAGTTACAAAAATTTTTTTAGACAATCTTGTTTTCTGGGATCAATGCCTCCCTGATGGCTGAAGATACAGCTGCAGTTCCTACTTAGAGTATCTTTTGAGTACTACAAGAACTTCAAACCCTGTATGAAGGAAATTACAAATGCTTTGCTAAAGCCACCATCTTTTGAGGAAAACTTTGGTCTAAAGTTTTATCTATCAAATTAATTAAGAGCTCTGGAATTAGCATTTTGTCAGAACAGCTGAATTATTTTTTCACTTGTAAAGTTACTTGGCAAACTTCTAGCTACTCAAGATCTAAAAGTAAACCCAGTATCTAGTTGGATTTAGCACAGCTGAATTGCAAACTCTGAAGAGTCAATGCTTAAAATGAGATCAAAATATCCACTCTAAGAGAATTTGCAAAGGGCACTCTACTAACCACAACTGGCTCATTTCAATTAGATTTTCTTCAGAGCTATTTGAAACAGTCTTTACTTCTTTCACTTATTCTTGTGCAAGCAGCAGTTGAAGTGCAAATTTTAGAGTGTTAACATGCCACAGCTCAGTTTAAATATTTAAGTTATTTAAAGGCATTTAAAAGCCTGTGCACTGCTGTGTCAACAATATTGCTGCCCTGTTTGCTATTTTCTCAGATAAATAAGAAAATACACAGACTATGTAACTGGCAGTGCCAAAACCCAACCCTGCTTCTGGTTTTAAGCCTGCCATCTATAACCTGCTGAACTGCAGCAATCTTTAACTACAGGGACCATCACCTCCCAGAGAAATGAGCCACAAGCAGTTAAAGACAGGAAAGAGATTTAGTAAATACAAAGCAGAAGAAAAACACCACCACATATGCATGGAGAAGGAAAGCACAGCATGCAAACCCCAAGTGCCATCTTCAAGGTACTCCCAAGGACTGGTGAGGGATTCTAAAATTCAGAAAATAACCTGCTATCACCACCAACAGCAAATCTCACAAGATTGTAACAGCTTATTCAGGCAAAGCAAAGTTCCAAGTTGTTTTAGCTGCCATCACAAGCAAGAATAAGGTATATCAGAAGAAAATGTAATTTCAGACTGGTTAGTTATCATGAAGTTTCATAATACTGAATAAAGACAATAAAAAAAAAACCCAAACAAAAAAAAACCACTCTCCAGAGTTTAAGGAAACACAAATCATACAAAAATGCTAAACTGGTACAAGAAAAATCTAGATATTCTTATTTTTACTTTATATGACTTTGTGCAAGTCAAGCATTCAAACAAAGTCAACTTTCCTACTTATTTATATGAATATTCACATTCAGAGCTGTAAAAGTTTAATATATATGTTTAACAGAAACTGATCTTGGCATCAGACAGATACAACAATACCAACAAGAAAGCCTCAGGTAAGCCTCCCTTGCACAGAATATGTTGAGTTGGAATGCCTGAAGGGTTCTGATTTTTCATCACCTCACTTTTTGGTCTCTGACTTCTTTCCCACAATCTTGATCCCCTTCTCCACCTCCTGGCAGAGATTTTACCAATATTAGAGATCCATCTTTCATCCAAATCCTTCTACCCATAGATTACAATAGGAATAATTCAATTACCTTACATTCAGTTGTAAATATTAGAAGTATTTCAGCAATCCTGCAGAGCTAAGCCCAAATTAACCACAGGGTTTTTTCCTAAGAGCATCACAATTCTTTCTTTAAGTCAATGACAGCTGTGTTTAGAATCTCTACAGATTCAGAAGTTTAAACTCAACAGTAATTTATCAGAGGCATATCATCACAGACAGCACTGAAGATCATAATTTCAGAGTCCAACTTTATTACTTACCTGATTAAATGAATTTACAGCTTACCTGCACTGAACAAGTGCATCCCCAGCTGTACAAAGAAATATGTGATGGACTGTAAATAACATCACAGCATTTCTGCCAAATCCTTGCTGAAAGGAACCAACACTTCAAACAAGAGAACCATCTGAACAGGGGGATGATCATCCTGAGAACCCATTACATATTCTGTCACTCTAATTTTGGAGATGTAAGGCTACACAGTTGAGAAAATTTACATCTTGAGACCAAAAAGAACAACTACTTCAAATGTTCAGTTGTCAAACAGAAGCAGTTTCCAGCACACAGAGTCACATTGCCTCCAACTGCACAGGGAATTTTCTAGAACTGCAGTGGATTTGGATATATCTCATCCTTGGCAACTGGACACAAGGCAAACATACCTTGAATTATTCATGTTAATATTAACTCCAAAGTCAGTAAGTCAGCAACTGTACAGTGACCCTACAGGAGGAACAAGGGCCTCTGCAGATCTGTGGGTACAATGAAATTATTAAGAGCCCAGAACTACCCAACAGGATCTAAACCTGGAAAACCCCTAAAACTCTCTCCTAAAATAATGCACATATAAAGATTTCAAAAAGCCTTCAAGACAGAAAGAAACTGTCTGTTTCTTTGGAACTGTTATCTTAATTCTGCTTGCTGTCTTTAGCTGTCAGCAAATCTGGAGTGAAAGCCATCCAATCTTTGGGTAAGTGTTCCATGCACTAACAAGATTCAGAACCAACCCCACTCCCCTTTTAGTTTTAACCTCATGATCAAAAAGCACAAACACAAAAGGATTGAAAGAATTACAGTACTACAAAGTTTTGTCTAAGATAGGAAAGGATTTGGTCTGTTTTTCTTAAATCTAAGCAACTCAGAACAGAAAAAGCATTTAATTAAAAAGCACTACTGCCATTTGCAAATTAAATTGAGCATTTGAAGTAAATCATTACAAGCATCTGCTGGGAGACATAAATTAATGAAGTACCTTATTATGATAAAGCAAATAAATTAGATCCTAGAAGTAAACTTCACTTTGCATTGCAGATATCAGTGGCTTTAATTTACAACTAAGAACAGTGTTGGAGAAAAAACTTCTCAGACTTGGAAGAATCACCATTTTGTTCAATTCATAAAAAACACAAAATAAATCAAAACCATGCAGCATTTCTTACACATTGAAAATCCTACTACAAATATTTTACTTGCAAGAATCAAGTTCTTTAAAATCTGAAGTGTCACTGTTGCTAGGGTTAAATAATGACAACGGCTTAAAGGCTTTTGCTTTGTTTGAATGAACAATTCTTGGTATCTCAGTTTTTCTTACAAGAAACAACAACAACAACAACAAAAAAATCTGTCCAAACCAACCTACACATGCTGAATCAACAGATAAAAATATACCAGCTTTTATTTAATTCAAATTCTGTCTCTGACAACAGAAAAATACAGCAGAGATGACTACACAGCACAGTACAACAAATCCAACAAATTTGGAGAGAAATGATGAGATGGAGTCAAGCAGAAAGAGATAAAGTTAAAGCACACTGAAAAGAGAGGTGACACTGTGAAAGCTGGAATGAAATCTTCTCCTCAGGAGAGAGTTTTGGAACCCAGATGCTTCCTGAAGGTAAATAAACAGAAGGCAGCAATTCCAACACCAGCTTTCTTTTCATCAAGTGCTAACATACTTGAACTAACTGACACAAGTACTAACAAATTAACAGAAGTTATTAAAATGAACAAACTGTGGTCAAACTAATAAACTTTGGTACAAGGTGGGCAATGTAATTTTCTCTGGCAAATGAAAGCCCAATTTCTAGGCAATGAAAAATCTCGCCAGTAGCGAATTACACCCCAATGTTGTGTGGCTGAGCAAAAATTTTAAGTGCAACAATTTCCATCAAGTCTCACTTCCAATTTCCTAGGGAAAATATGACCAAAACTCACAAAATTCTCTCAAATTTGCCAAAGTGTCCTACCCAGTCCACTCTGATGAGGCAAAAAAAAATAATTTTGGAAAGATCTTATTCAAGGTTGAATTTTTGCATCAGTACAAGCACACTGTGGAAGAAGGTTCACAGTCAAGCATGGAAATGAACCTAAACATTTCAGAGGAATTTTAATGAGAACCTTGGCACTAAAGAATCTGCAAACCCACTGCTTTCACAGCCAGGATACCTCCAGGAGAAAAGAAGAGAGGCCAGAAGGGAATCACATTTGCAAGAAACCTAAAGCATGAGAGGATTCTTGGCAGGCATCCATGCAAGTATTAGCTAGAAATTCAACTAATAAATTTAAATAAACTTGAAGGAAAGTAACAGAAACAAAGAGTATATAAATCTAATGAGACAACAGAAAATAAAGAGGAACAGATGTGCAGCAAAATCAAGAACTCACCTCTTTGTACTGTGAGTAAAAGAAGCCATTAATTTAAAAACAAACAAACAAAAGTCCATAACTAAACCCAGAACTTATTTTCTTGTCCATTATGTGAAAATGAAGATCTAATTTCAATTTGAAAAAAGAAATTACTTCTAAAGGATACGGTCTGTGCCAGGGAACAATGTTCTTCCAGTCAACAGCTCAGCCATAATGCATCCCACTGACCAAATATCAACTGAACAAAATAAAACAGAAAACAAAACATGATGCATAAAAATACAGTCTGAGCAGAACCATCCCATCCAACCTGAGCAAACAACTCTGTCCTGAAACAGTCTCATGGCACTGAAGCAATCTGAAATACATTGCAAGCTAACTGATACTGTTCTGTGTCATCTAAAACTTGTACAAATAACAAATTTCAAGATCAGGCAACTCTTCCTTCCAGACTATAACATGACGTGAACACCAAAGAGCTGGGGAGGAATCTAAACCAGCAAAGAGGAAGAAATCTGTCCAAGAGGACTCTGAGGAATGGCTTTGCAGGTGGTCTTACATAAATGCTACCCAAACAACCACCAACTATTTCACTGATGATACAAGACAAGCCCATACACATGCAAGAGGGGAAAAAAAAAACCCATAAGGTATTGATACAAGAAATTGGGGTAGTACGTTATTTTCTTTGGTGCTCTTCTGTACAAGAACTATTCTCAGACTGTGATTTTCTTCTCTGCACCTGATCTGCAAGTATTCCTAGTGGAAACTGTGAGGAAGATAAATCTGTGAAGAAGGGAGACGGGAGAGCAAAGGATGGGAGATTTATCCACTTTTTATCATTTCTTCACACTATAGCTCCAGACATTCTCCTCAACCACATTCCAGTCACTTATTTTAAAAACCACTCTGCTAGGAAAAGCAAGGGCTAAGTGCTGAAAATATTTTGCTGATTGCAGTTTCAAAGGTTCAAAATCCTGGTGAATGCTATCACAATGATTCTTAACTTCCAACTGACAGAGAGTGGCTCAAACACCAACTCCAAAGCATAATTATCAAGAGTGCCAACTTATGCAATCAAATGGAGGAGCACGTGCAAGGACAACCCCTTTTTTCCCCCTCCTCACAATTCAGAAACTTGACAAAACACAACTCTTGTGCTGGCTAAAGGCTTTACCTGTCTGGTTGTAGTGCATCCAGTTCAGCATGATCTCGGGAGCCCTGTACCACCGGGTGGCCACGTACCCGGTCATCTCATCATCCGTGTGCCGGGCCAGCCCGAAATCCAGGATCTGCAAGCACAGAACACCAACCACTGCAGGGCAGCAGTGCAAACCACCCAGCACAAACAGTCACTGAACTGGGCACATGAGAGGGGGAGAGCTGCAAAAACAGATTATGAAACCAAATTTCACAACCTGTGAGAAGACACTAGGCTAGAACAGCGTAGGACTCAACATAAGCAGAATTATGTCTGGGTATCTTGTCTCCAAAACAAGTAAACACAAACTAAAGCTGTTAACTCTGCACTCTCATGATGATTCACTAAAAACATGGGGCCAGATACAAAAACCACATCCTTACAACTCTACAGCTGGGAAGCATATTATTACTTTTCTATGGAAGTATTTTCAAAAGGAATTGTTTTGACACTTAAGATGCAAGGGATATTCGTATTACACTCACTCAAATCTCAGTCAAACAAATCAGATTTTATAACTACATTACCTTCAGCTCACAGTCTTCATTAACAGCTAGGTTACTGGGTTTTAAATCCTAAAAAATTAAACATCAGCATTAACAGTGGAGTACGTGTTGTTCCACAAGCCTGAAGTAGATAAAATTGTAAATGGGGATAAAAATAGAAATTCTAACTGAGTGCAAATACTAACTTTGGATAAATTATTTTATCAGAGTCAGAAATCTCTTTTGTGGTTCTCAGAAGTGTTACATATAACCAAAAATGGATAAAGGCAACACCAGTGCTGCATATTTGTATTTAAGTGAAGATCTAATTAACAAAGGAAAATTATGGATCTTGACAACCACTTCCCCTGTTCAATCTTTTTACTACTTAATCAAAAAAAAATTTCAGAAAATTTTCTCTGGTTTCTCTTGGTACTACATTGTAAAAGTTCATGCTTCATTTTTTAAAAATATGTTTCACTACAGGAAACAATCTTAGAATGAATACTCACCCTGTGTATTATGTCAGCTGAATGGATGTACTGTAAAATAAGATGACAAAATTTAAGTAACAGTCCAAGCAGCCACCTCCTCATCTCTTCCCTGCAAAATAGTGCCCTACCCCAGCCCACACAATTCAGATGCTCCAGTCTGCCTGCAGAAGGAACCAGCTGTGTGTCTGTGGGTTCCACCAGGTGGGTGTTCCAGTTTGTCTCTCCTTAGGAACACCCAGGAGTGCTGCCACACGAATGGAACAACACAAGTAAACAAAACTGAGGAAATGGAAAATTCATTGCCAGATCAGAGGGCATCACAGTTCATCATTTTCTAGACTCTGCCCATAGGAACACATAAAAATGATAGGTAACCTTGATTCAGAGCTCCAGAGAGGCAGAAGTGAAAGAAGAATAATAAAATGTTATTCTACAATACTTTAGGGAAGTTACAGAAGCCCTATGCACACATCTGAATCTCTGAGGATGTAACATGCACCAGGAACTCCCATCCCCTATGGGGAGCTGTCCCCATTCAGGGAAGACAGGGACACTCACCTTCAGGCCTCGAAGGATCTGGTAAATGAGAAACTGCACGTGGTCATCAGTGAGCTTCTGGCATTTCACAATGTTGTTCAGGTCTGCTCCCATGAGATGTGTCACCAAGTACCTGTGAACAAAAGCAAACACGTGGGCTGTGAAGCAATCTCTTGAATAGGATTAGGATAAAAATTCCCTATAAATCTCCAGTAGCAGAGCTGACTGTCCCAAAGCACGTTGTTCAATGAAACATAGATCGTGACACTTTAAATAACAGCAAATTAATAGAGTGATTCCAACAGCACTGGGCAGTAAACCACAGCAAGTGAACAATTCTGACAAGTCCAACAGCTTAGGATATACTATAACTTTGTGCTGGAATTCAGGATTCTTTGTGAGTGATGGCAGACGAATTAAAGAGACAAATATTTCTGTCATAACCTGGGAGGTGTAAGGAGATACAAAACCACATTTTGTTGCAATCTTTAGAGAAGTTACCTACACATCATTGAATTCTTCTAGTGATTTGGCAGGGGTGAACACGTCCAATAAGCCAATCACCTAAAAAGAAAACAGTGAAGAGAAAAGCTGTGAAATATATTTATAGCATACTACAGTTACTAAGATCCTTTGTGGCACTGAAGTATTTATTCAGTAGATGTTTCATTTCCATCTGTTCAGTGTTGTGCTTTATGCGAGCTAACAAGGCCTCCTGGAACTTGAAAACCTGAGGCAGGCACACGTGAGAGCTCTGCAGCTCCGTTTACTTGCTCAAATCATCATGAACTAGATATGTAAGATATTAAAAAACACCCCATGTCCAAGCCCCTCAAAGCACCACACCTTCCACATTTGCTGGTGTGTTCTGTACCACATAAAACCAAATGTTTGTTTTATTTTTTTAATAAAATTGTAGTCTGAATAGTCATGACAGTAGCACTAATATGCCTGCCTGAACCAGTTCTGATCATCTCTGCAGGATTTTTAAATCACAACCTACATAAATTTCCCACAGATAAATGAAGGGATGATGAACTGATAATATATATATATGTGTATATATATATATATATATATATAGCTGTAAAAATGACTTAACTTCCTTTTATTAATGATAGGCTCTTTGCAATGCCAATCAAAAATACTAATGAGTCTCAGACAGTTGTAGCCATAAACTAATTTTCAATGCTTAACCTTATTAGCTTTATAAAGCTTTATTATTTGAAGAATGTCTCAGGCATGAGAAAAGGTCCAGAAAGAAACTCCTGAGTACTACTGGGATTTTTTCACAAGGCTATGTAGGACAGGACAAGGGGCAATGGCCTTCCACTGAAAAAGGGCAGATGTACATCAGATATTAGGAAGAAATTCTCCCCTGTGAGGGTGGGGAGGCCCTGGAATGGATTCCTAGAGAAGCTGTGGTTGTCTCATCCCTGGAAGTGTCCAATGCCAGGCTGGATGGGACTGGGAACAACGTGGTCCAGTGGAAGATATCCCTGCCATGGCAGGGGGTAGAACTCGATGATCTTAAGGACCCTTTGATATTTGTATGGATATTAAGCAGGACCAGAAGTTACCATTGCTGAGACAATGGTATCACACAGGAAGAATTACTGACAGTAATACACACGCGCAATACAAGTTCCACGGATGTGAGCCACGCTAAAAACATCAAGATGATTTATGGGCTACCAGATGCTGACTGCAGCGGTCAGAAACCACCTCACAACCATTCCTGCCACAGCAGAAGTTCTGAACAGATCAGCCAAGGAGAGCCTTACAATCAGACTATGCTTGCTTGGCTTTTTGTGCCAGGTAACTGTCCTGGCTTTGCTCAGCTCATGTCCAGAGTATTCCCCTTCTGCCAAGCCAGAGTTTGCTGGGACAAAAGAAATCAAGAGCCTTCCTTTCTTCTCGATGTCCTGACAACTCTATCAAGAGCTGGTTATGAGAATTTTTGCTCCACTCCACACAGAATTTGTTCCACACACTATGCAGTATAAATATGTTGGCATGTTATTGTCACACACAGAGCAAAGTGCTCAGGCAATTGTTCTCCATACCAAGTGGAAGCTTTATAAAAAAATAATTCATTATTACATTTGCCACATCCATGTTTGTTTCCTTGTTGATGATTTAAGTAGATGGCTCATATAAACAGCCATCTAATTTCCACCCCTTCATCACCACCCCTTTTTTCCTCCCTATTTTACCCACAGGAATTTAATGAATGTCTGCTTCATAACTTTCTGACACAGGCAAGCCAAAAAAAAAAAATTGTTAAAAACCCTCCAGAAGACACTAAGAAGAAACTTTGGAATTTTCTTTCTTTAAATAAATGCTTAACATTACAAAAACTGCAGTTTACTACAAGTAACCAGGAGAATGTAAGTGACACCACCTGTGTCCCAAATCCTTATGATCCTTGGTAAGTAGTCATTTTGAGATTATTCTAGAAAATACTATTTTTTTTTCATACAAAATTTGTTATTGTGGGGTTTTTTGGGGTTGGTTTTGCAACTCTGCATGATATTCTACAGCTCTAATACCCTGGACTACTGCAAGCTTTGCATTCAGCATGAGGGAAAAACCATATGCTCCAAGAAAAAAGCAATCCTGATGGATGCTCAGTCCAGCTTGAGGAAAGCATCTGACAGCCTCTGCTGCACTCACATTTTCATGCTTCATGTGCTTGAGCAGCCGCAGCTCCCGGTAGGTTCTCTTGGCGTGGATGATGGACTGGAAGGGCCGGGACAGCTTCTTCACTGCCACTCTCAAACCAGTTTTTGTGTCAAAGGCAGAACTGCAACACAGAGCAACCACATTAGCAAATTAACCCTTATGAATGCCTTCAAATCCACACTTGTTCTAGACACTGAGTTACAGGCAACACCATTCCTCCGATTCAAATTATTTCTAGGTATCCTGGTCTATAAACCTGCATGCCACTCAAAATCTTCACAATTTTACACAATTTTTCTGTAGAAAATGTTTAAAAGATGAGTCTTGTCCACACAGTAAAGGGAATTCTTGTAGAAAGAAAGAGAAATGTTTATGACTTTGCTGTCTGAAGTGCTCTTAAACATAATTATGCACTAAAACTCTGGAGAGAAGAGTACTTGTAAAAACTATCACTATTCCTAAACATACTTTCAAACACCACACTTGGTCACAAAATGCTATGCTCAAAATACTATTTTCGTGGTTTAAATTCACACAAAAATCCAGGACTCGTGCCTAATAAAATCAGTTATGATTGTTGTTAATCATAACTGAAGCTGAAATTAAATTTCTTTGGTAAATCCTGTCCAATCACCAAGTTCTTATAAAAAAGTGCATGTGAATGAATGATAGGTAGCTGTACATTACCAAAACTTGTCACAAATAGTATTTTTTTTTAAGAGTCCATGAGGACTTATTTAAGCCTATTCAGTAACAATATCTATATATATATATATATAGTACAGTAAAATTGTATTTTAAGTAATTTCTTATGCCAACTTATAAAGCTCTGGTCTGTCCAAAAGGAAGGAGGAGGAGAAAGAGAGGATATGAAATCAACACTTCACTCAAGGTAACGAATATGGGGAAAGTCTGGCATGGAAAGGGTCATACAAGGACAATACTGGTTGATTTTCCTGTCCTATTTATGATTCAGGTAAACTCCTGATTCCATTTAAAAGTGAGTATGCACTAGTTCTTGATAAACATCAAGCAAAATGGAATGCTGCATATTTATAAAGGTAAAGTGTGAACTATAAAGCTTAACTAACAAAGCTCAAAACCAATCACAAGAGCAGTCCTAGAATAAACCCACAATTGCATATGCAAACCACAACACCCACCCCACCAAAGGAGCTATTTGAAATAAAGGCAGCTGTCACTTTTAAAGCAACTACCAAGAATTAACCTGCAAAAAGACTCCTTATCTCAAATTTGCCCAGTTTCCAAGGAATTTGGTAAGTAGTTTATGAGAAATAGAAAACACAACAGCAGCACCCTCCTATGAGCAGTGACCCTTCCCCCAGGCCCTGGCAGGGAATGGAAAAACCCTCTGTGCACAGTGGAAGAAGAACATCTTTCTATAAAGGGCATGCACAGAGTGGAAAGACCTCTCTGGAAAACACACAGGACTACACCCGGTCACAGCAGCAGCAACCTGCCAGAGCTGAATTACTCAAGCTACATCACACTGGCTCAAAAAACACCCATTAGCAACTACTTCCACATGCAAGTTATCCTTTACACAAGGATAACTTTTTTACAAGGATAACCTGTGTGCCAGGCACACAAAAGGAGTCATCAAGCATTCACTTTTTAATGTTGATTTCAAATTCTCAAGTTTTCACACATCACTAGGGAAAAAAAAAAAAAAAAATCCATATTTAAGCAGCAATGCTTCGTGAGATTTAGAATTCAATTTTTTTTCAGCCTTGGGTAAGAATCACCATCTTGCAACACACAAATATTCCTAGTTTGGCCTGAAAATACATGCCAGTGTTTTACTGATACATAAGGTGTTTTCTAGGACTTAGAGCAAAAATAAGAATAGTCATCATCACTCAGCACGTGCTGTTGTAAATTGGTCACGGATCTTCACCAGTTTCCAAACATTTCAGGTACAAAATGCAACAAATACCAGTAATTCTTTCATCTTGCAAAGAAGGGATCCCCTGCATTTCAAACCTCCACAGCTCCAGAGTCAAATTTCTCTTTTGGTTTCCAAGATTTTGAGCTTTTAGAGCCACCAGACATAAGTTATTTCAGGATTCAGATTAAATTCAATTTCACATTTGGTTTTAAATTACATTTTTGGGGTCATATCAAGTCACTGTGCTGTTTTAGTAGCTGTACAATCTCCAAGGGAAATGCAGTCAGCAGTCCTTGTTAAACAGCACAATGCACAAGCTCAGGAAAGAAAATTGTGGACAAATGCACATTCACACTCTAGACTTAAAGTCAGAACACAAAAAGTCTGGTCATATTTGAGGCCTAAAGACTATTTCCCCACAGATAAATCACGCTGAGTAATTTTCTGCCAATACAGATAACTGGCTAAAGGTTCCTGCAGAGCTACAGAACAGCTGTCAGCTGGAGAATTTTAAAGAACACTAAGCTGCCTTTCATCACAGACTTTAAAACAGCTGCATTACACCGATCACATTTCAGCTAAAGAAGCCCAATTAGGAAAAAAATTGCATGATCCACAGTTTTAAAGCCCTTTTAAAACAAGATCAGCACAAATTTAGAATTTATCACACTTTTTTTTAACCTCTTACATAGTACTGTGCTATGACAAACAAACTGCATCCACCTCACTCTAAGTGAACTAAAATTACGATTCTGATCTAACCTGAATTGAATCCAGAACACAGGTGGTAGAAGAAAACAATTACTTTAGAGAACCAAGTAACAAGGTTACTTATGAGCACAACTTATTTAAATATTAAATAATCAGAATGTCAATTTTTGTGCAAAGGCTAGTTCGCTAAATATAGCTGCTCATTGCTAGTGCCTCTGCAAATACCCAAGCTAGCTGAATCTCCTTAGTGCTACCTGGGAAGTTAATTTATGCACTCCTAATCAGACAGAAAAACACAGTTAGCACCTGGCAGTCTATTATTCACTGCAGTCCCTTCTGTACCTGCACTTTAGTCATCACCCTCCCAACACACTATAAAAATTGCAAACATTCTCCTGTGCTAGATTAGCTTCTGCTTCTAAGAAAGCTGCAATAAAAATCTCCCTATAGGACAGATGTGCTCTCACTATTTTCCCTTCTTAAAATACCAAGTTCTCCTACAATCCAAGCTCCTTGCCAGCCCTTTCAGAGCTCTGCTCACAGCTTTTCTGTGCCTGCCCTTCTCCTACTCAGCTCTCCCCTCCCCACACATCTTCTGCCAATCCTTCCTGTGTGGCTGCTTCATCCCACTCAGTTTTACAGCTCCGTTCCTATCACTCCTCACAGATCTACCACACCTTGCTGGAGGAGCAGGCACCTGTCCCTCCAAGCACCCACAGGATTTGGAGGCACTTGCACACTTTGATAAGGGATTATGAAAAAAAAAACACAGAGGAACTGTTTCCACAAATGTGGCATTTAGGGTTATTTCATTTCCTCTAGACCCTAATGTTTTAAAATTTCTTAAATCTATAGTGTTTCTCTGGGAGTTCTCAGTATTCAAGAAATTCAGACTTGGTGTTAGTACAACTGTGGGTTGAAACAGGAAGAAATCACAGGTTTTGGAGGGCTGTATCACCTGACAGTGTATTAAAAAAGAAGCTAAAAAAAGATCTTATGCAAGATTTTGAGGCATTTGCCTTTAATTAAGGCAATACAGATAGCTTGCAAAGCAATTAAACCAAACCCCTTATATTACAAAGGCATCAATACAACAAAGAACAGTTGCAAAAATATAACAATTAAGTAAGAGTATACCAAATGTGCATCACAGCCTTTTAGAAATTGATGGGAAATTTGTGAAAACACCATTTTGCTTAGCTCAGAGCTGGCTGAACTGTGAGACTTCCCTCCAGCACACGCAAGAAATGAAGCAATCCTCCCCAAGTGAAGTGTGAGTCACCAATCAATCCCATCTCTGTTCAGCAACTTCCCACTGCAAGATGTTGTATTGTCTAGGCCCCTCTCCTTACAAGAAATATTACAAAATGGATATGTCAGGAACCCTTTTTTCAATGCAGGCCTGGTTACAGAAGCCATGCAAAAGACTGTGTTGAATAAATACACAAAATGTTGCAAGAATGAATGAAACAGCATTTCATACAACAGGTGCCATGGCAATTGTTACGTGACTTAGGAAGAATCAATCTGAGGATATGTTTAGATTTTTCTCTAAGTTTTGGAACCAAATCCTTATTTTTATCTCTAACACTTGTAGTTTTTAAAAAATGGATCTTGAAAAATACCTGAGTTGGCCATTTGAACCTCGTTCTTCCAACACTGCACACCACCCCTCAGAAAACACTGCAATATTTGCTCTTATTTCAGGCAGTCCTGCAGAAAATGCCTCTCCCTCCATCCACTGACTCCCCAGTGGTCAGGTTTGTGTATTAGGGAGTTCCAAGCCATATTCAAAGCAGCTTACAACAGCTCCATAGTCTAAGTGACTCATCTGGCAGCTTAATGCTTCCTTTTTTATTCATTTTCCCCTCCACTTTCTGGAGATGCCTCATTTTCAAATGCCTCATTTTGACAACTTAAACAACAGAGCATTTGATTATATTTGAATATAATAATAGTGAACATACATGAAAATATATTTCCCATTTTAAGGATTGTTACCACTATGTACTATCCCAACAGGGATACACCAAACCCCAAATGAAATTAGGTGGCTTTTTACTGCAGAGGAAAAAAATCTCTAAAGGGACAGAGCAGAACAAGTCCTTGCAGGAATACCATAAGTAATATGCATCACCACTTGTAGCTTAATAAGCGTCCATAAATATGCAAAAGTTTTTGTTGTTTTCTTGAATTTTTCAATTCTGACATACTCTCCATATCACTATATCTTTTCTGAAAACTATTTTTAGAAGAACATACAGGAAGCCATTAACATGGACTGTAAAAAGACTCTGCCACATGTCTGAAATTGCTTCCAATACAAAACTGTTTCACTTGGTCTGAACAAAGTTGCACAATCTTTGAAAGTTTTGACACAGCAGAACAGGAAATTCATGATGCAAATTCTTTAGTTACTGGTTGAAAACAAACTTTGCAACTATTACATATACAGTGGAGATTGCAGGGAGGGAGAAAAGAAAATAGGAGTGGGGTATATAATGTAGAATCAGCCTTAAAATACAAAGGACAAGGCACCAAGCAAATTTATTTCCCATTACATTTCAGGAGTTGCATAACTCTGTGACACCGACAGGGGTATTTAACAAGGTCCTTCTTTCACCAGAAGAAACCTGTCTATTCCTTTCCAATCAAAATTATTCTACAATTATATTAAAAAAAAAAACAAACACACCTCAGCAAGTATACTGATTATTCTTGCTACAAAATTGACCAGCCTGGTTTACTTTTATGAAATGCAAGCCTCTGCATACTTCAATCACAGCATTTTAAAAAATGCAAGTTATTTAAGCTCAACTTACCAACAATTTTATAACAGGTTAAGAACAGCTGAGCATTTCATTAAAACTGTAGCATGTCCAAAGAAACTTATTTTCTGTACTAAGAGAATGCAGCATGTGTCCCTCCTTATAATAAAACTGATACCCATAATGTAAATTTGCATACTACATTAATAAACACATATGCATGCCTGCTCCAACACAACAGCAAAGCAGCTTTGTAATTATGCACCCATATTTCAAAATTCTGCTCACACTTTGACAGAAGCAAAGAATACAGAATAAAACCCAGAATATTCAGGTGGAAGATGTTTCTTAATCAAAGGAGGCAGTAATCTGTGAACATTTAACTAAATGACTGCTAAAGTCTAGAGTCAAACTGATTCAAATACTACCTTGTCTTTAAGGTTAAGCCAAGTATGCAGCTCTATTTATGTTTAATGATCCACCGCAGTTCAGCAGAGAAGCTACAAATTAAGGACGCATTGTATCTCACACATGTAGCCTGGTTTGTTCCTATTAGGTAAGCATTAAAAACTAAACTCTTCAAGCTCCCTGTATTTCTGCAGGTCTCATAGCAGGACTTTACTCTCCCAGGGAGCACATGCTGCAGTAATTCTATAGCAATAAAACGAGTCCTCCTGTGTTCATCTGCTATTGCCAAGAAAATATCGGTGCTTGTAAATCCACTATTAACAAGTCGGGAATACAAAAAACAGCCCTCCCAGCATTCTATTTCTTGCCTATCAACAAATTCCAGATGAAAATACAACTGACTCAAACACAATTTATTTTCAGGTCCAGAAAGAAAACTGGGACAAGAGCTGCCAAGCCCTTAGCTCTGCAAAGCCAGCTATGGCGGGGGGGCTCACCAGGCTGCATCCCTCTGCACTCCCCACCTACTAACTGCAAGAAATCACACTGAAATACGTCCGTAAGTCACTGAAAAATGTCCATATGAGCTCATGCGGGGCGGGACGGGGGGGTGCCGGCAAGGACACATTATTATCTTCCCCTGCAAAAATGTTTCAGAGCCACCTGCCATGTGGTGCAATCCCCGACGCATTCCAAAGACGAGACTGCGGCTTCCCGGCAGCACCGCGCGTAAACCCGGGAGGAGAAACGTCTCTTGCAGGAGGCTGTGGGGACAGGAGCCCCCGGGGGACAGAGCAGCCCCGCTCGGCGCGGTGCCCGCCCCGCACGGTCCCGGCAGGGCAGAGGGGCCGCCGGCGGGGCAGCGACCTAACGCGACCTCCCCCGCACTGCCCCGTCCCCTCCCTGCGCTCACCACACCGAGCCGTAGGCCCCGGAGCCGACCGGGGAGAGGTTCTGGTAGCGCTCGGGCACCTCCCACACCGTCTTGTTCAGCTCCTGCCGGTAGAACTTGGGCCGCTCCTGAGACATCTCGGTCGCGGAGCCCGCCCCGCCCGGCCCGGCGGGAGGGGGAGGCTCTGCCTGCGGCTGCAGCAGCACCGCCGCCGCCACTACCTCCTTCTCCTCCTGCAGCGGCACCAGCGACTTCTTCCTTCCTTCCTTCCTTCCTTCCTCCTTTCGCTCCCTCCCCTCGGCGCTCCCGGGCGGGGGCAGCCCCGCAGCAGCGACGCCCCCGCGGCCGCCGCCGGCCGCTCACGCCCCGCCCCGCGCCGCCGCTGCCCCGCTCCCACAGCCGCGGGGGGCGATGCGGAGCGCGGCCGTGTCACCGCCTTCCCCCGCCGCTCTCCCTCCCTCTCTCCCTCCCCGGGCAGTGCCACGAGGGGCGGGATGGCCCCGCGAGGCGCGCCCGGCGGTCGTGCGGCCAAGCGGCGAGCGAGGCGGGGGCGCCGGCGTGCGGGGCGGGGACACGCTGCCGCCGCAGGTGGGACGGCGCAGGCGACGGCGCAGGCGGCACCGCAGCCACCGCCTCCGCCCCTCGCGCCCCGCCCCGGGCTGCGACTCCGGACACAGCGCTGGCCGCGGGCACCGACCCCGCTGTCCCCGCACGGCCCGAGCGCGGAGCGCGCTGCCCGCGGGCGGCACAGCTCCGGCGCCTCCTCGGAGCTCCTCGGGGCCGCGCCCGCCGGAGCTCCGCGCACCGATGCCCCAATATGGAGCCCGCGCGGCGGCGTCTCGCGAGAGCCGCGCTGAGGGCGGCGCGTCCCGCCCGCCCCTCAGCGAGCGCCTCGCTTCTCCCCGAGCTGTTCTAAAAGTAAAAAAGAAAAGGAGAATCGATGAGAATGCTTGCTGAAGCTTGCAAGTTTGGTGTGAATTGTTTCTAAACTTCCCGAGGATGTTTTGTTCCCTTCCAGGGGTGTTGAGGAGAGCTAAGCTCGTGCTGCACACATTTCCCAGTGTCCTGATCGTTCTCTGTGTTTTTTGAGAATAAGCTGCGTCTCAATACTGCTCAAAAGGCCTTGCAATATCAAAGACACAGATGTGTTTGCTTTCCAGTGCATGCATAAGTCTAAAGTTATTAAGTGCGGCAGATTTTGGGGTGGAACCTATGGTGTCTTCACCAGGTAATAAGTACAGAATATCACAGAAAATATTTCATGTTCAGGATTTGTGTTCAAGGCCACTTAGCTTTTCATCTCAAGCTTTAGAAAGGTGAATTGTTAGCAAGATATACACATTCTGAATGGGTCATGGAAGCTTGCTTTTAAAACATTTGGCTTCCCATATCAAACCCCTTCTCTAAGCAAAGTGGCACCCTCTCCTATGGTGCTGTAAGTCATTGAAGCCCACAGGAGTAAACACTTAAAAGTTGCCACTGCTTGCACCTATAAAGTAACTACTTCTTGGTATGTTGGGATTCTTAACACCTTTAATTTGCAAACTCTTTTGCTGTTAGTTTTGCTTGTGTGACCTTGCCTTGAAAAGGGTGATTGTGCTCAAGGATGTCAGACACACCTCGCTCTCGCTGTGGTTTGGAGTGGCTGGGGATGTGTAGGTGTCCAAGACAATAAATATAATGCTGGAGTCCCTGCTGTGGTATCAGAAGAAACAGGTCTCAGTGATTGTGCTTTTGTTTCTTGGTTTGACTATGAATATTGCAGTTTTCTTTCTGAATCTCTTTTTGGATCTAGTCTGGACTCTCAGTGGTTATGGCTTTTTCTGTTCTGCTAAGTCCTCCTATGAAAGTAAACACAGAATCTCTTATTCATCATTTATCTGGGCTTTGTTTCAGTGTGTACTGAAACTTAAACTGTTCTTTTGAGACCATGACAAGGCTTGAGACTCAAGACTGAGCCACTGGGTGAGGTTCTCCAAGGTGTGGTGAGCTAATCTATCAGCCTGCTGCTGCCAAAAGGGACAGGACCACACAGGGAAAGGAAAGCAGGGGAGCCAGGCTTCTCTTTCTGGATAACCAGCTCTTTCATCAGCTTAGCCATGTGTGGTACTGAAGCCTAAAACTACGGGTCTTGTCCAGCTTACGCTGCTGTAAAGGAATTTTCTGGTGATAAATGCAGGCAAACAGAGCTGTAGCTTGAGTTGGTGTTGTTTTCTCAGTAACCATGAAGACTTGTCAACAAGGTTACTTTCTGTAATAGTGAGATCATTTACATTGTGCAAAAGCCTTCTGTTCTGTCATTTTTATCTTAAAAAATGTAAGATGGAGATTGGATGAAATTCTGGAGTCGGAGAAACAAAATCACTTGATGGCAAGAGTTGAATCGTGTATAACTGTGACATGTGATGTAGAGTTAAGAGTCTGTCCACCCAAAATTACCTGATGCAATAAGTTTTGCCCAGAATTCAAAGGGAGAATTTTGCTAATATTATTGGAAACTTTATCATTGCATTGTTTAATAAGAAAATATATTTTATTTCTTCCTCCAGCTCATTGTTTAAGAAAAATGTCTGCCTTGCTTCCTCATGATTTTTCCCCTGTTCCTTTGCCACTTCCCTGTTTCATGTGTTTTCTCTGTTCTCCATTTTGTACGCACTTGTCAGCAGAGCCACCCTGACAGTGAAATTATGGAGAGGGACGCAGCTCTGTAATCTTAATGTGAGTCCCCACAGTCACTGTTCACAGTTCAGGGATGTCAAAAGCCTCACTTATATTTGGGTTGTGAATTAAAAAAAAAAAAAAAAAAAAAAATCACCAACCTTGACAGGGAATTAAAAGAGGGAAGAAGGAGCACTGGGCGGTGGGGTTAGTCAGAGTTTAGCTACTGGAAATTCTGATTCAAACACATACATGGGAAATAAATCATGTAGGTCAAGTCCTGATTTAACCCACTCACTAAATAATTTAATTCAGGAAACATTTGTCTGTTTTTGGGGAGGTGAGATAGGTTTGTTCATTTTTGCTTACCAGATGCAGTGTTTATGTGGTTTTCTTCTAGGTCAGAACAGGAGGAGTCAAAATACCATCCCCTCTTTTTCTGCAGTGTTAATTAGGTCAAGCAACTGATGTATCCAGTGCTCTGGGCTTCTCCAGCTATCAGGTGAACAGCACACAGAGGATTTGTGATTCATCTGAGTGGCATGCAAGGGCACAGAGGTGCCTACCTGGGACCATGGTGTGTGCCAGCTCTGGGATAACACCTGTGCCTGCAGAGAGCAAACACAGCCAACCCTGGTGGGCACAGGAGGTTCCACTGAAAACTTAAGAGTTTGTTTGGTTTTTTTTCATCTTGTTCAGCAAAGTTCCAAATCTTCCCTTCCTATTGCAATGACTACAGAGTTTAGCACCAGTGGACAAATCAGACATCAAAATGTCAGCATGCAAGTCATGGGTATTCATGCTGCAAAACAAATATCCTGCTGAGAGGAAGTCTAGTCAATCCTGATCTTTTTCCCCACACAGGTGTGCAGTGCCATAACGTTGCTCCCACATACAGACACAAGGCTTCTGTGTTCAGCCAAGCACAAATCCCTGGACATGGGCTGTGAAGTGACAAAGCACCTGCTTTATAGCCAAATATTCCACCTATACCTCTAAAACTCCACAGAAGTCAGAGTTTAAAGGCCTATTTTTGTTAGCAGCCTGAAGTTCTTACCTGACCTAGTTGCAACAAGATCAGTTGTTTTGCATGCAGCAATGTTCTAATGTTCTTCCCATCTGGTGGGATGACACGATGCTTTCCTGGCAGGGCTTGCTGCAGAAACCCAGGCTGCTCTCCCACTGCACTGAACTAGAAGAAACAGATCCCCAGACATGTGGATGATCATGGCCACCTCCTGAAATTCCAAACGGTGCAGGATGTGTCTCAGATGCAACCTGCCACCACCTCGAACTTGTGCTGCCCTGACAGTCCCAAGGGAGCCCTACAAACCGACATCAGGAACCTGAACTGATGAGTTTTCCTTCACAGGGAAAAGGGCTGGAATTTCTGCCGGGGTCATATGGCCCAGAGGGGGTGGCTGACTGCAAAAAATCCGAAAATCGAAGGATATGTCCCAGACCGGGGCTGCCCCTACATCAAACTTGTGCTGCCCTGACAGTCCCAAGCGCACCCTACAAACTGACATCAGGAATGGGCTGGCGAGTTTTCCTTCCCAGGGAAAAGGGCCGCTGTTCGTGTTCCGGGGGGCGGGTGCGGGAGGTCAGCGGGTGCGGGAGGTCAGCGCACGCCCCGGGCGGCGGGTGCCAAACGGAGCCCGCACCGTGCCCCGCGGCACTACCGGCAGCACCGGCAGCACCACCCGCCACCCTCCGGCTCGGGGCGGCGGCCGCACCGCTCCGTGCCTGCGCCGCTGCCGGGGCCGCCTCCGCCTCCACAGCCGGAGCCGGAGCCGGAGCGGCGCAGGGCGGGCGGGGCAGGGGCGGCTCCGCGCGGCTGAGGCGGCCGAGCCGCGCGTGCCCGGCGCAGGCGCCCGGGGCCGCCGGGCGGTGGCGGCCATGGAGCGGAAAGGTGAGCGCGGCGCGGCCTCCATCGCCCCGCGGGGCCCCCGCAGGGCCCGCCGCCCTCACGCCTCTCTCTCCTTCTCTCCCTCAGTGCTGGCGCTGCAGGCCCGGAAGAAGCGGACCAAAGCCAAGAAGGACAAGGCCCAGAGGAAGTGAGTGCGGCCGCGGCTCCCTCCGGGCGGTATCTCCCGCCGGCACCGCCGCCTCTTTGTTCCCCTGGCCCTCCCCGCGGGGAAGGGGCTGCCGGGCCCGGCGGCCCGGAGGGGTCTCGGGGCGGGGGAACGTGGAGCCCCGGGGCTGGGCAGTTTTAACCGGGGTTAAGCGGCCGCACGGGGCGGGCAGCAGGAGCGGGCACAGCGCGTGGCCCGAGCGGCCGTTTCACCGCCCGGCTCTGGCCGGGTCCGGCCGCGGCTCCTCGGGCTCTGCCTTCCCCGTTCCTCCTCCCCTAAACCCGGCCCTGGAGTCGCGGTGGTGCTCAGGGACGAGCTGCGGGTGGTGGTCTGCCCTTGGCCGCGGGCTGTGTCCTGGAGGGAGATAGGGAGATGTCCGCGTCCCCTCTCTGCAGCCCCCGGGGCGCTTCAGCAGCTGCCGGCTTTAGGAACCAGCTTCTCTCCACTCTCTCCCCCCTCTTGACTCTCTTTCCCCCTGGGATTTTTTTTTTTTTCCTTGCCGAAAGAATGCCGTGATGTGTTGTTTACTTCGTTCTCTAACTTTGATGCTCTCGTGTGGCTTCTGTCTCACCGCAGGAATGTCACGAGTCTTTAAGTGTGGGGAACTTTTGGAGGCAGATGTAGAAATTAGAAGAACTCGAGTAAATACTAAACAATGGCTTTCGACAGGCTGCACTAAGTGCTATGTTCAGTGCTGCTTATGGATTCCTTTCTACAGAAAGGTGATGTCAGTCCTAGAGCTGGTTCTGTATACTCCATAAAATGCTGCTTATTTCTGTAAAATCTCCTGTGACTCAGGATGTTTCTTTCTTGAAGGTGCCTAGGACCAAAGATAGTAAAGCTAAGGCTTTGGGGGTGAGAGTTGGAGGGTTTTTTCTTTAGGCCTAGAGTAATGCTTTCTCAGCCGCTTCCTCAGACACATCACAGAGATTTAAAATATTTTTTTCTTGTTGCCTTCAGCCAAGAGTCAGTGGTTTTGAGATGGGGCTTTTGAAGAGTGAGGAGCCTTAACCAAAGTGTTTGGGAGACGTGCATTATGGCTCCATCCTGTTCCATATGTGTCCCTGGTATACCTTGAAGGTAGCATTAGGGCAATTTGTGAAATGCTCTCCTCCTTCTCTAATTTCTGTATGAATAATCCATTGTCTAATTCTATACATGTTATTTTTTTTTCTTTCTCTAGCTGCAGACCAGCAATACTGATTCTGCCAACAGAGTCCACAGTGCAGCTGGGAAGGCTAATTTCTGTGTAGATTTTGAGGCTGCTGAATGATAACTTTCAGAGCTGGCATGTTAGGGTTTTTTTATAAATATTTTTTAACCACGTATTCAGGACAGGTTGAATGCACTGCCAGTTAGCTCTTGATTTTGCCACTAACCTTGATTTGAGTGCAGAGCAATGTTATTTCTCAAATGCTGTGTTTATATTCTTACACTTTATGCTTCAACTCTTTTCCCTGGTACCATAAATTTATTAGATTGTATATCAGAAATGAAAGAAACTTGCATGTGCTTTATGCTGTGTCATTAAATGAACTCAGTGTCAGTCTCTAACTTTAGGTACAGTTCCACAACATTTATTCTATTTAAATAAAAAGCTGCTCTAGTTAAATCTTCTAAAATAGGCTTAACTGGGTTATTTCATGACTTTCCATTAAATCTATACTTGAAACCACATGCAATGTGCTTTTAAATGTTCCATGATAGTTTAGATCAAACATGCAATTTTTTTCTGTAATACATTTTTTCTTACATTTGCAGTAAAAAGCATGAAACAATGAATTTAAAAGGTAGAGTTTAGTGTTCAGAATTATTATATAAAAATGCAGATAATGTTCTGAAGGAAGTAAAAACAATTCAAAATATCTTTCATTTAAAAAATGAGCTACAGCTGCTTTTAAACCTAATATCATTAAAAACATTAAAAAAATAACAAAAACCCCAAACATTTGGAAAGGTTAAAAGAAATTGGAAAGTTACTTATTTTTTCATCATCCAGTAGTTAATATTGCTGTTTGCTTGTTTTCGACAAGACCAGTCTAAACTGATGATTTACAGAAAAACCTTGTAAATAATAATTATAATTCCATGTCTAAGCTTTTTTAATAGGAAATGAATATATGTTTTTGAAATGAACATATATTTTTATAGGAACGTCAACCACGTTCTTAATTTTCTGCCAATTCAGGATGATCCTATTTCTTTCAGTCCTTCCTGTCTTAAAAGTTTCATTTTATATCAATGAAGTAGAGCGTGCATTTATCCTAACACTCTCCTGCAGAAAGAGAGCAGGCAGAGGTTGTTGGAATTCTGAAGGTGAGATACCTGTAATTTCCATTGCCCTTGTAATTTTTTTCATTCAAATACAGAAGTGATTATCAAACCATGACAGGACACAACTGAAATTTGCTGGTTTCCATAGAAATCCCTTGGTTTGTGATAGCTGGACTATCAGACAGTTCTACAAACAGCTTGTTAAGTGCTTGTGTGGGGGAGTGGGGATGGGAAGAAAGAAACTTGATTGCCTGTTATTTGTGTTTTAATACCTTTCTTATGTGAAAGCCAGTACTTATCTTCAAACTGAGCTCCCACAGATCTGCTAATCAAAAGTGTGTCTTGGTGCCTCTGAGTAGTTGTATTTAAAAACTAAATGTTTGACCATCTCCAGTCTTCTAAATTCTTGGCAGTGGTGTTCCTATAGCTCTGGGATGAGTGCTCTATAGCAGCAACTATTGTGGATTTGCCCTACTGGCAGAAAACACCAGTTATTTATTCACAAAAATAGGAATGCAACAGTGAACGAGTTGCAATAATCACAAAATAACGTGGATTGTACACTCATAAGTCCCCCACCATCGATGATTTGTAATTCTCCCCAAAATAGTTGGGATTGCTTGAGCAGAAAGGCCTGCTGCATACGAGCAGGAAAACACTTGGATCATTTCAGAGCTGGATTCATGCTGAAAGCTGTGTGTACTCAGTTACCATATTCATTGAGCATGAGGTTTGCCAGCAGATCTTGTGAGCGCTCATTCTCACTAGGTGTGCCTTAACTTGGAATTACAGACACACTAAGAAATAGTAATGAGATGCAGCCTGCAAGCGTTCTTCCTTAAAGAGACATTGTCTCCATGCACAGATGTGGAAATGGGAGAGGGATTTTAAATCCTGGCTTTTCACCATGCCATATGGAGCTTCTTCTCAAATGAAAACATGGAATCCTTAAGTGGGATCTTGCTGTATTGGGTGTGGAGCCCGGGAAGTCATTGGATGGATGGTTAAGGTGGAAAGAAGAGTTGTGGAGTGTTTGCAGTGCCTTTATCTGGTGCCTGCTTGGAGCAGATAAAGCTCCAGTGGGAGTCACTGAACTGCGTTTTGCTTGGGGGCGTTTCGTGTGTGTAATTTGAGCGCACCAACAGGGGTGACACTGCTTATAAAGACTCGTGTTGGAGGCTACTTAAAATTAGGAAAGCATTTCCCTGCAATTTCCTGCAGTTGGGTGTCATCTCTGCAAATTTCAAGGGAGTGGCAGACACAGAGAGGAATAAGGAGAGTATATTTTTTTGTTAGTATGTATTTAAGGATGATGGGTGTGACAAAAGTGATTCGGTTTAAGTGTAAGTTGCCTTCCCTGCTTGAGGGTGGAAGGAGTCTGTATCTATTCAAGGCAAATAGTTAGGTAGCATGGACAATATTTCTGCTGTTTCAGGGACAGAATCTTTTCTGTCCATAACAAAGTTTTGAAGTGACTCTTAATGCTCTTGAATAGAAAAACCAAACACCTTCTTTCAATTTATTTTTTTTTAATGTAAGTTATTGGAGCAAAGAAGACGTTTAGAGGTTGATGGTGAAGTTGAGTGTGGAGACTTGGCTGTGTGTCTGGTAATTTATAGAGGGTACCCTTCCTTCTCTGCAAATCTGTAAGAACCCACATTGTGTGGCTGAGATTTCTTAATTATTTTTTGCCTTATATGTGGACCAGATAAGTGATTCCACTGAAAACTGGCAAGAGAATTCCACAGTGTTTTTCCAAATTGCTTTAACACCTTCTGGAAGCAGCAAGTGAGTGACTCAAATCTTAGCTCCTGCAAATAACTTCACCATCCCTGCTGTGCATTGCAGGGGTTGGGTGATATCTTCAGTGAACATGGAAGAGAATATTGTCTACAGTGGAAAATTTTGAATGTTTTAGTTCCTTTTCTAATATGAAGAGGTTTGGCAATGCTAAACTATCAAAAGCATATTCAGACTTCTGTGAGCTTTTAAGGTGAAAATATTTTAGACATAGAAGTGGATGAAGACAATTCTTTAAACCTCTTGCTTGCAGGGGTGGTGTCAGTGTGTTTTTCACTAATAAAGTGCTCCCTAGCAGAGAAATCTCTGAATTGTTACTTGCTATGTCACATTGTTGGTGGCTTGTTTCCCCTGTCACTTACATAAACCAGCAGGATAAACAGGCACAGGAAATGACTGGGAATTGTACATTGTTGGAAGATGATGTTAAGTACCCGCTGCTGTGAAAAATACTCAGTCCAACCTTTTAAAGAAGATTTGACTCCTTCTGCTTGTTTTGTCATTTTAAGCATAAAGGATAAGTTTTTCTTGTAACTCTGGAAGGGGAGGTGCAGAATTACATCAGAAAATTTATTTTTCCTTTGAATGCTCTTTCCCTGCTGAGTTATTGTGCTGGAATTCCTCTATCAAAAGGCTTGCTCTGTCGACAATTACCATGATCCTTGTCTTCATCCCAGCTTTGAATCCACTGGGCTATTGAATAGGCAAATAAAACCGGCTGGTTCAGGAAGATGAAACAAAGTATCTGCCTGAATTTCTAATTTCATTAGAGGGAAGAAGAGACACGTAGACATCAAGAGGAGGGGATGAATCTTTGTGATCACCCCCCTGACATGACGGAATTTGCAGGAAGATGAGCTGAGAGCGAGCCCCAGCCTTGCTGCACGGCCCTTCACCTGCAATGCAGTGCTGGGCAGCTGCAGCTGGCTGCTGGAGGCAAATCCCTCTTCTGCTTCACTCGCAAAAGCTGTGCTGCATTTGAGGAGAGCCAGCCCCTCTGCCTGCTGCTGATGTCCCCCTCCTTCCCCAGCACTGTGCTGTCTGACTTTTGATGGCTTTTTCGAAAACTCTTGGGCTGTCTTCAGGAGTATCTTTATCCATGGGAGGCCGTGCTTCTTGCAGGTAGGTTCCCCTCTCTAATTTTGTCTCGAGAATCTGCAGCTCTTCAGGGAATAAGGACTTTTGGGAGGGTCTCTCTAGATGTGGATTCACACAAATTCCATAGAAGATTCAGTATTTTGCCTGAGCAGTTCTGTTCCACATTGTTTTTCTTAAGTAAAATATTGCTATGTAGTTGTAGAGAGACCCTGCAGATCCAGTTCATTCTGATGATTAATTAGCACAATGAGAGAGCAAAAGGAAAAGGTGATCACAGTGTTCTTCTGTAGATCAGAGGTGGCTATAAAAGAAAAAAGAACCCTAAACACTTGGGTTTTAATGTGTAAACAATCATTTAGTGTGGGATTTTTATATACTTTATCTGCATTTTGCAATTTTGACAACAGCTGTTTCAGCTATCATCTAAATACTGGGCATGGATTTTTCTGCTGTCTTTAACAGCCTTTTGTGCCTTTTAGAGTACTGTCTTGGTGAGCAAAGCAGACAGACGAGGCTTGTGCTTTTGTATATAATTTTTTCTTAGGTATTAATACATGTTCTGCACTGATTAATTCTCTCTTAATCTCTGTCTTTGGCTGACATGGTCATTTCGGGGGAAGAACAGGGTGGTGTGTAATAACATCAAACTAATTTTCACAGGAAGGCAAAAGAATGAGGTGTATTTTGGAGGTGATTTCATAAAGGAAATAGCACTGTAGAGATTGTGTGACCTAAATTCGGCTTTCTTACATTACTTGGTATCGTAGACTCTAATGTAGAAGTGAAATGCTTTTGGATCCCCATGAAAGACTCAGCTGCAGACTCCAGGGCGTGTCGTGTGTGAGACTGCCAGCAGCAGGATTACTCAGCCCCTTAGGAGGGGCGCAGAAAGCTTCAGGAGAATGGGCTTTAGTGCTTCCAGTCACTTCTTCCTCCACGCATGGAATTGCTACTGTTGAGAAGCACTGGGACTGCAGAATGGCGTGTTTGTCTGCATCACTGCCACTTCAGGGCAGTTTTCTTTAGAGTCCTTTTTAATCCCTTTCATCCTGTGCAGTTAAAAATGTGAAAATCCCAAAATAGCACTGGGGAGAATTACTCTTTGCTACTCACGCTATGTGTGAGGTTCCTGGCTTAAAAATCTTTTTGTCCAGCTCCTGTTCTCTTTACCCTGTCTGTAGGATTTGTTGTCTGTGAGCTTCCAATCTCTCCTTCCATCATTCTGTCTGTGGCTGCTTTTTGCCTTTGCTGCCTGCTCTTGATTTGGGGATAATGTGTGACTTTATTTGTATCTCAATTGTCCCCAACGGAATGCAGCAATTTTGAAGAAGCTCTAAGACTTTCTGCACCCCCTACTGCAGATTTCTTTCTTCCTATCCCTGACTTATAATTCAGTGACTAAAAAGTCTAAATACTAAACATCTCAGGGTTGGATCAAGCTGCAGGGTTCTTAATAGAAGTCTCATTAGCTTGGCAGTCTTTGGTTTATGGTTTGAGATCCCTACGCTGTTCCTGAATTTAAAAAAATCAGCAGGACTTACTGACAACAGACTGAAAGTAAATGTCTGGTGGTGGGCTGTGCCTGGAATGATCTTTGTAGCTCTTCCTTGTTTAAATGAACTTGAGTTGTGGATTTGAAGTGAAATTTAGTCCCCATCAGATTGGAACGCAAGATTTCTCCCTTTTTATGACGTTTAAGATGGCTGTAGTTTGAACGTGTTAGCAATGTGTTTAATGTGTGAAGTCTCAGCAGTAGGTCAGTGCTGAACATGCATTCTACTGTATAACTATTCCAAATGAAAATATTACGTTTTTCCCATGGATTCAGATGAGTTAGTTCGGCCCTGAGATGATGTGCATGAGTCCAGCTCAGGACTAAGTTGTGAAAACTGCATCTGAGGGCCTGCCTGTGTTGCTGGCATGGCCACTGGGTGGGCAGTTCTTCCTTCTTGCAGCAAAATGAGCTGAATTTTAAAGAGGGTGCTGGAAGGCCTCGGTGTTATCTGCTGCTTCCCTGCAACAATAGTTTCAATGGAATAAACTTCCGCTAATTCACTGCAGAACGCTCTGTAAAGAATGTTATCTTGTGCTTGTGTGCCACTGCTGGGATGAAGTTTGCTGCCCACTTCTTTGGACAACTCCAGTTTTTTTTACTATCTCGTGCTTCTGAGGAGAGGAAACTTAAGGCTGATATCTTGCATTCTTTGCCCTTAAATCCTGCCAAAGCAAGTGGTCTGTAGGCATTGTTTTCATTATAAATGTTTGCTTTGTACAGAGGTATCTTGAATCTTTGTAGGCATTTAATCGTTCCCTGTAATGCTTTGTAAAGTAAATAAATTACCTGATTTTGGTATTAGCCTTTCATGAGCGGTTTGGCTGTGATCAGTGTGATGCCATGGAGGAGCTGAGATATGGGAGATGTTTTATTTGGGGAGCACAGCCTGAGTATCTGAGAGCATGGGGGTGGCCTTTGCTGACATGGCTTCACAAGCAAGTGCTCAGAGTAGCACATTTGATGGAAAGTTAAACACATAAAATGAACACTTTTATTTATGAATGTGGGAGTGAGAAACCTCCACCACCTTAGTGCCTGATTCCAATCCCTCTGCAATCACAAGCTCTCAGGAGGATTTACTGAACATCTGCTCTGCATCCTCCCACTCTCCATAGTTCAGACAACTGTAATAAACTTTGGATCTTGAGTCAAGAGATGAACTAAAAATGCAGCCTGCCCCTTGAGAATAGGAGAAATAAATGTCAGATTAGGAGCTCTAGTGTTCTAAAGTGTTAGAAGCAGAAGGATTGTTAAATATTCGTTTGACCTTGAATGTGAAAGGAACAAAGGGCCACAAGTTCTAAAATACTGGTTAACCTTTTTTTTTTTTTTTTTCCAAAAAGAATAAAAAAACTAATTGATGTTAGCCTTTAAAATAAAATGAATCAATATTTAAATTCTCAAGTTTTTCCTAGGATAACAAATAAAATATAAATCTGCTTTAGAGAATGGCAGAGAAGGGGTTGAGAAGCTAATATTTTGGTGGGATCACTAAGCTTTTAAAACTTATCTTGTGTGGACTTTGCTTGGTTCCACTATGAAAGTGGATCTAGGGCATTAAGGTGCATTTCTCACTAGTATGCGAAAATTATTTCTGTGTACTTTTAGCTTAGGGATGAAAGCACTGCTGTGTGTTCTCTGTGAGATGTGCAGTGTGATCTCTGTGTGTGACATTCTGTGTGATCTCTTTCAGACCTGACACCCAGCACCGGGGCCTTGCTGCTAATTCCGAGAATGAACTTCCAGAGCCAGAGGAGGAAATCCTGGGATCAGATGATGATGAGCAAGAGGATCCAAATGATTACTGTAAAGGTGAGCACTTGCCTGTTTAAGATGCATGATTTTAAATGCAATCAAGGAACCCCCTCCATTTCCCATTAGATGTAGAGAATGAAAGTAGACACTCTCTTACATTAAGAGTACTTTGCATGATGATAATAACATTTTTCAAGCCAACATGAAATGGAGAAGGTGGTCTCCAAGTTTCCATCTCTTGTCAATCAAGACTTGAGTTGCAGAACTGTTTCTAATGCATAAGTTTAAAGCTGTTAACTTTTTTTCTGTGCCAGAGGGCTTTCAATATTGATAAAAGCAAGTAGGCATTTACTTCTTTTTATTTGATTGTAAAAGGGACACTTTCAAAACCTTTTTTTCAACAGTTTTCCAAAGGTAGTCAGCCTAGCAGACTTCAGGTGTTCTCACTTGGGAAAGTATTTTGTGGTGCTGCAGTGATTGTGATGCTTGTTCCCCACACCTCTTCTCTGGTTTGTGTGTTTTTCCAGGGGGTTACCACCTTGTGAAAATAGGAGATCTCTTCAATGGGCGTTACCACGTCATTCGGAAGCTTGGATGGGGTCATTTCTCCACCGTGTGGCTGGCTTGGGACATTCAGTAAGTGCTCCTGTTCCAGCTGGTGTTCCTGCCAGGCATGCACAAACCTGAGCAGAAAACAGCCTTTACTTATAGATAAAAACACAAAGCATTAGCTGTCTACATCCTAGAACAGGAGTCTTTTCTGATATTGTGTGGGAGGGACTCAACAGGACAAACGGTACCTGTGGGAAGAGTTGTTGTGTCTCTGACCTATTATTCCATATTTTGAGAAATGACTAACATGAATCTTTTGTTAAAAAAGACTCCAGGGCAGTCTCTGAGTGTTTAAACCTTATTTTTCCGTGATATATGAAATAAACTCTCTTGCATGCAAAAGAATTGGGATAATCCTGGAGAATTAAGTTGTTTGTATGAACATTAACAGTTCCCAATTTACTTTCCATGTGTGCACAGAGGGAGGAGATTTGTGGCAATGAAGGTGGTGAAGAGTGCAGAGCACTACACAGAAACAGCATTGGATGAAATCAAATTGCTGAAATCGGTGAGCACCTGAGTTGGGCTCAATTTTATTTTACTCTTTTTTTTCCATTTTGGCGAGTTTGCATCTGTCACGTGCTTGATATTTCCAGATCATCAAGAATTTGTGCAGGAACCAAACAGTGCAGTGGATCTGATATCAAAATAACCTCTTTCTCTGCAGGTCCGCAACAGTGATCCAGATGATCCAAGCAAAGAGAGAGTTGTTCAGTTATTAGATGACTTCAAGATTTCAGGAGTGAATGGTTCCCGTATCCTTTGGTGGAATAAAAGCCAAGAATTGAAAAGATGGGAGTTTCTTGGGCAGCTGCCCTGCTTTGGCAGCAAAGCCCAGGCATCCTTTTCCCTGCCCAAGGAAACCTGCTGTAGGAGGCTCTGCCTCCAAACTGCCTGCAGAGCTCACATCCAGAGTGATGATTCAGCCTGGTGTCATTTGTGTCAGCACTGCTTGCTTGTGCTTTTCATCTTGTGCCACCAATTTGTGAATCAGGACCCAGTGGCTGTGTCAGAGGTACCTTGGAGGTAGGAGAGCCCACCTCAACCCCTCAATTTTGCAAGCAGCCGGTTAAGAACCTGTTATTTCAGTAAAGCAGTACAGCGTGTTAAAACCAGGAGCTGAAAATAGTGAATGAGCCATCTATAACTTGAAAATAAGCTTGGTTATCTAGTTATGGAAACATCTTACTTTGTAATTTATCAGCATTGTTAGGGTGTTTGCAGTGCATTGCTTTGACAGTTGCCTGTAGTTGTGGGAACAGCCTTCTTATAGGCAGTGATTTATAACAAGTGGTAATAATGGATCCTCACCATTTCAAAGTTGACCTTCATGCATTGTTTTCACTTCAAGATAAGTTAAATTTTATTTCAGAGAGAATTGCTGGGCTGCTTGAGAGAATTGAGCTGTAGATTATAAAAAGTAGACCTATAATGCATTTTCTCTTTTCTCTAACTTTTTTTTTCTGAGTAAATGTTGATTTGAGCTTAGAAATATTTCTTCCATTCTTGTGAAATGTGTACTTTCAGTGTAGATGAAAAGAAGCCTAATAAACTCATAGAAGTTTGGCTTCTAAAACAGGGGCACTGTACTGAATATGTCACTGGAGTTACTGTAGCTGTTGAGATCTTAGAGCTAAAAAGCAGATCATACAAATACAGCTGAAATCCAGGCTTGTCAAAAGTTTATTTTGCTGGTAAAGAGGCAAAGGAGGGCAAAGAAAGTGGCTATGGGTCTGAAGATTACTTATGAAATGGAAATTTTATTATCTTTACAGGTAATGCTGGTACACAGAGATCTGGCATCAAGTTTTGCCTGGGGCAGAAGCGTAGGCTGCTCCAAAACATACAATGAATACTGATGTACATTTGTGCAACTGGCTCCCACTCAAAGCAGGAGGCTGCTCCTGCTGCAGTGGGGCCTTTGTGCAGCTCCATCCCTCTGGATTTGATTTTATTTTATGTAATGGCAGTCTTGTGTAGGATAAAATGATGCTGTTGAGGAAGGCAGCTTTTCCAAGCTGTGTCAGAAGGATAAGGGTTCTTTAACATGAAGTGCCTAACTGGTTTGGATTTCTTTTGATCCTCAGTCCTGGGAATTTGGGGCTCCTTGGGTCTGGATGTCCGGGTTTTTCCTTGATTCAGTTCCAGATATCTGTATGGTGTTTGAAGTTCTAGGGCATCATCTCCTGAAGTGGATCATCAAGTCAAATTATCAGGGTCTTCCGCTCCCTTGTGTCAAAAAAATCATCCAACAGGTGAGTTCCAGTTCTGACTGCGCTCTTCCTCTTGACCCAGTTAAAAATCTTTCACTGATCTTTCTCAGAAATCAAACAAAAGTTAAAAATTCATGGTATCTCCTTCATGCAACAAAATATTCTTGGGTTAGTACTTTTCTCTACTGCAAGCCCCTTCTGCTGCAGATAGTTGTTTTCTGACACTTAAACAGTGATGATTTTTGCTTTTAACCTCTTCTTACCTCAGTCATTCCTCTTAAGTGAAATATTTTTTTAAAGCTGTCACAGTAAGCACAGTGCTTAATGATGGGAAGAGCAGGAGAAACTGGTTCTCCTTACTGGGTGGTAGCCTAAGAAGAAACACCTTTCTACATGGGAGGTGCAGGGGAGGAGGAAAGTGTGATTTTATTGTAGAGTATTAAAATTAGGTTTTCACCTGTGGTTAGTTTAGGCTATGAGGGTAAATAAGGTATTTTTAAATGGTAGCTGAAATCTTTATGCAAATCTGTTATTGTGGAACTGGGTCATAAGCAGTGATCACACCAGCTCTGACCTGGAGTACTCTCAAACACACAAACCCTTTCAGCTTCATTTGCCATCCTAGGCACTTCTGCATTTTCACTTTGCTCTCAATTCGATTGTCTAATGGCTGACTTCCTTCTCCCTTGCCTGCAGGTTCTTCAGGGTCTGGATTACTTGCATACAAAATGTAGAATCATCCACACAGATATAAAGCCTGAGAACATCCTGCTCTGTGTGAATGACCAGTACATTCGCAGGCTGGCTGCAGAGGCAACAGAGTGGCAGAGATCTGGGGCTCCCCCACCATCTGGCTCTGCAGGTGATTATTTTCTTTTTTTTTTTTTTTCCCTGAAAATTGATGCTGTTTCTCCCACATACCCCCAAATCATCACTAAGGAGAACTTCCTGAGTGTGGTGGAACAATAATGCAAGTAACCTTTGAAAACCTGAGTGTAAATTGGGAAATAAGTCATGATTTGTAACTCAGATGATGGGGAAGGCAGTTTGTGTCAGAAAACAAGAGGGAGGATAAATGCACACTGGAGCCTACTTTTAACAACAGCTAATCTGGCACTGATAATGTCAGTCAGTCTTCTATAGCACAATGTTGATGCACTCAGTATGGTACAGGTGTAAAAATGAGGCAGAATCCTCACATTTCCTTCAAAAGTTTATTATCTTTCATTGCATGATGCTGGAAATGCATTTGATGAGAGTTTCAGTAAGATGAGTTACCTGTTGTCAGTTTGCAGAAGTCTGGAAAACTCTTAACAAAACCAGCTTCCTTGACATGCAAACATCCTTAAAAATCTGAGGGCAAATTCTCTTGTGTTCTTCCTCAGAACATCCATCTGTAGTTGTGTGCACGTTTCAAAAATCACTGCAGTGTGTATTGGAAGGCTCTGTCAGTCATAATCTTACAACACCAACATTGAGCTGAACTGATCACAGCAGATTTTAGCTTAAGGAAGCTCCCTGAAGTTTGGTATTTTAATGCTTTGATTTGCATTTTCATTTGGGTAGGATGCATAATACATGCAGTAAATGAAGCTACGTGGCAGGAAGTCTTTGATATCAGTCAAGCAAGTCTCCTGTCTGAAACCTGAATTATGCATTTGCTCATTTGATGTTTTTATCTTTTTTTTTATTGTTGTGTTTTTGTAGAGAAATGAGCCTTCAAAATCACATTTGCTGATATCATTAAAATGCTGTTATCACAGCACATAGGAAAAATGTACCTTAAATTCAGAATGCAGTTGTTGAGTACAGCCATACTGATTTACTGATCTTCCTTTCCCTTTCAGTGAGCACTGCACCACAGCCAAAACCAGTAAGTGTAGTAGCTTTCACCTGTAAGTATGCATCTACTGATAGTATCTCCTGCGTTGTTTCATGATCCAGTCAGCATTTAGAGAGAGCAGTCTCATGTAAGAAGGAAGAAGTGGGATTTGTGTTTGGCATGGGCATCAGGTTCAACGCTGTCTTGGACTTGTAAGTGGTGTTAGCTCATTTATCACCAGAACAAGGAGTTCTTGTGGTGATCTCAAGGTCTGTTGGGAAAGTGACTATTCTGTGGAGTCTGAGATCTCCCTCACTTGGAGAATAATGTAGGTTTTTCAGGTCAGGGCAAAAATGTACTCATTAGAGCCACAGACAAGTGGTTCAAAACCCAGAATAGCTGCTTTTTATCTGGGAGAGGAGCTGTCTCCATCCTTTTCATCACAGACTGTTTCCTTAGCTCTAAGATAAATGAAACCTTGGTGCATTTTAAATTTATTGAAGTATAAAATGTTAAGTCCAATTTCTCTGCTTGCTACTGCGTAGGCTGACAAAATGTCAAAGAATAAGAAAAAGAAGTTGAAAAAGAAGCAGAAAAGACAGGCTGAGTTGTTGGAGAAGCGAATGCAAGAGATAGAGGAAATGGAGAAGGAAGCAAACCCTGAGCAGACACAGCCTGAGGAGGAGGAGGAAGAAGCTCAGACCGCTCTGGAAATGCTCATAAAAGTCAGTCCATCAGAGGAAAGTATCAGCAAAAAGCCAGGTATGGAGCTAAAGCATTGCCAGCATGGCATGGACAGTGTTGTCTCAGGGGTATGAGGAGGATGTGCACCTTTAGCAGAGGTGGCTGTTGTCATTTCACCTGTCCTGTCCTTGTGATGGGACTGGGAAATCTCCTGTTACAATCTGAGTGAATGGCTGTGTTCAGTTACACTTACAGTACTCCCTACCTCTCAGGGTGTCCTTGAATATCTTCCAGCTATTTATTAAGACATACTCTGCTACATTCTCATTTTCCCCTCTTGCAGCACAAGCCCTTGGACAGGAGGGATCTAATCTCGTGGAAAAACATGCAAGAGAAATCAACTGCAACGGAGTGATCCCGATAACAGACTTGACAGACTCTGGGAACGAGGGGTCTGTGCAGCTCGAGGACGACCTCCACAACGCCAATGACTGTGAAAACCACCATCACACACAGAAGACTGAGAACTTGCACAGCTGTAATTACAGTCAGCACAACAGTGACTCGGAGATCAGCCCCCAAGAAGCAATGTTGGACTTGTTTGTGCCCTTGGTCCCAGAGGATTCCATGGTGTGCCAGCCCATACCCAACCAAAAGCAGGCGTTCAGCGAGCAGATCAACAATTTCCAGGAAAGCATCAGGACAGAGACCCCTTCAGAGGATGAGAATGAGAATAACAGCCCCACAGACAACAAAGGTATAAGAGGAACACTGTAAGAAAGGGCTCCTTGATGTGGGAGATTTCTTTACAACACTTCATCATATGAATAGAGATGTGCATTTTGTAGGCTGAAGTGATCAGAACCACCTGTTTGAGAGTTTTCCTGCCAGGAATAATTAACCTGATTATCCTACTCCAAGATGTTTGCTGTTTGTAGGTGTTGGTTGTAGTTGTGCCTCAGTTTTGACTTTTGATTACATAAATATTCTTACTTTTTAAAAACACCTATGCCTTTGGTTTTCAGTGGAGGAACATTCCCTCCTCTGAATCACGTGCTGCTAATGTGCTTTTCATTAAGCCTGCAGATTGTCACTTGCTGTTAAATTAAGGGATAGGTATGTTCAGTGTGTTCTGACAGTTTGGCTTTTAATATGGAGCAAAGGTAACTTCTCTCTGTTGCTCAAGATGGGTAAGTGTTTTCCCAGAAAATGCAGCCTTGAAACAAAGCTTGTATAATGTAGGGAAAGAAACTAAATTTCTTTAATGCTTTTATTTAAATATGATCTTCTTCAGAGTGGAAAAATTGTGTCTTGTAAGCTTAGGAGAAAATAAGGCATGAAATAGTGTACAGCAATTTAAACACATTCCAGGTGTGTATGTGTTAAAAATATGAATTGGTAAAACTGTCCATTTTTGCATCTTTGTGTCCTTGCCATGTATCACATATATCTGCTTGGAGAAGGAGGGTAAAACTACCATTTGTACTTACTGAAAAAAAAAAGTATTCCAGCATTTTCTTGTCCAGAGTACCACTAGGGGAGTTATATGGATGAAAAGTAACAGGAGAAATTTAGATTTTGAAACTTGAACTGCACTTTGCTGAATGCCTCTGCTAGATTACTGACATTTTTGCTTCTCACAGCCCTCTCCCAAATTTACAGCTTCAAACTCTCCCAAATTTTTGGTTCAGAGGTGCAGTTGGATGTCATTTAGTGACTTAATACTTTTGCTCTCCATCGTATCATTCCATTTTCCCAATACTTCCTTTAGCTCTTGTATTTGTGCTGCAGCAGTGAATGAGGGGTATGTCAGAAAGATGCTGCAACATGGGGGACCCTTCCTTCAAAGATTTAGGAAGGCTTAAAGGGGGTTGTGAGGTTTGTTTTGTTTTTGGCAATGCCCTTATTTCAATAGGATTTGGGTTTTTTTTTGTTTGTTTGTTTTAATATAGACAGGCTGTGCAAAAAATTCTGGGAAATAGTCACTGTTGCATATGCTCATTTATCCTTCTGCTTAATGACACCAGTTGGGTCTTAATTGATGTTGTTGATAGTGCAGAGTGATGCTCATTTTTATACCCAAGCACCAGGGAGGGAACAGTTCTGATCCATCAGAAAAACTTCCTGGCTGGGGAGAGGTTGATAGGATTTGGGTGACAGATGGTGACACTGCCTATGTAGCTTTAATCAGCTGTTGTACACATTGCCTCTAGGAAAATCAGCTGCTGGGAATTTCCTTCTTAATCCTCTTGAGCCCAAGAATGCAGATAAGCTCAAAGTGAAGATAGCTGACCTAGGAAACGCCTGCTGGGTGGTAAGTTTGGTCTTTTCACATTGACTTCTTAAAGCTGCAGATTCAGCCAGTTTACCAAGATGGAAAATAATCTGTAAAACACACCCTTAGACCTGGCTGTGCAAGCAGCGACAGTTTGAAACTGTGACAGAGAAAAGAGAAGGGAAGCAGAGACACAAAGAAATGGTCCTCTAAACACAAGATTTCAGTCCATGCTTTGGGTTTCTCACTGCCATTTGATTACTTCTTATAGGGCTGTGAGCCGTGTCACACACAGAGTGTAGAAATCCGCTGTGTGAAACTGCTGAAGGAGTTTTTCAGTCTCCAGGAGAGCCTACAACACTGCAAACAATTGCTCTGACATGCTGGTTCTGCAGCTTGTCAGACCACTGCAGTGCCTTCACAAGCACATGAAAGAGACTCGCACCATAAAACTCCCAGGTTTTATTCTTTGATGGTTGTGCTGCGCTTCTTTCAAATGTTTGACATTTCAAATAGGAAAAAATAGCTCTTTTTACTTGGATTCTAAAATGACAAATCACTTCAGATCTGTTGGGAGAGATGAGTCTCAACTCAGAATTGCAGTCAGGCTTGCAGTGCCTGGCAAGGCGATTTCTCACATTGGTATTGCTGATATGCTTTAAGGTAGCAGGACCATGGCCTGTCTGCCAGGACTGGGTAGGAGATGCTGCAGTCTTCATTTATTCTGGTTTTGTGACTTGCTTTCCCCTGAATTGCTGGGCTGTTTCACTTGAGGAGGAATATCTCATTTACAGCACTTACAGGAATATGAGGAGATAGTTAATGAGGATGTAAAATGCAGCTGAAATGTAATGGCAATGAGCTTTCATCTACTCTAGCCTTCCACATTGTTGATTCTCCTCTTCTAAGCAGTTTTGAGCTGTTGAGTAAGACATTTCTTCTCTTTAGCACAAGCATTTCACTGAAGACATCCAGACGAGGCAGTACCGCTCCCTGGAGGTGTTGATAGGGTCAGGGTACAACACCCCTGCAGACATCTGGAGCACAGCCTGCATGGTGAGTTCTGCCAGCTGGGGACATTCCTCCTGTGTGCCCTGCCCTCCGAGCTGCTGAGGGACTGGCAAAAATCCCTTACCAGTGTTCAGTCAACTTCCAGCCTTGCTGAATCATAGGTTTCCACACCAGAGTTGTTTTGTAAATTTATCTATTTTTCTCCACACGTGGCTTTTCTTTGGAAGGTTTTGTTGTCCAGCATCAGCAGATTTCAAGTGTGATTGTAATTTGCCATCATGCTTTCTGGAAAAACAGGACAACCAGGCAATTCTGAACACATTGTCTTTTTATATTAAAAAAAAAAGCCTTTCTGCTTCATGTAGCACTGTTTCACAAGTGCCTTCAGTATAATTTCTAATTTTAATCATCCTCTGCAGGTTTGGAATTGATGTTTAGTCTGAGTAATGCTGAGATGAGGCCAAAGCTGTTCCTTTAACAGCTGGCAAATGTAGAATATGACAATGAAAAAAATCAGTCAAGCCAGTTACTGCATGTGCCTCTTCGGTGTCTCCACTCTGTGTCTTCAACAAATCAAAGCTTGGGTTTTATAATTTAAGCTTGGAAAAATAGACATTTTTGCTGTCTTGGAAAATAAGCTGAGAATTTGATGAATGTGGCAAAAGAAAATGCAGAAGTTCATGTTTTCTGTGCAGAGCATGTGGCCTGAATTACAGTGTGCCTGATTCCATTGTTTGGCACCAGCAGTTCTTAAAAAAATTGAGAATACAGAAGGTCAGGGGTAGTGGTCTGAGTACAAGTGAATGTGTTACAGAATTTAGGAGTGGTGAGTTGAAATGAGTGCAGATGTTTTTCTCATTTAAAACGTGTTTTCTTCTCTACAGACAGATGTTCAGAGATTAACTGTTTGAATAACATGGGAAAATTAGGGACAGGGAATAATCCCCAAAAAACCCCAAGCAAAACAAAACAAACTAGAAATAACCAACCCCCGAAACTATAGTTTGGACTTGGTGTTATTTTTGCAGAACTCTGAAGAGGAAGAGGAAAGGCTAAGCATGTGAAATACCTTAACTTTGTGTTTAACTGGTGGCCCTGCACCCAAAATTCATCCTAGGTGTGCCTATGATGCTTTTAATGCAGTTTTTAAAGCAAAGTCACTGCACATTTGAGGCTGTAATGGAGTATTTAGGATTACAGCTGTTTACTGTAGTTTTGCACTTTTTCTTTCCCACTGCTTTGCTTCTGGCCCATAGAGATTTGCAGAGTCAACCTGCAGCACATCTTACAGTGTTTTGAAGTTATTTGATTTCTCATTTCTGTTTGTTTAGGCCTTTGAGTTGGCAACAGGGGACTACCTGTTTGAGCCTCACTCTGGGGAAGACTACTCACGAGATGAAGGTTTGTTTGTCTCAGTTTTTCCTTTTTAAAATGGGACTTGAAATCCAATGGTTGCCTCTTCAAAATGAGCCTCATCTTAAAAATCAGCAATGCAAAAGCTCCTTGCAAAAAGATGATTTACCCAAATCAGCAGCCACTGTGCTCAAGCCTCTTCAGTAAAGCACTGTGCAAATGAAGTCCATGCTTTGTTCTGGTGTTTTGCATTCCTCTTGCTGCTGGTTTCTGTACCTTGTTTCAAACTGATTGTGCCTCAAATTGCCCCATTTGTTTTCCCCTTGCTCCTTGTCTTTGTTGTTGCTTGGTGTAACCTGGTTTCAGGTGGGTCTCCAAAGTAATTTTTAAGGGATTGAGTCATTATCCTTATATTCCAGAGCATGAAACAAGCATAGAAAGGTTTGTGTGGATGAATCTCATTGTCTTTATTGTTTTTTCTTTTTTTTTTTGTTTTTCACATGCAGATCATATTGCATTGATCATAGAACTTCTGGGGAAAATACCTCGCAAGCTCATTTTGGCAGGAAAATATTCCAAGGAGTTTTTCACCAAAAAAGGTAAAAGGAAACAAAGCAAGCATCACTTTATCCCCTCATCCCTTGCCCAAATAGACAGGAGTGTCTTGCTGGAAATGCCTGTTAGAAATAGATGCCAGCAAAGGTGGCATCTTTAAATCTTTTCCTTTGTTTCATGAAATGCTTTATTAGTAAAACTGCAGCTAAATGTGAGGCATTCTTGTCTTACTCCTAAAAGCATCCTACAGCATCTTGGTGTAGATCAAATGCAGCAGGTAGAAAAACAGCACAGTAGCTGTTTTGTCAAACTTGATGTGGTTTTATTTAGCTGATCTCTGTCAGCTAGAGGTGGGAAGTCAGTTTTGAAGGCTTTTCTAGACAGCTTGACTCCATTTCTGGCATGCCTGGCATCATGAACCACGTTGCTCAGAGCACAGAACATTATCATAAAGTCCTGAGTACCCCAGAAATGTACTGAGTCAAAAAAATAGGTTTTGACCTAGTTCAGTAATTCTTTTTGTAAAAACAAGTCCTTCTGTATTAGTAGTGTGTTGCTGTCTCAAACAGTTCTCCATGCATTGCGTGTATCCCAGAGTCAGGGGCACAGTTTTATCTGTCGTGTCAAGCAGCATAATTGGTAATTTAGTGAAGTTAATAATTGCTGATAGGGGATCTGAAATAGCAAGAGGTGAAAAAAGACCCCTTTGAGGAAGTACATTTCTATAACAGGCTTCTAAAGCAGGTAGAACAGGGGGTTTAATAAAATTGACTTCTCTCTTCATCAGGCCCTAGCAGTTTATATTCCCTTAGAACCGTTCCTGAGTTCACTCTGTCATGTTTAGCTGTTTAGCCAATTTTACTGAGCTGCTCTTTTCCTGTACCTTGCACTTAAACCATTTGTCTTGGGTTTTCAGGTGATCTGAAGCACATCACCAAACTGAAGCCCTGGGGCCTGTTTGAAGTGTTGGTGGAAAAATATGAGTGGTCCCAAGATGAGGCAGCTGCATTCACAGACTTCTTACTCCCCATGCTGGAGCTGATCCCAGAGAAACGAGCTACAGCAGCAGAATGTCTCAGGCACCCCTGGCTTAACTCCTAGAAGCTTCCAAGCAATGCCACAACGTTACACTCTGGTTTACAGCATAGCCTACACACCCAGCTGCCCCTTCCCAGATCCATTTTTCTCCTTGTTCACTTTCAGTGTGGAGTTCTTCCTTCAAGGCTTCCAAGATTTTAGATAAATCTAACCTGTTCTGCTGAGTTTGTTTGTGTGACTTAATGGGGACTCTCCTCAGCCAGTGGGCATCATCTGTGTTTTTGCCTTGATTGGGCTTCACCAAAGACTAATTGACTAGAATAAGAGATTTTTTTCCTCAGTCTCCTCACTGTTAAGCACCGTGTGTGACAGGTGTGAGCTCACCCGTGCTCGGATATCTCCCTTAGCTAAATTCCAGCTCTCCTTTCTTCCCGTGAAGATCTCACTGACTCAGGAGTCAATTTTCCCACTGTTGATTCAGTAGCTACTGATGGGGTGAGAAGTAACAGCTGGCATCAAGGTGGTGCCAGATCCTTGGCACAGCAAAGACCTTGCAATCCTCCATCACTCTCTAGGTGTCTACTGTATTTTTGCTTTCCAGTCAGAAACGTTTATTTAGTTCTAGCTGCTTTTGAGCTTTTTAAACCTAGGTTTTAGTATGCTTTATTTCTTCCTCCAAAGTGCCCTGTCCCTTTACGTTTTCTCCTTCCCTGTTTCCCTTGATAGTCAGAATAGTTTCTGGATTTGGTGATGTTTTCTACTTCAACACAACACCTGTGACTAAAAAGTGACAAGCAAAATAAGCAAAAGCTGGAACTGACTCAACGCACAACCCTCAGCAAACAGATGGGTGCACCCTCAGCCTGCAGACAGAGCCTTACTGCAGGCAACTCTTAACATTATAGTGAGCCATAAGTTTTTGGGGTTTTGTATCCCTTACTGGCACTTTTTTGCCTTGCTTGAGGTGATATTCTTGAGAGATTGGCTTTCACTGATGCAGTCTGCTCTGACTTTTCATTTTAGGCCATTCACTTTTTTTCCCAAGGGAAGGGTTGAAGCACCTGTATCACAGGCATGCTGCAGCCCTGGACTCTGAAAATCAACACTTGAAATTCCACTGTAAAGATTTCTTTTAATTTGCTTCAGGTGCAGGCCTTCAGAAATAACTTCCCAGGATGGGACTGCCTTTTGTTATCTGGGCCATTAGCACAAGAAGAGAGCTAGCAGAAGTGGAAGAGAAATGACTTTTCCACATAGATACTGGATTAGAAGCTGTTTCTAGAGTTACCCCAAGGAAGAAATGTTGAAGCTGTTTCTAGAGTTACCCCAAGTAAGAAATGTTCTATGGGGTTTCTATGTAAACTTCTCAGAGGGGGTTTGAATATAATGGGTTAAATGGATTAATTTTAATTAAAAGTTAAATGACTGTGGCATTTCTGTGATGGCTTGCCCATCCTGTTACAGATTCAGTGCATCCCACTCTGCTCTAAGCAAGATTTGGCAGCATTGAGACTTCAGAGTCACCTCCTTACCCTGGACCAAACAGGCCTTTGGATTTGTGGGGGCTTGCAGAGGATAGAAGTTTTTGGAGACCATGCAGATGCTGTCCAAGACCATTTCCATTGCCAAAGCTGCCAAGACCACTGTTAGGTGTCACTTCTGTGTGTGTGTTTGGGAACTGTAAGGATCATTCACTCACAAACCAGGTCATTTAATCCACTTGAACAGAGTTTCTCCAGAGCCTGATTTGGCTTATTTATGCAAATCGTGCTGCATGTTCCTCTAGTGGTAGATCAGGTTCTCTATGCATATAATAAAAAAAGAAAGGCAGGTAACATAAACCAAAAAGTGTTTTAAACTGAGTTAACCTTTTCTTTTGGTTTTTTTTCTCCTTTCATCTGGCATTTTCCAGTTGTGGGTCATTTCTGTGTCTGTTACAGGAGGACTGCAGACAGTACTGGTTTCCAGCTGACTGTGAAGATAACATTGGCAGGGCAAACAATTCCTGTGGTCTTGAAAGCTCACCCAGTCCTGCCTGCTTGAGACTGGCTGATGAAGGAACATTTCCCACAAGGGAAATGCACTCTTTGACTGCTGAAAGCTCCTTCCCATCCTTCCTTCCCTTCCCTCTGCCAGCCCTGGCTGGAGGGGGCCTTTTTTTACCCTGATAGCCAAGGCTAGAGCCAGCTTGTGAGTTGAAGCCCTGCAGAAGCTGTCATGATTCAGTCTTGTGCCGTCTGCTCGTTCATTTGGGGTCTGTTCCATTTCCAAATTGCTGTGACATGCTCACACTAAAGGATTTGTACTTGCTGTGTCAGTCTAAAACCTGAAGGAAAATACATTTTTATTCTTTCTACTTGGGTGCTTTGTCTTTTTTTTTTTTTTTTTCTTGTTTCCTTTGTGAAAGCCCTGCAATAAACAGATTATTTAATAACTGAGCCCTAGTCTTCATGCATTCCCCTTGTAATTCTGTTCTGAGTCAGGGGCTCAGGGATGCAATTTGCTTCACTAGTGAACACTCAGCTTTGATTTCCAGAATGAGATAGGTAAAGATTTTGTTGCTGGTGTTGTGATCTATTTTAAAAAGGGGAGAAGGATAAAAAATAGGACAATTCTGCTGGAATTTTTCCATTCTAAAATACATTTTTCTTCAAGTCTGTCATATCTCTGCTGTCTTATCTAGCCAAAAGTCTCAATAAAACCTTCCCACTTTTTTAGAGGGAAGCCTAAAACTGGGAGGTGCTTGTTAGAACTGAACTGAGTGCTGCAGGAGCCAGCAATTTACAGTGAGTAGAGATGAAAATTGTAATGCAGGCTGATTTGGGGTTCTGGCCAGGTCATATCTGCTTTGTCTGCTGCAGAAATGGGCTGTGCCAAGGGCTGCCGTGGGTGGGTGTTGGATGGGATGGGAGATGATGGCTTAATCAGATTAATTGGGTGGTGCAGGGAGTTGATACTGACTGGCACCATCTGCTCTGCTCTGCAGGTGCTGTCCCAGGCTCAGCACGTTGGTTTCTGGTTTTGCTGTTTGGTTTTTTTGGTTTTGTTTTGGTTTTTTTTTCCCCCAGGAAAGTGCCCTTTTCCAGAGGTTGTGTTTGGTGATTCCTGCCCAGCTGGAAATTGGTCTGTCATGATATTTTTCCAGTGAAAGGGCAACCTGGAATATGGCAGAGGGTTTCCTCTGCCCTCAGAAGACGAGCACAAAACTCAAAACACTGATGTTTTGGTGGTGTTTTTTTTAATTAATAAATAATTACCTTGAAAGAAGGTGTACAAACCCCCCAAAAAGCAGCAAATTGCCATCCTCGCCCTCTTGTCCCTCTTGCTGATGGACTCAGAAAAACTCTCATGTCCATTTTGGGCTCTTCCCACCAAATAAGCTCCACAAGAGCTTTGAGCCAAGAGCAGCTCCATGGGTGAAGAAAATAGCTGTAGAAAATCCACAGAATTTGGTAAGTTTAAGCTTCCTAGAAGAGTCACCTCAAAGAAAAGGGCTGATGGAAGAAGATGTCCCTGGGAACAGAAAGAGTAAAGCAGCTGTTGAAAAATGTAGTAGGACTTCAAGTTTTATGCTGCTTTTATTTTGCACTTAGCAAGGGTTTGTGCTTTCCCAGTTTTGGGAGGCAAAGCAAAGACTGTTTCTTCTTTAACCACAAAGAAAACCAATGTGACTCCAGCACCCAAATCAGCTGTCAATCCTTTGGTAATCAGGGTGCAACAGTGACATTGTACGTGCTGCGAATGTTAAAAATCTCTGTGGGTTATCACTTACGTGGTGATCAGCTCTGTCAGTCATTTCCCTCTTCTGTAAAACAAAAAGAGAATTGCAGAGTTAGTGTGTAAAAGTGAAAGGATGAGTGTGTTTGGCATTTTCAAAAATGAAGATGTTTAAAACAAGATGAGGAGAAAGCCCCAGAGGCCTGGGAAATGTAATCTGGGTGAATTTGGGTTCCTGCCTTGTTCTCCATCCCTGCAGAGCAGTGAGTGATTGGCAGGGATGAAGCCACCCACCATCCACCCAAGCAACAGCAATGACCTCGATGCCTTAATTTTGAGCTTTCATATTCTCCAGATTCTGTACTGCATTGGTATTTAACCCTGAACTTCATATAAAGTGTCAGCAGTTCTCCTCACAGCTCAGTCACACAAAACAATCCTTTTCCAGCCCCAGAACAAAGGACACTGCTGCAGCTTCAGGCTCAAAAAGTGCCAACAACAGAAAATTGAGGAGAGCAAACTGGGAGGATGGGACTGCATCACCTGGAGCTGGAATTGGGCAATGAACCCCAATGTGGAAATGGACCAAACTTATAAAAGTGTGAAAACTCATGACTAGCCATCCATTTTGGGTGGAGCCACGGCTGAGCTCTTGCACTGCCCAAGGTGCATCCTTTGAAAGTCTTTTAGTAAATCCCCACTTTATTCTTTGAACTCTGTTCTGGGCAGCCTCTCCAGGCATCCCCGGTGGGGCTGAGGCTGTGCAGGAGCCTCAGGGCCGATCCCACCACACCCACCTTTGCTCTCCACTTTGAAATCCGAGGGGAGGAGGTTGTCCTGCCGGTTGCCCAGCACGAAGGCCAGGAAGGAGAGGATGAGGGCATCGAGGATGCCGATGATGCAGAGGATGTAGGCCCAGCGCACGGTGCAGGCGCCCAGGGTGTATTTGTCCGTTTTGTCCCCACACATTCGCTTCACCTCGCTGGAGTCCCAACCGTCGGGGTAGATCAGGCAGCCGATCATCAGCCCCGTAGCTGCAGGGACAGGGGGACATCGGGCTCCTGAGCTGATGATGGTGCCTAAGATTTATAACTTTTTATGTTTTACATCAATTCAGAGCTTTGTAGATTGCTGTAGCTTCTAGTGGGTTTTTTCTATCTTTCTTTCCTACCTTATAAATACATTCCTATATATTGTTTAGTCTTATTCCAAGAAGAGAACCAAGTTCAAGAATGTTCCGTTTTCCAACCAGACATAACAAAAGTGGGGCAAAAGAAACCTCTGTACTGCTCCCAGAGGATCAGGATCCCAGGAATTATTACCTAACCAACTAACCTTTTGATTGGACAGTGTATGATAAGTGCACTAATCTCCTAACCTTATAAAAATTGTAGAATTACTATACCACATATACTTTTCACCACATTGTTCACCTGAAAGCTTTCAACTAAAGGTTTGCTTTTATATTCACCCCAATTGGAAAGATGTATTTTATTTTCCAGGCATCAATACTGAAGTGCAGAGAGCAGCTGGAGGAGCAAACATCGTGCTGCAAACACGTCAGGTACTACAGACTTGTCCCTTAAAGGTGCTGTGGTTGCCCACCCCGGTGGGCTCTGCTCTGCTGCAGGGGCAGGGAGGAGCAGGATCTGCTGTCAAGGCCGTGCAGCACCAGCATCTCCTGTCTCAGCGTTTCCCAGCAACGTCTCTGCTCCCTCTGCACAGAGCCCTGGCCGTGTCACACCAAGGAAATCTCCAAACAAAACTGGAATGGGTTTATTCTGCACGAGAGGGAGACCCTGGCCCAGCAACTCGCAGCTGATTCCAGCTTAGGGTTTGCTCAGGTAGAGCTGCTGTCAGCAGCAGTTTGTGGGCAGATGAATTCTGCTCGTTCAGCTCTGGTGGTTCCAGCAGCAGCTCCCGTGACTCTCTCAGAGCTCACACACCCTGGGAGCTGCTCCAGCCTGGCCACAGGGTCCCCACCACCCCACCTTTGCCATGGCAGCTGCACCATCCCCAGTGAAGGATCATGCCCCACAATCTCAGAAGTGCCTTTTCCCCCTGCTCAGAGAAATGTATTTACTGGACAAGAACAATGACCAGGCTTGGGATGAGTTCATATACAAGGTTTTGGGACATGATTAACAAAAGCCCCTCACAGGCTCCACTCTTACGTTGGAAGTAACTGGTGCAGATGTGAGGCAGCCCCTGGCTCCTCTCACACAACCCCGTGATGGACAAGCAGATGTTTGTCCCTGTCCCTCAGGGACACCTGCAGCCCCCTGAAATGCACCTTGTCACACACCTGTGCCCCTTCTCTGCCACCAGGTGCTCAGTAAACCACAACCCCCTTCTGGGCAGTGCCCTCGTCCTTTGCCAATGTTTTCTCTTCCCTTGGCTTGGGGACAAACCAGCAGCAAGGTGAGCAGCAGCTTCCTTGGTCTGCAGAGAGGATTTCTCTTCCTGGAAAAGCAGTTGGTTAACTGCATACAGATTAAATCTTCCCTGTAACTAACAGAGAAAGGGTGGGAGTGGGAAAGAAATAATTTCTGTGAAATTGTGCCCTGGCTCAGAGTAAAGACCAGGAAATGGATCCTCTCTTAGCCTGCACACTTTTTAAAATAATTCCTAAAATGCAGCAGTACCTGTCCATCTGGCCAGGACTGCCTGTGACAATTTCCTCTTCCCCCATTCAGAACAACAACAAAAACCATAAAAACCCCAACAACCCCAGCAAAGCCTGACTCTGCTCCTGCTCCCCAGGAGGCTGAGCTGCCCCAAGCTTCTTATCTAAATCTTTGCTTGAGCTGGATTCTTTATTGGGACTGGAGAAGCCCCTCTGTCCCTCCCAGGGGGTGTCAGCGCTGCAGCCCCGGCTCGCATCAATTCAGGGGCAGCAAAACTGGCTCGGGTTTCAGCTGAGGCTCCGAACAAACGCAGGAATTGGGTTACAGGTGTCTCAGGTGCCTCGGGGGAGAGATGGGGAAGGCTTGAGAAGCAAAGTGAGAAAATGCGAGTGATGGCACCAAATCAGTCAGTCAGTCCCCTCCTCGTGTTTCATCCTCCCTGAGCTCAGGGAGTTCCTACAATGGGCCAGCAAACATCACCCTGCTGCCTCCCTGCTTCGTTCCTGCAGGACACCCAACACAGCAGAGCGCTCTGTGCCCTGGGGTTTTTTTTGGGTTTTTTTTTGGTGCTCTCGACCTGATCCTCTGAAGCCTCCCTGCGGCTGAGCAGCAGCAGCGGCGCTGGGAGAAGCTGCCCCAGGTAAGTTTTGGCAGCCACCAGGTTTGGGCTGGGTCTCAACTGCTCTAAAAGGAGTTTTTTCCTAAAAACTCCCCACTGGTAGCCAGTAAAGAGGAGCAAATGGCACGGAGGTGACACTGGGGTCTCTTAGCTGGCCCAAGCCCCATCCCCAGCAGAATGGAGGGCAGAAAGGGAAAAGGGTCGGCCCACGGCAGCCCCCCCGCATCTCCCCGCGCCGCTCACCCGCTGCCAGCTGCATCCAGGCACACACTTTGTACACGGTGGCTGCGTTGCAGAAGAAGAAGAGGCTGAAGCAGAGGATGGTGCCGATGATGAGGAAGGTGGAGATGCCTACGAAGAACATGGCAGTTTTGAAGGCACTGGAGGGGATGGTGCCGAAGTCCAGCGGGCTGCCCTTGCAGATGAGCTCCCCGGTGAGCGCGTTGCCGATGCAGTAGGAGAAGAGGCCGAAGTAGCCGGCCTGCGGCGTGTCGATGCTGTCGCCGATCCAGTAGGGCTGGATGAAGGTCACCACCATCAGGATGGAGAAGCAGAGCGTGAAGAGGGCCCAGAGCACCCCCATGGCCCGCGCGTTCCGCACATAGTTGGTGTGGTAGATCCGGGCCGCCTCCTGCGCCGGCAGCAGCTTGGACATGGTGGGGACAGCGGCTCCGGTCCCCCTCCGGTCCCGCTCCGGTCCCGGCCCCGCTCCGGTCCCGCTCCGGTCCCGCTCCGCTCCGGCCCCGGTCCCGCTCCGGTCCCGGCCCCGCCCGGCGGCAGCGGGGGCGGCGGGAGGCTCCGGCAGCCGCGGGCCCGCCCCGGGGGGAGGCGGCGAGACCTCCTCCCACCCCCTCCGAACCGGGGGGGACTCGGGAGGAACCGGAGCGACCCCGCTGCCGCAGCCGAGGCGGGCGGTGCCTTTCGGGATGCGCTCCCGGGATGCTCCCGGAACGAGCCCCGGGGATGCGCTCTGCGTGCCTGGGATGCTCTCTCGGGATTCGTCCTTCGCCGCCTTCGTGTGCCCTAAAATAAACCAAATATCGCCGGTGTGCACCCCGCGGTCTGTGCTGGGTGCACCCTGTGTCCCTGGGCTGTGCCCCGCTGTGCCCCCAGTACCGCCCTGGGCTGTGCCCCGCAGTGCCCCTGTGCCCTGCAATGCGCTCAGGGGCACACTGTGTGCCCCGCTGTGCCCCCAGTACCGCCCTGGGCTGTGCCCCCAGTGCCGCCCTGGGCTGTGCCCTGCACACCCGGGGTGTGTGTGGGGATGTGCCCGGCCTGCACCGTGCACCCCTGGGTGTGTCCCAGCATGTGCCACATGTCCCGGGATGTGTCTTGGGATGAGACCCAGGATGTGTCTTGACCTCCAGAATGTGCCAGGGGCTGTGCCGTGCCCCCCAGGATGTCACCAGGCTCTGCCGTGTGCCCCGGGATGTGTCCCAAGTTCTGTTGGCTGCTCCCCTCTGCCCTCCCAGCCCGTGTCACCGGGGTCTTCCTGCACTGGCAGGGAGCCCAAAGGCTGCTGCATCAGCGGGGTGGGGAGGGCATGGAGGGCACATCCCCACAGCTCCACTGCACAAAGGGAGACGGCTCCTCCTGCCAGCAGGGCACCCTGGGGTGTCACCAGCACCTGGGCAAGGCCAGGTCTCTGCCCAGGGCCCATGTCCTGCTGCCAGGGGAGCATGGGCAGCCCCAGAGGGCTGCAGGCACTTGTAGCCACCTTGGCACCTCTCTCCAGGTGCCACATCTGCCCTGCACCCTGAGAGACCACACAGGGTCAGCTCCTGTCGTGGGCACAGTTCCACGTGAGGGTGTGACAGTCACCTGCAGCCAGTGCCAGCCTCAGCATCCATCACTCCTGTGGCTGTCCAAGGCCAGGGCCGTGTGGCCATCAATCATGGCCAAGAACAGCCAAGCCACTGTAGACATGAAAATCTGTGCCGTTCCCAGGGTTGTTTTCCCTTCATCAGCCCCACCCCCCCAAGGACTGAAACACAGAGCAAATATTTGGCAGGGCAGGCTGAAGTGCTGGCCCTTGGGCTGGGGGCCTTGGTGGGCTCTGGGTCCTTGCAGGGGGCTGTGCTATCTCGCACAATATGAACTTTCTCCAGCAGGTTTCCTGATTCCCTTTGAGAGCTGGAGGATCTGGTGGCTTTGCCATGGAGCAGAGCTCCTGCCATGGCCACCAGCCCTCCCTGTGCCCATGAACCACCAGCAGCACCCAGCACGGAGGGCATTCCAGAGAGCTCCAGTTCCACAGCCCACTGTGGCAAGCAGAGGAGGAACACGAAGCACAGAAGTGCCATTATTTTGTGTTTCCTCTGGCCAAAGGAGCTGCTAAGAGCAGGTTGACATGGCCAGTGGGGACAGTCACATGGGAACAGGAGCTGGTGGCCCTGGGAACAGGACCTGGTGGCCCTGGCTGCCCTGGCATCGCTGGGTCCCTGCCCTGGGCAGCGCAGCAGTGCCCCAGTGCCACGGGCTGAGGTGTGATAGGAGCAGCCACGTCAGCTGAGGGACACAGGGGCTATAAAAACCTGCTGGCCCCGTGGCACAGCCACACCGAGCCCACCATGGCCAACGTGCTGCCTGCCTGCCTGCTGCTGGCCCTGCTGGTGCTGACCCCAGCCCTGCTG